>NC_133324.1:461059293-461659293 GCF_042186555.1 Aquarana catesbeiana | reverse complement strand
AGAGAAAAAATTGATAAGCTTGCGGGGAAATTTGATGAATTGGAAAACGGACTTTGCAGGGACAATGTGAGGGTGATGGGGGTTCCTGAGGGGAGTGAAGGCCTAGATCCAATCGTCTTCCTGGAGAACTGGCTGGTGGAGGTATTTGGGGGAGAGACTTTCACTCAGCAGTTTTCAATAGAAAGAGCGCATAGAGTTTTGTTCAGACCCCCCCTCGGGAAACCCCCCTAGACCTTTCCTGGTGAAGTTCTTAAATTAGAAAGATAAAGTAAGACTCCTACTAAGAGCCCGAGAAATGGGGAAGGTCCTATATAATGATGTTAGGATATAATTCTTCCCCGATTTTTCCCCGGATTTACAGAAGCGCAGAGCCGAGTTTCTGGGGGTTAAACGTAGCCTCCAGAAATATAATGTTACGTATGCTCTCCTTTACCCGGCCAGACCACGGATAAACGCACTGGGGGGAAGCCAGATTTTTGGGTCCCCAGCCAGTGCGTTAGCATGTTTAAAGGAAAAGAAAGATCAATTACCCAGGAAGTAGTGGGGGATTTTTTTTTTTAATTAGTATATATATATATGGGGAACAATTCTTGTTTATCTTAGTAATATATATGTTTATTAAATGGAGTGGGGTTGGGTGGTGACACAGTAAATGGAAGCAGATTTGAGAAGGGGTGTGTGTATAACAAGTGTTTTTTTTTCTTTTTGCAGATATGGAAGGAAGTGGGGAGGGGGGGGGATTGGATGTGTTATGGATGGGTAGGTGGGTGTGGGTTGGTCATTAAAAAAGGCCTGAGGGGAAGGAGCGCATGCGCGAGAGCTCCGTAATGGCCGCCTAAGCCCGGAGCTCTGCACCACCCCGGACCGACGAGCGGCATAACCCCGGCCCCAGCAGGAGGAGGACGCTCTCAAGCACTCCCCCCGCTCGCGGAACAACGGGGGAACACGGAGAGATGGCCGGCACACAAGCCCGCCGAGATCTGGGCCCGCAATTTGCAGCGGTGGCGGCGGACAGGTCCACCAAGATGGCCGCCGACGGGGACACTGCTAGGCCTCACACAGCCTCACTTTACAAGGGGTCAGAGCAGCGCCCCATCCTCACCCCTCCGACCCTGACCTATGCCCAGGCAACACAGGGAGGCCACAAAACGCTCCAGACCGCGCACCAGGGCATGCACCAGCACCAAGCTCCACAGGCTGCTCTCAGAGACTCTCACAGCAGTGAGCAGGGGGAAGATGGCGCTTCTCCCTCAGGCATACCCCCTCACATCTCCT
Source organism: Aquarana catesbeiana (assembly GCF_042186555.1). Lineage (NCBI taxonomy): Eukaryota > Metazoa > Chordata > Amphibia > Anura > Ranidae > Aquarana > Aquarana catesbeiana. Next base: position 461,658,018 of record NC_133324.1, on the reverse strand, counting down.
CCTATGCAGGCTCCCCACCTGGATACACATTTCAGGACATATCTGTCATGCAAGAGGAGCTCTTCTCCATATTCTCTACCCTTTTAGTAAAGGGCCTAGCCAACACTGCCTCCCAGATCACAAATGCTATTAAATCAGACCTCTCTAACCTGGGCTCTAGGATGGAGGCGATGGAAGACAAAATTGACCACACAGTCGCCAGAACCAACCAGAACGCCGCACACCTCCAGTCAGTCCAAGAACAGCTAGAAACGGCCCTATCAAGAATTGACGAACTTGAGAACAGGTCTAGGAGGTACAACTTCCGAATTAGAGGCCTTCCTGAATCCTTCACGGATATCCCCCTCACGGTGCAGGACTTTATCTCGGACCTCATCCCCAACATCCCGCCGCATATGCTGGAGCTGGATAGGGCGCACAGAGCCCTGGGTCCCCCGAGGAAAGATGGGTCCCCGAGGGACATAATAGTTAAACCGCACTTCTACGCGGTAAAAGAGGAGGTAATGAGACAATCTCGCCTGAAGCCCAAGCTCCAACACCAGGGTCACCAAATTCAGGTCTTTGCGGACCTCGCTCAATCCACTATCCAAAGAAGACGCACCCTCAAACCCCTCCTGTCAGTGTTGATGGAACGAGACATCAAATACCGCTGGACATTCCCCTTCGCGGTAAAGTTTTCCATACAAGGCAAGACCCACACTTTCTCCAATCTCCCGGAAGGTGAAAAACTTTTCCTCTCCCTCAAGCTGATCTCCCAGGAAGCCCCCATGGAGCTCTCCTCATCTGCCATGGGCTCAACCAAACGCCCCCCCCCAGGCAGCCCAGTTTCACCTCTCTGGATCAAGGGCCCCTCTAAGAGGAGCAAAGATGGCAAGCCCCCTTAACGGAGCAAGAAGACCCCCTTCTTACGCACCCAGGCCTTCCACGGTCTTTCCTGTGGGGGACGTTCCCCCTTCTTTGAATGAGCTAACGCTCCTCTTTTCAATCCCAAGACCCCAACGAGGCCTCGGACACAGGTCATTGAACTTAATTTTCTTTTACAGATGGGACTACATCTACGGATGAAATCCCCTGAAGTGTCCATCCTACGGAGAACAGTTCTTGTGATCAGTTGGCCTTTTCGAGGCGGAAGAGAGTTCTCTTCCCATCCCAATCTGAGACTTATAACACTGGGACCTCAGTTCCTCATAGCCCTCAATAACTAATTTCCTTTTCAGATCCAGGTACCAGGTTGCAGGTCACCTAAGGTAGATGGTCATGCTCCTCCCATGACATTTAATTATCTTCTCCCCGTTGTTACTTTTTATTATCAGGTTTATTTGGGTTCTTAGCTCTGCTTGAATCCCTTCTAGAGTCTCCACGAAAGTTTTTACTGTACAGAAATAGCAGTAACAAATTGCACTTATTGAGATGAAGATCTTACACCACGTTATGCAAATAGTATATAGTTACGGTTTCTTAGAAGCATGGGTCCGGGGTGGTACCCATGCGCCTCCTCTCACCTTGAGGGCAACCACTGTGCCCCCGAAGAGTGAGACTTCTCTCGGCCAATATGGACGAGGGAAGACTTAAATTGGAGTTTAAGCGGCCTGACATACCGCTATCCTCCACGGGTCCTTCTAAAAGACCCTTGTCGCTACAGTTTTTGTCATTATTGTTGTTGTTTTTTTTATTTACTTGTCTCTCCTCCTTCTTCCCTCCTCTTCCTCTCACCTTTTCTTTTTCTCCTAGCTGGCCGTCTGGAGATTCCCCGGTCCCTCCCGCACGCTACTATAGCACGGACCCGTCCACCTTCTCGTACTCAAGGAACTCTCCCCATCACAAGGTAGGCGGCTGCTGGGCCGGTGATCACTCCTCTCTCTGTTCCCATGACTGATCAAGTGTCTAAGGGCCTGGACCTTAGGGTCGCCTCTCACAACGTGCAGGGGCTCAACTCTCCCAGGAAAAGAAGGGTTGCCTTAGACCATTATAAATCCCTCAAACTGGATGTAGTGCTCCTTCAGGAGACGCACTTTCCGATTCGATACAGTCCCAAGTTCTTACACGCCTTCTACCCATCTTTCTTCATGGCCAACGCACCAAACAAAACCAAAGGGGTAGCAGTACTTTTCTCTAAAAATAGCAAATTTAACCATATCTCTGACCTTAAAGACCCAGAGGGTAGGTTCATCCTTGTAAAGGGCACTCTGGAGGGAGTACTATACTCCATAATCTCTTACTACGCCCCTAATAAGGGTAAAGCATCCTTCTTCCAGAACCTCTTTGCAACTCTTGGCCCCCTCCTGGAGGGGAAAGTCATTTGGGGTGGGGACTCAAATGTAGCGTTTGACCAGGGTCTAGACAAAACCAACCCTCTCAAAGGAAAACTTACACGCCCCACCAAACTAAGCACCAGAATAGCTAAAATGATTCACTCCCAGGGGTTAGCAGATATTTGGAGGGAACTGAATCCCACCTCCAGGGACTTTACTCACTTCTCCTCGCCCCACCAGACCTACTCAAGGATAGATCACATTCTTATCCAGACTAATCTCATCCCTCTTCCCACCAAAGTCAAAATCCTAGACATAGTCTGGTCGGACCACTCAATGGTCCTCCTGACTTTGAAAAATGTCCTATCGCGTAGTGGTGGCTCTTACTGGAAACTGAACGAGTCTCTCCTGGGGGATCCAGTTCAAGCCAAATTAGTAGCGGACGCGATTAAGGAATATTTTCGGTTAAATGATGTGGGTAACATCTCCCCCGAAACACTATGGGAAGCCCACAAGGCCTCGGTCCGTGGCGAGCTTATCAGACTAGCCACTAAAGTTAAAAAGGAGAGGATGATAGACATTCTCAGGCTGGAACAAAAATATATAGCTTTAAAAACCGAACATAAAAAATCCCCATCTAAAGACCTCAATGACAAATTAGACACAATTAGACTGGAACTCAACCTAGCTTTAACGGCAAAAGCTGAAAAACACATTAGATGGAGCGGTGCTAAATTCTACTGCCACAAAGACAGAGTCGGGACAATGCTAGCCGCGAAACTCTCCCCCAAGTTCCAATCTCGCACTTTCCCCAAAGTGCGCATAGCGGATCAACCCCCCACGGCCAATCCATCCAAAATCATGACAGCTTTCCATGACTTCTACGCAGGCTTATACAAAGCCACGCAAACACAGAGCGACAGTTCGACCGCCTCCTTCCTCGAGAATGTCAAACTGCCATCCCTTTCCAAAGACCACAGAGACCTGATGGAGGAGCCCTTCTCCTCAGACGAAATTAAGGAAGTTATCAAAAACCTCAAGACAGGCTCAGCCCCCGGGCCGGACGGCTTGTCAGTCCCTTATTACAAAAAGTTCGGGGATATACTGGCCCCACACGTGGCCAAATTTTTCAACTCTAAGAGAACGGGATCCCCATTGGACCCCCACTTGAATACGGCTTTCATAACAGTAATCCCCAAACCGAATAAGAACCACAAAGAAGTAGAGAACTATAGGCCCATTTCCCTTATCAATAACGATCTCAAGATACTCACTAAAATCTTAGCCAACCGACTAGCCTCCTTTATCAAGCAGTACGTTCACAAAGACCAGGTAGGCTACATCCCAGGAAGGCAGGGTCCAGATCAAATTAGGGGAGCGGTGGACATTGTCTCCATTCTCCAATCAAATTGGGATGGGGGCCCAAAACAAGCAGGTATGTTGTTGTCATTAGATTTACATAAGGCCTTCGACTCGATCGAATGGCCTTACCTTTTCTCCATCCTGGAGAGATGGGGTTTCGGGGCTAGCTTCCTAGGGGTACTAAGATCCCTCTACTCCAACCCGGCGGCAATAATCCGACTGCAGGGACAATACTCCAAACCCCTTCAAATAACGAGAGGGACGAGACAGGGTTGCCCTCTCTCCCCTCTCATTTTTGCTATGGCCATCGAAACACTGGCAATAGCTATTAGATCAAACATCAACATTCACGGCGTATCCTGTGGGGAACAAGTCCACAAGTGTGGGCTCTTCGCCGATGACATGCTCCTGTTCATAACGTCCCCTATCACTTCACTCCCTAATTTATGTAAATTATTGAAAGATTTCTCTAGCACCTCAGGCCTCAAGGTGAACTACTCTAAATCTTCTGCCTTAAACATCTCCCTGCAGTCGGGTACGGTTGCCGCTCTTAAAAGCTCCTTTGATTTCAAATGGAATGACCAATGGATAGATTATTTAGGAATCAAACTTCCAGCTAGAACAGAACAACTGTACCCCCTAAATTTCCCGCCAATGTACCGGAAACTAACAGCTGATCTGGGAGCTTGGTCCAAGGGTGAAATCTCCTGGCTGGTCAGAGTTCATGCTGTGAAGATGACTCTTCTTCCCAGACTGCTATACCTCTTCAGGGCCATCCCGATAAATATAACCAAAGAACACCTTTCCAATTTCCAAAAGAAGATCACCAAATTTATCTGGGGGGGGAGAGGACATAGATTTCAACAAAAAACCCTATTCCTTCCAAGAGACCAGGGTGGCATGGGGGCTCCTCAGCTTCACTGGTACTTTCAAGCGGCCAGGCTGGCCCAACTGTCCACGGTTTACTCCGGGGCAGAGAAACCAGACTGGATTCAAATAGAGCGACAGGCTGCCCCCACATACACCCTGGACTATCTCCTCTGGACCCCTCCCAAACAGAGACCCCCAATTCTCTCCCCATCCTTATCTCAATCATTCCATATATGGGATAATCTAAGAAAAAAATCGGCATTAATCTCTAGATGTCTTCCTTTAGCACACATCTTCAATAACCCTGACCTCCCCCCTGGGTTGGATATTAAGGCTTTTCGTTGGTGGCTGGACAAGGGACTGTATCGAATCGGACATTTCTTCACGAATGAGGGTCCTATCTCCTTGGAGCAAGGTATAAGGCAACTGGAAATTCCGCATTCTGAGCACTTCAGATTCCACCAAATTAGACATTTCTTCTGTCAACGTTGGAGAGGGGGAATCCCCTCACACAACGCCTTTACGCCATACGAATTATGGTGTGGTCGCTCATTTGAACAGAGAGGGGGGATCTCCGTCATCTACCAGTCACTAGCCTTGCACCCCCAAAAAACCCCCTTTATGCTGGACTGGGAGAGGGATCTAGCCTTTGAATGGGAGATCTCTAAATGGAGATGCTCCTTCGACAGAGCCTTTAAAGGCATCAAAAACATTTCCTTAATCGAAGGAGGTGTTAAGGTTTTAACAAGGTGGTACCTCACACCTGTCAAGCTCTCCAGAATGTACCCAACAGCTGACCCCAGGTGCTTTCGAGGGTGTCAGCTAATGGGCACAATGGCCCATGTATGGTGGGAATGCCCCAGACTAAGGCCCTACTGGAACAAAATTTTTTCCCTGATAAGGAAAACGACTCAGATCCAAATCCCGAAATCCCCGACCATAGCTCTTCTTAATGACAACTTTCCCAGGATGCCGAAGAGCTCACGCAAACTGACACACTTCATACTCTTAGGTGCAAAACTCACCATTGCTAAGGCCTGGAAACAGCCCAAAGTCTCGGTGAAAGCGGCTATCCACAAAATCTCATGGATCATGGCCCAAGAGAAACTGGCTAGCATCTTAGATGACAAAACTAAGCAATTTGAAGCCATATGGGAGCCCTGGGCAAATTTTGTCGGCATCTCTCTCATACCAGGAGTCCCACCCCAAAACTAACAGGGGTCAACTTATGAGGCGGGGGCCCCTCCAGACGGTCGGCTAACATTCCTCTCACTCTTTTCCTTTCTCCTCTTCCTCTTTTCTGTCCTTCCAAATGTATTTTTGATTGATCCAGTCCCTCTGCTGGGGGAAACTAGGATAGTTCAGCGGGTAATGACTGGATTGTGTTTTCTGACCAGTTTTCCTCCATTTTGAGAGAATCATTACTCATCTCGTAGCTCGTTTCTCTCGGATAGGTGGTAATCTCCACTGCTTTATTATATAGATCATTGAGACCCTAGGGCCCTTGGTCAATCCCTGGTCAGGAGAGGAGGGGGGCTCACACTGTGCACAGCATGATCCCGTTAGGGGTGCCGGTGGGATCCCCTAGTGCCTCTCTAGACATCAGATAATCCCCCTAGGGAACACGTTCTATGTTTACATCAGTTGCAAGGTTTCAAGCGTTGATTCCTATACACCATAGTTAATCATATTCAATGTGCCTTATAAATGTTAATGCTCTAGCCCCAGCAGGCATATCTTATGTATCAGAGGATGTTACATGATATGTGATTTCAAATCCTGTATTGTATTTTATCTTATATATTTTCTTGTTTTTGTACAAAACCAATTAAAGATTTTGAAATAAAAAAAAAAAGCCCTGAGGGGTAACCTAGAGAGGTATGGGAGGGACGGGGGGGAACTGGGGTGGGTCGGGGAGGAGGGGTGGGGGTAAAGGGTTTGGGAGTAATAGAACAAAACACAAGGTATTAAGTTCCACACTAAAGGGAGAACATAAGGTATGGCACGTTGGATTACACAATGACACGTAGAATACAGATAAATATGGGTATGACATTAATGTTTGTTGTGAGAAAATTGGTGTGTTGGTTAAAATTGGGGCACAAATGCTTTTTTCTTTCTCTTCTTGCTTTTCTTGAGTTAAACTGGGGTGAGTATTGTTTTGAATATGGAAGAGCATCCCTACAGGTGGGGAAAAGGGGTACAGGGAGAGACGGGGATGGATTTTGGTACGTAATATGATAGGGAGTCCTGCAAGAATATCAAGTTTTTTTAGTGGGGATGTTTTTCCCTCACAGGTACAAAGGGTCTATGTCTGGTCTCTCGTTAGGGCTTTTCTTTCTCTCTGTGATAGCCCCACCACAGAATAATCTATGGGAGTAAAGATAGGTTCGTGGAATGTTAGGGGGTTGGGCACTCCCGCCAAAAGAGCATTGGTTTTTGATACGTTAGATACTTTTAAAGTGGATATTGCCTGTCTGCAGGAGACACACCTGACTAGGGACACCAAAGCTCAAATAAGAAATAAAAAATATGGGTGTCAGTTCCATGCGGTACACACCTCTTATTCTAGGGGGGTGGTGGTGCTAATTGGGAGAGGGGTGGTGTTTACCTGCAGACAGTGCAACGTAGATGCTGGGGGTCGGTATGTCTTCTTGCACTGCACAATAGGGAACCAGGAATACATACTAGCAAATATATATAACCCTCCGCCCTTCAAATTAGAAGTCTTATATTGCCTATTGGAGTTTATAGTTGACAAACCAAATATCCCGATCATTGCAGTTGGGGATTTTAATGTGGTAATAAATAAAGAAATAGATTCCCTCCAGGAAAACAGGGACAGGGTTTACAAGGAAATCGAATGGGCCAATTTTTGAAAGAGGCCAGGTTGATGGATCTTTGGAGAATGAGTAACCCGAGGGCGCAACAGTTTTCGTGCTACTCTGGTACTCATTCTTCACTCTCAAGAATAGACCTCATACTGGGTAATGACTTGGCTGCTCCAATAGTAGGAGATATAACTTACCAACCCAGGGGGATCTCCGATCATTCATTGGTGACAGCTATAATGTCTACCGGGGTTGAAAAACGCTGTGGCATATGGAAGCTGAACCCAATATGGTTCGAGATACTTGCGGACCCAAATGAGATCATAACCAGGCTGAGGGAGTTTATAGTCTTTAATGAGGCCTCTACATCAAGAGGGGTAATATGGGATGCCTTGAAAGCTTACTTGAGGGGCTTATTGATCCAGCAGGTTTCAAGAATAAAAAAAGCATCTTTGGTTGGTCAAGTGAAGGCCAGGGAGGAGTTAAGAACAGCAGAAAGGGAGTTAGTGAAAGAGTCATCCCCGGAAAATCATAAAAAATGGGAGAATAAACAGTTATCATATAAAGAGGTAGTGATTAAGAAATCCGAAAACAAAAGGCTATTTAAAAAACAAATAGTATTCGGAGAGGGGGAAAAAGTGGGGAAGATTGTTAGATCTGATTCCCCCCCATCTTTGATCCCTGCTATTAGAGCTAGGGATGGTGAGATTACATCCCAATCAGATAAAATTAGTGAAACGTTTAAAAATTATTATGAAGAACTATACAAAACCCGGGGGACTGTGGAGGGGGCGGAAAGGGACAACTTATTTAGGAATACAGAGCTGCCCTCCCTCTCAAGGGGGGTTTCTGAGGTATTAGAGGCCACGATTACATTAGAGGATGTTAAAACAGCAGTAAAGGAACTGGCCAACCAGAAATCCCCGGGACCTGATGGCCTCCCTGTGGAGACTTATAAAAACTATGGGGAGATACTAATACCAGAGCTTCTCAGGGTGTTTGCAGGGGCATATCAGGAGGGGAAACTACCTGAATCAATGACCGAGGCCACAATCATAATGCTGCCTAAGGAAGGGAAAGACCCTTTAGAACCGGGATCCTATAGACCTATCTCTTTGTTATGCTCAGACACAAAAATCTTGGCAAAGATTCTTGCCACCAGGCTGCAAAAAATAATTCATAAGTTGGTTCACTCGGACCAAACAGGTTTTATCCCTCAAAGATCAACAAGCGAGAACATAAGGAGGCTCTTTTTGAACTTACAAATCCCAATAGAAAACCCGGATTCTAGAGCTGTTATGATGTCAGATGTGGTGAAGGCATTTGACAGCCTGGAATGGGGATTCATCTGGCATGTACTGAAGGTCTTAGGCTTTGGCCCCTCCTTCATTAAATGGGTGAAAATCCTATACAATAATCCTAAGGCAAAGATCAGAGTCAATAATGTGCTCTCTAGTGAGATCCGTCTTGAGAGAGGCACGAGACAGGGGTGTCCTTTGTCGCCTCTGATCTTTGCCTTGGCAATGGAACCAGTGGCCGCTGCAGTGAGGCAAAATAAGTGTATGGAGGGCTTTCGGAGAGGGCCTAGAGAGGAGAGGATTGCGTTATACGCGGATGATGTCCTTATTTTCCTGGGGGATACGGAGGGTTCACTTAGACAGGTGATGAAGGTATTCTCAGTTTTTGGGAGGATCTCTGGTCTCTCCATAAACTGGGAGAAAACTGTTTTACTGCCAGTAGACCCTGTCAAGAAAGACAACTTTTTAGATGAAACTCTTTTAAAGATAGCGGAGAAAACAAAATATTTAGGTATTTATATAACAAAAGACCCGAATGATTATCTAAATAATAATCTAGCCCCTCTGGTGGCAAAATTTAAAAAAAAGACCGATATATGGAGGGGACTTCCTTTGTCAGTTGCCGGAGGGTGCAATTTAGTTAAAATGCTGTGGTTGCCCCAGCTACTGTATATATTGCACAACTCGCCAGTATGGATCTATGGAAAATGGTTTAAAAAAATAGATATGCTGTTTAGAGGCCTTATATGGAAAGGGGGACATTCTAGGATAAGCCTACAAATTTTACAATTAGCAACAGGTGAGGGAGGCATGGCGGTCCCGCACCCACGGTGCTATTTTTTGGCAGCTCAGTTGCAGCACTTCAGGCAGTGGGCCTACTGGTAATAATAATGTGGATATAGTGACTACGGGAGCACCACATAAGCAGGTTTTGGAGGTACTTGAGGCAAACTCGTTCGCTTACAGGGCCCCCATGGTTAAATTATTGGGAAAGAATTGGAATTCCATTAAAGGCCTGAAGGGTATGGAGGGGGTAGTGAGGTGTACCCCTCTCTGGGATAACAGGAACCTACAAGAGCTGACTTGAATAGGGAAAATTAAGACATGGGATGTGAAGGGGATAGTTAAACTGGCTCAATTATATAATGGAAGTACCTTAAAAATATTTGCCTCTTTAAAGGAGGAATATGGTGTCCCGAGTCAGTCATATTTTAATTACGTACAAATCAGACATGCACTGCAGGCCCAAATTGGGGAACAAGGCCCGAGTTGGTGTCTTTCTCCCATTCCTAAAAGAATAGAGAGTACTGAGGGAGCGAAGGGGCTTATAGCGGAATTCTATCAATATATCTGTAAAAACAGTAGGGAGGGGCCAGAAAAACTTAAATGTAAAAGGGGATGGGAAAGGGACCTGGGTAGGATAACAGATAACCAATGGAAAGTGATATTGGAAGGGGGACACCAGGTTTCGGTCTCACCTGCCCAGAAATGTTCACATCTAATGCTTCTACATAGGGCGTATTATACCTCTAAAAGACTGTTTAAATTTGGGAGAAGGGCAGATACTAACTGTCCCAGGTGTCAGAACACAGGGGATCTGTTGCATATGCTATGGAAATGCCCCAAGTTATTTCGTTATTGGTCGGAAGTCATAGAGAGTATAGATAAGACCTTTAACCTAAGTCTTAAAGTAGATCCGATGCTGTGTATTCTGGGGGATTGGGGGAATTTAGGTAGTGTGAGGGGCAAAATTAAAGCAGTGCGGAGATGCCTTTTTCAGGCGAGGAAGGTAATAGCAAAAAGATGGCAGGCTGAGAAACCCCCGTCGGTAGAAGACTGGTTCAGAACAGTGTTAGAAACAATAGGAAATGAAAAGGTGGTATATGTGAGGGGGGGTAATATAAAGGAATTTAAAAAAATCTGGATGCCCTGGCTAGTGAAACTGGATGACCCCATTTAGAAAAAGGTATTAGAAGGGGAATTGGAAATGTGAAGACTCCAAGACAAGAGTTATGCCCCGTACACACGGTTGGACATTGATCGGACATTCCGACAACAAAATCCTAGGATTTTTTCCGACGGATGTTGGCTCAAACTTGTCTTGCACACACACGGTCACACAAAGTTGTCGGAAAATCCGATCGTTCTGAACGCAGTGACGTAAAACACGTATGTCGGGACTCTAAACGGGGCAGTAGCCAATAGCTTTCATCTCTTTATTTATTCTGAGCATGCGTGGCACTTTGTGCGTTGGATTTGTGAACACACGATCGGAAATTCCAACAACGGATTTTGTTGTCGGAAAATTTTATAGCCTGCTCTCAAACTTTGTGGGTTGGAAAATCCGATGGAAAATGTGTGATGGAGCCTACACACGGTCGGAATTTCCGACAACAAGGTCCTATCACACATTTTCCATTGGAAAATCCAACCACGTGTACGGGGCATTAGTGTGCGTGTAATTAATATGACAAAGAGTGGGCTTGGCTCCAGGTCATTGTACTAGGGTAAAGTGGGAGGGTAAAGAGGGAGGGTAAAAAAATGGGAGAAAACTAGACATGAATCCTTTGAGGGGTGTATTTATATGTCTTGCAATGTTTTATGATGTCTTTTTTTTTTTTTTTTTTTTTGTTTGTGTGTTGGATCTTTGTACACTTTGTAATAAGATATATTTTATATTGATATGAATAAAGAGGTTGTTTTTTTTTTTTTTAAATAATATCACTGGTCTGGGTGACGTTTGGTTGGTGGCCGGAGCACCCATTCTGTGTGCTCGCTCAGTCACACATTGGTCAGGGAGACCCAGTGCTTTGGGTATACAAGAAGCGCAGAGATGAAGTAGAGTGCTTGCTAGATATGTCTCGGTAGTCTGATTATCTGGAGATTGTTTCTGCGGGATCTGATGGTGTGAATTTGGGAGTGCTGTTGAAGGGCACCGTTGCTCTGGTACACTTCATCCTCTAGTGCTGCAATCCTCCATTCATTGTCTGACAGTCTATGGGCTTGTTCCCCCAATTCCTTGCAGAGCTGTTCAATTCCTGAGGACACAGCATTGTCCACCACTGAGGTGATAATGGGTAGAATCAAAGCCACCACTGCCTGAGCTATTTTCTCATATGAGTCCGAGAGAGGAGTCACTGGTGGCTCTGGTAGGAGCATGTCTATGTTCTCTGGCTCCGGATCGGGTCCCACGGCCATCATGTCTTCCTCTGTGAGGAGGCTCTGCATTGTGGAGTGGGAGGGAGATGGCGGGCTGGAGCGGGAGGTCATGAGGTATCGCTCCATAGTTTAGGGGTGCTGGTCCGCAGCTGTTGTGCCTGTTTCAGGGGCTGTTGCCGGATTTTATATGTTAGATTCTGCCGGGCTGACATGGAGCTGCTGTGTCCTGCTCCCCTCACATACGGTGCCAGAACAGTTTTGGCAGGTGACTTTAATTGTATTCTTGATCCAGTTTTGGAAGCCTCTGTAGGAAGGACCTCGCTTTCTTTCAACCAAATTAACAGACTCAAAAATGTATTTCTGCAAGACTATTTGGTAGACATAGGGTTTCCCACCCTACCAACAAATAATACACTTTCTTTCCTCAGTGCATGGTAGTTACTCATGCATAGATTTATTTCTAGTAACCCTTACTCTTGCTCTATCGGAAATGTATTATGGTCGGATCATGCCCCTATCTATGTGACTCTTTCCTTACCAGAAATTACTAAGCTTGTCTAGACGTGGAAACTGAACTGCAACCGTTTACAAGACTCAGTATGTACCCAGAATGTCTTAGAGGCCATTTCTTATCTCCAGTCTGACCCTGTCAGGACACTACAGCCCCACCCAATCAGTGGGAAGCACTGAAGTGCATACTCAGGGGAATCTTTAATAAGCACGGATCTCAACTTAAAGGGGTTGTAAACCCTCAAGGTTTTTCACCTTAATGCATTCATGCATTAAGGTGAAAAACCTTATGTAGTGCAGCAGCCCCCCAGAACCCCAATTTTACTTACCCAAACTCGATCTTTCCAGTGATGAGAATGAGCCCAGCAGCTCCAGCCTCTGTCTCGGGTTCTCATTGGATAGATTGATAGCAGCAGCAGCAGCCATTGGCTCCAACTGCTTTCAATCAAGTCCAGTGACACGGGAGCCAGTCCTGCTGTCTATGTCAATGGACGCAGCAGCAGGACTCGGGAGCACACCTGCATGGGTGCCCACTTGGAATGTGGGTCTCTGAGGGGGCACTTGAAGCGGGGAGGAGCCAGGAGCACCTCTGAGGGACCCCAGAAGAGAAGAATCAGGGCCATTCTGTGCAAAACCCTTGCAGGTAAGTATACCATATTTGTTATTTTAAAAAAAATGAACCTTTACAACCCCTTTAAGCAAGCTCGCCTCTCTAGCATTCAAACAATACTCCAACAGATCACATGTCTAGAGAGGTCGCGTAAGCATCAACCTATTAGGGACATCTTCCTACGGTTAAAAGGGAAAAAGCATAACCTGCTACAGCAAACCAAAAAACCCTTAGTATCAGAGATAGATGTCATGAATTATTCTATGTGAAAGAGGATAAGCTGTTAAGATTTTGGCTACAGCACTCCATACTAAAAATGGCATGGCATCCATCCTGAAATAAAAATTTCTGGAGGGCAGTATAATGCACCGCCCTATTTTCACTCCTATGATAATAAATTGTATAACATTCCTGGATTCTTCCGTTTCTATATCATGGGGTCTGCAGACTGACTTTGATGAAGACCTGGTTTCAGAATATATTTCTCATATGGCTCTACCTCCCCTTTCTGCTATGGAGGAAGTGAATTTAGAAAAAAACATCTCTCCTGAGGAGCTGTTAAAGCAGAACTCTGGGGAAAACTTTTTTCCATGTTCTCATTGCTGATCTCCTACCTTCACCAACTCTGTCATCCATGTTCTTCTGAGCTCCGTAGTTCCTTTGCAATTGCCTGCTGAACTTGCTAAAAATGCTGAATAAAGGAATAATGGACTTTGTAGGCACATATAAAAATATATAACAATTTTTAATAATATACATACATATACAACGCATAATATATGTGGTAGAGAAATATGGGACACAGTGGTTTATCCTGGAGGTTACACTTGACTAATACTTCCTGTGTGGCAATATTAAAGAAATGCCCACACTGAGATGTAGGCATTCCTCTTGGTAGTTCCCACAGTCCTCATAGATTAAAAAGAATTGCTTGCTCTACATGTTTCACGACCTAAATATTGCTTCAATAATTCTAGTTGGAAAAGCATACTCAAATTAAAATACAGTACAAATTATTGGCATAATACAGGTGTGAGTTGGAGAAGCATACTCAAATTAAAATACAGTACAAATTATTGGCATAATACAGGTGTGTGTTTATGTACATGAACTCACCAATAATGTGGTGCTTAAACAAATGGTCTCAGTGCTCATCTATGCAGGGAAGGCCGTGACCGCAGAACAACCCCTCCAACTGGAGATGACAACCAGGGACACCAAGGCTAGGGATGAGCCGAACACCCCCCTGTTTGGTTTACACCTGAACCTGAGAACGGACTGAAAGTTTGCGCAAACTTTAGAACCCCGTTAAAATCTATGGGACTCGAACGTTCAAAATCAAAAGTGCTAATTTTAAAGGCTAATTTGCAAGTTATTTTCCTAAAAAGGGTTTGGGGACCCGGGTCCTGCCACAGGGGACAGGTATCAATGCAAAAAGAAGTTTTAAAAGCGTCCCTTTTTTCGGGAGCAGTAATTTTAATGATGCTGAAAGTAAAAAAAAGTGAAATATTCCTTTAAATATCGTACCTGGAGGGTGTCTATAGTATGCCTGTGAAGTGGCATGTGTTTCCCGTGTTTAGAACTGTCCCTGCACAAAATTACATTTCTAAAGGAAAAAAAGTCATTTAAAACTGCTTGCGGTTTTAATGTAATATCTGGTCCCGGCAATATGGCTGTAAATCATTGAGAAAAATGCCATGGGTACCCCCCCCAGCCCATTACCAGCCCCTTTGGGTCTTGTATGGATATTAAGGGGAACCCCGCACCCAAATTAAAAAAAGGAAAGGCATGGGGCCCCCAGGCCCTATATACTCTGAACAGCAGTATACAGGCGGTGCAAACAAGACAGGGACTTAAGGGTTGTTGTTAAGTAGAATCTGTTTGTAATTTTAAACTGGTACATTTTTAAAGTGTAGCTCCAGCCAAAAAAATCTATTTTTAAGCTTTTTGGAAAACATAGGGAAGGGTTATCACCCCTGTAACATTTGTGTTGCTGTCTGTGCACCTCTTCAGAAGATTTCACCTCACTTTCTGTCCCAATGACAAATGTTTTTTGAAAATTTGGGGTATTTTTCAAAATTGTATTTTTATTGGTATATCAAAGAACAAGTACAAAATTGTAACAAAATGTACATTACACTATCGATATAAGTGCATTATAAATGGTCATAGTAAAAAGGGAAAGCAAAATGGAAAGTAACAAGTATAAGTAAAAGGAAAAGTGTTCACAGAAACTAGGCATATGGGTAAGAGTCTAGAACCTTAAGGTCAATCTAGGCCATATACACAAGCAGTGTAAAATCCGTGTAAGATTACGGCGTGTTTGGTGGCACGGGGGATCCGAATTCCGAAAGGTCCCACGGTTCCTATATTTTATTAAATTGGTGGATGCAGTCATGTACCGAGGCCATCAAAAACTCCATTGTCCGAATCTTAGTCACCAAATGTAGAAATCTGGAACATGAAGGAGGTGTATTGGATAACCAGGACAATGGAATAAGCCTCCTGGCAGCTAGTAATATATAGGATATCAATCTATTTGTCTTTTTAGATACCCCTAGAGGAGGTAGGCCCAATAGGTAATGTAACGGGTCCATCGGAAGGGACACCCCAGTCACCTTTTGTATAAGGAAATGTACATCACGCCAGAAAGGTTGTACCAAGGAGCATTGCCAAAAGACCTGAAATAGGGAGCCTATGTCAGTTCCACACCGCCAACAGCGCTGCGGAACTGAGGGATCATACTTATGAATTACATCGGGAGTTCTGTACCAAAACATGAGAATCTTAATGGTTGTCTCCCTCTCAGTGACACATTTTGAAGATTTAAAAGTAGAGGACCAAATCCTATCCCACATCTGTATTGTGACAGGGTGGCCCACTAAGCGAGACCACCTGTTCATATAATGGTGCAAGGTCTCCGTGATTGGAGTCGACTCATGGAGGATACGGTAGATACAGGAAATTAAATGCAGTTGATGAGGGCCTTGAGCACACAGGTATTCAAAAGTAGTTGGCATATCTAGAGTCAGGGATGGCGATTTAGAGAGAAAGAAGTGTCTAACCTGTAGATAAAAGTGGAAGAGGTGTGGTGGAATATCAAATTTTTCACTTAAAGTGTTAAAAGTATGCAGCTTCCGTGTTGTGGGATGGACCAGGTTTTGGAGCTGGAAGAGATGAACATTTATCCATGGAAAAATCCTGCCTAGGGACATACTGTCTGGGATAAGAGGGTTGAATAGTACATTCACAAGAGGAGAGCAGGGGGGCATAAGGGGATAGTGTTTGAGGCAATTACGCCAAATGGTTAAAGTTAGTACCATTGGGCCAGTACACTGATGTTTATATATGGGATCCAAAGAAGGGGGAGCACCCCAAACCAAGGAGCCTGGATGAACCGGGTAGAGTACCCTTTTCTCAATGGCAGTCCACTGATTTGGTGCATGTAAGGAGGTCCAAGAGGTAATGGCCCTTAAATGCCTGGCATGATAATACTTAGTAATGTCTGGAGCTCCCAAGCCTCCTCTGGATCTGAGGGAAAATATCACGGAGCTCGCTATGCGGTGAGCCCTGCCATTCCATAAATTTTAGAAAAATCCTGTGGAGTGTTTTTAGTTGTGAAGCAGGTACAGCTACTGGTAGGGTTTCAAAATAATAGAGCAGTCTGGGTAGTATAGACATTTTTAAAACCTTAATTCTGCTTAAGAGAGACAGGGAGTATTTGGTCCAGTTTGACAGAGACTTATTAATGTCCAATATCAGAGGAGGGAGTACTATAAAAGGAGGCATAAGAAGGGGTAAGTAGGATACCTAAGTATTTGAAAGAGGTATTACACCATTTATAAGAGTATGATTCCTTGAGTTGGGATAATAAAGGCGTTGGAATGTGTATAGGAAGGGCTTCAGTTTTGGAAGTGTTGACTTTATATCCGGAAATAGCACTAAAAGAGGTCAATAGTTTATGTAACAAGGGAAGAGATATCAGCGGGTTAGTGATAGTAAGCAAAATGTCGTCTGAAAATAACGATAATTTATATTCCCCCTGTCTCATCCCCGTATATCTGGATGAACACGGATAGACTTGGCTAGGGGTTCCAGGCACAGGATAAAAAGCAGTGGTGAAAGTGGACAACCCTGCCGAGTTCCATTTGTCATGGGGAAGCCAGGAGACAGAAAGGAAGACATTTGCACCCGCGCTATGACAGTTGAATATAAGGCCTCCAAAGCTTTTAGAAAAGGACCACCAAAACCATATATTTTTAAAGTGGCAAACATGTAGGGCCAACTTAGCCCTACAAAAGCTTTCTGCGCGTCTAAACTCAGAATCAATGCCGAACGAGAGGTTCTATCCAAAAGGTCTATTAGGTCTATTGTACGCCGGGTGTTATCTCCCGCATGTCTACCAAGGATGAAACCCACCTGATCCCTGTGTATCAGTTTGGGGATGAGCCCGGAAAGGCGGGAGGCAAGAATTTTAGTAAATATCTTGTAATCTGAATTTAGGAGGGCTATGGGTCTGTAGTTATCTGGGATAAAGGGATCCTTTCCAGGCTTAGGGATAACCAAAATAAATGAATGGGAGAACTGTGAATGCGGAGGAGTACCCTTGAGGAAGGAATCGTATAAAGCTAGCATGTGAGGGGATAGAATGTCAAAAAAAGATTTGTAGTAGGAGTAGGGCAAGCCATCTGGGCCTGGGGATTTGTGTAATGGGAGACTTTTAATTATAGCTAGGAGTTCCTCAGCTGATACTGCTACGTTTAAACCCTCTAAATCCGCCGTAGATAGTTTTGGTAGCTTTATATTGGAAAAAAAGGACTCAAAATTTTCTTGGGTAAATTCAAAATGGTTCTCTGGGGTCAGGCAATTATACAGTTTGCTGTAAAACTTGCCAAAAATTTTGGACATCTCATGAGGGCAGTATGTTCTAGATCCATCTAGAAAGTCAGGAAACGAATTGAACGGACGAGGGCACAGCTTATTAACTAACATCCTGTGGGGTTTATTGGAGTATTCATAAAATTTTTGCTTCATCCACAGCATGGACCTAGCTGTTTTGTCAAATTTTGTTGATTTAATTTGTTCTCCAAGATAACATTTGGGGTATTTAGTGAAACAAGGATTGGTGATAAAGCATCAGTGGAAAGGAAACACGTTTTTCCCATATTAACACTTACAGAAGAGAATTTCCCTTCCTAGGGATAGATTTCATCTCACCTGTTGTCTCCTTCCGTTTGCAAGTAGGAGTCGTTTGTAAGTTTGGATGTTTGAAAGTAGGGGCCTGCCCTATATACTCTGCAGAAATGTAGGCCTTAGGTTTTAGTGTTGCCACAACAATGTAAGCCCTCACAGTTACTCTTGGTGGGCGCTGGAACGCCCTGCTGTGAATTATTATATCAAGAATTGTAATTACATGCCATTGTTGAACAGTCGTAGAAAAATTGGGCCTTTGGTGGTGGTGGTGGTGCTGGTGCCACAACACTGTAAGTCCTCACAGTTACTCTTGGTGGGCGCTGGAACAGGCCCTGCTGTGAAATATATCAAGAATTGTAATTACATGCACCTGTTGAACAGGGGCAGAAAAATTGGGCCTTCATTGGTGGTGTTGCCACAGCACTGTAAGCCCTCACAGTTACTCTTGGTGGGCGCAGGAATGGGCCCTGCTGTGAAATATTAGATCAAGAATTGTAATTACATGTCTCTGTTGAACAGGGGCAGAAAAACTGGGCCTTAGGCACTGGTGCCACAACACTGCAACCCCTCACAGATACTCAAATTGGAGCACAGGAATGAGCCCTGCTGCAAAGTATTGCATCAAAAATTGTAATTACATGCCCCTGTTAAACAGGGGCTGAAAATAAGGGCCAAGATACATCACTGGGGATTACAGACCAGTTAGCCTTACATCAATTATATGCAAGCTCTTGGAGGGGATGATAAGAGACTACATAGAAGACTTTAGTAATGACAGCAGTACCATTAGCAATAATCAGAATGGATTCGTAAAGAATCGTTTTTGCCAAACCAATCTATTGACCTTCTATGAGGAGGTGAGCTGCCATCTAGATAAAGGAAGACCCATACATGTGGTGTATCTAAATATTGCAAAAGCATTTGATACAGTTCACCATAAACGTTTACTGTACAAAGTAAGGTCTGTTGGCATGAACCATAGGGTAAGTACATGGATTGAAAACTGTCTACAGGGGTGAGTTCAGAGGGGTTACATAGTTACATGGTTAGTAAGGTTGAATAAAGACACCAGTCCATCCTGAGTGAGTGTGCATGTCTACAATTATCCCCATCCAGTACATTGGATCTCATTAAGATGCTCATCTATTATATTATTATTTATTTAAGGTACCCATATAGTGCCGTCAATTTACACATACATTGCACACTCACATCGGTCCCTACCCTCAAGGAGCCCACAATCCAAGGTCCCCAACTCACATTCATATACTAGGGCCAATTTTTGGACAGAAGCCAATTAACCTACCAGCATGTCTTTGGAGTGTGGGAGGAAACCAGAGTACCCGGAGGAAACCCATGCAGGCACAGGGAGAACATGCAAACTCCAGGCAGGTAGTGATTTGAACCACCGACCCTTTTTATTGCTAGGTGAGAGTGCTACCCACCACACCACTGTGCCGCCCAAGTATCTGTCCTGGGACCAATCCTATTTAATTCATTTATAAACGACCTGGAAAATGGGATAAACAGCTCAATCCCTGTATTTGCGGACGATACTAAGCTAAGCAGGGCAATAACTTCTCAGCAGGATGTGGAAACCTTGAAAGAAGATCTGAACAAATTAATGGGGTGGGCAACTACATGGCGAATGAGGTTTAATGTAGAAAAATGTAAAATAATGCATTTGGGTGGCAAAAAACTGAATGCAATCTACTCAGTGGGGGGAGAACCTCTGGGGGAATCTAGGATGGAAAGGACCTGGGGGTCCTAGTAGATGACAGGCTCAGCAATGGCATGCAATGCCAAGCTACTGTAAGCAAAGCAAACAGAATATTGGCATGCATTAAAAAGGGGATTAACTCTAAAGATAAAACGATAATTCTCTCACTCTACAAGACTCTGGTGTATGCTGTCCAGTTCTGGGCACCAGTCCTCAGGAGGGATGTGCTGGAACTGGAGAGAGTCCAGACAAGGGCAACAAAACTAATAAAGGGACTGGAGAACATTAGTTATGAGGAAAGGTTATGAGAGCTGAACTTATTCTCTCTGGAGAAGAGACGCTTGAGAGGGGATATGATTTCAATATACAAATACGGTACTGGTGACCCCACATTAGGGATAAAACTTTTCCGTGAAAGGGAATTTAATAAGACACTAAAATTAGAGAAAAAGCGTTTTAACCTTAAACTGTGTAGAGCGTTCTTTACTGTAATGCCACGTACACACGAGCGGACTTTACGGTAGACTTTGCTTGGCGGACTTTTCGCCGGACTTTGTCGGCTCCTTGCACCAGACTTAAAAAGGGACAGACTTGGCCACACACGATCATTGCAAAAGTCCGCTGGTTTGGAACGCAGTGACGTATAGCATGTACGACGGGACTATAAAAAGGAAGTTCAAGCCCCACTATGGCACCCTTTGGGCTCCTTCTGCTAATCTTGTGTTTATCTCGTGTTAGTAGAAGTTTGGTTAGAGACGATTCGCGCTTTTCACACTTCAGCTTATTTCGATCGTTTTCTGCGGTTCAGTTTGTGCTTGTGAGGTTTGTATCTGCTTTTCAGTGCATGTTGGTCAGTTCGTAACCTGCCTTGCAGGCCGTTTGGTCCGCTCGTTCCTGATTTTCAGGTCGTTCTTCATAGGCCTTGCTGTTCTTCAGTGCGTTTGTTATAAGTTTGTTTGACCAGGCGACCGTTTTGAAGCCATGTCGCGTGGACGTACTCGTTCTCGAGTTCGTGCTGCGTGGGGACGTGGTGTTGGGGTTAATACTTTGACCTGAGTCCAGTCCATGAACAGGGCGAGGAGGAGTTCATGGATGAAGAATTGGTTGCGCCAGCGTGACCAATTCTCGCACATGCCTTTGCTCCGTGAGAATAATCCTGAGTATTTCAGGAATTTTCTCAGGATGACGGACCCTGTTTTTGAGCGTGCGTCTGGCTATGCTGACCCCCTATATCAGCAGGCAGGATACCTGCATGAGGCAAGCCATCAGTGCGGAGCAGAGGCTAGTTGCCACGTTACGTTACTTGGCGACTGGGAGAAGTCTTCAGGGCTTGAAGTTCTCGACAGGCATTTCCCCCCAGGCTCTGGGGATAATAACCCCAGAGACTTGTTCTGCAATCTTTCAGGTCCTGCAGAAGGACTATATGAAGGTAAGTTTTATCCTTTAACATGACATGATATGTATTAAATGATTAGGGCGTGGCCTAATCTGTGCTTCCCAAACAACATTGAACAGCTGATGGTTAACCGAAAATTCTGTCTTTTTTCGCTTACTACATGGTTTTAAATTGTGAGTACCGCTCTGCTTGTTTTAATAAACTTATTTAAAAACGATCTTACACTATGGGCACCTCTTCTCTCTTTATATGACACACTACGATCCTGAGACTGCCAGAAATTGCCGCACAGTGGCATAGACTGTGACTGCCTGATACCCCAGCAGGGGTGAAGTGAGCTGGTGAGTGTCTGCACATTTAGAGCACGGGATTTAATCACTAAAAGAACCAAGAGCACGAATATTACATGAAATTATTTGTTCTGTGAAAGAAAAAGGAAAAAAAGGACTTTTATATATATTTTTGTATTTGATTGCACGTGTGCACTTTAATTGATGAATTTGCATTTATAGTTGATCATTCCAATTTACCTTTGTATTCCACTATCCCCACGCTTCCCATACCCCCACCCCCTTCTTTCCCTCCCCCCCCTTCCCCCTACTCACCCCACCCCCTCATATTTCTCTCTCCTGGCGTTGCACTGGTATAAGCATTCTACAAATGATTAGCACCATGGTACTTATGATCTAAATAGTTGCACACTGAATGGTTTTTGACTTTTCCATCTCATGAACTAAATACAGCACATTCACAGGATATCACAGGGTTTTTAAAGGAACAGTGCCATACCCTTCTCTCGAATTATCTAATCTAGCTGTCTCCACTGTATATGGTGACTGCGTGTTGGGGGGCAGCAGTTCCAAACTTGTTTTAACAAAACCTTTATTCATTTCCACTGCGCGGGTTTATTACTACATTCTTCATAAACTAAATTACGTCATACTTGCTTGCTGCATCCTACATAACTTTTTAAGGAGACATTCAGCTACATATATTTCTTCTGTTGGGCCTGAGGCCGGACTGGAACAAGATACAACAATGACAGGCCTACAAATTGGCCGTATTGGTTTGGCCCCCGAACTGCACGTCAAGTGCGTGAGCGTTATTTTAATTATTTTAATGGTGGGGGGGCCATTGCTATTCAGCAACAGCTTTAATTTTACCAAAAAATACAACAAAAATAATTGATCAAAAATATCTTGTTTTTATTCTTGTTTGCATTTAGTTTTGTCTGTCTCCTAGTGCACTTGTAGTAGTGGCAAGTGCATTTAACTTTAGTTAATCAGGCCCTTTGTCACTGTAACCACCCAAAAAAAAAGAAAATTTTTTTTTCAGAAATAATCAGCCACACACATTGTATTAGTAAAAACTTTTTACTGTGTGCACATTGAAAGGTGCATTTTTGAATAATTTTTTTGTTTTTATTTTTTTTTCATATTTTTTTTGGTGTAAAAATAATTTTTTTTAACGTTATTAAAGGCATATTTTTGCAAAAATAGACCTTGATAAAAATATTTACATTCACAACAGTGTTTTTAAAAACATACCAAAACATTAAAGAACTTACAAAGTTCAACATTTAAAGAATGGTGCATGTGATGTCACCCTTGGAAATCGTTCATTTTGAATATGCTCAAAATTGAGCATTACAAAAGGATCAAGTCAACATGTGCTATCTCCCATCATGGGTGAGCAATGTACATGTTTTGTGTGTGCAATCCCTTTTTGTTCCTATCACCACAAAATAATTTTGAGGAGGAAGGGGTTGCAAACACAAAACAAGTACATTGATAACCCATGATGGAAGATAGCACATGATGACACACCGTGTGCATCATAATGAAAATTTGGGTAGCACCAAAAAAATTAAAAACAATTTTCTAGAGAAAACAAACTTCACAAGGAAATGAAGAACATGATTGATGTTTTTAGGCAAAACGTTATTATATTCTGCCCAAAACATCAATCATGTTCTTCATTTCCTGTTGCATGGAGTCCAGGCGAAGTTGCATGCTGTGAATTTGGTCACGCATTTTATCTATTTGGCCATTCCACAGCATTATCTGGCCAATCAGTCTTTGGTGAATGGCTCTGCTGCTTGGCCTTCCACAACCAGAAACTCACCTAAAATGAGTGAATAAAAACAAGGGTTACAATATGCACGCTAAAATACATTAACTTAGGCTGGGGTGTCAGTCACTCACTTGGTGGGCTTGAAACCTTGCACACTTTCTCCACCTCTCCTTCCTCCAGGTCGTTGGGTGGGCATGGTCTTGGGCTTGGGGTATCTTCTGCCTCAGGCTGGTGACTTGGGGGGGTCCTGGGATCCTTGGACTGTTGTCTGAGTCTTTTCTCCCCTATGATAATTGAACAAAAGGCATAGTTAAAACACAGTGATATTTCAGATTTTATCAAATAATCTGAAACGTTGGTTAGGAGTTGTGGCCAATTGCCTTTTTTTGTCATCAAGAATTTAGAAGACAGGATGAACATTCCCACTGAACAACAATTATAAACAATGCACATTTTCTGGCAAGTTTCACAGATGCAGACACCTCAATGATCTCCTATGTGTATTACCCCTTTAAAATTTATTTATGGTCACATAGTACACTATAGTGCTCGTGAGTCCAGATGTGTAAACAGCTGCGGTGTCCTGTCCTTACATTACACTGAATCATTTTTGAAGAAGCATTATATTTTCCAACACATCTACAGCACATCAACAAATTGTGGGAATTGGACAAATTATCAAGAAATAAATGTATGTCCAACCCTGTCCCATCGCATTTGGCGAAAAAATAACGTCATTTTCTAAAGTATCATATGTATTTTACAAAGAACGATCTTTACGAACGATGCTGTAGAAAGTCAAAAAATATGGATCAGTATGCAAGTTAAGTATCTCAATAGGAAAACACAACAAGTACTTACTTTTTTAAGCAGCTTCTTTATTCGCCAATATTGTTCTGGCTCCCAACTTTTGATGTCAGACCACCGCTTCCTCAATTGTTCTTTCGACCGTTTAGTGCCAAATTTTGCTTCTAGAGTGGTGACAATTGAGGACATTATTTTGTCCTTACGCATATTCGGTCGTGTGTACGGTCCTTTTTTCCCATCGTAGTCCTCCCTTCTCAATATGGACACCATCTCCACCATCTCTTCAAAAGCCATGTTGGTGGCCTTATATCTCCTCCGGGATGTGGATGATTGTGGCTCCGGGTTTTCCTCCGCGCTACTTCCACTGATTCTCTCCGCCATCTTTATCTATCTACTCCCACTGCGCAACGAAGAGTGAAGGGGTGGGGACAAATCGTACTAAAGAACGTCAGGGGTGGGCGACGCAGGCGGAGCATGACACATGCGCAGTGTATTTAAAGCTATTACGATGGCCTACGTATGTCCATGCGAAAGTAGCGAGCGTCAGAAACGAAGGTAAGATTAAAGTGGGGGTGTGTGTGTTTGGTGTGTGTGTGTGTGTGTCCCCTAGATTACAAACCAAAATAATCCTGTGATTTGTGACTGACATTAGTTTTGATCTGGTGTCTTGTCTTTCAGAAACAATGAATCCCTTTAAAGAGGAAGAATTTTTGTCCCAATTTATTGAGCTCTATCAGGAAAAGAAAAACCTGTGGGAGGTCAAACACCCACTATATTATAATAGGGATGTAAGGAAGGCAACACTGGGCACACTTTTAGAATTTGTGAAGACTCGAGTCCCCCAGGCAGACCTCAAGTTTGTGGACAAGAAATTTGGTATCTTGCGAAACATGTATAAGCGGGAACACAATAAAATCCAGGAGTCACTCAGATCCGGTGCAGCAGCATTTTAAGTTTAATTACATTTTAATTTTTTAAGTGCTTCCTAAAAAATGACTTCAGCACAAATATTAATATGTAGACATATCACTAGACAGTAGTGGCCAAAAATATACTTCTGCATAGGTGTGCGCAGCCTCTTGCATTAGGGTGTGCACCCCAAAGCTCAAATACATATGCATGTGTATATGTACTGATGGTGTCAGTAGGGCAGTGGACAGTGTAATTTTGTTAATTTTCTTTTCCCAAAATTTTTGGGCTTGTGTAACATTTTTTGGGGGGGATGAAATATCAGTAGTCTAAACAGGGGGGAATATGCAGCACACAAGGCAATTAGGGTGTGCCCAGGCACACCTGGCACACCCTGTGTGCACGCCTATGTACTTCAGATATTGTTGATCACCTGAAATAATGGTGGTGTCAAATAGATAGCCTTTACTATTTGTTGAGAATTATATTTGCAAGTCATGAGCTGAAAATTGTGTGTGATTGTGTAACACAAAATTACAACTATGTCCCTTTTTTTTGACACAGGATGACCTCAGCCAGGAGGAGGCCTTGCCCAGTGGGAGAGAGGAGTAGGCCTTGACCAGTGGGAGAGAGGAGGAGGCTGTGGCTGGGTCAAGTAGAAGCCGCACGGAGTGTCAGGTGCCTCCCCTCCGCATTCTCCACCAAAGGCCCAGGAGAATGACACAAACTGAGCAGGAATCCCTAGCCCTCATACGGGAAGCAAGCCAAATCCTGAGTACACCACCCAATGCAGAAGAGGCGTATGGCACCTATATAGCCAGCAGATTGCTGGAGTTGGAAAAGGGCCAACGCCTCCTCTGTGAGGGTCTGATTTTTCAGGCATTTCAGAAGGGCTTGAGAGGGGAGCTTACTGCTACCACATATCTGGCAGATGAAGCCACTCCTCCTCCTCCTCCTGCCCCAAGTACACCACCAGAGGCACAACCTCCGAGGAAGGCTGCAGAGAAGGGTGGAGGGAAGGCTGCAGAGAATCGTGCAGGGAAGGCTCCACGGAAGACTCAAAAGTGATTGCCTGGTTTCTATCTGGTCTGACTGTGCTCCCTGTGCTCCCTAGTCGCAAGATACCAATTTTCTTGTCCTAAAACTTGATGTGTGTCCTGGGGGACGAAAGGCTTCACAGATTCTAAAAGTGTCTCCAGTGTTGCCTTCCTAATTTTTTTTTAACAAAATAAATGGATTTTTTTGTTACCTTACATTATTGACTATGTGTTTTTATTCAAAAACGCCATTTTGTTTGGGAGTAGGCAGGTACAGGTCATAAAGACTATGGGGTTGATTTAAGAAAAGCAAATAGACTGTGCACTTTGCAGAGGGCAGTTGCCCTCTGCAAGTGCAATTCCTCCAGAGCTTCAGAAATGAGGTAAGGCTTGACTTTGCAAAGAGTACCCAATCCTGTGCAAGGAAAATTCGAAAAACAGCATTTTTGCTTGCACATGATTGGATGATGGAAGTCAGCAGAGCTTCTGCTCATTTACTAAGCTCTGGAGCAACTGCTCTTGCAGAGGGCAACTGCACTTTGCAAAGTGCAAAGTCTTTTTACCTTTAGTAAATCAACCCCTATGTGTGTTTTTGACAAAAGGCTAAATCATTTCTAATATCAAGTGAAAAGTACTAGTGAAAAGTTCACTTTAGAAATTGCACAGCAAGTGCACTTGTTGGAAGTGCAGTCGCTGTAAATCTGAGGGGAAGAGCTGAAATGAAATGAAGCTCTGCTGATTTTAACATACAATCATGTGCAATAAAAAGTTTTTGTTTTTTTGGGGGTTCCTTGCATGTGCCCCTCGGATCCACAGCGAAGGCACTTCAAAATGCTCTTTCTGTGCAATTCCAAGTAGAATTTGCACTTGTAGTGAAAAATGAATTTGCTTTTGTAAAACACACCCCCCTATGTCTAATGAACAAGGGGCAACAACCTCATTAAGGTTCATTAAAACAACACAAAATATTAAGGTTATTGTGGTAACTTGAAAATCTACACAAAAAAACAAAAACAAAAAAAATGTGGGTATAATTTAGTACACATTGTAAAATAGATAAGTGTTGAAATCAATAAAAAAAATAAAGATGAGTCCAAAATCTAATTTAAAAGTTTTTATTTATGGAGATCTGGCTTTTTACAAATGTCATATTAGTCATGGCATGAGGATAAATCATGAAGAAAGTAGTTTGTGAGAACTCTGTGTGAATATAAAGCAGAAACAACTTCATTCCTCTCGCATTATAAATAAAAAAAAAAAAGCACTGTATTAAAAGATCACAGAAGAGGAATGTGCTAGCTTCAATACGAAGGCTAGTTTTACCAGACCGAGCGCTTCCGTCTTGTAATTGCTTCAGAGCATGCGTCAGTTTGAGTTCGTCGGACTAGCACACAGGCGACCGGTTTGTCCGCTAGAAAGAAGAGTCCGTCGGATAGATTTAAAACTTGTTTCAAATCTAAGTCCGTCCAACTTTGGAGCAAACAAAGTCCGCTGGAGCCCACACACGATTGAATTGTCCGACGAAATCCAGTACGCCGGACCAAGTCTGCTGTAAAGTCCGCTCGTGTGTACGCGGCATAAGAGTGGTAAGGATGTGGAATTCTGTTCCACAGGCGGTGGTTTCAGCGGGGAGCATCAGTAAACCTCGTCTACCATGTAACTATGTAGTGCAAGGGCCAGCATTACTGCATACAAATTGAAAGGTTTGACCCCATATTATATGGTTTTGGTAAATCCTAAAGCAAAACTGTATAAGAAAATTGTATAATGTGTGGTTAGCCTTAGTAAATGCATAATATACTGTATATGCTGTGGTGTGCGAATAAAGAGTAAATATTGTGAGGATATTATCTTGATATCTGCCATGTTAATCATGTTTATTTTCACTTCAGTTATTCATATATGTGAAAATCAAATTCTTGTTCACTTTGAATAACCAATCATTTGCAGTTGAAATAAGTTAACAAGAAAATCAGTTTTTACATGATTGGATAACTGAAGTGAATATTCATGCAATTTTTTTTATAAGACAATTTTCAGTAAATCAACCTCAGAGACTTTAGTAAACCAGATCCAATATATAATATTATAGATTGCATGTTTCTTTAGAATTTAACATTATTTCTAAAGTATATATTTTAAAACACTGCATTATTGCATAATTTCTCCTTGTAAATCTGCAGTAGTAGCCATCATTTTATGCAATTATATCAAGGTTTACATCATGTTATAACCACTTTAAAAAGATGTAAAGTCAGGTAATGGATTTTGACATTTATTACTCCCTTTTGTCATTTTATTGTTTAGCTTAGCAATCTAACAAAAAAAATATTTTCTGCCTAGCAGAACCTGAAACGGAGAGCCTACATTTCATTGACACATGCAATAAATTCTTCAAGATATTTTTTAGCAGGTCTGATATTTTTCCACTTTATTTAATTTTTTTTTGTGGAAAAGCCCAGATTGTTATAAAAGACTTTAAATTCTCAGCTTGTACTTTCAGCTATTCACCAAACATTCTGATGATGATTTTCTGACCTATTGTTAGAACATTCTAAAAACTGTTTGCCAGAAATAAATTAAATCAGATAAATAGGGGAAGTTATGAAAACTACAGAAAGTATGTTTAATGGAAGGCCGAATGGTGATTCATACATTTCTATAGTAAACTCTTTCCTTATTATTTTATTTTTTAAATATGAAAGTATTCATATTGTATTACCAGTACAATAGCCAATACTGTGCATTTGTGTACTTTCTGGTAAAACTGTAAATAATCACATTTAAAGTTTGCTACAGGCAAACTCATTATTGTTGTGCTTCTTAATAAACACAATTATCCATTTTTAATGCTTTTGATTGATACTTTGTGTGGTAGCACTTAATACTTCACATGTCACTGAAAGAATAAGTTCAATAAACAATAAATAAATATTGACCTGTTAAAAAATTAAACAAAAAGGTAAATTTTACTGCAATAGTCACCTTCATTCCAGAGGCTGTTCCCCGACAGTGCTTTTTACCCTCCACTTGTCCTCAATCTTCTGGGTTGAAATAATTTTTTCTGTGTTGTCATGTACCCACCTCCAGCCTGTGACTTTGCAGTAACAGAGTAGTAGAAAATCAACATTCTCTGTATCAGCACAATAACTGACTAGCTCCTTGTGCTGTTTATTACTCTTCTAGTCTGAATTCTGCTGTAAATTGACTGCAAGATGCTGATTCCAAATCAAATTCAGGTATTGATGTTACTTTGATTTAAAACAATACATTTGATTGTGCTTTGATGAATACAGACTGCATTAAAGTGTATTTTTTGGACCTGCCTGGAATACAGATTTTATCCACTTTCTGCAGGTAGGACATCCATGGATGTCCTATCTTTTCAGGGGTTATACCATGATGCCTGCGCCTACAGATATCATTCCAGTATGTATGTTTTCAGCCAGAGATTCCCTAGCATGCAAAAGTGATCAGAGTGGCTAATTAGCCACTCAGTCACTACTGCAAGTGGTGAAAAGGGGTCCCACCCCCCTCTTCCTACCACCACCTCTCGCAGGCTCTATCCTAGGCTCGTGGTCCCTGGGAGCAATGTGGCCGGCAGGGCGATGGCTGCCCTGAACAGACAGAGAGGAACTGATGTTATTCCCATCTCTCTGTAAACCCCGGAAACCTGGAGTGACGATTTATGTTGTCACTTCCTGTCCTGCCTATTTGTTTACCTGGCTACCAGCAGCCAGGAAAGCAGCCAATTAAACCGATCTGTGTCTGATCGGCTGCATGAGAGGCTAGAGGAGAGATTTAGGGTCTAATAGACCCCAGATCTATAAATAAAGAGGACCTGTCAAGGCCCATGCTGTCATAAGGAATGTTGTTCATCCCTTGTGATAGCAAAAGATAATCCAAGAAAAAAAGTGTAAAAAAATAAAATAAATACATTTGTATAAAATAAATAATAATACGTTTTGTGTTTTGTTTTTGTTTGTTTGACATGCTCCAGTAAGGAGAATACCTAAAACTAGGTATACTGCCTATACTTTAACTACACCAACATATTGGCTGTTATGTATGTGTGACAAGCTCTCTAATGAGTTACAACCCGCTTTGTTCTTTCCTCTGTAGGGATGAGCTTCGTGTTCGAGTCGAACCCATGTTCGACTCGAACATCGGCTGTTCGATCGTTCGCCGAATTGCGAACGTTATGGGCCGTTCGCGCTAAATTCGTGTGGCGCGTCACGGCCCATAATTCACTGCGGCATCGCAGTGCATTGCTGGCTGATGATTGGCCAAGCATGCACTATGACCCGCATGCTTGGCCAATCACAGCGCCGTCAGTAGAGAGAGCTGTAATTGGCCAAAGCCAGGGTGGCTTTGGCCAATTATGGCTCAGGGGATTTAGTACACACCCCACACTATATAAGGCCGCCTGCACGGCGGCCCTGTGTAGTGTGTGTTCCGGTGTGCTGAGAGATAGAGAGAGAGAGAGACAGTGTCATTTGATTTGAGTTAGATAGATTAGGCAGAACAGTCAGTCAGTTAGCTGCACTTACAGTGTATTGTGTATATATATGCATCCCAGGTGTTGCATATATATATATACACTGTATTCAGTTTAGCTAGATCCGTTCTTGTTATCTTCTATCTAGACTATTTACATTTAATGCAGTGCGTCCTGCTCACAGTGTTCAGCTAGATCCGTTCCTGCTATTTACATTTAGTGCAGTGCGTCCTGCTCACAGTGTTCAGCTAGATCCGTTCCTGTTATCTTCTAGACTATTTACATTTAGTGCAGTGCGTCCTGCTCACAGTGTTCAGCTAGATCCGTTCCTGCAATTTACATTTAGTGCAGTGCGTCCTGCTCACAGTGTTCAGCTAGATCCGTTCCTGCTATTTACATTTAGTGCAGTGCGTCCTGCTCACAGTGTTCAGCTAGATCCGTTCCTGCTATTTACATTTAGTGCAGTGCGTCCTGCTCACAGTGTTCAGCTAGATCCGTTCCTGCTATTTACATTTAGTGCAGTGCGTCCTGCTCACAGTGTTCAGCTAGATCCGTTCCTGTTATCTTCTAGACTATTTACATTTAGTGCAGTGCGTCCTGCTCACAGTGTTCAGCTAGATCCGTTCCTGCAATTTACATTTAGTGCAGTGCGTCCTGCTCACAGTGTTCAGCTAGATCCGTTCCTGCTATTTACATTTAGTGCAGTGCGTCCTGCTCACAGTGTTCAGCTAGATCCGTTCCTGCTATTTACATTTAGTGCAGTGCGTCCTGCGCACAGTGTTCAGCTAGAGCCGTTCCTGCTATTTACATTTAGTGCAGTGCGTCCTGCTCACAGTGTTCAGCTAGATCCGTTCCTGTTATCTTCTAGACTATTTACATTTAGTGCAGTGCGTCCTGCTCACAGTGTTCAGCTAGATCCGTTCCTGCTATTTACATTTAGTGCAGTGCGTCCTGCTCACAGTGTTCAGCTAGATCCGTTCCTGTTATCTTCTAGACTATTTACATTTAGTGCAGTGCGTCCTGCTCACAGTGTTCAGCTAGATCCGTTCCTGTTATCTTCTAGACTATTTACATTTAGTGCAGTGCGTCCTGCTCACAGTGTTCAGCTAGATCCGTTCCTGTTATCTTCTAGACTATTTACATTTAGTGCAGTGCGTCCTGCTCACAGTGTTCAGCTAGATCCGTTCCTGCTATTTACATTTAGTGCAGTGCGTCCTGCTCACAGTGTTCAGCTAGATCCGTTCCTGTTAAATTCCTACTGACCGGCAGGCTTGTCTGGTTACAGTATATAAAGCTACCTGAAGAAAATTACAGGTGTTCTATTTGATCCTATTAGTACCACGGTCAGGCAGCTAGACTATTTACATTTAGTACAGTGCGTCCTGCTCACAGTGTTCAGCTAGATCCGTTCCTGTTATCTTCCTACTGACAGGCAGGCTTGTCTGGTTACAGTATATAAAGCTACCTGAAGAAAATTACAGGTGTTCTATTTTATCCTATTAGTACCACGGTCAGGCAG
The DNA here is from genome assembly GCF_042186555.1 of Aquarana catesbeiana. Classification (NCBI taxonomy): domain Eukaryota; kingdom Metazoa; phylum Chordata; class Amphibia; order Anura; family Ranidae; genus Aquarana; species Aquarana catesbeiana. Next base: position 461,625,974 of record NC_133324.1, on the reverse strand, counting down.
CTAGACTATTTACATTTAGTACAGTGCGTCCTGCTCACAGTGTACAGCTAGATCCGTTCCTGTTATCTTCCTACTGACAGGCAGGCTTGTCTGGTTACAGTATATAAAGCTACCTGAAGAAAATTACAGGTGTTCTATTTGATCCTATTAGTACCACGGTCAGGCAGCTAGACTATTTACATTTAGTACAGTGCGTCCTGCTCACAGTGTTCAGCTAGATCCGTTCCTGTTATCTTCCTACTGACAGGCAGGCTTGTCTGGTTACAGTATATAAAGCTACTTGAAGAAAATTACAGGTGTTCTATCCCAGCTTAGTGCAGCTACAGGCCATTAGTATGTCTGGAAGGCCAAGAAGGAGAGGCAGACAGTCACAAGCCAATAAGAGAGGGCAAGCAGGCTCTGTGTCTAGTGCTGGTCGTGGAGACGGTGCATCCTCATCAGCACGTGGCCATGGGACACGCTTGGCCTTTTTTTCGGCAGCTGGCCATGTTGAGCCGCAACATGCGGAAGACTTGGTCGAGTGGATGACCAAGCCGTCCTCATCCTCCTCATCCTCTCTCACCCATGCCCAGGGTGCTTTGTCTGGCAAAGCAGCGGCCTCTTCCCTCAGCTCAATGTCATCAGTGACTCCTTCCCTAGCTCCACCATGTCCTCATGAGGATTCCCTCGAACTGTTTGACCACAGTGTTGGGTACATGCTCCAGGAGGATGCCCAGCGTTTGGAAGGCTCTGATGACGATACTGAGCTCGATGAAGGCAGTAACATGAGCGCGGACAGAGGGGGTGCCCAAGAAGGACAGCAATCTGGCAGTCATGCTCCCCCTGCTGCAGCATACTGCCAGGTTTGCTCCAGTGATGAGGAGGGAGGGGATGATGAGGTCACTGACTCAACGTGGGTGCCTGATAGGAGAGAGGAGGAGGAGGAGGAGGAGGCGGCAGCACATCACCAACGAGGCAGGATGCCCTCCAGGGGCCAGCCTAAGGGCAGCACATTGACTGCATCACACCCCAAAGCTCCACATGTGCAGGGCGCTGCAGTCTCTGCGCGTTATTCAAAAAGTTCTTTGGTGTGGGCCTTTTTTGAGACGAGTGCATCAGATCGCACCGCTGCTATTTGCAACATATGTCTCAAGCGTATCTCGCGTGGCCAAAATATCTCCCGCTTGGGTACCACATGCTTGACCAGACATATGTTGACCTGCCATGCAGTTCGTTGGCAAGCGTATCTAAAAGACCCACACCAAAGAACAAAGAGGATCTCTCCTTGCTCCTCATCAGCTGAGATTTCCAACCCCACTAGACCTTCAGTCCTCTCTGAGACCTGCAGTGAGAGGAATGAAGGTGTAGAATTAGGTGTGTCACAGCCAAGTACTTGTGGGCAATCTGCTTTTGGTACACCGACGTCAGATTGTACCAGGCAAATTTCCCTGCCCCAGCTGCTGCACCGCCGAAAGAAGTTTGCTCCCAGCCATCCACATGCCCAGCGGTTGAATGCTAGCTTGGCAAAATTGCTAGCACTTCAACTGCTGCCTTTTCAGTTGGTAGACTCTGCCCCCTTCCGTGAGTTTGTGGAATGTGCGGTTCCTCAGTGGCAGGTACCCAAACGCCACTTTTTCTCACGGAAGGCGATTCCGGCTCTCTACCGGCATGTGGAAGGCAATGTCCATGCCTCGCTGGACAGGGCGGTCAGCGGTAAGGTGCATATTACCGCTGACTCATGGTCCAGCAGGCATGGACAGGGACGTTACCTAAGTTTCACGGCGCATTGGGTGACTCTGCTGGCAGCTGGGAAGGATGCAGGACAAGGTGCAGTAGTGTTGGAGGTTGTTCCGCCACCACGCCTCCAAAATGCTGATTGTGACACACCTCTCTCCTCCACCCCCTCCTCTTCTTCTTCCTCCATGGCCTCTTCCTCGGAACCAGCGGTGCTCCGTAGGCGTTCAAGGGGCTACGCAAGTACGCAGGCCAAAAGATGCCATGCGGTGCTTGAGCTGGTGTGCTTGGGGGACAGGAGCCACACTGGGGCAGAGGTTCTGTCAGCTCTGCAGGGGCAGGTTCAGAGGTGGTTGACGCCACGCCAACTTAAGGCAGGAATGGTGGTTTGCGACAATGGCACCAACCTCCTCTCTGCCCTCCGACAGGGACAAATGACCCATGTGCCCTGTTTGGCTCACGTCCTTAACTTGGTGGTGCAGCGGTTCTTGGGCAGGTACCCGGGCTTACAGGATGTCCTGAGGCAGGCCAGGAAAGTCTGTGTGCATTTCCGCCGGTCATATAATGCCAGTGCTCGGCTGACGGACCTCCAAAAGGAGTTTAACCTGCCCAAGAACCGCCTAATCTGTGACATGCCCACCAGGTGGAACTCAACGTTGGCCATGCTGCAGCGGCTGCACACGCAGCAGAGGGCCATCAATGAGTACCTGTGCGACTATGGCACCAGGACAGGGTCAGGGGAGCTTGTTTTTTTTTCCCCACGCCAGTGGGCCATGATCAGGGATGCATGCACTGTCCTGTCACCATTCGAGGAGGCCACGAGGATGGTGAGCAGTGACAGTGCATGCATCAGTGACACTGTCCCCCTTGTCCACCTGTTGGAGCACACGCTGCGTGGAATAATGGACAGGGCACTTGAGGCAGAACAGAGGCAGGAAGAGGAGGACTTCCTTAGCTCTCAAGGCCCCCTTTATCCAGACAGTGTTCCTGCGTGCCCGCCGATCACACAGGAAGAGGACGAGGAGGAAGAGGAGGAGGAGGAAGATTGTGTCAGTATGGAGGTGGAGCCTGGCACTCAGCATCAGCAGCAGTCTTTAAGGGATCAGTCCCAAGAAACACATGGACTTGTACGTGGCTGGGAGGAGGTGGCTGCGGACCATGTCGTTCTTAGTGACCCAGAGGACTCCGGACCGAATGCCTCAGCAAACCTACGCTGCATGGCCTCCCTGATCCTGCAAAGCCTGCGTAAGGATCCTCGTATTCGTGGTATCAAGGAGAAGGACCAATACTGGCTGGCAACCCTCCTTGATCCACGTTACAAGGGTAAGGTTGCGGACCTTATCTTGCCATCGCAGAGGGAGCAGAGGATGAAACATCTTCGGGAGGCCTTGCAGAAAGGTCTGTGCAACGCGTTCCCAGAGACTGGGAGGTTACAAACTCCTGTTTCTGGACAACGTGTTGCTGAGGCTTCGGTCAGTCAAAGAAGGAGCGGTGGAGAAGGTGGCCGTCTGACCGATGCGTTCAGACAATTTTTTGGTCCGCAGCCCCAAGGTATGATCGGTTCCAGCAACCATCGCCAGCGTCTGTTTTACATGGTGCAGGAATACCTAGGGGCAAGATCAGACTTGGACACCTTTCCCACCGAAAATCCTCTGGGTTACTGGGTCTTGAGGATGGATCACTGGCCAGAGCTTGCACAGTATGCAATTGAGCTACTGGCCTGTCCTGCATCCAGCGTTCTTTCGGAACGCACATTCAGTGCTGCTGGAGGCGTGGTAACCGATCACAGGGTGCGTCTGTCCACCGACTCGGTCGATCGGCTGACCTTCATAAAAATGAATGAGTCTTGGATCACCACCAGCTACCAAGCACCTGATGCTGATGTAACCGAATAATTTTTTTTGAAATCTCAGATCCCTTCAAAGACTGCCTATGCTGATGCTGAGTGACTATCCCTGAGTAATTATCCTCTTCCTCCTCAATCATCACGCTGATAGCTTGTAAGAACATTTTTGGTTCTGGGCGCCACCACCAGTGCCTAAGGCACAATTTTTCAGCCCCTGTTTAACAGGGGCGTGTAATTACAATTTTTGATGTAATACTTTGCAGCAGGGCTCGTTCCTGCATTCCAACTAGAGTGTCTGTGAGGGGTTGCAGTGTTGTGGCACCAGCACCAGTGCCTAGGGCCCAATTTTTCTGCCCCTGTCTAACAGGGGCGTGTAATTACAATTTTTGATGCAATACTTTGCAGCAGGGCTCGTTCCTGCATTCCAACTAGAGTGTCTGTGAGGGGTTGCAGTGTTGTGGCACCAGCACCAGTGCCTAAGGCCCAATTTTTCTGCCCCTGTCTAACAGGGGCGTGTAATTACAATTTTTGATGCAATACTTTGCAGCAGGGCTCGTTCCTGCGTTCCAACTAGAGTGTCTGTGAGGGGTTGCAGTGTTGTGGCACCAGCACCAGTGCCTAAGGCCCAATTTTTCTGCCCCTGTCTAACAGGGGCGTGTAATTACAATTTTTGAAGCAATAATTTGCAGCAGGGCTCGTTCCTGCGTTCCAACTAGAGTGTCTGTGAGGGGTTGCAGTGTTGTGGCACCAGCACCAGTGCCTAAGGCCTAATTTTTCAGCTCCTGTTCAACAGGGGCATGTAATTACAATTCTTGATCTAATATTTCACAGCAGGGCCCTGTGAGGGCTTACAGTGTTGTGGCCACAACAACACCTAAGGCCCAAATTTCTGCTGAGTATATAGGGCAGGACCCTACTTTCAAACATCTAACTTACAAACGACTCCTACTTGCAAACGGAAGGAGACAACAGGAAGTGAGATGAAATCTACCCCTAGGAAGGGAAATTCTCTCCTGTAAGAGTTAATATGGGAAAACAATTTCTCCTTTCCACTGATGCTTTCCAATCCTTGTTCCACAAAAAAACCCAAATTTTCAAAAAACATTTTTCATTGGGACAAAAAAGTGAGGTGAAATCTTCTGAAGAGGAGGAAAGACAGCAAAACAAATGTCACAGGGGTGATAACCCTTCCCTATGTTTTCCAAAAAGCTTAGAAAAGATTTTTTGGCTGGAGCTAAACACGTTAAAAATGTTCAAAATTACAAACAGATTCTACTTAACAACAAACCTACAGTCCCTGTCTTGTTTGCACCGCCTGTATACTGCTGTTCAGAGTATATAGGGCCTGGTGGCCCCACACCTTTCCTTATTTTAATTTGGGTGCGGGGTTCCCCTTAATATCCATACAAGACCCAAAGGGCCTGGTAATGGACTGGGGGGTACCCATGCCGTTTGTCTCACTGATTTTCATCCATATTGCCATGACCCGACATGACATTAAACCCGCAAGCAGTTTTAAATGAGATTTTTTCCTTTAAAAATGACATTTGGTGCAGGGACTGTTCTAAACATGGGAAACACGCGTCACTTTACAGGCATACTATAGACACCCCCCAGGTACGATATTTAAAGGAATATTTCACTTTTTTTTTTTTTACTTTAAGCATCATTAAAATCACTGCTCCCGAAAAAACGGCCGTTTTTAAAAGTTTTTTTTGCATTGATACATGTCCCCTGGGGTAGGACCCGGGTCCCCAAACCCTTTTTAGGACAATACCATGCAAATTAGCCTTTAAAATGAGCACTTTTGATTTCGAACGTTCGAGTCCCATAGACGTCAATGGGGTTCTAACGTTCGTGCGAACTTTCGGTCCGTTCGCGGGTTCTGGTGCGAACCGAACCGGGGGGTGTTCGGCTCATCCCTATTCCTCTGTTACTATAGTGGCTGCATCCGCAACACTATGATTTTTTGTATGTACCTTTTATAGATAAAAATACTTTTGATCAAAAAATAAATAAATGATAATAAAAATAAGTGCCACCATCCCACCATGCTTATGTGCAAATGCAAACTCATACGTTACCGCCACACGCATATGTAAACGGAGATGGCACAACACATGTGAGGTATTGTCACAAAGGTTGGTGCGAGAGTAATAGTTCTAGCATCAGACCTCATGTGTGACTCTAAACTTGTAATCTGTAAAGGCGTTTAAAGCGTTGCCTATGGAGAATTTTAAGCACTGTAGTTTGCAATTTTAAAGCGTTACATTTATTTACTCAGTATGATATCATTATTTACATTATACAAAACAATTGAGCTAACTTTAGTGTTTTTTTTTTTTTTTTTAATTAATAAAAGTGTTTTTTTTCCAAAAAAAATGCATTTGAAAACCCACCATTTTATTCTATAGGGCCTTTGCTGAAAAAAAAAAATGTTTGGGGGTTTTCTAGCAGAAAAAAGTTTATTTTTACATGTAGGAGCGAAGTGTCAGATTTGGCCCTGATGGCAAGTGGGTAAGACATATTGGCAAAAAGCAAACATCTAAAACCCAGTAATTCTATTCAGGAAATCCTGTGCCTTAGACACCCCTGCACGGCCAGATTAAGAGCAACATGGGCCTGGTGCTAAGGATTTTGGTGGGCCTTTTTATGAAAACGCAAACAATTTTTTGTTGAATTAAATTAAAGAGAGAGAGGGGTGTGAGAGAGTGGTTGAGAGAGAGAGGGGGGGGGGTGATAGCGAGATAGGGGGCTGAAAGAGAGGGGATGAGAGGGAGGGGAAAAGAGAGAGAAAGGTGTTGAATGAGAGAGATGGGGACAAGAGAGAGGAGGTGAGAAAAAGGGGAATAGAGAGAGGGTGAAAGAGAGAGAGGGTGGTAGGAAAGAGGGGGTTGAAGGGGGCGAGAGAGAGAGAGAGAGAGAGAGAATGGGGGATGAAGGGGGTGAGAGAGAGAGGGGGTGAAAGAGAGAGAGAGAGGGGGGGTGAGAGTGAGGGGGTGAGTCTGTGGGGGGCACGGCATAGTATATTACATCGGGGGGGAATAGCACAGTACATTACATAGTTGGCACTACACATTATATGGTGGATACATGGATACAGCACATTTAATGGTGGGCGAAGCACAGCACATTACATGGCGGGCACAGCACATTACACTGTTGGCACTGCCCAACACAGCACATTACAAGGTAGGCACAGTACATTATATGGTGGGCACAGCACATTGCATGGTTAGTACTGCACAACACAGCACATTGCATGGTGGGCACAACACAGCACATGCACACGGCGGGCACAGGACCTTATATGGTGGGCACAGCACATGACATGGCAGGCACAGCTGAGCACATTACATGGTGGGCACAGCACATTATATGGTGGGCACTGCACAGCACATTATATGGTGGGCACAGCATATTATATGGTGGGTACTGCACAGCACATGACAAGGTGGGCACTGCATGACACCACATGATATGGTGGGCACTGCATGACACAGCACAGCACATTTTATTGTGAGCACAGCACATTAATTGGTGGACACTGCACATGACATGGTGAGCCCTGCATAGCGCATTCCATTGTGGGTACTGCACGGCACATGCCATGGTGGACAATGTACAGCACATTACATGCTGGGTACAGCACATTACATAGTAAGCACTGCATGGCGCAGCACATGACATGGTGGGCACGACAGGGAGGGCACTGCACAGTAATTTACATGGTGGGCACTGCACATGACACGGTTGGCACTGCATGGCACAGCACATTACATGGTGGGTACAGCGCATTACATGGTGGGCACTGCATGGCACAGCACATGACGTGGTGGGCACAGCGCATTACATGGTGGGCACTGCATGGCACAACACATTACATGGTGGGCACTGCATGGCATAGCACATTTCATGGTGAGCAATGCAACTGCACATTACATGTTAGGAACTGCACATGACATGGTGGGCACTGCTGAACAGCCCAGCACATTGCACAGTGGGCACAACACACTACATGCTGGGCACAACACATGGCAGGGTGGGCACAGCACATGACATGGTGGGAACTGCACATGACATGCTGGGCACTACATGGCACATCACATTACATGGTGGGCACTGTACATTACTTGGTGGGATCACTGCATGGCACAGCACATTACATGGTGGGCACTGCACATTACATGGTGGGCACTGCAATGCACAGCACATGACATGGAGGGCACTGCAATGCACAGCACATGACATAGTGGGCACTGCACATTACATGGGGGCACTGTAATGCACAGCACATGACATAGTGGGCACAGCACATTACATGGTGGGCACTGCAATGTACACATGACATGGTGGGCACTACAATGTACAGCACATTACATGGTGGGCACTGCAATGTACAGCACATTACATGGTGGGCACTGCACATTACATAGTGAGCACTGCAATGTACACATGACATGGTGGGCACTGCAATGTACAGCACATTACATGGTGGGCACTGCAATGTACAGCACATTACATGGTGGGCACTGCACATTACATAGTGAGCACTGCAATGTACACATGACATGGTGGGCACTGCAATGTACAGCACATTACATGGTGGGCACTGCAATGTACAGCACATTACATGGTGGGCACTGCACATTACATAGTGAGCACTGCAATGCACAGCAAATTACATACTGGGCACAGCACATTACATGGGGGGCACTGCAATGCCCAGCACATGACATAGTTGGCACAGCACATTACATGGGGGGCACTGCAATGCACAGCACATGACATGGTGGGCACAGCACATTGCATGGGGGCACTGCAATGCACAGCACATGACATGGTGGGCACAGCACATTACATGGGGGCACTGCAATGCACATGACATGACATGGTGGGCACAGCACATTGCATGGGGGCACTGCAATGCACAGCACATGACATGGTGGGCACAGCACATTACATGGGGGCACTGCAATGCACATGACATGGTGGGCACTGGGCACAAGAGAGCACATTACATGAGGGGAAGCAGCAGTCTTTCCCCTAGCACAATAAAACACCTCCCTAACAAATGTACTAACCTTATTCAACAACAGCATGGGAGATGTCCTTCCTCCCGGGCTCCTGCTGGTTAGAACATCAGCGCCCCTCCCCCAGACAGCTCCCAGACACTGAGGATCTGTGTGAGTGGAACAGATCCTGTGATAGGAGTCAGGCATCGACAAAGACAGGACTCAGCTGCACTGACTAACACTTGTCTCCTCCATGTGTGCACGGAGGGCTCCTCTTCCTTCAGGAAGGCACACAGGTATTCATAAGCCACTGCCATGGGCCTATATTGAGGGAGGGGCCTGGAGCTGCAGCTCCACCAGCCCCTATGTTAATCCGGCCCTGCACCCCTGCCAGATAGCATAGCCAGTTTATTGATATCAATCTCTCCATTGCAGTTAGCTAACTTGATAGCTGTCAGTGTTAGATTAACAGCACTGTGAAGTACCATAAATCCTGACTGGTTTACTTTGCTGCCCCTTTCTTACTCAGAGCTGCTGTGCAGGAGACTATATGTAGCTAATACAGATAGGGCATGGATTGGCAGTGTGTGTATAAACGCCTGGTTCATCTGATCCAATAAAGTCATTCAAAAAAAGGAAAACCTAGTGCTGCAAGGCATGGTAATATCCCTCTGGATTTTATAGACAGACCAGGTAATGTAGTAAAAAATGATTTATTTGTAAACATACAGTAAAATTGCAAAAGCAAAAAAATGGAATTACATAATAAAAATATGTGTATAACAAATAGCAAATATACTCAGATTAACATTAGTATGGAACTCAGCTGTCCTGTAGACAATGTTGGGCTAGTGAGAACGCATACTGCAAATGATGCCTAACATGTTTCGGACCTTGTAGTCCTTCTTCAGAGGCTCATGTCATTTTTATGAGTATTCTAAAATGTAAATATAATAATACATTAGTAAAGTAATAAGTTGGTATAACAATTCTGTCAATGATCATTGAACAAAAAAAAATAATTTTTTTAGTCAAAACAGACATGCATCTCTAAACACGTATGATAACAACATAGCAGCAAAAGAGACTATACTTACAAGGATGAGCAAATCGCTGATAAAAGCAACCAGGGGGCCAAGGGCTAAATTCCCACAGATTGAACGCAAAAACCAAAGTCTCAGATGTCAACCGGATGGAGAAAGCTGGGCACGCGCAGGGTGGGTAAGAGAGCAAATAGGCAGCACCTATCGCAATTGCAAGGACTTCAGGCGTATGGAGTAAAAACTCCTGCCAAAAATTCTGACCAAAGACTGATGGAGTCTGGATGTATACTGCGATAAGTTGATAAGTTACTGTGTATAATCCTCTATATATGTATAAGAGAGAAGGGACAAACAAAACAAAGTATAAGAAAAAAGGTGCTTATAAAATATTGTAGGAATGCAGATTGATAGGAATATAGTCAAGAAGTCCCTCAGCGCGATGACGCGGGGTGAAAGCCCACCCCAGGGGGCGGGGTCCTGTGTCACCGCGCGATGACACAGATAGTAACCCCCCCGGTCTGCGCTTCACGGTGGAGCGCAAACAGGAAGGAACCTGTCAAGTGGACATGCTCCAATGGGCATAGATGTCCCAAGAGCAGCCACAAGCAGTGCCCGAACATGAGATGATATCATGATGCTATGGGATGGCTCCATCACACTTCTTGATGAGTTTCTTAAGTACATCAATTTGGGAAATACATTCAATCTCAAATTCACTATGACTTATAATCTGCTATCACATTTTTGGATTTGACAATTAAGAAATACGCTGACAGCTCTTTTCAGAGTGAGCTCTTTAGGAAGCCCACAGTGGGTAATACTATTCTGGAGGCCTCTATCTTCCACCCCAAACCATTACTGGCATTCATCCCCTTTGTTCGGGCACTGTTTGTGGCTGCACTTGGGACATCCCTGCCCATTGGAACCTGTCCACTTGACAGGTTCCTTCCTGTTTACGCTTCACCATGAAGCGCAGACTGGGGGCTACTATGCGCATCGGTGGCGCGGTGACATGGGCCGCGACCCCGCCCCCTGGGGCGGGCTTGCGCCACGTGTCATCACGCTGCGGGACTTTGTGACTATATTCCTATCAATCTGCATTCTTACAATATTTTATAAGCACCTTTTTACTTATACTTTCTTTTGTTTGTCCCTTCTCGCTTATACATATATAGAGAATTATACACAGCAACTTATCGCAGTATACACCCAGACTCCATCAGTCTTTGGTCAATATTTTTGCCAGGAGTTTTTACTCCATATGCCTGAAGTCCTTGCAGTTGGGACAGGTGCCGCCTCATTGCTCTCTTGCCCTCCCTGCGCATGCCCATCTTTCTCCACCATGTTGACATTTGAGGCTTAGGTTTTTGCATTCAATCTGTGGGAATTTAGCCCTTGGACCCCTGGTTGCTTTTCTCAGCAATTTTCTCATCCTTGTAAGTACAGTCTCTTTTGCTGCTATGTGGTTATCAAACGTGTTTAGAGATGCATGTCTGTTTTGACTAAAAAGTCATTGACAGAATTGTTATACCAACTTATTACTTTACTAATGTATTACTATATATACATTTTAGAATACTTGTGACTTTTACAAAAATTACATAAGTATCTGAAGAAGGACTACAAGGTCTGAAACATGTTAGGCATCATTTGCAGTATGCATTCTCGCTAGCCCAACATTGTCTAAAGGACAGCTGAGTTCCATACTAATGTTAATCTGAGTATCTTTGCTATTTGTTATACACATATTTTTATTATGTATTTCCATTTTCTTGTTTTTGCAATTTTACTGTATGTTTACAAATAAATCATTTTTTACTACATTACCTGGTCTGTCTATAAAATCCAGAGGGGTATTACCGTGCCTTGCAGCATTAGGTTTTGCTTTTTTTGATTATGTAGCTAATATATAGACATGTTTATGAATTTATAGAAGCTTTGTTTAAAAAAGTGCATTGATTTTTTTTTTAAATTAATACTTAACTGAATCAAATGGTGACCTTTAAAAGGTGTGGACATTGGGGGTGGGCCTGGAAAGAAGGGGGCAAATAAGAATCCTCACTGCAATCCACAAAATGAAAGCGGCTCTCTAATTGACGCTTGTCTCTCCCTAATCAGTTTGTCAGCTTTCCCTTCACAAGCACACACTGACACTATGGGGCTGATTTACAAAGCCTTTGAGCCATGAGTTGCGGCGCATGCCGATGCGCAAATAACATTTTGGCAAGAGAGTACATTTGGGTGTCCTTATTGAGTTTCTAACACATGTATTTTCTATTTGTATTTTGTTTGTTATGTTGTTGCAAAACAGATGTGTTTTTATGCAATTAATTTGTTACTTTGGTTTGTTGTATTTTGTTGGGTGGTGGTTATTTTACCATGAAATCTTTTTTATGTTGGCAATTTTTTTTTTGTTTTTACATTGTTCACTTTGATTTAACTGTCTGTGCTGCATTATTTTTAAAATTCTTTCTCAAGATGTTGTGCCTAATGTTGTTTTAATCCTTAATAGATGTCCATTTGTGGGTGCACTCCTGTTAATTTACACTGCAAAAGGGTCAAACCTCAAACATATTCTGTTAGTGTCTCAAATTAACATACATGTGTATACATACATGTATTTTGCTATCCTTGCTTCTTTTCCAAGTCCTGTGTTGTGTGTGTGTGTGTGTTTTTTTTTTTTTTTTGGATGAATAAAATTGTTTCACATTTTTTATGTTTTATGTGTATTCTTTTCATGCAATGGATTTCCCAGCTGCAGCTTAACTAGGCTGATTGGCATGTCTTAGACAAATCCCTTTTTTATCTTGTATTTTTTTTTTAGTTTTAAGTTACTTTCCTGGTGCCTTCATGGTAGCACATGCATGGATTGTGCGTATGCTGCCATGGATAGTGACCAGGAAAGTAACATTTCAGAGTGGTAAGTATTCAATTTTCTTTTTTGAGCAGTAGTTTTCAGCCTCAGTCCTCAAGTACCCCCCCCCCCCCGACAGGACATGTTTAGGAAATTTATTTTATCTAAAATAGCTGTCCAAAAGACAAAGCCATTGACTTTGATTTCAAGCCCCTGTGCAGGATGAAGGAAAACCTGCAAACATGGCTTGTTGGAGGGTACTTGAGGACAGGGTTGAGAAGCACTGATTTAGAGCACTGAACTAAAATCAATCTGAAGACAATCCTATTCTAATTGTGGACATTTGAGGGAAATCTAATTAATATAAATCTATCTATCTATCTATATATATATATATATATATATATATATATATATAATTTTTTTGGGGGGGGTGCTTTGTGTCCCTTTTGATAAAATTGGCTTTGCTTCCTGTCACATAGCCAAACAGGAAGTGAGAGTAAAACCCTAACAATATTTTTCCTTGGGGACACACAGGTCAATCTAACTAGTGTCCCCATTATGCAAATTGCACTTTGTTGTGTACACCCCAAATTATTAGGTATTTTGGGGTTTATTAAGGCAAATCCTTTCTGCAATACAAGTGTAGTTGATGAAAATCAGAGGGGAAGCACTGGTGATTTTATCATCCGATCATGTAGAGGCAAAGATGCTTTTTTTTTCCTTTTCCTTGCATATCCCCCTCGGATCTCCAGCAACTGCACTTCTAAGTGCACTTGTAGTGCAAAGTGGATTTACCTTTTAGTAAATAAACCCCAAGACACATAATAATTTGGGATGTATATGGCAAAATGCTAGAGTGCAATTTCCCGAATGGGGAAACTATTTAGATTGACCTGTGTGTCCCCAAGGACATACATTGGTGGGGTTTTACCCTCACTTCCTGTTTGGCTATGTGAGAGGAAGTGAATAATTTTGAATGAGAAATTGGCAAAATTTGGGAGTTGTCTTCCCCCTATCAGGGGTGTAGACATTTGACAAAACTTCTAATCCCTCTGCAGTCTATCCCCAAGCAAAAAAAATAAAGGATTTTAATTAGTTTAACTTTGCAAAGACACATTCCTAAGTTCAATTGTGATGCATTTTAATGGCCTATTTAAACCTTTAATAGAAAGTCATCAGTTGCCTTTGATTCTAAACATTATTTTTGGCCAGTCCTAGAAATCTGCATCTGTTTTTCTATTAATCACTTGGTGTCTGTGCTATAGCCAAACGACGGTCACAGCGTGGACCTGAATTTCTGGGAGGCTGTCATAGGACGGGCTCCCCGTGGGCTCCCTGCAGGGCGCGTAGCGCGCACTGAGTCACTGAGATTTGGGTGATCACAGATCGAAGTAAGGGCCGATCCCGGCTCGTTACCATGCGATTAGCTGTCAGCCAATGACAGCTGATCACATGATGTAAACTAAAGCTCGGTAATTGTTTATTTTTTCTCCTCACGCTGACAGCATGAGGATAAAAATAAAAGCTGATCGCCGGCTTAGGTGCAAGGGACATTGGTCCCGAAGAGGCAATTCTGCCTCATCTGTACCCACCAGTACCACCTGCCAGTGCCACCTATCAATGCCCACCAGTGATCCCAAGCAGTGCTACCTATCAGTGTAACCAATCAGTGCCGCCTCATCAGCACACATCAATGAAGGAGAAAAATTACCTGTTTGCAAAATTTAATATCAAAATATCCAAAAATATACAAAATTATTTATAAAAATCTGTCTTTTCTTTTTTTTTGAACAAAATAAAAAAAACACAGAGGTGATCAAATACCACCAAAAGAATGCACTATTTGTGGGAACTTTAAAAAAAAAAAAAAACATTTGGCTAAGTCATTCAAAGTGCATCAGCGCTGAAAATTGGTATGGACAGCAGGGGGGTTTAAGTGCCCGGTAAGCAAGTGGTTAATATCCATGCCAAATATGGATTTCTGTAAGATAGATGTGTGCCCGCTGTGTATACGGCATGTGAGCATGAGCAGGTCGCACACATATGAACGGTACTCATTGTAAATCATGGGGTTCAACTTGTGATGCAAGTTTTCAGTCCCAAGTGGCCTTAGGCTCTCTTTCCACTACTGCAAGTTGTTGTGCGACTTGACACATGTGAAGTCGCAGGACAAGTCAAAACACATGTATTTCAATGTTCCCCCGTTCTAATTGGTGCAACTCCAAAAAATGTTCTTACACTACTTTGTTCCAACTTCAGTGTGACTTTTTCTCCGATGTTTTGAACTAGTCGCATGACATGGCATTAAGGCTCGGTTTCCACTATTGCAAGCCCAAAGTTGCATGTTTTTTTCCGTGAGTTTCCCCGAACTTTTTTCTGAAACTTGGAGCAATACCTGTGTATTTTAGAGATGTAACAAGTATTCGGCGCAAGTAATGACAGCTATATCCAGATAACAGTAATGTGCAAAGATGGGTTATAAAAAAACATTAAAAGTGCTATGTGAGTGGATGCGCTGCTCCCATCTGTGCTCTCTATATTACCTGTGTATGTGCTATCTTAATAGCCTAATTTGGTTCACCATCCACCTAACAGGTTATATCTCATTTATACAATAATCATATGTTTGTATAATTCATCACATGTGAACAACAACTTAATCCAAATACTTTAAATCATATAAAAAGTCCAGTGACATATGTCACATAATGATAGACTCTTCTTCATATGTGTTGCAAATCATCCGTTATAATTGCCGTGGGCGGCGTGCTCTTGTGTGTGGTATCAGATTAAAGTGACTTAGTGCTTCACCACCACCTGTGAGATTTGCCACTCACCAGATTAATCTTTAAAACTGCACCTTTGGTTCATTAACAGGGATAACCACTCCACTCAAAGGAAACTTTCTCCAATATCTATACCAGGTCCTCAATGTTCCTCATGCAAACGGATAAAAAACCATCATCGCGCAATAACGTTTAAAACCTTTATTCCATACATAAAAAACACTTTGCACTCACATTTCCAAGTGCCATTAGGCCGGCACCGAGCTTTTCCTGCAGTTAAGGACGGGTGGGCACTGCAGCCCGGTTCGTCTGGTGTGTGCTAGATGGTCTCCGTTGCCGCTTACGTTCCCCCCTGTTTGCGTTCGCGTCCTCTCCAAACCCCGTTCGTTCCCGGTCACGTGGGTACGGTAATCTCCCAGCAGCCTCTACGCGTTTCGCAATCAAATTTGCGTCCTGATGACGCAAATTTGATTGCGAAACGCGTAGAGGCTGCTGGGAGATTACCGTACCCACGTGACCGGGAACGAACGGGGTTTGGAGAGGACGCGAACGCAAACAGGGGGGAACGTAAGCGGCAACGGAGACCATCTAGCACACACCAGACGAACCGGGCTGCAGTGCCCACCCGTCCTTAACTGCGGGAAAAGCTCGGTGCCGGCCTAATGGCACTTGGAAATGTGAGTGCAAAGTGTTTTTTATGTATGGAATAAAGGTTTTAAACGTTATTGCGCGATGATGGTTTTTTATCCGTTTGCATGAGGAACATTGAGGACCTGGTATAGATATTGGAGAAAGTTTCCTTTGAGTGGAGTGGTTATCCCTGTTAATGAACCAAAGGTGCAGTTTTAAAGATTAATCTGGTGAGTGGCAAATCTCACAGGTGGTGGTGAAGCACTAAGTCACTTTAATCTGATACCACACACAAGAGCACGCCGCCCACGGCAATTATAACGGATGATTTGCAACACATATGAAGAAGAGTCTATCATTATGTGACATATGTCACTGGACTTTTTATATGATTTAAAGTATTTGGATTAAGTTGTTGTTCACATGTGATGAATTATACAAACATATGATTATTGTATAAATGAGATATAACCTGTTAGGTGGATGGTGAACCAAATTAGGCTATTAAGATAGCACATACACAGGTAATATAGAGAGCACAGATGGGAGCAGCGCATCCACTCACATAGCACTTTTAATTTAATTTTTCTCTGAAAAACATTTTTTGGATGCAGCAGCTATAAATACCACTTACACTATTTTTAATAGGATAGGTTTTGCGCCAGTGACACATATATTTTCACAATTATAAAAAAACATTGTATATATATATATCATACATATAGCATGAAAACTGAGTCCATAATGTAACACAGTAAGTGAAGGGGGCAAAAGTTATGTGTAGAGTCCACATTCAGGGCTGCCTTCTGGTGGGAGTGAAAGCCATTATCCCAAAGGTACTGCAAAACACAAGGAGAAGGAGGCGCCTCTGGGTGCAGACGTTTAAAACAATTTATTAAAACAAAGCAACAAGTGGTATAGCACTCACATTTGCGTGGTCAATATAAAGCATAAAAGTGTCCCAGATCAATCCAGGGGGTTCGTGGAGTCATTTCATCTCTGCTGGTAGATGTAGGGGTCTGGGCGGTCTCACAGCGCTGGATATGCTCGGCCGAGCAGTAGAGACAGGCACCAGAGCGAGGCTTGAATGGCAGCCGATCCAGTCGAGGGATGATGACGTCACACGATGTGCGACGCGTTTCCTAAGCTGGCACGCCGTGAATGGTGTGACGGCGGCGCTCCTTTGTCAAGCTGATTGGCTGGGAGCTAGACAGGATGTTTTTATGCAAGACAGTGATGGGGAGGAGAGCGGAAGAGGGGGTGGTGAGGAAGGGAGGGGAGTGACCTTTGGTGTGGAAGTGTCAGCAATGTAAGAGAACGGGAAGAGACACAGCATGAGGGGAATGGGGCAGGGGATGATGCACAAAGGGGGGAGAAAGAGAATAAAGGGGGGAGGAAGACAAAGTAGTGAGAGGGATATGGGCAACATGTAATGGATATAGAAGAAGATGTAGAGAGAGAAAAGCAGAATAAAAGATAGAATGACAAAGATAGAGGTGGAAAAGTCGACTGTAAAATAAACAAAATAAACATGACTGAAATGGCATGTGTATAAGATAAATGGGAATATGAAAAGGATGCACCATGATTGTATGTGTCTTGATTAGACTAAGAAAATAACAAAAAAACATGGGTGGACACATATACAAAAGCATGTGTATATAGCATGTGTTGCATGTCCGTTGGCGGGTCAGGTCAAATTAATATCTGGATTATAGAGTAGAAGAGGAAAGTGACCAAATAAGAATGTATGGCATGTAAAAATACGGGTAGGTGGTATATGCATATGATGATGCATATCCACACAAATGATGCGGCAAAAAAAGGGGGGGGGGGGAGGAAGGGGGATAATAAATATGTCTACGCACACATATATATATATATACACATATATACATATATACATACATACACATATACATACACATACCTCCACATGTATGTGCATGTACACACAAGGGGGAGGGGAAAGGGAGGGTAAAGCCAGAAAACAGGGGGGGGAGGAAGGGGGATAGGGAGAGTCAGAAAACAGGGGGGGGGGGAAGGGGGATAGGGAGAGTGGGGGAGGGGAAAAGACAGGAGAGTAATAGGGGGTGAAGGAAGGGGAGGGGGGGGGAAAAGGACGAGAACCACTGTGTGCATTTCTACACACAGAGTCCAGGTGAAAGTGAGGAGGAGGAGACATATCTATATATTATCAACATATATGTAGGACAATAAAAACACATGATAAAACAATTAAATAAGAGGCCTCGTTTCACAGTAAAACACAGAATGGAAGTCTCATGAATGGCAACTGATAAAAAATGTTATGAGAACAATAGTGATGATGTTAAAATCAATAGGATAGTGGGAATATGTAGGAGGATGGGAAAACAAGAACCCTATTGGCTAATGTGATATAAATCTCACAGAATAGTGGAGGTTTCGATACATTCGTTTATTCCCCCGGGCGAGAGGACATCTAGACGATAGATCCAATAGGTCTCTCTCGCACATAATTTTTTGAACCTTTCGGCAGGGGAGAGAGACCTAGGGATCTGTTCAATGACCTAAACGGATAGTCCAATGGTGGAGCCCTTGTGGGCTGTGGCGAAATGTTTCGGTACACTGTGGGGGTCAGTGCCCCCCTCAATGTATCTCCTGTGTTCTCCAAATCGTTGTCTCAGGGGCCGGATGGTACGGCCAACATATATGAGACCACATGGACAAATCAAGCCATACACAACATAGTCGGATGAACAGTTATAGAAATCTTTGAGGGTGTAAGTCTGGCCTTTGGTGGAAAAGGATTTTTGGCCGTGATGGACAAAATGGCAAGTCTTGCACAATTTTTTTCGGCATTGGAACATCCCTACTAGAGGAATGAGTGGGGTGATGGGTGGGAAAGCCGGGGTAGTCTTGAGTTTACTGGGGGCAATTTTGTTTTTGAGATTAGGGGCCCTACGATAGGTAACCTGAGGGTGCGTGGGGAGGATGGATTTGAGGTGGGGATCTTGTTGGAGAATATCCCAATGTTTTCGGAGAATCTTTTCCATCCTGTTGTGCTGAGAATGGAAGGTGGTGATGAACCTGATGGGGCAATGGGTGGGGGGTGTATTATTGCGTGTGGGTTTTGCGTGAAGGTATAAGTTGTAAGCAGTCTCCACTAAATCTTCCGGATATCCTTTTTCGAAAAACTTCTTTTTGAGGTGAATACTGGCATCAACATAGTCTGCTTTTCTGGTGCAATTCTGTCTCAATCTACAGAATTGACCTTTTGGGATATTTTTAATCCACGGAGGATAGTGGCAACTCTTAAAATGGAGGTATGAGTTGCCACTAGTGGGCTTGGTGTAGTTTTTAGCATATATCTCATGGTTATCGTGTCTTAATTCCAGATCTAGAAAAGCTAGAGAAGTCTGGTTGTGGTCGTATGTAAAAGATAGTCCGTACTTGTTATTGTTGCAATGTGTGGTGAATGATGGAATGAGATCCGAGGGTCCGTCCCAAATAATTATTATATCGTCAATATATCTGCCAAAAAAGACGATATTGGCCGAATAGGGGTTGTTTTGGTAAATGTACTGTTGTTCCCAAAAACCCATGGCCAGGTTCGCATATGAGGGGGCAAAATTAGCCCCCATCGCAGTCCCTTGTAGCTGTAAATAGAAGTCACCGTTAAAAGTGAAATAGTTGTGTGTGAGACAAAACCTGGTGGCTTCTATGATAAAGGTGGCCTGACGGGGATTGATAAGTGGATCTTGCGAGAGGAAGTACTCGAGGGCCATAATGCCAAAATCGTGGGGAATAGAGGTGTACAGGGAACTTACGTCTAAAGATAGCCAAGAGTACGTGGGTTCCCAACGGTATGGTGAAAGTTGTTCCATGAGGTGTGTCCCGTCACGTATGTAAGACTGAAGTTGGTGTACCAGGGGTTGTAAGTATCTGTCAACATATAAGCTGAAGCCTGAAGTGATGCTGTCCATGGAGGCCACAATTGGCCTGCCTGGGGGATTATGCTGGTTTTTGTGAATCTTCGGTAGGTGGTAGAAATAAGGGATGGAATAGAATTGTTTACGGAAGAAGAGGCTTTCTGTCTTGGAGATGATATTGTCACCAAGGGCTGTCGAGATAAGGAGTTCAGCTTCTGAAGTAAATTCATTGGTGGGATCTTTGGAGAGTTTTGTGTAGGTGGTGTGGTCTGACAGAAGCCTTTCAGCCTCACTGATGTAGTCAATTTTGTTTTGGAGTATAATACCACCTCCTTTATCAGCAGGCTTAATAATGAGGTCTTCTGCTAGAATGAATTGTTGTAACGATCTGGTTTCAGATGATGAGAGGTTGTGGGATATGGAGGTGGATGTGGTGTTGCAAAGTTTGGTCATGTCAGAGAAGACCACTCTGTAAAAACTTTCTATGTAAGGCCCTTTGGAATGTGTGGGGAAAAAGACGGATTTGGGCTTCAAATCAGAATGTATAATTGGTGGGGATGTGGAGAGATGTTGTGTGAGTAATCTAGACAAATCGTCTTCTGTACATGGGATGTCGTCTGTAGTGTATGAAATATCCAGACAGTCATAGTCGTAGATGTCAGAAGTATTGTCGGGGTCTATGGGTGTAGGGTGAGACGAGGTGGTGTCAGCTTTTGAGATGGGGATTAGTAGATCTTTTTTAGCTTTTTGGATATTAAAATGTCTCTGGAGAGTTAGATTCCTAATGTAACAATTTAGATCTTTGAAAAGCAGAAAAGGATTAGGCCTATTAATAGGAGCAAAATTTAAGCCACGGCTGAGAAGTGCCGTGTCAGCAGAGGACAGGATGTGGTTGGACAGATTGAAGATTTTTACCGTTTTTTTGGGTTCTGTATGTATGTTGGTTCGTCTAGTTCGTCCCCCTCGGCGACCTCTTCTATGAGTTTTCTTTTTCTGGATGTGATTATCGGAGGGGGACTGGACACTAAAAAAGTATCCTGGGAAGGGGTCTGGGATAAGTCGACAGGGATATGACATCCAGTGGTGTGGGAAGGAGGGACAGGTGGGTCAGTTGGAAGATTAACAATATCTCCTGTTAGAATATCTGAATGAGACTGTATATTATCTATTTGTGCAATAGATGTATACGGAGAGCTGGTGGTACCATTGGTGAGGCCAACGTTGGTGGCCTGACTAGATGAGTCTATGGGTGTGGGATTATGTCTATTGTAAAAAAGGGTTAGAGAAGTAATAAGTTCTCTATTTTTTTGTATATACTTTCTTGGGTATTTTTGATTTAAATCCAGTTGTTTATTGCTTTTCTTCCATGTAGGAGTGGGGTGATAACTGACCGGGGGGTGTGGGCCAAATGTATGGGAGGACGGTCGAGTTTTTGAGGGTGTTTTGTGTATTTTAGAGGTCTATGGACCTCAAGTCGCATCAAAGTGGGACCAAAGTAGTGCAGGGACTACTTTGAAGTTGCTGCGACTTGAAGTCGCACACATATGAATGGTACTCATTGTAAATCATGGGGTAGAACCTGTGATGCAACTTTTCAGTCCCTAGTGGCATGAAAATTCTCAATAGTGGAAAACAAGACGAAAAAGCACATTGTAAATCACACAACTTTGGGGTTGAAATAGTGGAAAGAGAGCATTAGGCTAAAGCGGTAATAGGAAGATGCACTGTAATGCCCCGTACACACGGTCGGACTTTGTTCGGACATTCCGACAACAAAATCCTAGGATTTTTTCCGACGGATGTTGGCTCAAACTTGTTTTGCGTACACACGGTCGCACAAAGTTGTCGGAATTTCCGATCGCCAACAACGCGGTGACGTCAAGCACGTACGACAAGACTAGAAAAGGCCAGTTCAGAACCAAGCGCGGCACCCTTGGGCTCCTTTTGCTAATCTCGTGTTAGTAAAAGTTTGGTGAGAGACGATTCGTGCTTTTTCAGACTCGTGGCTTTCAGATCGTTTTCTGCGGTTCAGTTTGTGCTTGTGGGTTTGTGTCTGCTCTTCAGTGCGTGCAAGCAAGCTCCGCGTGACTTTCAGTAGTAATTGTGTTCTTGTTCATTCGTTACTGTTTTTCAGGTCGCTCTTCAAAGGCCTTGCTGTTCTTCAGTGCGTTCTGTTACTTCGTTCTGAGCAGCCGACCGTTTTCTAGCCATGTTTCGTATACCTACTCCTCGTAGAGTTCGTGCTGTGCGGGGGCTTGGTGTTGGGGTCCTGACCATGACACAAGTCCAGTCCATGAACAGGGTGGGGAGAAGTTCATGGACCAAGAATTGGTTGCTTCAGTGACCAGTTCTCTCATATGCTTTTGCTCCATGAGATCCGTGAGAATAATCCTGATGATTTCAGGAACTTTCTCAGGATGACGGACCCCGTGTTTCACCGTCTGCTGGCTTCGCTGACCCCCTATATCAGCAGGCAGGATACCTGCATGAGGCAAGCCATCACTCCGGAGCAGAGGCTCGTCGCTACCCTGCGGTACTTGGCAAGAGGGAGAAGCCTGCAGGACCTCAAGTTCTCAACAGGCATCTCCCCCCAGGCTCTGGGTATCATTATCCCAGAGACCTGTTCTGTCATCATCCAGGTCCTGCAGAAGGAGTATATGAAGGTAAGATTTTTATCCTTTAATATCACATTTTATTGTATTGAATGATTGATAATATATTGTATTTCTTTCCTCATTCCCTAATTACCATGATTGTAATATGCTGTGACTGTCCCCTTTGTCCTCATGCAAGCTGGATTTTTATGTAATTAATTTTTTAGGTCCTTCATACAGATTAGCCTTCAATAACCTCCCCAGCATGCTCTCCTGCCCTATATTCACCTCATGTAGTCACTTAACAATGTATTTTGTCAGCTCCATAGTAGTGCTTTACCCCAAACACCCCCTAAAATGTTTTTAAATGTGATTTTTGCTTTAAATTCAGGCAGAGTGCCAGAGGCTTTTTTTTTGTGGCGTCCCCAAATCATTTTTAGTAACCCTCCCTCCCCCAACTGCTAAGTCAGCTGATCCCAATTCTCTATCTATCCTCAATCATCTATCTGCTGACTTTGCCAAACCCATACACACTATACCCACTTCTTTTGTGGTCAGATGTATGGATGAATTCCCCAAAGCATGTAGTGCAAGGGCCTGCCTGTATACTTTCAAACGGTACTGTTTAAACTTTTTATATCCTATTATTATCTTGACAGGTAATAGCAGAATGTCCAAATGTGCTCAAATGTGTACAGTGTGTATTTATATCTTTGTATTATGACACTTCTTACCTGTCCAGTGGGCTGCCAATAGTGTAACTAAGGAGGGGCTGTTCCAAGTAATACCCTGTATTTAGGCATTCATCTCTCAATGAAGTGGAGAGGGTTACCTGTCCAAGATTTCCCCACCCCCCATAATGTTAGAAATGGCCCATGAGAGGGGGGGAGGGGGAATATGATAGGTGTACCTTATACTTTGGTGTTGTTAAATTCCCCTTAATAAATGCTATCTGGAGGTTGGCCAAGAATGTTTGTGTCTAAACTGCTTGCCATGTTTATGTGCAAAAATACTAATTTATTTTTGTTTTCCTCAACAGTTTCCTTCCACGCCACAGGAATGGCAGACTGTGGCCTCCCACTTTGCCGAGCGGTGGGACTTTCCTAACTGCGGAGGGGCAATTGATGGGAAACACATCCACATCGTCCCACCACCCAACTTGGGGTCGTACTATTTCAACTATAAGGGGTTCAATAGTATTGTGATGTTGGCGGTGGTGTCGGCTAATTACGACTTCTTGTATGTGGACATGGGGAAGAATAGCTGGATGTCCGATGGTGGAGTCATCGCCCAGACGGAGTTCTACAGGCGTCTCCAGAATGGCAGCTTGGACTTGCCACCTCCAGAAGACAATGTGGAAGGACTCCCATTCGTGTTCGTTGCTGATGAAGCGTTTGCACTGGGGGACCATCTTATGCGGCCATTCCCTATGAGGACCCTCACCCCGGAACAGAGGGTTTTTAATTACCGGCTGGCCAGAGCCAGAAGAGTGGTGAACACATTTGGAATCCTGGCCAGCCGGTTCTGCCTATTTCTGACACCCATCCATATGGCGGAGTATAAACTTAATCATATAATCCTGGCGTGCTATATTCTCCATAACTTTTTACGCAAACATTCCGCCAACTATGCTGGCTCAGTTGGGCCTGAGGCCGGAATGATCCATGAAACAACACTGACGGCGCTTGAAAGTGGCCGTCCTGGCTTGCCCTCCCTGAGTGCCCGTGATGTCCGGTTCCGATACCTGGAGTTCTTTGCGGGTAGGGGGGCCATCAATATGCCAGCAAATTTGTGAAGCCTTTACCAAATAAAAAAGTAAAAAAAAGAAAATCTTTGTGAACATTTACTGCTTGTGTTTGTTTTAACTGGCCGTGACAGAAATGTGTTGAGTCCAGAAAATGGCGTGATTGTGTAACCTTATACAAAGCACTGTTGGGTGTTATTTACTAAAGGCAAAGACACTTTGCACTACAAGTGCACTGAAACTGCACTTGTAGTGCAAAGAGGATTTTCCCTTAGGAAATAACCCCCATTTTCACAGAAAACAGCAATGACATCACCAACAAAGTGTTTTAGTGTTGACACAATAATCCACACATTCTTGCTTAACAATCTCTTTAATACCTGCACAATCACATGTGCATTTAGAAAAGTTTTTTCTAACAAAACAACATGTTTGTGGTATAACAATGTTTGGGGTAGCATTATCAAACAGATAAATGTCCATTTAAGCTAAAACAGGCATGTGTAAAACCAACAAGAAAGCCACAAATCTTGAACTTACAAAGTTCACATTTGGTAGAACTTGAAGGCAATATCAGACATGAGTATTTAGGAACTGTGTTTGATATTGCGTTCAGATGGGGTGAAGTCACCCCACGAAAAGCCAAATTTGGAAGATGCACACAAATTTCCCAATGTCAACATGTGCTAGCTGCCATCACGGGGGATCAAGGGACGTGTTTTGGGGGAGCAACCCCTTCCTCTCAGCTACTTTATTATTGAGGAAGGGGTTGCACCCCCAAAACGCGTCCATTGATCTCCCGTGATGGCAGATGGCACATGTTGGCACACTGTGTGCATCCTCCAAATTTGGCTTTTCGACAAATCTTTCAAACATTTTGAACATTGGAGCACACAAAAAAACAAAGGGATTGGGAGGGGTTTTAAACTCGCCCCAAAACATCAATGATGTTTTTATTTTTTTGAATAACATCATTGATGTTTTTATTGAGGTTTTCCAATTCTAAATTACACCCCATGATCTCCCCGATCAGGATCTGGGCACTTTCTGATGTGAAAGGAACTGGATCCACAACATCACGATCACCTAAAAAGAGAGAAACCCAAAAAAAAGGTATCAAAAATATGTCGTCATCCATCTCTTACCTGAGCCTGTGGTCGCAGACACTCACCTGTTGTGGTGACAATTTCCACCACGTCTTCTTCCTCCTGCTCTTCTTGGGTTGGTGGGATTTCACCTTCTTCCAGAGGTGTGGGGTCTGTGTTCTCCTCGGATGAGGGGTGTCCTCCGAGTCTTTTCTCCCCTATGTCAAACAAAAATGCTATACTTAGCACACAGTGATTTGATGGCAGAACTATAATTATAAAACATTGCTTGGAAGTGGGGTACAATTGTCTATTTTGGCAGAGTTCCAAAATGTGGCATTTTCAGTGTCCTTTGTCAAGCTTCAATACTTTACCTGTTTGGTACAAGCTTCACAGATGTAGCCCCCCCTATAGTATACACTGGAGCACCTGTGTGGCCCCCTAATAAAAATGGTGTTCTTGTGTCCCACACTAGTGCTCCAGTGTCCAGATGTGAAAACAGCTGCTGAGTGTCCTCTCCTTACACAGAATCTAGTTTGCATTTCATTCTAGTAACAAAGCCATCTACCCAACCAAAATAGTTTCTGACAAGTAGGGCGTAAAAATTGTGGCCATATGCATATGTCCTAAACAATGGTGTTTTATAGGCCGAAAGAAAAATGTTTGATACGAACGAATAATGTACCCATGAACATGAAATTTGCCATGTAAAAATGTAGACTTGTAAGAAAAGCACATGGAGCAGCACGAACGTAATAAACATAAAGAATAGGAACACAGGACAACTACTTACTTTTTTGCAGCACTCTCCGGATCTTTCTGTACTGCTCATGTTCTCGTAATTTCAGGTCCGACCACCGCTTCCTGAGCTGATCTTTTTTATATTTGGTAACAGTCAATTTGCAACAGTCAGGAGGTAAAAATTGTGTGTGATTGATGAATAAAATACTCAAAGTATGTCCCTTTTTCATACACAGGAAGACCTCAGCCAGGAGGAGGTTGTGGAATGTGGCAGTCAGGAGGAGGTGGGGATTAGTGGCAGCCAGGAGGAGGTGGGGCTAAGTGTCAGCCAAGAGAAGTCTGGGACCAGTCGCAGCCTGACTGAATCGCAGGTTCCTCCCCTCCGCCTTCCATATAAAAGAGCGAGGAAGGCGACTCCCATGCAGGATTCAGTGCTCAGGCTCATTCAGGAGGCTTCTGCGTCCCTCCAAGCCTTACCCACTCCTGAAGAGGCCTTTGCCTGCATGGCTGCCATCAAACTGCAGGGCATGCAGGAGGGTCAACGCCTCCTGTGTGAGCAACTTATTTATAAAGTCCTAACTAAGGGGGTGAGTGGGGAACTAACACCCAAGACCGACGTGATTGAGTTGGACCATCCTCCTCCTCCTCCTCCTCCTCCTGCTGCCACAGCTCCACCACCAGAGCCACCACGTGGAAGGAAGCGTGGAAGGAAGACAAGAGAGTGATGGCTCTGGGTTCAGTCTGGTCTGACAAAAGCTGCAGTCTCTCGTATGACCACAGCCTGGGGACACAGATGTCATCTGCTGCTTTCCGGATCTCTGGGACTTCTGGACCAGACTGCACTCCCTTAGATAAGGACTCCTCAGGCCACCAATTTTGCTTGAAAATAGTTGGTGTGCCCTGGGGGTCCAAGGCTTCACCCATTTCTGCAGTTTCTCCAGCATTGCCTCCCTCTTTGTTTAGTTGTGAGCCCTTAATAAAAGTTAGTTTTTGGAAAATTATACTCTCCTATGTGTGTTTTCATCCAAACGGGACAGTTTGTTGTTGACAATTTAGGTACATTTCTAACATAAAATGTGAAATTAACAAGGGACAACACCACCAAACAATCTCCTACAGATTAAATAGAACAACATATCAATGGTGTTGTGGTAACTTGACACAAAAAACACACACAAAAATTTTCAGGAGTACAAATAAAAATCCCAAAACCAAAAAATAAGCCTTGAAAAAAAAAATAATCGGCCTTAAAAACTAAAAAAAACCCCACCAAAATAATGTTGTCAGATGTGACAAATCAAAATATATTGAGGGAATCCCGATAAATAGTAAAGAAATAAGTTTGTGAGAAGTGTGTGTGAATATGAGCAGCAAAACTACTTAATTCTTGTCACATTATAAAGAAGAAGAGAGTGCGCTGTATTAAACCATTGTTAACATTGCAGCGTGACGAAAGTGCTGTATCCATTGTGAACGCTAAGTTTACCAGACCGAGCTGTTCCGTGTCGGAATTTCTTCTGAGCATGCATGGCACTTTGTGCGTCGGAACAGGTCACACATGTTTGGAATTGACGCGATCGGACTTTGTTGTCGGAAAATTTTATATCCTGCTCTCAAACTTTGTGTGTCAGAAAATCCAATGGAAAATGTCCGATGGAGCCCACACACAGTCGGAATTTCTGACAACACGCTCCGATCGGACATTTTCCATCGGAAAATCCGACCGTGTGTACGGGGCATAAGAATTACTTCTAATTGTAGAAAATCAAACAGGCTTTTGCACTGAATCTAATTTCTGGAAGATCCAACTGATTGGCCAGTGTATGGGGGATCGGATGATGACAGACCGTAGAGTCCGTCATCACCCGATCCGATCTGCAGACGGATGGAAAAATAGTTTTTTCCTCCGTTACACTTTTTTGGATTGGAGTGGGTCGGATGTCAGCGGACATGTCACCACTGACATCCGACCCTCCATAGAGGTCTATGGAGTGTCCGTTCAAGTCCGCAGGTCCGAGGTGGACCTGAACGGTCGTCCATGTGAAAGGGGCCTTTTTCTGGTGGTATAGCCGCGCAGTCCCATTGATTTCAATGGGCAGGAGCGGTTTATACATCGCTCCTTCACCGCTCCAAAGGTGCTGCTAGCAGGACTTTTTTTAGGCCCCTTTCACACTGGGGCATTTTTAGGCACTACAGCGCTAAAAATAGCGCCTGAAAAACACACTAAAGAAGCGGCTCTATTCACTTCAGTGAGGGCTTTCATACTGGAGCGGTGCACTGGCAGGGCGTCACAAAAAGTCCTGCCAGCAGCTTCTTTGGAGCGGTAATCTCACCGCTCCTCCACTGCTGCTCCCCATTGAAATCAATGGGGCAGCGCTGCGATACCGCTGGCAAAAAGCCGCTCCAACGGCGTTTTGCGGGTGGATTTAACCCCTTTTTGGCCGCTAGCGGTGGGGTTAAAACCGCCCCCGCTAGCAGCTGAATAACGCTGATAAAATGACGGTAAAGCCCTGGGACTGTGCCATCATAAGGGGCGGGGTCATCAGGTGACATCACAAGTGACCACGCCCCATGCCTATATAAGTCGGCACACACCTCGTAGACGGCATTACAGTGGGAGAGAGCATCGTGTCAACATCGGAAGAAAAGAAGAGGGAACAGGACGACGGAGAAGACTGGGCCACCGCTAGCAAAAGAGCTGGAAGAAGATAGCGGTGGAGTCCGGCAGAAGATACCCGGAGAGCGGAAAAGAACTGGACAGCGACAGAAGAACTGGACAGCGGGAGAAGACTGGGCCACTGCTAGCAAAAGAGCTGGAAGAAGATAGCATGGGAGTCCAGCAGAAGATACCAGAGAGCGGAAAAGAACCGGACAGCGACAGAAGATCCAGACAGCACGGAGATGAACCGGACACCGGGAGAAGATGCTGAGAAGAGGCCGGAGAGCGCGGAAGAGACCCCCGGAGCTGCCTAATAAATTACTTTAAAAACCTGTCTAATGTGTTTTTTTTCTTTACACTTTTCTCCCCCAGGTGAATGGGTAGGGGTACCATGTACCCCATACTTATTCACA
Organism: Aquarana catesbeiana; assembly: GCF_042186555.1. NCBI lineage: Eukaryota > Metazoa > Chordata > Amphibia > Anura > Ranidae > Aquarana > Aquarana catesbeiana. Next base: position 461,596,934 of record NC_133324.1, on the reverse strand, counting down.
TAGGGCGGGGGGGCGGAATCTGGGGGCCACCTTATTAAAGGGGGCTCCTGGATTCTGATAAGCCCCCCGCCCGCAGACCGTGACAACCAACGGCCAGGGTTGTTGGGAAGAGGCCCTTGTCCTCATCAACATGGGGAAAAGGTGCTTTGGGGTGGGGGGGCTGCAGTGTGCCCCCTTCCCCAAAGCACCAATCCCCCATGTTGAGGGCATGCGGCCTGGTACGGTTCAGGGGGGGCACTCACTCGTCCTCACCCCCTTTTCTGACCGGCTGGGCTGTGTCCTCGGATAAGGGTCTGGTATGGATTTTGGGACAACCCCCCCATGCCGTTTTTTCGGCATAGGGGGTTCCCCTTGAAATCCATACCAGACCGAAGGGCCTGGTATACCCCTGGAGGGGGAACCCATGCCGGTTTTTCTTGCGCGGCTTTAATAGAAAGATGTGTTTTTCCTATTGCAGCGAGCGTGAGATATGCCTCGCCGAGAACCAGCGCGATGGGATTGCGCTGAAAACATTCTCACGGGCAGGTACTGCTGTGCGTGCGCCGGTTCACACGCTCAATTAAGGATTTATCCAGCGTACCAATTACGGTATGAACCGGCGCAGCACATTCATCTTAGTAAATGACCCCCTATGGCTGTTCTGTGCTGCAATTTCATATTGTCAGGCCTAGCTTTTTCAAAAGCCCCCTTCATTAGCCCTTATAAGCCTGTTGGTCATGCGTCAAAGGATGCATAAAACATTGTGGTTTTATAAAAATTCAGTTGGGTAAGTTTTGACAAAAATTTACCAGAACCCAGAATTTAGAATTAACAGGATTCACTGCAAAACCATGGTTGTAGTGAATCAAACCTCTAAAATTCTTAAAATTACTTTGCACTTAGCACTTTCCAACTTAGCAACTTAGCACTAAGAACCTCATACAGAAAATAATCAAACTACTATATTCTGTAAAGAAAGCTAGTGGGACACAAACTGTGCAGTACTGTATCATATACAGTAGAAAGGTAAGTATTTGTCTGAGGCTGATTCTTTCAAACAGGTTGTCAGGGGCAGGGTGAAACATGTTGGAGTGATGGCCTGGATGAATTGAGCTGAGGCTGCTTTTACCTGCTAACCACTCGGGCCAGGTGAGGTGTGCGGCAGCTGGGTTATCGTTTCCTATTTCTGAAGTATGCTTTGGGTCAAGATTGGATCTTTCCTCAGCCTGCACTCTCACTAGTCAACGGCATCCAACGCATCAGATCTTTGACAGCCCGAGTGATGACCTTTAAGCATTTATTGTGGTTCACAGGTTGTCTGTTGCAAGTGGATAGTTATAATTAGTTTGAAAAAATGTAAAGTCGTGGGGGCAGGAGGCGGAGCCTAGCGGAGCAGACATGCATTGTTAGAGCTCCACACCGCTGAGGAGAGAAGAGAAGGACAAAGCGGAGCCTGCAGGCTCAAAAGGTATCCATTTGAACCTTTTTGCCCCAGGGAACAAACTGTGAAAGTTTGGGCAGGAAATATGGTACTGGGAGGAAACCGTGGCAGAAATAAAAATCACCTCACAAAGAGCTCACAGGCACTCACTGCAGCTGAAGCAGCTCCAGTCACCTCACAAGATACAGCATCAAGGCGCTCTCACAGACAGAAAATGTCACAGCAAGACTCTCCATTTGAGTCAGATACAGAACAAATCCTCTCACAAACTTCTCCACAAGACTCCTCAGCATCCCCAGTAATATTATTACAATTTGAAAAGATGCTTCATAAGGCTTTAAAACAAACCTCAGACCAAATAACAAAAAACCTAACCAAAGAAATAAGAGAGCTGGGAAACCGCACCGCAGCCTTAGAAATAAAAATGGATGAAATTGAAATTACAACCCAAGAAAATATAACAGAATTGGAACAATTAAAAAAAGAGAATTTAATACTTCAAACTAAGCTCGAAGATTACGAAAATAGAGCCAGACGTTCAAACTTGCGCATAAGGGGAATACCTGAAACTGTGACAGACCTGCAATCTACTATTACTGCTCTATTACAAGAACTAAAGCCAGATATCCCTATTGAACGTTTAGAACTGGACAGAGTACACAGAGCCCTCACAGCCAAAAAGAAAGATGGACCCCCACGTGATATAATCACAAAATTTCATTATTACAGAACGAAAGAACAAATACTAATTGCTGCAAGAGAAAAAAAGGAACTTAATTTTCAAGGACACAATTATCAAATTTTTGCTGACCTATCCCAACTTACTATTACTAAAAGACGATCCATGAAACCTCAACTAATGGAACTGCAACGCCACAACATTATGTATCAATGGGGCTTCCCCTTTTCAGTCAGATTTAACTACCAAGGTACAATTTACAGAAGCAGATCAGCAGATGAACTACAACAAACTCTTTTAAAATTAAATCTGACAGAACCCACAAGCAGCAACACTCCCACACGCAGAAGAATGGCATCATCTTCACCTTCAGGCAGCACCCAGAAAATTTCAGAACAAAATGGGAATCATCATTCTCACAAAAGAGGCCGTTATGCCACATCATCCATGGACCAAGAAGATTCAATGGACTGACATCCTAATTCCTGATATCTCCATTTATTATACTAAGAGATGGTTCTCTATAAAAAACCTATATTTATAACTGAATGTAACTGCATTCTGATAGTCACACACTGTGTGGGATCATGTTACATTCCAGTTATATTTCTTATTACTTCTGATTCATATAGCCTTAGAATATATAAGTGAAATAAGGAAATTCTTGTTCAGTTATATATTATCAGGTAATAACAATAGATTTATTACTTTTTAGGACAAATATGTTCAATAATCCAGAAGTAATGGAAGCTTTTTCTTTCTTTTCTTAAAACAAATATATTATTACCTAACTGGTTCCTAGAATTATGTTTTTGTTTATTCTAATCTGAAGCAATACAACCTCAATTTTATGAGTTAACATATCTAAACAGTTACATATGAATAAAATATGTAATTGTTTACTCTAAAAGGGTTAAAATCCCAAAATAATTCAAACTATCTTCATCAATACCAAAGTTATTAACAGTACCTTTCTAACTGAATTATTTAGCCTAGGGCAAGACTAACCATATACAACCACCCTGGAATAAATAATTTAAACAAAAACTATATTCTGCACTCCAATTAATGAAACATCATTTTGATGTCTTTTGACATAGCACTTCTCTCCTGTAAGCGGAAGATCCGTGTACCCCCATTAGCCCTCCTCATTCTCCCAACCATATTATGTGGGAGTGTGATGAAGGCACTTATTCCCCTGAGAGAGATATTTATTCTCTTTCACGGGTAAATTGTGATTACTTGCAAAAAATAATTTATACAATGTATCATCTAATCTCATATGTTTTTTGTTTACTCTTTACTCCAGAATTCACTGGTTTCTTTTCTATCTATTCATCTCTTCAGTCCACACAGGTTGATCTGCGCAGTCAGCTCTGCATAACAAAAAGTAAGTCAAAACTATTTGATCTATTGCCATGACACCACTGAATATACTTTCCCTGAATGTTCAGGGAATAAATGTCCCTCAAAAAAGGACCAAAGCCTTCTGTACTTTCCATAACAAGAAGGCTCACATAGTATGCCTCCAAGAAACACACTTCACCAAAGATTCTACTCCAAAATATATTTCTCCTTTTTATCAACAAATTTACACGGCTTCTGCCTGTACCAAGCAAAGGGGAACTCTAATTGCATTTCACCGATCCACACCATTCACCTTATCATCAGAAATGAAAGACCCAGAAGGTAGATACCTGATAATCATGGGTTATATAATGGATACTGCAATCACGGTGATTTCCTACTACGCTCCTAACAAACAACCTACACCATTCCTCTCACATATATTACAAGTGATTAATACACACAAAATAGGAACAGTGATAATGTGTGGGGATTCGAACCAGGTCCTCCTCCCATTTCTAGATAAATCACCTTTTACACCATCCAAAATAACCTCTAGATTACCTTTTTCTCAACTTCTTTCCAAATACAATCTGGTAGATTCGTGGAGAGAAAGTAACCCAATGAAAAAGAAATTCACTTATTTCTCGCACCCTCATCAAACCTTCACCAGAATAGATCATATTTTTCTAACAATAGGAATGATACCAGAAATTATTGCATCAGATATAATTCCGATTCCGTGGTCTGACCATAATGCAGTATACACTACTATAGCCTCAGCCATACCAAAAGCGCATGACCCAAAGTGGTACTTACCGGACATAATGCTCAAACACCCACTACATCAGATGGCCATTGAACAAGCTTTAAGGGAATACATATCAATTAATAATACAACAGACATCTCCCCAATAACACTGTGGGAAGCTCATAAGCCTGTCTTGCGTGGTACAATACAAAGACAAATGGCACTATTTAAACGGGAACGCAAAAATCTAGCAAAAAAACTAGAACTCAATTTTAATGCAGCCTATATATCATTTCAAGATAATCCATCTCAGAGTACAAAATCTCATCTGGAAAAATCAGAATCAAAAAAACAGTTTGGATGAGCCTATAACTATAGATGAAGTTGCTAACGCCATAAAAGACCTAAAACTTAACAAAAGACCAGGCCCAGACGGCTACTCGGCTTTATACTATAAAACATTCTCAGAAATACTCTCTCCCATTCTCACTGAAACTTTTAACAAACTTCTAGATGGACATTCTTTTCGGCAAGAAACACTAATGGCAATTGTTTGTATGATCCCAAAACCCCTTTCTGATGATACTTCCTGTGTGAATTATCGGCCTATCTCTCTGTTAAACCTCGATATTAAATTATTAGCAAAAATAATAGCAAAACGCCTCAATAGCATTATAGGAAAATTAATACATAGAGATCAAGTAGGCTTCATGCCAAATAGACAGGCAGGCGATAATATACGCAGGGCAGTGTTATTGGCACATATTGCTAAAAAACGGAAAATCCCTTTATGTTTTCTATCTCTCGATATTAAGAGGGCATTTGACACAGTATCCTGGCAATATATGCAATATTCATTACAAAAATGGGGTTTTGGACCCCACTTTTTAACATGGATCAAAGCATTATATAATAAACCCAAAGCCTATATAAAATATGCTGGATACAAATCTGAAGCCTTTAATATCGAAAGAGGTACCCGACAGGGTTGCCCATTATCTCCCTTATTATTTGCCCTTATACTCGAACCCATGGCCCAATACATCAGAACAAACCAAACTATAACTGGCATTGAAGTAGGAGGTATTACACACAAATTATGTATATTTGCAGACGATATATTACTTTTTCTATCATCACCACAGGTCTCTGGTCCTAACTTAATACCAGCTCTTGATGGATTTGCAGCCCTATCCGGCCTTATGATAAATCCTAAGAAATGCCTAGTGCTTAATATTTCACTCACAAACATGGAATTGATCCCGGCTAGGGCTGCACTCCCATTCACATGGGCAGAAAAATCAATCCCATATCTTGGAATTCATTTAACAGCATCTCATTCTGACTTATTCTCAACCAATTATCCTCCTGTATTAAGACAGATCACAAATCTAATAAAACAATGGTTGCATCTTCCTTTATCCTGGATAGGGAAGATTAATGCAATCAAAATGACTATTCTACCCAAATTGCTTTATCTATTCAGAGTCCTCCCTATTCCAATTCCTTCCTATTTTTTGAGAATAGTACAAAAAAGAGCAACTTCGTTCATATGGGGCTCTTCTAAACCACGTATACCTATACACACACTACATCTTCCCAAAAATAAAGGAGGCCTGGGATACCCTAATTTTACTAACTACTACAGAGCAGCACATTTGGCCAGTCTGTCCAAATACCATGCAAAACAGGAAATCCGATTATGGGTATTTATAGAGGCTTCAGAAAATGACCCTCTATTAATATCAAATTTATTATGGCTTGATCCTAAAGACCGCTTTAAAATTCATAATCCCATAACTAAACACTTCTTATCTCTCTGGGATAAACTAAAAACCAAATATCAGTTACAATCTCCACACAATCCTCTCCTTTCTTTTATCAGAAATCCGGCCTTTTATCCGGCATGGATCTACCCAAATTCTTTTAAAGCTTGGACAACATCAGGCATTCAGACACTAAATGACTTCATAGCATCTAAATCATTCCTTTCATTCCCATCGCTTAAAGAAAAATATGATCTACCAAACTCTGAGATATTTAGATATCTCCAAATCAAAAATTTCTATACACCATTCCTAAAGGGGGATACACCATTATCCCAATTATCCATTTTTGAATCAATCTGTACAAAAGATCCATTTGCTAAAGGTACAATTTCATCACTTTATAATCAATTATATGGAGTAGCAAATCTTAATAGACCCTCTTACGTTCAGAGGTGGGAGGAGGACCTGGAACGAACTTTAGAAGACACGGACTGGTCTAACATATGGCTCACATCTAAGTCATCTTCACCCAACATCTTAGCACTGGAGACAAATTATAAAGTCCTAACTCTCTGGTACCTTGTACCCGCTAGAGTGGCAAAATATTCACCTAATACCTCCGCTCTTTGTTTTCGAGGATGCCCAGAAATAGGCACATATTTACACATATGGTGGACGTGCCCAGTAATCCAAACCTTCTGGAAGGAAGTCTTCGTGATTGCATCTAAAATATTTAAAAAAATAATACAACCAGATCCATATTTAACTTTACTTAATCTAAAACCGGAATGGTTAACACTCTCTCAATTCAAACTTATGATCCAACTAATAACGGCTGCAAAACAAACAGTGGCCAAGGCATGGAAATCTCCTACATTGGTACTAGCAGAAACAATTCACAGAATGAATAATACAATGTCCCATGCTAAGATGGTAGCCATCGATCAAAATCAAATTCCAAAATTTGAAAAACTTTGGCATCCTTGGATAAAACAACAGTTCCTGTCAAACTTCAATGACTCTGTCCTGTTGCCATGGTAACAGATTAAATGACTTACAGAGACACCCATTCTAAGGCTTCAAAGAGAACTAAAAAGAATAATAAACTGACGAGCGGGACAACCTTGTGGACCATACCTCTACCTTTCAACCCTTTTTCTTCTTTCTCTTTCCTTTTCTCCACCTTACGATTAAAGCTCATTATCAGAATTTATTTGACCTATATACACTCTACTTGTAAACAATATATATAGTAGGTATAAATCATTTAAATACCTACAAAAGTAACTAAAGAAATTATATATATCTTTAATTTAGGTTTACGTGAACCCAATGTTTAATATTTGAAATTTCATGATATTTACCTATATAAACCCTACTGTAAAACAATGAGCTTACTTTATAGATCCTTGTAAACTTACTTTATGTATCTTTATAACATTGTATACTCAATAAACTTCTTTTGACAAGGAAAAAATGTAAAGTCACCTGCATATTAATCTAGTGTTTGGTGTAATGTCTCAATGACTGTGTCACCACTCTAGAATTAGTAATAAACTTTATATAGTAAAAATGTATTTTACTGCTTATTATTATATTATTATTATTATATACTGTCAATATGATTATTATTGTAACAATATGCACCTGGGCATGAGCATGACGTTTCTGTAAAAATACAGCAAATATATATGAATGAATCATAAAATAACTAAAATTGTAACATAATGAGTTGAATTAAATGGAAAAAAGTTTTTAAAAATATTGCTTATAAAAGTTCAAACCCGAAAGTTTTCATACTTGTGAATAATTGTATTTAACCTTGCATTACTTGCTCCATTACATTACATGTTATTTAAAGTAGTGGCTTTACTTTCATTAATGCCATGCGATGATTTGTGACATGTGTGAGGTCATGAGGTTATAGGCATGGGAAAAAACAGGTGCAATATGGCTGTAGAAGAAGAGTTAATATAGTCTTATCCAAGGTTGTGTCGAGTAGCACAGGTTGGAGTGTAGGTCCCAGTAATAGTGCATGACCTGAGTGTTGTGATGGCTTACTGTATAAAAGATATTAAGGAAGATAAGTTAGCAAATGTATACAGATATACCTATTGATTTTAAAGCATGACTGTCATATTTAGTAGATACTAAAGCTGTTATCATGAGGTAAAAGTAGGCAAAGTGGGTATATTAAATATGTAAAAATGATATAGCGCAATATAGGGGTGTGAACAGCATAATGTTCCCAAAGAGTCCATACAATCATATAGCCATGGACCTTGTAATTAAGTTTATGACCATGAGAATCTGGTAAAGTTTGTTTTTTGTAGGTATTAAACTTGTTGCGGTATCCACTAATCACCACTGGAGGGACAAATTCTTTCTGGAACAATATTGCCATTCAAAAATGTTTCCCCAGTGTCTTTGGGTTCCTAAACATTGTACCTTTCTTAATAATGATTTGGTTAAAAATTGGGCCCCAATAGTGGAATTCTGTACTCAGAAATGGATCCAAACCCTCATCACACAGTGATAGAGAGAATTTGACCACCAGTATAACCATTTAAAAACACTAATTTCTGAGCCTACTAAGATGGTTTCCCAACTCCCCTACAGTTGGTTCAGGACATAAAAAATCAAGACCAAGAAAAGAGAAGATTTCCTGATTAAGATCAAAATCAGGGGATCTTCAGGCATGAGCAGACATGCTGACTGAGCGCGCCGAGATCCCCAGGCTCCAGGAAGGCTAGCAGGGATAGCCGGCAGGCTCTAAACCCACCTAGAGGCATGTTCACATGCCACCGCACAGCCACATAATCACACGGAGGGGTGAAGACACAGGCGAGCGGGCTCAGAGCGTACTTGATGGCGCAGACCGCAGACTCCGGGCATACAGCTAAAATGGCGTCGGCCCACGAGGGAAGGAAACGCTGCTCCCCTGATCTGAAAGGAGGACAAAAGACACCCGAATGCAGCCCCTCAGTGCAGGGCTGAAGACCACCCAGATTCGTAAGAGGCACTGTAACGCCCAGCTGTGACCACATAGTTATAGGTCGGGGCAGGGCCTTCAGACCACAGCCTCTCGGTATACTTTAACTCCTGGTGGTGAATCGAATGGGGAATATCTGGGACCGGGCATGAACTTTCTGTGATGGGGGGGTTACAGGAAGGATCGGGAAGCACCCTGGAAATGGCTCTCTGGGAGAGAGTAATGGCACTACAAGGCCCAGCAGTAAATCACCAATGGCACATAAAGGACATTTGATCAATGTGGGATATCCAGGAACAGCAACTACAGGAGAGATGCAGTATGCTAATTCCCTATCTCACAAACTTATTAATGGACATGGTACACCCGAGTTAGATCTAATAGTATATTGGGATCTTAGAGAGCACCTGAGAGCCCTCCCAACAAAGAAAGTTATTCAGTTACTAGTAACTGTGGTTGAAGTTTCATGTAAACAGGCTGTGGAGGGACTCAGGGAGGACATAGCAGCGTTGGGGCACAGAGTGGAAGAAGTGGAGGCAGGTCACGATGATATCAAACAAGCAGTGGCTGATACCCAGGATATGACTAAATATCATGAGAGAATACTGTGATTGGCCTATTTCATTTAATTCTGGGGGCCTTGGCACCCAAAAAGATTGAAATAGATAGGGTGCATCGTGCCCTATCTTTTAATTTCCAAAATGCAGACAAACCAAGAGATGTTATATGTAAAATGCATATATATATGGTGAAGGAAACCATTATGAAAGCAGTTCATAATAGGATGACGGTTGACTTGGAGATCAAATCGCCTTGTTCCCAGAATTATCACATTGAACACTCATGCAACGACGAACTGTTAGATATCTGTTCCCAACATCCTTGATAGTTGTCAAAGAAGGGAGAACACACAGGATGAGATTCCCTGAAGAGACTCAGGATTTTTGCGCAAGTGTGGGGATTACGATGCCGGAGGAACTGAGATAAGAATTTCAAGGAACTCTATTCCAAGTTATTTTTGAGTGTGGGGTCGACTTTGTTTTCCCGGGTGGGGGGTGGGCTTGGGATTGGGGGATGGGGGGGGTTTTTTTTTTTGTTTTTTTTTTTTTTTTCTTTCTCCTTCCCCTTATCCGGGGTCCTCCCCCTTATTCGGGGGACTGGTGAGCGTAACAAAGACGATGTGACTTGGGTCTCTGGTTAATTAAAGTGTAATGTGGTGGTGGCTGCGCGGGTGTGGGGGGGCGGGGGGGGGTGGGTACCCCGGTAGGAGCGCTGGCCTCTGGTCCTCTTAACCTCCCTCCGTGCTGGGGGGGAGGGGGGAGAGGGAAACCTTTTTTTTTTTTTTTTTCTTCTCTCCTTCCTCTCTTCACCTTGCGCGGCGGGGGGGAGGCACTGGCTACCGGCATCTGAGCACCACCCCTTGAAGTGGTGCGCGCTGTATGGGATCGAGAACATCCTCTACAAGCGGGCTTAGGGCTGGGTTGCAGCCGGGGGGGTGGGGGGAGGGGTTGGGGTGGGGGGAGTCTGGGGGTGGGGAGGAAGGGGGGAAGGATGTTCCTGCGAGGGGGATCTTAGGAGTGCAGAGAGAAGGGGTCAGGGCCTTGAACCTAAGAAATGCCTGACCTCAAGTTCCTTACTTACAACGTAAAGGGTCTCAACTCTCCTGTAAAAAGACATAAAATCCTGAAGGAATTACAATATTATGGGGCTGATATAGTCTTTCTCCAAGAGACTCACCTGGAGTTGGAGTCCAGGATCAGGCTTTTCTCCCCAGGCCTGCCGCAATGGTTTTACAGCGATTCCCCCATTAGAAGAGCGAAGGGGGTGGCAATTGGTCTCTCAAAGTCCTCAAACTTCTCATTACTAGACAGATTGTCAGATCCGGAGGGCCGGTACATCTTTTTAAAGGGTAGCATCGGAAATAAAATATTTACTCTGGCGAATATATATTGCCCAAATAAGAACCCAATTGCATTCTTCGGACATGTGTTGACAAAGTTGATGAGCTTCAGAGAGGGAGAGGTGGTGCTGGCGGGGGATTTAAACTTCTACCTGGACACGAGTCTCGATAGTACGTCCCGGGCACAGGGGACGAGTAGGTCCTCTACCGCCGCAATCGGGCGGCGGCTTTTCAACTGTCGCCTTGTAGACGCATGGCGGATGCAACACGCCAAGGATAGAGATTTTACCTTCTTCTCCCCTGTGCACGGGACGTATTCGAGACTAGACCACATCTTTGTGGACCATGGCCTCTTGGATCAAGTGGAGGAAACCAAAATAGAGATCATCTCACTTTCAGACCACGCACCGGTCACTTTGACGATGAGGCTCCCCGACAGGGCCGAAAGGACTTATGCGTGGAAACTGAATGAATCCCTGCTTAAAGACCCAAAAGTATTGGAGAAGATACAGGAAGAGGTTGACTTTTACTTTAAAGTGAATGACACAGGAGAGGTTTCATATTCCACTCTATGGGAAGCGCATAAGGCGTTCACCAGGGGGGTCCTCATCTCCATGGGAGCGGGAATCAAAAAAAAGAGAAGGGAAGAAAGGGAGAGGCTGATCGCTGAAATTTTTACTCTGGAGCAGAAACACAAGGAGAGAAGGGGACAGAGTCAGGAAACTTTCCACCGACTTGTCGGCAAAAGAGAGGAGCTGAGGGATGCTATGGAACAGGAAACTAAGAGATCCCTCAATAGGTTAACAAAAGAAAATTACCTGTGGGCAAACAAGTCTAGCAAACACCTGGCCAGAATGATCAGAAAGAAAAAAGACAGGAATTTTATAGGCAAAATTCAAAATAAAAAAGGAGAGCTAATTGGTACCAGTAAGGGTATAGCAGAGGAGTTTAAAAAGTTCTATGGGGCGCTCTACTCCATAGGACAAAATAGAACGGGCAGTCCAACACACGGGGAGAGGGTCAAGGAATTCCTGAGGGGGGCAGGAGTGGCGGAGCTCACAGAGGAAGAGAGAGCGGCCCTTGATAGACCGATCGGAGAGGAAGAGATCATGGCAGCCCTGAAATCCTCCCCGAAGGGCAAGAGCCCAGGCCCTGACGGCTTCACCACACTATATCTGGAGAAGTTGAAACACATTTTAGTCCCTAGACTGTGCCAATATTGGAACGATCTGGGTATTAATTGTGAAATGGGGAGAGAGGCGTTACTAGCCTCAATCACTTTAATATTAAAAGAGGGGAAAAACGATAAGCTTTGCTCCAGCTATAGGCCCATCTCGTTGTTGAACGCAGATGTGAAGCTCTTTGCAAAGGTTCTGGCAAGCAGACTGAAGGAGAGAATGGTATCCCTAGTACATGCAGATCAAGCAGGTTTTATACCCGGGAGACAGAGCAGAGATAACGGCGTTCGAGCAGCACTCCTTATGGAGTTAGGTAAATGCAAGGGACCCCCAGCTCTATTCCTGTCAGTTGACGCGGAAAAAGCGTTTGACAGGGTAGACTGGGGGTTCATGATGAAAACGTTGGAAGCTATGGGGGTGGGGCCGAGATATATCACTTGGGTTAGGTCCCTCTACAATCATCCTACGGCTACAGTTAGGGTTAACGGGGTTCTCTCAGAACCTTTTTTGATGAAAAATGGCACTAGGCAGGGGTGCCCTCTGTCTCCTCTATTGTTTGTTCTGTACCTGGAGCCTCTCCTCGCCACCATCCGCAACGACCCAGATTGCAATGGGGTAGGAGCGGGAGGGGAGGAGCACAAACTCGCGGCGTTTGCCGACGATATATTGTTTTTTATTACCAACCCTAGAATCACCCTCCCGAACCTGCTCAGAGTAATCAGAGGTTACGGGGAACTATCAAATTTCAAAGTCAACTTGAAGAAGTCGGAGATCCTAAATATTAGTGTGGGTAAGGAAGAGGCAGGCCACCTCTCTCAGGTATTCCCATTTCCTTGGAAAGAGGAAATTAAATATCTAGGTGTAAAACTCTCCAACTCCATAAACGAAATGTATCTTAAAAATTATATACCATTGCTGGACGAGATTAGGCAGGAAACTAGAAGGTTGGCGACGAGACCGCTTTCGTGGCTCGGTCGCGTGAACGCGGTTAAGATGATACTGACCCCTAAAATATTATTTAAATTTCAGATGCTTCCCATCCCACTCCCTCTGTATTACTTTGGAGCCTTAAGGAGATTGGTGGCAAGATTTGTCTGGGGTGGCAAAAAACCACGTATTTCCTACGCGGTTTTGAGCAGGGGAAAAAAAAAGGGGGGGTTGGCCCTACCGGATTTTTATAAATATTACTTAGCTATCACATTATCACGGGTTATTGAATGGTCAAAAAAGGACACCGAAAAGAGATGGGTTAGATTAGAACACATCATGAGTAACACTGATCTACGTAGGAACATATGGAACCCACCAAAATATAGAGCACTGGGCACAAACACAGCGGTTTTGACACAAAATACTCTTAAATGTTGGGATTTGGTACACACACAGAACAATTGGACTTATAACTCACCTTTAATTTATATGAAAGACAATTCTTTTTTGAGCCAGGGAAGAGGAAGGTGGGAGGGAATTGGTTAAAAGACGAGGGCATCCAACTTAAAAACTTCCTTAATAATAAAGGGAGTCTACGCACATTTTCCGAGTTAAAGGCAGACCCAGGGATAGGGGTGATGGACGCGTGGAGGTACCTTCAGCTCTCGCACTTCATTGGAAAACTACCAAAGCCACTTAGAGGTGAAGAGGAATATAGACCACTCGAGCAGCTCTGTGTGAGGGAGCAGCCGACTGGGACCATCTCACAAATCTATAGGACTCTGGGTAGGAGGTCGGAGCTGGAGGTGCCCCCGTACATCAAAAAGTGGGAACGGGAATTAGGATCACAATGTGGTGAAGTCACCTTAGAGAAGATTTTGAAACTGGTACACCTGGCAGCACAGGACTCCAGGAGAAAGGAAAGTCATTACAAATGTTTGGCAAGATGGTATGCCACCCCAGACAGACTAGCCAAAATGGACAACACCAAATCCAACTTATGTTGGAGGGGATGTATCTCTGTAGGTTCTATGGCCCACATGTGGTGGGAATGTAACACCATTAAAAGTTTTTGGGGAAAAATCATAAGTCTGATCAAGGCAATAACAGGAGAGGTTATCCCGACAGACCCATGGGTGTGTCTATTTCACGGCACGTCAAAGACGCTGAGGAGTTACCGTTCCTCTATGGTACCTATATTACTTGATGCAGCTAAAAAGCAGATAGCAACAAAATGGTTAGACCCGGCTGCACCAAATATTCGGGACTGGCTCCTCTGCGTCAACGAGGTGTACAACGTTGAAATTTTGGATAGCAGAGGAAGGGATCCTGGGGAGGGGGCGGTAGGGGAAAGTAAATGGGAGGGATGGCAAAGGTATAAAAAGACTTGGAGTTATGCCGAGGAATTTTTAGACAGTACTTGAGGGGTCGGCGAAGTGGACATGGTTATGTGTCCATGAATGCTCCATGGGCCTCCTTATAGATCCTTCTGCAGGAACGGGGGTGGGGTGGGAATGGGGGTTTTGGGGGGGAGTAGGATGAATTCTGTTAATGAATTTGTATTTTCTTTTGTATATCGAGGGGATTGGTTTTGTATGGAAAAATATTAAATAAAGTATTAAAAAAAAAAAAAGATATCTGTTGGAAGCCTTGCAGACTGTTGATGTTAAATATCGGTGGGGTTACCCTTTTAGGGTAATGGCCACAAGGAATGGAAAATCAGCAACACTCCAAAAGAAAGATGTTGCTCCAGGACGACGTCAGACTAGTTACAAAACTCGTCGGTATCTGCAAAAATGTCAATAATTCTGTGTTTTTCTGTCAATATGGGGTGTTGTGTGTACATTAATGAGGAAAAAATGAACTTAAATGATTTTAACAAAGAGTGAAAAATTTAAGGGGGTCTGAATTCACTGTATATTCCATTTTTATAAATGAATCCCGACCTCTAGTGATATTCAAACCTTTCATCCAATATTCCATTCCTTTCCTCAAAAAAAACCCACCAAAAATAAAAGAATAATAATAAATATAAATATTTTTCTCTTACTAGGTGCATCTATTGAGTGGCCTAATCCAGAATAAGGCCAAGTCCCATGCAGGATTTTTATTCCATACATATTTCTGAGGAGTAGTACAACCAACCTGCCCATGTATGTTTAAATTTATCAAATTGATCTTTAACCGTATGTACCCATCTCTCTACTTCCATTATTTTTATTTTTTATTTTTTATTATTTTATTTATCATATTTTCCACCTCCCCCTTCCAGTCCATTATAGTGGGACTTTTTCCAAAACCTAGGTATCAGCACCTTTGGTGCATTCAGCAAGTGTGGGGTAATACTTCTTTTATAGAGCTTGGTAGATGAAGGCATCCCATGAAAGAGGAAGTGTAGTGGAGAAAATTCTATAGGTCTAATGCCCTGTACACACGGTCGGATTTTCCGATGGAAAATGTGCGATCAGAGCTTGTTGTCGGAAATTCCGACCGTGTGTGGGCTCCATCGGACTTTTTCCATCGGATTTTCCGACACACAAAGTTTGAGAGCAGGCTATAAAATTTTCCAACAACAAAATCCTACTGCGTCAATTCTGACCGTGTGTGGACAATTCCGATGCACAAAGTGCCACGCATGCTCAGAAGAAATTCCGAGACGGAACAACTCGGTCTGGTAAAATTAGCGTTCGGAATGGTTATATCACTTTCGTCAGGCTGCAATGTTTTAAATTGTTTAATACAGCGCACTCTGTTCTTCTTTATAATGCTTGAAGAATGAAGTTGTTTTGCTGCTCATATTCACACAGACTTCTCACAAACTTCTTTCTTTATTATTTCTCGTGATTTCATCAATATATTTTGATTTGTCACATCTGACAAAAAAGATATGTTTTTTTTTTTGGGTTTGTATTTTTTGCAAGCCTGATCATGTTTTTATAATTTTTTTTTATTTTACTCGAGAATATTTTTGGGTGTGTTTTGTGTGTCAAGTTACCACCACACCATTATTATCTTGTATTATTTAATCTCAAGGAGATTGCTTGGTGTTGGTGTCTCTTGTTAATTTTACATTGTATTTTAGAAATGTACCTGCCTCCTCACAAACAAACTGTCCTTTTTGAAGGAAAACACACATAGGCAAGTATAATTGAAACAAAAAATCCCTTATTAAGGGCTCAGAACCAAACAAAGAGGGAGGCAACGCTGGAGAAACATCATAAATTGGCGAAGCCTTTGGCCCCCCAGGGCAGACATCAATTATTTTACAGCAAAATTGGTGGCCTGAGGAGTCCATATCTAAGGGAGTGCAGTCTGGTCCAGAAGTCCAAGAGATCATGAAAGCAGCAGATGGCATGTATGTTCCCAGGCTGTGGTCATACAAGAGCCTGCATCTTTGGCCGGACCAGACTGAACCCAGGCCATCACTCTCTGGTCTTCCTTCCACGCTTCCTTCCTGGCTGTGGCTCTGGTGTTGGAGGTGTGGCAGGAGGAGGAGTAGGACCTGGAGGAGGAGGAGTAGGACCTGGAGGAGGAGGAGGACCTGGAGGAGGAGGACCATGGGTGAGCTGACAAATGTGGGTTTCACATGTGAGTTGGCCCCTCAACCCCTTATTTAGAGCTTCCAAAATTACAAACTCACATAAGTCATTGGCCCTCCTCCATTTGCATCATTTTGCATGCAGTTAGCTCTGCAAAATCATCTTCCACACTGTTCTGAGGGCCTCAGTAGCCTTCCAAAATAGGCCTATTGCAGCCTCCTCCAGGTTACTCCTCTTCCTGACACGTTTTCTTTGCAGGTGGAGGGGAGGGACCTGGGTATCGGGTAGCCTGCTTGGCCCGACTCCCTCCTGGCAGAGACTTCCCTGTGTATGAAAAAGGGACATGGTTTTAGTTTTTGGTTCATCAATCACAATCATAAATTAGTACTCCAAACTAACATCATTGATTAGACAACCAGAAATATTTAGAAGAATGCTATACCTGACTTAAGCTGGGCTCCTCCACATGTTGCTGCCTGGAAGGCCCAGGTTGGGCGTCAGAAGCCTCAGCTGAGGTGGAAGGAAGCGTGTAAGGAAGAGTGGAGAGTGCTGGCCTGGGTTCAGTCTGACCTGCCAGAAAATGCAGCCTGTCATAGTACCACAGCCTGGGGACATAAATATCATCTGCTGCTCCTGATCTCTGGGAATCCTGGACCTTCTTGTGCTCCCTTAGATAAGTGCTCCTCATGCCACCAATTAGGATCTTCAAATAGGTGATGTCTGCCGTGGGGATCACCGGCTTCACAAATTGCAGCAAATTATCCAGCGCTGCCTTCCTCTTTCCTTGGTTCTTATATTCGGGGTGGTATACCTGCCACAGACAAGGCAGCTCCCTGAACATATCTATGAAGATTGACATAAAGTCCTGATCATTGACTAGATACATTTTCACTGCAAGACACAACACCAGAAAAACCCTAATGTCAGCCTAAAGTGTTCTAAACTTGTCCAAATACAGGCCTCAATCTAGAAGCAGTATAGGCCCAAATTTAAATCTTACCTTCGTTATCACGATCGGCGCCTACGATACTCCGTCCTCCGCTCACAGATCGTACGTACTACGCACGCGTGTTACGCTTTATATACACTGCACATGCGTGAAACTCCACCCGCCCCTGACGTTCTTTCTAGTCTATTTATGGCCCCTTCTCGTACGGTGCAGTGGGGGAAGAGCACATGGCGGAGACACAGTAGGTGCGTGCTAATTACAGCAACTAGGAGGAGGAAAGCCTGGAGCCAGAAACGTCCCGATCCGGGAAGAGACAATTTAAGGCCTCAAATATGTCCTTTGGGGAGATGTTGGAGATGGTCGATGTCACGGAACGTCCCTCACTCCACTTGAGTGCTTCCGTCAGTATACTACTTCCTTGTAGTCTGGATACAGATATCAGATATTCCAACCGCTCCCAAGCATGAAACAAGACGAGACTTGCTTAGATGCTAACATGGACTGACTTTATTTAGAATCAGAATTACAAGACTTTATATGCCGTTGGAACCTCCTCTAACAATACAACTGTAACCTAATTAACATGAGCTAATTATCTAATTCTTTATACAGCCTAGGTGACTATGTCTCCTAGCTCATTGACTATTCAACACACATTACCATAAACATCAACACAGGGTTAATTAGAACAAACAACAATGAGTTGAATACCCTTAGAACCTGTGGTAAGCCAGACTAAACTCATTTACATTAAACACATTATAGCTGACATCAGACAGGTGAGTGGAGTTGATGACATTAGCATCTTCTCACAGTATGAGTCCCAACAGTATGACTCAGTCACTATTGCTACTATGGCAAATACAGGGTCCCCAGAGTCTGTGTGTCCTGGGGGACAAGGACCCGAAGCCAAAGTAACAACACCTCAAGGGTACCCCAAATGCCAAGGCCCATAATCTGTAGGCAAGAGGCTCACATTCAGTCCCCTCCAAAAGCCTCTATCACGGGTGAGTCTGTCACAGTCGACATCATGAAGAGGGCCGACTATGACGGGAAGTATGGACCTTACCCCAACCCCAATGTCAGAAAGGCCAAGATAATGTGGTCAAAAGTCTGCAGAAGAATTTCGGGGTACGACGATCCAAGGATCAGCTCAGGAAGCGGTGGTCGGACCTCAAATTAAGGGAGCACGATCAGTACAGAAGGATCAGGAGAGTGCTGCAAAAAAGTAAGTAGTTGTCCTGTGTTCCTATTCTTTATTTTTATTATGTTCGTGCTGCTCCATGTGCTTTTCTTTACTGTTGTACAGTTTAAAATGGTAACTTTCATGTTCATGGTCACATTGTTCGTTCGGCATAGAAAACCCCATTGTTTTGGCCATATGCATTTGAATACATTTTTTCGGGCCTACCTCTCTTAAAATAATTTTGGAGTCTAGATGGGTTTTGTAACTAGAATGTAATGCAAACTAGATTCTGTGTAAGGAGAGGACACTCAGCAGCTGTTTACACATCTGGACACTGGAGCACTAGTGTGGGACACCAGAACACCCTTTTTATTAGGAGGTCCACACAGGGGCTCCAGTATATACTATAGGGGTGTCTCTATCTGAGAAGCTTGTACAAAACAGGTAAGTATTCAAGCTTGACAAAGGAAAAACATATTTC
Source organism: Aquarana catesbeiana (assembly GCF_042186555.1). Taxonomy (NCBI): domain Eukaryota; kingdom Metazoa; phylum Chordata; class Amphibia; order Anura; family Ranidae; genus Aquarana; species Aquarana catesbeiana. The sequence goes on along the minus strand of NC_133324.1, from coordinate 461,577,813 downwards.
TTCATCTTGGAACTCAGCCAAAACAGACAATTGTACCCCACTTCCAAGCAATGTTTCATATTCCTCTTTCTGTCATCAAATATCTGTGTGCTAAGTATACCTATTTTTTTTTTTACATAGGGGAGAAAAGACTCAGAGGACGCCACTCAGCAGAAGAGACAACAGACCCCCCACTTCATGAAAAAGGTGAAATCCCCCAAAGCCAAGCAGAAGAGGAGGAGGAAGGAGACGTGGTGGAAATAGTCACCACAACAGGTGAATGTCTGCGACCACAGGCTCAGGTAAGAGATGGATGCCGGTATATTAATAAATACATGGTATGTTTTTGTTTCTATATTTTTAGGTGATCGTGATGTTGTGGATCCAGATCCAGATCGTGCACAGATCCTGATCGGGGAGATCATGGGGTGTAATAGGGACTTGGAAAACATCCAGAAAAACATCAATGATGTTAAAAACAAAATGAAGAACATCATTGATGTTTTAGGGAGAGTTTAAAACACCTCCAAACCCCTTCTTTTTTGTGGTATTTGTAAAGTAACAATTTTAAACATTTTTTGCGATTTTATAGAAAAGCCAAATTTTGAAGATGCACACAGTGTGTCAACATGTGCTATCTGCCATCACGGGAGATCAATGTAGGCGTTTTGTGGGTGCAACCTCTTCCTCAATAATAAAGCTGAGAGGAAGGGGTTGCACCCCCAAAACACGTCCCTTGATCCCCCGTGATGGCAGCTAGCACATTCGGCAATTTGTGTGCATCTTCAAAATTTGGCTTTCCCATCTGAACGCAATATCAAACAGAGTTTCTAAATACACATGTCTGATATTGCCTTCAATTTCTACAAAAGTTGAACTTTGTAAGTTCCAGATTTGTGTATTTCTTGTTGGTTTGAAACATGCCTGTTTTACCTTAAATGGACATTTCAATATTTATTAATGTGACCGAAAAAATTGTTATACAACAAACATGTTGGTTTGTTTTAAAAACCTTTTAGAAATGCACATGTGATTGTGCTGGTATTAAAAAGATTGATACTCAAGAATGTGTGGATTATTGTTTCAATGCTCCTAAAATTTTGTTAAGGTAAAATTGGTGTTTTCAGTGACAATGGGGGTTAATTCCTAAGGGCAAATCCACTTTGCACTACAAGTGCAAGCTCAAGTGCACTTGTAGTGCAAAGTGGATTTTCCTTTAGTAAATAACACCCAACAAGGCTTTTTAAGGTTACACAATCACCACATTTTCAGGACTCCCCACATTTCTGTCAGGGTCAGCTAAAAGAAACACAAGCAGTAAATGTCACCAAAGAGTTTAGTAGTTAAAATGATTTTTTTATTTTCAAAATGTATCAGACATTGTCTGGCATATTGATGGCCCCCCTACTCACAAAGTAATCAAGGTATCTAAGACGAACCTCTGGCCACTCAGGGGGGGCAAGCCAGGATGGCCACTTTCAAGCACTGTCAGGGTTGGTTCATTTACTTGAATTCCGGCCTCAGGCCCCACTGAGACAGCATAGTTGGCAGAATTTCGCCTTAAAAAGTTGTGGAGAACACAGCACGCCAGGATGATATGATTCAATTTATACTCCGCCATGTGTATGGGTGTAAGAAATGGGCAGAACCGGCTGGCCATGATTCCAAATGTGTTCTCCACCACTCTTCTGGCTCTGGCCAGCCGGTAATTAAAAACCCTCTGGTCCGGGGTGAGGGTCCTCATCAGGAATGGCCGCATAAGACGGTCCCCCAGCGCAAACGCTTCATCAGCAATGAAGACGAATGGGTGTCCTTCCACATTGTCTTCTGGAGGTGGCAAGTCCAAGCTGCCATTCTGGAGACACCTGTAGAACTCCGTCTGGGCGATGACTCCACCATCGGACATCCGGCCATTCTTCTCCATGTCCACATACAGGAACTCATAAGCAGTCGACACCACTGCCAACATCACAATACTATTGAACCCCTTATAATTATAATAGTATGACCCCGAGTTGGGTGGTGGGATGATGTGGACGTGTTTCCGATCAATTGCCCCTCCGCAGTTAGAAAAGTCCCACCGCTGAGCAAAGTGGGAGACTACAGTCTGCCATTCCTGTGGGTTGGAAGGAAACTGTGGAGTCAAACAAGAAAAATGAATTAATCATTTTGCACATAAACAGGGAAAGCAGATTAGACACAAACATTCTTGGCCAACATCAGTATAACATTTATTTTAGGGAGTATTTAAAGACAAAGGTATAAGGTCCACCTATCAGATTCCCCCCCCCCCTCTCATGGGCCATTTGTAAAATTTTATGGGGGGGAGATGTTTTGGACAGGTAACCATCTCCACTTCATTGAGAGATGAATGCCTAAATAATGTGTATTACTTTGGCCAGCCCCTCCTTACTTTACACTATTGGCAGCCCACTGGACAGGTAAGAAGTGTCATAATACAAAGAGATAAATACTCACTGTACACATTTAAGCACATTTTTACATTCTGCTATTACCTATCAAGATAATAATAGGATACAAAAACTTTAAACAGTACCATTTGAAAGTATTCAGGCAGGCCCTTGCACTACATGCTTTGGGGAATTCATCCATAAATCTGACCATTAAAGAGGTGGGTATAGTGTGTATGGGTTTGGCAAAGTCAGCAGATAGAGGATTGTTATCAGCTGAGTTAGCAGTTGGGGGGAAGGGAGGGTTCCAAATGATTTTGGGACACCAAAAAAAAGCCTCTGCCACTCTACCTGAATTTAAAGCACAAATCAAATTTTTAGACATTTTAAGGGGTGTTTGGGGTAAAGCACTACTATGGAGCTGACAAAATACATTGTTACGTGACTACACGAGGTGAATATAGGGCCAGGAGAGCATGCTGGGGAGGTAAGTGAAGGCAAATATGTATGAAGGACAAAAATTTTTTTTTTTTAAAAACCAGCATGCATGAGGACAAAGGGGACATTCACAGAATATTACAATCATGGTAATTGGGGAATGAGGAAAGAAATACAATATATTATCAAACATTAAATACAATAAAATGTGATGTTAAAGGATAAAAATCTTACCTTAATATACTCCTTCTGCAGGACCTGGATGATGGCAGAACAGGTCTCTGGGATAATGATCCCCAGAGCCTGGGGGGAGATGCCTGTCGAGAACTTGATGTCCTGCAGACTTCTCCCCGTCGCCAAGTACTGCAACGTGGCGACTAGCCTCTGCTCTGGAGTGATGGCTTGCCACATGCAGGTATCCTGCCTGCTAATATAAGGGGTCAGCAAAGCCAACAAACGGTGAAATACAGGGTCCATCATCCAGAGAAAGTTCCTGAAATCATCAGGATTATTCTCACGGATCTCACGGAGCAAAGGCATATGACAGAACTGGTCATGTTTGGAGCAACCAATTCTTGGTCCATGAACTCCTCCCCACCCTGTTCATGGACTGGACTTGTGTCAAGGTAAGGACCCAACACCAAGCCCCCGCACAGCACGAACTCTACGAGGAGTACGTATGCGCAACATGGCTAGAAAACGGTCGGCTGCTCAGAACGAAGTAACAGAACGCACTGAAGAACAGCAAGGCCTGTGAAGAGCGACCTGAAAATCAGTAACGAACGAACACGAACACAACGACAAGTCAATTGTACTCGCTGCACGCACTGAAGACCCGATACAAACCCACAAGCACAAACTGAACAGCAGAAAATGATCTGAAAACCATGAGTCTGAAAGCGCGAATCGTCTCTCACCAAACTTTTACTAACATGAGATTAGCAAAAGAAGCCCAAAGGGTGCCGCGCTTGGTTCGGAACTGCCCTTTTCTAGTCTCGTCGTATGTGGTGTACGTGACCGCGTTCTTGGCGATCAGAAATTCTGACAACTTTGTGCGACCGTGTGTATGCAAAACAAGTTTGAGCCAACATCCGTCGGAAAAAATCCATGGATTTTGTTGTCAGAATGTCCGATCAATGTCTGATCGTGTGTACAGGGCATAAGTGTCATTTTTGTTATCCATGGAGCAATCACCTTTCAGAATACCTTGATTTTAGGGCATGACCACTATAGATGAAGAAATGATCCCCTTTGGTCATATCCCCTCCAGCAATAAACATTTGCTGTTGGATACATTTGTGGCAGAAGCACTGGAGTGCGATACATCTTGTCAAAAACTTATAAGACATTTCCTGTATATAGGAACTTATAGAAGTGTAATGTGTTGCCTTAATCAATCTTTGAATTTCTATAGATGTAAAATTGTGGCCTCTCCCATTCTCTAATAAAATAAGGGGTTGTTGTACATTGAGTGCTCAGGACCAAATTATACATTCAAGACAACATGTTTACTACATGTCTACATTTATACATTCGAGACAACATGTCTACTAACGGCCAAAACCAATCAACACTATTCTGTACTCCTGCTATTGGACCTCTCTACTGCCTTTGATATGGTTGACAACCCGCTCCTCAAAAAAAAACTCCACGCCTTTGGTCTCCGTGACTGTACTCTTCACTGGTTCACTTCCTACTTAACCAACCACACCTTTAGCGTTTCCTACAACTCTACTTCCTCTTCTTCTTTTCCTTTCTCAGTTGGGGTCCCCCAAGGTTCTGTTCTTGGACCTCTCCTATTTTCAATCTACACCTCCTTCCTGGGTCAGCTATTAGCCTCCCATGGCTTCCAATACCACCTCTATGCTGACGACACCCAAATCTATTTCTCTACCCCTCAGCTCACTCCCGCTGTCTCCTCACGTATCACTAATTTACTATCAGATATATCAGTCTGGATGTCACACCACTTCCTCAAACTCAATCTATCCAAAACCAAACTTATAATTTTTCCTCCCCCATATGCCCCTTCCCCTGATCTCTCTGTCAAAATCTATGGCACAACTATAAGCCCATTCCCACGTGTCAAAGTTCTAGGTGTAGTCCTGGACTCTGAACTATCCTTTAAGCACCACGTCCAATCACTGTCCAAATCCTGCCGCCTCAACCTCCGCAACATCTCCAAAATACACCCCTTTCTAACCAATGACGCAACAAAGCTCTTTATTCACTCGCTGGTCATCTCTCGCCTCGACTACTGCAACTTCCTTCTTATAGGCTTACCTCTACATAGTCTATCACCTCTTCAATCCATCAGGAATGCTGCTGCCAGACTCATCCACCTTGCCAATCTCTCTGTCTCTGCTACTCTCTGTCAATCCCTCCACTGGCTTCCGCTCGGCCAAAGAATTGAATTCAAAATACTAACAACTACGTACAAAGCCATCCACAATTTAGCCCCCAGCTACATCACTAGCCTAGTCTCTAAATACCAACCTACTCGTTCTCTTCGTTCCTCTCAAGACCTTCTGCTCTCTAGCTCCCTCATCACCTCCTCCCATGCTCGCCTCCAGGACTTTTCCAAAGCCTCTCCAATCCTATGGAATGCCCTACCCCAATCTGTCCACTTATCTCCTACGCTATTCTTCAGAGAAGCCTACCGTACCCACACCTAACAACAACTTTTTTCATTTTCTCCATCAGCTCACCCCCCAGTTATTACCTTTTGTTTCCACTTGACCCTACCGTCTAGATTGTAAGCTCTAACGAGCAGGGCCCTCTGATCCCTCGTGTATTGATTTGTATTGTAAGTGTACTGTCTGCTCCATGTTGTAAAGCGCTGCGCAAACTGTTGGCACTATATAAATCCTGTATAATAATAATATTAATGTGCCCGGCCTCTGGGGTGTTGACACACCATGATTCAAAAACAGCATAAGAATTTACTGGCCTTATCTGATGTTTCCATCTATTAAACAAGTCCGCCATTTGACGGTATCTCCAAGTGGCCATTGGTATATCCCCTAGGTTCGATATCAACTTCATTAAGGATAACAAAGTGTCCTGTGGGGCAAATTTAGCACAGATAGACTTTCCTTCCCTTCCCCATAAATCTAGACTTCTCATCTCTTCCCCTGGAGGGAACCAAGGATATCCCTCCATTGGTGTCAAAGGGAATATTGATGGGGCAAACTTTTCTCGAATTATTCAACCTATCCCATATGGATAGCATTGTTCTCATTAGTGGTGAAACCCATTTGGATAGACCCCTAAAGGCAGCCAGTATCCATGGGGCACCTGTCAAATTCCTACCTGCTAATGTCTTCTCCAAAGGTACCCAAAGTTTATTCAAAAAGTCATGACACCAATTCATGATACGTACTAAAGTCATGGCCCTATAATATAATCCACATCTGGAAGTCCTATTCCCCCCCTCCAGTTTATGTCTCCTCAGAATCTCGTATGCCAACCTAGGATTTTTATCTCCCCATACAAAGGTCGTAATGCCCTTTGTATCTCTTTAGAAAACATCTGTGGAAGTGTTATGGGTACTGTATATAAAACATATATTATTCTAGGAATTATACTAATTTTAAGAGCATTTACTCTGCCAAACCATGTCAAAGTATGGCTTCTCCATCTTTGCAAATCTCTTAATATATTCACCACCAAAGGACCATAATTAAGCTCATATAGACACTTTGGGTTTGGGGTGATATGAATCCCCAAATAAAATATAGAGTCAAAGCGTCAGACAAAAGAAAAAGATTGTTGCAATTATCACACTCAGCGTTTAATTCGGTCCATTATGTACCCAATGTAATAGATGCAGGGCACGGATGGTATTATCTCTAGTTTCTCTGCCCTTCATAAAGCCTGTCTGATCTGGATGGATTCATTTTACTATATGGTCTTGAAATCTAAGAGCTAGTATCTTAGCTAGGAGCTTCATGTCTGAGTTAAGGAGGGAAATAGGTCTGTAGATGGAGCAATATTGGGGGTCTTTCCCTAGTTTCAGGAGACTCTCACATGAGCCAGCAATACCTCTAAGGACAATAGGTTAGTTGCTGAAAGGGCGTTAAAGTACTTACAAAGGGGGGTTAATAGAATTGATGAGAACTTCTTATAATACATATTCATAAAGCCATCAGGCCATGGACTTTTTCCCATTGGCAAGGCCACAATCATTCTACCCAACTCTTCAATGGAAATCAGTTTTTCCATTTCTTTCAGGACCTCAGATGGGATGGCCTGTAGGTCTGAGACCTTAAGATATTCTTCAATCCTACCTGCCCATTCCCCCACCGTGGCTCCTGCAGAAACTGAATCTATGTTATATAAATATCTATAAAAATGATGAAATACAGCTGCTATTGTATGAGTGTCCACTATCTGTTTATTTTAAATCATTAAAGAATGGACATGGCGAGAGTCTTGTTGCTGTCTTAATTGTATAGCCAGCAACTTACCCCCTCCCCCCATATTCCCCTGTTTTATAAAAGAGATGGGCAAAATATTTATGTTTGTTTTCAACTTTCTGATCTAAAAGTTGAGTTAAATCAAACCGCAGGCTCTCTGGTCTCTGCGCATCAGCAGAGCTCAGGTGAGCTTTATGTTTAATTTCAAGCTTATGAAACTCTTCTAATAGGTCTACCAATTCTTTCTATCTATCCTTTTTAATACGGGCACCCTGCAAAATCAATTCCCCTCTAATGACTATTTGGATGTGTCTCCAAACAACCTGCTTATCCCCTGCTTATTCCCTCCCTGGGAAAGGGAGGGGATAAGCGTATACCTGTGTAATCACATATGTGCCTCATCACCCATCAATCCCATAAGACAAAGGAGGACAAGATTATTGGCCACCTGTGGTCCCTGGCATTCTCCTTTCATTGCGCATGTGGCGAACGTATGTGTACTGCGTGCTGATATCACTCTTTCGCTCTGTACACCGGAAGTGATGTCACCTCCGGACACATACACCCAGAAGTGTCCTTCACATTCCTCCATGCAAAAAGCAGTAAGGAAGCTATAGAGACGCCTCACTGGAGTTGCCATCGACACATTAGGCTCCCATTGAGTGTCCAAAGGACACCCACCAGATACCCTGTATCCAGAATTAGAGCCATTTCCCTCCATCCAAAACTGGTAAACCAGTTCGGGCCCACCCTATATAGGGTAATCAAAAAATAATATTTTTATACAAATAGATAATCACAAATCAAACCAAATGTATCAGCTATTATTTTCCATCCCTAAAAAAGGATGAAATATATACTCAAGATTGTTACTACCTGCCACTAAGACTGACATCATTAAATTGTCCACCAATAATGGACAGAATTGTTGACCAAAAAAGAAGGGAGGCTTGTTTTAAACCTCTCATTTATCCTCTCTCCAGGATCAAATCTACCCCATCTATATGATATCAGGTGGAATTGATCCTGACAGAAGAAAATATTGGACTGTAATTAAAACAAAGGGAAAGATGGGTACAGAAGTTACCCACATCCCCTGTAATTACAATCATTCTTTATGGATCCAAGGACCTTAGTCTAACCTTTATTCTTTAATCAATTTTACCCAAGCTGAAGCCTTCTAAAAAAGGTCTAAATTTCTCTTTCTCATTCATGCCTGGTGGGATAGTTGCTTTTAAGTAACTTATCCAGCGCATTTTGAGCTGTAACAAATTGTTGTTCCAATCTCCTCCTCTTTGTAGTACATGTACTCTAATGCTACAAACTTAACCTGCGGCATTCTATAGTAGTGTGTCCATGCTATGCGTCTTCCTACAGATATATGCAAATTTCCCACCTGCATACTTTGCACCTGTTTGGACATTCTTTCCCACCAATGTTGTTTGGTCTTTCCTATTTAAAGAGAGCTGCATTTGCATTGAATCAAATAGACGACTCAATTCACAAAGTGTTTGGGCCTAAACATTTCTCCATTTAGTAATCTAAACTCCTTTTGTTTCTTAACATAGGGGCGATAGGAACAATTGTTGCAGGAGAATGTACCCAAGTCATGGCATGGATCATCCCTTATGTCCCCCCTGTATTCACTTTGAATTAACCGATTTTTAATGGATGTCGCCCTTCTGTATGTTATTGATGGATTAGGTGTAATGAATTTCCTGATATTGGGATCATCTGTTAGCATTGACCAATTTTTTATAACAATTCTACAGATGTCTTCATGTTCATGCGAGAACTTAAGAATAAGTCTGGTTGTGTTGTCTGTGGTTGTCTTTTTACACTGTTCAAATATGAGGTCTTCTCTTGTTTGTTTATTAGCCCGATTGAAGGCTTTTTTGAGTGTAGTTTTCGAGTAGCCCCTTTCCAAGAGTCTCTCCGTTAGCTTATCTGTCTCTTTTTGAAAGTCCATTCTGCATGAACAATACCTTTTTATACAAAGATACTGCTAAAAGGTATTGATTTCTTGAGAGAAGTTGGTTCAAAACTATTGGAATGTAAAATTGCGTTACCTGCAGTCTCTTTTCTATAAAGTTTAATTGTTAATTGGCCTTTTTCTTTTTTTTCATGGTGACATCCAGGAAATTCACCTCATGTAGATCAAGATTCATAGTGAAGAATAAATTGAAATTGTTCCTATTCATCAACTGCAAAACACTGTATCAGTTGGGGCAAAGGTCCATCCCATACAAGGAATATATTGTCAATTTTTTAGTAATAATTTTCTTGCAAATAAATTGAGGTCTTTTATGACCCCAGATTTATCAGTTGTTTGATTAGGGCAGAAAGATAATCCAAGAGATAACGCTCTGGATTCCTCTTCAGAGAGTTTATGGGAAGATAGATTAATTACATTTAATCCTCCTTGGGTGTGTTCTTTATAATGTATTGTGAGATCCCTTTGTTGGTGTTAGGTGTGATGTTGTTCTTTTCATAAAAAAAAACATAATCTCTAGGTATTTTAGGGATGGCACCACTACTGCTTGTGCATCCTTTGTGTGTACTGCCCTGACTTTTTTGTGACTTTTTGTGACCATAGTTGCTTTTTGTATTTTGTTACTAGTGTTTCCAGACCGAGCCCCACCACCATTACCTTACGTAGATGTGTCTGAACCCTGTGAATTGATCATGTGTTTTTTTATTGACTTGTTGAATCATACCTTCACCATGTGAAAGTCTGAAGGAAGGACCTTTTCTTTTTTTAGGGTCCTTGTTCACCTGCAAAGAAACAGGAGGATAAAGATGGTGAACTGGGTATAGAATTATCATTATTAGCCTTTTTCCCAGCTTGTTGACCCCTCTTTCTCATCCTTGTCCCATTTTGCCATCTATAAGCCCTACCTTCTGAAAATGCCATTTTGTCCCTCTAGAATTGTTTTTCCTTTTTTTGTAATATTTGTTTAAATATATACATCTAGATGCTCTTTGAGTTTTTTTCTCCAAGTCAATATATAACTTATTTGTCTTTAAGGGAGCTAGTTGTTCATAGATTGTACTTATATTCTTATCTAGTGAGTTCATTTGCTGTTTGTATTGTTCTATAAACAAAAATGATATTTTTTGAACAATCCTTTAGATTTTTTCCTGATCTTTTTTCCCTGACTCACTGATGTTCTCCGGGGTGGGAAAATTTTGGACCCTAAGGCCTATAGGATTGAATTCCTCCCTCACATATCTCTCAAAGTATCTATATGCCAAAATAAGGCAGATTTTCTTTCTAGGACTCTCTTTATATTGAAAAATAAAGAGGAGAGCTCCGACTCCGTTTGTATGTCTGATTTGTAACCCAATATGAGATCCTCCCACGAGATTTCAGAGTGGTGATTTATATCCCTGAAGAAGACAATCAAAACGATGTTGGATACAGTGCCCATGCTATGACATTGCTGTTATTTGAATTTACAACTATTCAGCTACTCACAAGTCTGGGTATCACCACTTTACATATGTTTTGTGAATTTGTATTTGTGTGTACAATTTTGGTTTTAAACATTTCCCATATGAAGAACAAGTTTGTGTGGTACTAGGTAAAATGATTGCTGAAAAGCCTGAGGATTGTGATGTGGTGGTGTAAGGATAGGAAACAGAGAATAGCCGTGCTGGGGATTGATTATAAAAAGGAAAATGCATATATGTTTAAGGTGTTGGAAAGATATCAGATAAAATGCTTTGGTGGATTAGGGTTATGTATAGGAAAATGGTGTGTAAAGTGTAAGTTAATAGATGGATGATAGAGAAGGCGTGAGACAAGTCATTTATGAGGAAAGGGTGTCCTCTGTTCCCTGTTTTGTTTGTGTGTTTATACGTATTTCTTAATTACTCTGCGCTTGCCCAACCACCAGTGCAAGTGATATCTAAATTTATTATGTGAAAAAAGTGATAAACTGTTATTTGTTAAAAAAAATAAAAAAATAGGTATAAATGCTACTATCTCCTAAAAAAATCAAATACTCAATTTAAAAATATATATCTACACACAAAAGAGATTGCGCAATTTTTTTTTTCTCAACACAATATATAAAAACCATGTGTAAAAAAAAGTGCCACACAATTAATAACGTTAATCTAATTCATCTTGGTGTTTCTATCGACTGGCTTGTTCTCTGCAGCGGACCGGGTGAAATGCCATTGTAGAATGCTGCTGTTACCAGGCGAGTTTGACCCTTATAATTTGGGGTCTATCACATTCAGTAAGTGGCCATCTAGCTTCACTAAAGCTTATTTCTTCTATCCAGATCTGAAGCATCTGATCAATTTTGCATTGCATGTTTTTTACACATGGTTTTTATATATTGTGTTGTGAAAAATGTTTTTATGCAATCTCCTTTGTGTGTGTGTGTGTGTGTGTGTGTGTGTGTGTGTGTGTGTATATATATATATATATATATATATATATATATATATATATTGTTTGTGTGTTTGACCGAAACTTTGTTGCAAATGTTGGGGAAAGACAAACTTGTGAGGGAATGGAGGTGCCTGGAAGGGAGGGGAGACATTTGAGTGTTGACTCTTTAAAATCATTATCTCTGGTAAAAGCTAAAGTAAAAGTAAAGTGAAAGCTTTTGTTATATTGTGTTATCAAACACCAGATAAGGTATTTAACCACTTGCCGCCCTGCTCCTGCAGATTCTGTATACTGAGACAGGGTGGCACATGCAGGCTCAGTCATATAATATATATATATATATATATATATATATATATATATATATATATATATATATATATATATATATATATATATATATATATATATATACATGATTAAACCTGCTGCAGTTTAAGATCACTGTTACCCATAACCGGTAATCGGGTATCATGTAATCGCTATGATTGCATAACAGTGTAAACAACCTGTCATGAATGGATTTCCATTTGGAAACATTTTGTAAACATTTTGGGGGGTAATGTATGTAAGTATATGTGTGAGGGTTAGCATGAGAAATTTACAGAAGACTGTTTGCTTTGGCATGCCATGGTTACGTGAGGATTAAGAGAGGAGTGAGGTGATGCGAGGGATGAGATTAGGGATGAGCTTCGTGTTCGAGTCGAACCCATGTTCGACTCGAACATCGGCTGTTCGTTCGTTCGTCGAATTGCGAACGATATGGGCCGTTCGCGCCAAATTCGTGTGGCGCGTCACGGCCCATAATTCACTTCGGCATCGCAGTGCATTGCTGGCTGATGATTGGCCAAGCATGCACTATGACCCGCATGCTTGGCCAATCACAGCGCCACCTGAACAGAGAGCCGTAATTGGCCAAAGCCAAGGAGGCTTTGGCCAATTATGGCTCAGGGGATTTAGTACACGCCCCACACTACGTAAGGCCGCCTGCACGGCGGCCCTGTGTAGTGTGTGTTCCGGCGTTCATTGAGAGAGAGAGAGAGACAGACAGTGACATTTGATTTGAGTTAGATAGATTAGGCAGAACAGTCAGTCAGTTAGCTGCACTTACAGTGTATTGTGTATATATATGCATCCCAGGTGTTGCATATATATATATATATACACTGTATTCAGTTTAGCTAGATCCGTTCTTGTTATCTTCCTACTGACAGGCAGGCTTGTCTTGTTACAGTATTTACAGCTACCTGAAGAAAATTACTGGTGTTCCTTTGATCCTATTAGTACCACAGTCAGACAGCTAGACTATTTACAGTTAGTGCAGTGCGTCCTGCTCACAGTGTTCAGCTAGATCCGTTCCTGTTATCTTCTTACTGACAGGCAGGATTGTCTTGTTACAGTATATACAGCTACCTGAAGAAAATTACTGGTGTTCTTTTGATCCTATTAGTACCACAGTCAGGCAGCTAGACTATTTACAGTTAGTGCAGTGCGTCCTGCTCACAGTGTTCAGCTAAACCTACAAGTTAGTGGGGTGCGTCCTGCTCACAGTGTTCAGCTAAACCTACAAGTTAGTGTGGTGCGTCCACCTCACAGTTTTCAGCTAAACCTACAAGTTAGTGCAGTGCGTCCTGCTCACAGTGTTCAGCTAGATCCGTTCCTGTTATCTTCTTACTGACAGGCAGGCTTGTCTTGTTACAGTATATACAGCTACCTGAAGAAAATTAATGGTGTTCTTTTGATCCTATTAGTACCACAGTCAGGCAGCTAGACTATTTACAGTTAGTGGGGTGCGTCCTGCTCACAGTGTATATATATATATATATATATATATATATATATATATATATATATATACATATCCCAGCTTAGTGCAGCTACAGGCCATTAGTATGTCTGGAAGGCCAAGAAGGAGAGGCAGACAGTCACAAGCCAATAAGAGAGGGCAAGCAGGCTCTGTGTCTAGTGCTGGTCATGGAGACGGTGCATCCTCATCAGCATGTGGCCGTGGGACACGCTTGGGCTTTTTTTCGGCAGCTGGCCGTGTTGAGCCACAACATGCGGAAGACTTGGTCGAGTGGATGACCAAGCCGTCCTCATCCTCCTCATCCTCTCTCACCCATGCCCAGGGTACTTTGTCTGGCAAAGCAGCGGCCTCTTCCCTCGGCTCAATGTCATCAGTGACTCCTTCCCTAGCCCCACCATGTCCTCCTGAGGAGTCCCTCGAACTGTTTGACCACAGTGTTGGGCACATGCTCCAGGAGGATGCCCAGCGTTTGGAAGGCTCTGATGATGATACTGAGCTCGATGAAGGCAGTAACATGAGCGCAGACAGAGGGGGTGCCCAAGAATTACAGCAATCTGGCAGTCATGCTCCCTCTGCTGCAGCATACTGCCAGGTTTGCTCCAGTGATGAGGAGGGAGGGGATGATGAGGTCACTGACTCAACATGGGTGCCTGATAGGAGAGAGGAGGAGGAGGAGGCGGCACATCACCAACGAGGCAGGATGCCCTCCAGGGGCCAGCCTAAGGGCAGCACATTGACTGCAACACACCCCAAAGCTCCACATGTGCAGGGCGCTGCAGTCTCTGCGCATTATTCAAAAAGTTCTTTGGTGTGGGCCTTTTTTGAGACGAGTGCATCAGATCGCACCGCTGCTATTTGCAACATATGTCTCAAGCGTATCTCGCGTGGCCAAAACATCTCCCGCTTGGGTACCACATGCTTGACCAGACATATGTTGACCTGCCATGCAGTTCGTTGGCAAGCGTATCTAAAAGACCCACACCAAAGAACAAAGAGGACCTCTCCTTGCTCCTCATCAGCTGAGATCTCCAACCCCACTATACCTTCAGTCCTCTCTGAGACCTGCACTGAGAGGAATGAAGGTGTAGATTTAGGTGTGTCACAGCCAAGTACTTGTGGGCAATCTGCTTTTGGTACACCGACGTCAGATTGTACCAGGCAAATTTCCCTGCCCCAGCTGCTGCACCGCCGAAAGAAGTTTGCTCCCAGTCATCCACATGCGCAGCGGTTGAATGCTAGCTTGGCAAAATTGCTAGCACTTCAACTGCTGCCTTTTCAGTTGGTAGACTCTGCCCCCTTCCGTGAGTTTGTGGAATGTGCGGTTCCTCAGTGGCAGGTACCTAAACGGCACTTTTTCTCACGGAAGGCGATTCCGGCTCTCTACCAGCATGTGGAAGGCAATGTCCATGCCTCGCTGGACAGGGCGGTCAGCGGTAAGGTGCATATTACTGCTGACTCATGGTCCAGCAGGCATGGACAGGGACGTTACTTAAGTTTCACGTCGCATTGGGTGACTCTGCTGGCAGCTGGGAAGGATGCAGGACAAGGTGCATTAGTGTTGGAGTTGTTCTGCCACCACGCCTCCAAAATGCTAATGATTGTGACACACCTCTCTCCTCCACCCCCTCCTCTTCTTCTTCCTCCATGGCCTCTTCCTGTGCTTTGTCCTCGGAACCAGCGGTGCTCCGTAGCCATTCAAGGGGCTACGCAAGTACGCAGGCCAAAAGATGCCATGCGGTGCTTGAGCTGGTGTGCTTGGGGGACAGGAGCCACACTGGGGCAGAGGTTCTGTCAGCTTTGCAGGGGCAGGTTCAGAGGTGGTTGACGCCACGCCAACTTAAGGCAGGAATGGTGGTTTGCGACAATGGCACCAACCTCCTCTCTGCCCTCCGATAGGGACAAATGACCCATGTGCCCTGTTTGGCTCACGTCCTTAACTTGGTGGTGCAGCGGTTCTTGGGCAGGTACCCGGGCTTACAGGATGTCCTGAGGCAGGCCAGGAAAGTCTGTGCGCTTTTCCGCCGGTCATATAATGCCAGTGCTCGGCTGACGGACCTCCAAAAGGAGTTTAACCTGCCCAAGAACTGCCTAATCTGTGACATGCCCACCAGGTGGAACTCAACGTTGGCCATGCTGCAGCGGCTGCACACGCAGCAGAGGGCCATCAATGAGTACCTGTGTGACTATGGCACCAGGACAGGGTCAGGGGAGCTTGGTTTTTTTTCCCCACGCCAGTGGGCCATGATCAGGGATGCATGCACTGTCCTGTCACCATTTGAGGAGGCCACGAGGATGGTGAGCAGTGACAGTGCATGCATCAGTGACACTGTCCCCCTTGTCCACCTGTTGGAGCACACGCTGCGTGGAATAATGGACAGGGCACTTGAGGCAGAACAGAGGCAGGAAGAGGAGGACTTCCTTAGCTCTCAAGGCCCCCTTTATCCAGACAGTGTTTCTGCATGCCCGCCGATCACACAGGAAGAGGAGGAGGAGGAGGAGGAGGAGGAGGAGGAAGATTGTGTCAGTATGGAGGTGGAGCCTGGCACTCAGCATCAGCAGCAGTCTTTAAGGGATCAGTCCCAAGAAACACATGGACTTGTACGTGGCTGGGAGGAGGTGGCTGTGGACCATGTCGTCCTTAGTGACCCAGAGGACTCCGGACCGAATGCCTCAGCAAACCTACGCTGCATGGCCTCCCTGATCCTGCAAAGCCTGCGTAAGGATCCTCGTATTCGTGGTATCAAGGAGAAGGACTAATACTGGCTGGCAACCCTCCTTAATCCACGTTACAAGGGTAAGGTTCCGGACCTTATCTTGCCATCGCAGAGGGAGCAGAGGATGAAACATCTTCAGGAGGCCTTGCAGAAAGGTCTGTGCAACGCGTTCCCAGAGACTGGGAGGTTACAAACTCCTGTATCTGGACAACGTGTTGCTGAGGCTTCGGTCAGTCAAAGAAGGAGCGGTGGAGAAGGTGGCCGTCTGACCGATGCGTTCAGACAATTTTTTGGTCCGCAGCCCCAAGGTATGATCGGTTCCAGCAACCATCGCCAGCGTCTGTTTTACATGGTGCAGGAATACCTAGGGGCAAGATCAGACTTGGACACCTTTCCCACCGAAAATCCTCTGGGTTACTGGGTCTTGAGGATGGATCACTGGCCAGAGCTTGCACAGTATGCAATTGAGCTACTGGCCTGTCCTGCATCCAGCGTTCTTTCGGAACGCACATTCAGTGCTGCTGGAGGCGTGGTAACCAATCACAGGGTGCGTCTGTCCACCGACTCGGTCGATCGACTGACCTTCATAAAAATGAATCAGTCTTGGATAACCACCGGCTACCAAGCACCTGATGCTGATGTAACCGAATAATTTTTTTTTAAATCTCAGATCCCTTCAAAGACTGCCTATGCTGATGCTGAGTGACTATCCCTGAGTAATTATCCTCTTCCTCCTCAATCATCACACTGATAGCTTGAAAGAACATTTTTGGTTCTGGGCGCCACCACCAATGCCTAAGGCACAATTTTTCAGCCCTTGTTTAACAGGGGCGTGTGATTACAATTTTTGATGCAATACTTTGCAGCAGGGCTCGTTCCTGCGTTCCAACTAGAGTGTCTGTGAGGGGTTGCAGTGTTGTGGCACCAGCACCAGTGCCTAAGGCCCAATTTTTCTGCCCTTGTTTAACAGGGGCGTTTAATTACAATTTTTGATGCAATACTTTGCAGCAGGGCTCGTTCCTGCGTTCCAGCTAGAGTGTCTGTGAGGGGTTGCAGTGTTGTAGCACCAGCACCAGTGAATAAGGCCCAATTTTTCTGCCCCTGTTTAACAGGGGCGTGTAATTACAATTTTTGATGCAATACTTTGCAGCAGGGCTCGTTCCTGCGTTCCAACTAGAGTGTCTGTGAGGGGTTGCAGTGTTGTAGCACCAGCACCAGTGCCTAAGGCCCAATTTTTCTGCCCCTGTTTAACAGGGGCGTGTAATTACAATTTTTGATGCAATACTTTGCAGCAGGGCTCGTTCCTGCATTCCAACTAGAGTGTCTGTGAGGGGTTGCAGTGTTGTAGCACCAGCACCAGTGCCTAAGGCCCAATTTTTCTGCCCCTGTTTAACAGGGGCGTGTAATTACAATTTTTGATGCAATACTTTGCAGCAGGGCTCGTTCCTGCGTTCCAACTAGAGTGTCTGTGAGGGGTTGCAGTGTTGTAGCACCAGCACCAGTGCCTAAGGCCCAATTTTTCTGCCCCTGTTTAACAGGGGCGTGTAATTACAATTTTTGATGCAATACTTTGCACCAGGGCTCGTTCCTGCATTCCAACTAGAGTGTCTGTGAAGGGTTGCAGTGTTGTGGCACCAGCACCACCACCACCACCACCACCACCACCACCAAAGGCCCAATTTTTCTGCCCCTGTTCAACAGGGGCATGTAATTACAATTCTTGATCTAATATTTCACAGCAGGGCCCTGTGAAGGCTTACGTTGTTGTGGCCACAACAACACCTAAGGGCCAAATTTATGCTGAGTATATAGGGCAGGCCCCTACTTTCAAACATCTAACTTACAAACGACTCCTACTTGCAAACGGAAGGAGACAACAGGAAGTGAGATGAAATCTACCCCTAGGAAGGGAAATTCTCTCCTGTAAGAGTTAATATGGGAAAAACGTGTTTCCTTTCCACTGATGCTTTATCACCAATCCTTGTTTCACTAAATACCCCAAATGTTATCTTGGAGAACAAATTAAATCAACAAAATTTGACAAAACAGCTAGGTTCTCCTTTCCACTGATGCTTTCCAATCCTTGTTCCACAAAAAAACCCAAATTTTCAAAAAACATTTGTCATTGGGACAAAAAGTGAGGTGAAATCTTCTAAAGAGGAGGAAAGACAGCAAAACAAATGTCACAGGGGTGATAACCCTTCCCTATGTTTTCCAAAAAGCTTAAAAAAGATTTTTTGGCTGGAGCTAAACACGTTAAAAATGTACCCGTTCAAAATGACAAACAGATTCTACTTAACAACAAACCTACAGTCCCTGTCTTGTTTGCACCGCCTGTATACTGCTGTTCAGAGTATATAGAGCCTTGTGGCCCCCACACCTTTCCTTATTTTAATTTGGGTGCGGGGTTCCCCTTAATATCCATACAAGACCCAAAGGGCCTGGTAATGGACTGGGGGGTACCCATGCCGTTTGTCTCACTGATTTTCATCCATATTGCCAGGACCCGACATTACATTAAACCCGCAAGCAGTTTTAAATGAGATTTTTTCCTTTAAAAATGACATTTGGTGCAGGGACTGTTCTAAACACGGGAAACACGCGCCACTTTACAGGCATACTATAGACACCCCCCAGGTACAATATTTAAAGGAATATTTCACTTTTTTTTTTTTTACTTTAACCATCATTAAAATCACTGCTCCCGAAAAAACGGCAGTTTTTAAAAGTTTTTTTTGCATTGATACATGTCCCCTGGGGTAGGACCCGGGTCCCCAAATCCTTTTTAGGACAATACCATGCAAATTAGCCTTTAAAATGAGCACTTTTGATTTTGAACGTTCGAGTCCCATAGACGTCAATGGGGTTCTAACGTTCGTGCAAATTTTCGGTCCGTTCGCAGGTTCTGGTGCGAACCGAACCGGGGGGTGTTCGGCTCATCCCTAGATGAGATGCAGTGTGAGAGTAAAGCCTAGTGCATACGATCAGAAAGCCATATGAAAAATACTGCTTTCAAAGCGATTGTATGAAAATCAGATCATCAGTACATAGCTTCTGAGAGCCGATCAGTACAGGTCATGCAAAATTATCTGATGAGACCAGCACAAAAATATTTCCCATATGATACAGTACCAGATCATACGATTTTAATTTAATCAGTACAGTTTTTGTCTGAAAATACCATAAAAATTCAATACTTCACATCCAATTTTTTTTTCTGTCTTAAGAGAGCTATCATAATTTTAGTAGCCTTTAATTTTTGATAAGGAGACTAGCATGCAAAAAAAAATGTACAATCATCCGACGGATAATCTCATTGTGTATAACAGGCTTAAGAAAGTGATAGAAATAATTGATAAGAAAAAGTATATGGAGATTAGTAGGATACAGAATGAGAGTGTGTGGAAAAATGTATGTAGTGCAGGATCTGTTAAACAGGCAGAAGGACGTTGAGTCGATGGCTGTTTAAAATTGTTTACCTTCAGAGAATGAAAAGGTTGATTGAAAATGTCCATGGGAGGAGTGTAGAGGGTTTGAGAATATAATGCAGATTATGGGAGTGTGGTTATATGAGAGAAGTGTGGCAGAATTTGGGAAAATTGTATAAATAATTGACTTTGGGGTGTATGCTGTGATATATGAGATGATGATGTATGGGTTATATACTGTAAAGTAGGAAAAAAGGCAATAAGGGTGTTATGGTTGTTTGTAAACTATGTGAAAGAGAGTTTTTGGGATGAAAGGAATATTTTGGATTTTTTGAAAGTGTTACATGTGAGGAAATGTGTGGCCATGGTCTGTGGAAGGCCATGTTTCTATAACTACGTCTGTCATGGGAGAAATGTTGGTTTGATAAGGCACAAGAAATTTGTGTTGGAATGCATGAATGAAATGATATGTGCCTGGCCATGTAGCAGTGGGGAATCCTAATCCTACGCTCCTAGAATCCTAGAATCCCAGCTCCTACGTGGGGTGTGCTACAATAAAATAATTTAATAATCATCCTACCTATTTGGTTTCACTTGTTCTCTTCAGTTGGTTGTCCCACTGTTAGTCAGGCAGTTTGTATGCTTCCAATAATTCAGTTATTAGCTGACAGAGCATAGTACATTACAAGTCACATTTAAAGGCTAAGTTCACCTTTTAAAAAAAATTCTCATCTTGTTTGCAGGTAAAAATGTGCATTTATTATTTTTTTATTTTTTTATTAGGAGCTTGTAAAGCATTGCACCCATGATCAGTAGATCACAGACGCAGTGTCAGGCTCCTATTAGTGTAGCTGTCTGCCCGTATCTCATATGGTCAGGTAGATACTGAATTGCAGGAAGAATCAATGAACTACTAGAGAACTCCCCAGTGCCCTCATAGTTCATTGAGAACTACAAGCCATCCGCTGCAATGATTGACAGTAGCTGTAGTTCATTAATTCACAGAACTCAGTGAATGAATGATGCGGCTGGGTGGGTGGAGCCCCACACAACTGCGCTGTTTTTAAATGATGACAGAGGGCCCAAGGAGAGAAGCCCTATCTGCTGTCACAACGGGGGCTTCTGATTTAGTAACATGTTTCATGCTACACTCTGTATACGAGTGTAACATGTAACATTTTATGAAAGGTGAACTTATCCTTTAAAGTGTTACTAAACCCAGTAATCTGAAAATAGTTCACCCCCCCCACCCGACAGTGCCCACAGCTAAAAAAATCTTCTTTTTACATTAAAATACTGCCACTATATACCTTTTTGGATGATCTGTATACCACAGTTACATGACAAACTGCACAGATTCTCCAGTGCTGAGAGTTCAGGAAGGAGGAGATTTCCACTGCAGCCTATAAACATGTCCACATGTGTGATGTCGATATCATGTGACCTGAATATCTCTGAGAACAAGTAACTGTTCTCTCCAGCATAAAAGACACAACTGAGCATGTGCAGGTTGGCTACTCTGCCTGTGTTAGCTGGCTTTCCCCAGATAGACAGTGCAGGGGGGATGTTTTTTTTCTCAACAAAAGTGGAGTTACTCTTTAAGTTGTGGAGGGTAGTGGTGGAGGGATAGAATATGGGTGATCTTTGTTGATATTGGGATAAAGGGGGAGGTTACCTATCTTTTACACATTAAAGTATGGGTTATTGTGGGTGTGACATGTAATGCATAGTTTCATTTTTGGTGTGAATTTACTTTTCTGCCAGCTTATGTGACTTAAATTATTGGATTATTGACACATTTTAATAATGTAGCGCCCTCTAGTGTGTAAAAAAGAAATACCTCTGCGCTGCCTCTGTGTAGAACAAACCTGCAGTGTATGAACTAATGTGTATAATAAGAAAATCAAACTATAAACATTAGCTAAGTGTGGTTGCTGCAAACACTGGACTGTGTTCCCACCAGTAATGAAATAATGAATATGAATAAGTGTTGCGCATACCAGAAAAAATAAACTGATACTGTAAAAGAAAATAACCTCAAATGATCTGTGATGAAAATATATCAAATCATCAAATGAAATAAATTCACACTCAGTGCATTAGTATAGTTCAATAAAAGTAGAGTGCACGTGTGCTAAAAAGTGCATAATAGTCCATATCAAATGATAAATAAGGATAAATAAGGTGTCTAGTATTTTTTCTTCTGTGCAGGCAGCTTTAGTGTGGCAACATATAAACAAATGATGTACTAGGGCATCCCAGACTGGAAGTGATATGTAAAAGATCTTTTTATGCTGAGTATATGATACCAAATTTCTTTTTACTGCTTTTTTTTTTCACCCTAACATATAGATGAGCACATGTGTATTTGATTATTTATTGAGGTGAGAATACGGGGAGCACTGAGGTGTCACGATCGGGTGGAAGTACACCATTTGTTTATATGTTGTCACACTGAAGCTGCCTGCACTAAAGAAAGAATACTAGACACCTTATATATCATTTGATAAGGACTCTAGTGTGTGCTACTAGTAGTGGCAGTATAGGGAAATCTACTCTGACTCATGTTTAAAGCCTGTGATTCTTAATTGGGTTAGGGTTTACTAGAGGTCAAGGCTGGATGACTCATCCTTGAAGCTCTCTGGTGCTTCCCCTGGTATCTGGAAGGTTGGAGAACCTTCTAGAACTAGAGCACAGGGGTTAGGATGAGCTGCCATGAATATTTGTGGGACCTCAGCCAATCCCCAGAAGTGGGCTAGCAGGGGGGTGAGAAAATCCCATAAATAGACATGCAAGCAGGGGCAGTCGGGTGGAAGATAACGATGGAGTGCTCAAGAGGGGCTGTTGGTGGTCCTTAAAGGAACCCTGCTGGGGAGGGGTTTTGCCTCGGGTTGGAGCTTGGGATAGCTGGCCTGGAAGGATCCCACCTTAGGAGGCAACTGGAGGGATTCTTTCTGGAAGAGGCAGCAGGAAAGAGCAAGCAAGGACAGTGAGTAATATCAGCACAGTACAGGGACAACACAAGGGGAGAGTCTGTAAGCTATAGAAGTGCTCTCCGAAGACAGCGTTGTGCTCAAATTTTCATCCTTGGCCTGGGGAATCTCTATGGTAGTGTGCCAGTCAGGAAGGACTGGGGAAGTGTGCCAGTCAGGAAGGACCGGGGAAGTCTGCTAAGCAGGCAGGACTGGGGAAGCAAGCAGCCAGATGGGCTGTTATCTTCTGCAGCAGTAGAACTGGGCTCAGGATCTACAGGAAGGTAGAAGGAGATGCTGTTCATCATTATGCTATCTACTCCACAAAGGTACAGATGCTCCCAGCCTGTAATGGGCAGTCGCTGAATTAACGCAAAAGACTGTTAGTTCTCCTGGAGTGATCAACAAGAGTTGCACATGTGAATCAAGTTTGTGCAGGAGGAAGGAAGAAGAGGATTTTCAGTGTACATAGTGAGGAAGGTGTCCCCTCTGTGAATAGTTTTGGACATTTTTCAAGTTGGGCATCCTATAATTTCATTTCATTTCAAACAGGACTGTTTCCTGTGTTGAATGAATGAAGGAAATGCTATGTGCCATGTAGCAGTGGGGGATCCTAATCCAGCAGCTCCTAGGTGGGGTGTGCTACAATAAAATAATTTAAAAATCATCTTACTTATTGGTTTCACTTGTTCTCTTCAGTTGGTTGTCCCACTGTTAGTCAGGTAGTTTTTATGCTTCCAATAATTCAGTTATTAGCTGAAAGAGCATAGTACATTACAAGTCACCTTTTAAAAAGAATGCTCATCTTTTTGCAGGTAAAAATAAGCATTTATTATTTATTTTTTTCATTAGGAGCTTATAAAGCATTGCACCCATGATCAGTAGATCACAGGTGCAGTGTCAAGCTCCTGTTAGTGTAGCTGTCTGCCCGTATCTCATACGGGCAGGTAGATACTGAATTGCAGGAAGAATCAATGAACTACTAGAGAGCTCACCAATGCCTTCATAGTTCATTGAGAACGACAAGCCATCCGCTGCAATGATTGACAGTAGCTGTAGTTCATTAATTCACAGAACTCAGTGAATGAATGATGCGGCTGGGTGGGTGGAGCCCCACACAACTGCACTGTTTTTAAATGATGATAGAGGGTCCAAGGAGAGAATTCCCATCTGCTGTCATAATGGGGGCTGCTGATTTAGTAACATGTTACATGCTACACTCTGTATACGAGTGTAACATGTAACATATTATGAAAGGTGAACTTATCCTTTAAAGTGTTACTAAACCCAGTAATCTGAAAATAGTTCACCCCCCCCCCCACAGTGCCCACAGCTAAAAAATCTTCTTTTTACATTAAAATACTGCCACTATATACCTTTTTGGATGATCTGTATATCACGGTCACATGACAAACTGCACAGATTCTCCAGTGCTGAGAGTTCAGGAAGTAGATTTCCACTGCAGCCTATATACATGTCCACATGTGTGATGTCGATATCATGTGACCTGAATATCTCTGAGAACAAGTAACTGTTCTCTCCAGCATAAAAGACACAACTGAGCATGTGCAGGTTGGCTACTCTGCCTGTGTTAGCTGGCTTTCCCCAGACAGACATTGCGGGGGAGGGAAGGATCTGTGCATCCCGGATAAAACAGCCCTTTTACACAAGGCAGAGGATTAACCCCTTACGTTCCACAGTAAGTATAACAAGCATGCTGCATATACAGACTGATTTTACTATTGTGGATTTAGTAACACTTTAACACTGTGCGCTACTAGAGATGAACAAGAAATGTTTCATTAACTCACTATATAATAATCTTCCAGCAGGTTACATCAATATTATAAATCTACTCTGTCCAATGATACTAACTACTGCTTTGTAGGGACTTTCTTGTAAAGAGGAATGCATTAATAATACAATGAATCTTGCATTAACAACTGCCATACCAGGCACTTTCCCCCTTCCTGCCCAGGACAATTTTTAGCTTTCAGCACTGTCGCATTTTGAATGATAATTGCGCAGTCATGTAACACTGTAACCAAACTAAATTTTTATCATTTTCTTCCCACAAATAGAGCTTTCTTTTGGTGGTATTTGATCATCTCTGAGTTTTTAATTTTTCGATTTAAACGAAAAAAGGCAGACAATTAAAAAAAAAAAAAAACTCACTTCCGGTTCCGCCACCGCATGGAGTACCTGCGTTTTCCCTCAGCTCCCACAGCACGATCCTTAAATCTGGCTGAAAATGCCTGCCCACCCCCCCTTGCTGTCTGCAGCATTCCCGGATGTCCCCCGACCTCCTGTAAACCGGCCTGTGAACGAAAACTGGCGCGGGCCTATACTCGGCCGCAATGGACCTCCCGGCCTAGCCGCAAATTGAAAAAAGAGGGGAGAAGGGGAAGACAAGAGCAACCCCTGGATAGCCAACAAAGGGAGAAAGCAGCAACGTTATGTGATCAAAGGCAAACAACTTTATTGAAAAATACCATCAAAATAGAAAAAGAAAGGGGATCCCACATGCGTGGAAGGTGACCACACAGGTGGAGTCCTAACCTCCGCGATGTCTGTGGGGCATGTAGGCAAACAGTAATAAAAAACAACGTTGAATAACTAAAAATAGACGCTGGTGGGACCACCCTCCCACCCCAAAACACTAGTGGAAATAGCTGTATATACAACAGAGACTCTGATTACCCAGACGGACCAGTTCTTGGCAGGATCCCCACTGTGACTCTCTGTTCATCTTTTTATGCCTATACATTCTGATCGGGATCTGTTTGGGTACAAGCTATTTTTAACAAGCCCAGGTCAGGGCCCATCCTTTCCAAGTCATTGTGGGACATTCATCAGCTTTTCCAGCTTTTCTCAAGAGGACTCTGTGTTTTTCCACTCACCATCTTGTCTTTTAGCTTATACAGCTATTTCCATTTCCTAGCCGCAAATTGAGGCCCCAGCTTTGAGCTACATGGACATCGCGATCCGGATTAGGGCCTCGTTACCCGACTCCCTCCTGCCGCCTGCAGCCCCATTGGGTGCCCGCCCACTCTCCCACAGTCCGATCTGGGCTCAAGAATCAGTGTGTGACCCCACACGGCCTCAACGCTCCACCCAGCATAGCCGAAAATCGAGGCCGCCAGTTGCGGCCTACACAGACAGCGTGATCCATAATAGGGCTTCCACATACTGGCCTGCCTCCCTCTCCCAGCAGTCAGTATCCTCCTTGGAGGCCATCTGCTCGCCTATGGACCAATTTGTGGAGAAAACCGGTGCATGCTCACACGCGGCCACAACAAGCCATCCGGCCCAGCCCCAAATTGAGGCCCCGGTCTCGGCCTTCCCGGACAACACAGTGGACAACCTAGCCATGGAGGTGAGCACTCACACTACACCTCCCTCCTCACTCCAGACCTCTCTCTCCCCGCATTCTGCCTGGGGGACAGCAACACTAACCGTATAGCCCAGGCTGTAGCAGCTCTCCTGTCCCCCATGATAACTGCCTCAGTGGACGCGGGGATGAGGTAAATCAAAGTACAATTAGGAGAACATTCCACCAGACTCAATGAAGTGGAGAACTGCCTTTCAAGCCTGCAGGAAGAGGTTTATCAGGCGCAAGCCACCGAAAAAGCACAGGACAAGACTAATCAATACATACTCCAAAATCTGAAGATCCAGAAGGAGCAATTTGAGATTCGTGGGGGTACCAGAATCCTTACAGTCATCAGCCCTTACCGAATTTTGTACCAGACGCATCCCAGAGGCATTAGGCCTTCCTGGCCCTTGTACGGTTGAGCGGGCCCACTGCATGGGAACCTTCGTCCCTGACCGCAAATCTCCCCGCCTGATCATCGCGAAGTACCTCAATTACACTGACAAGACCACCATCCTGCTAAAGTTCAGGCAAACCAGATCTCTCCAAATCGATGGTGTCAAAATCCTGATCTTCGCAGACTATTCTCTAGAGGTCTCAAAAAAGAGAAAAGCATTCCAGCACATCTGCATAGAATTGTACAAGCGACAGATAAAGTTCACATTGTCATTCCCTGCAACTCTCAGCCTCCAAGCCCCCAATGAGGACCAGCTATCCTTCCAGGACACCACTGAAGTGGAAGCATTCCTGCGCACACTGCAAGCTGATGCACACACTGACTCCCCGCTCAAACCATCTCCAAACAACCACCCTCTGGATCAGTGAAGCCTGAGGAAGGACTCCCTGAAACGATTCAGTTCGTCTGGGCCTGTTCACTGCAACACCCCACGCTGATACGAAATTTTCTTACTCGCCTTGTTTTCCATATGGACACAAACAATGCTGGTTCCATGATACCTAAGTCTACGTTTACTGCCTACTCAGGTATGTAGCTCGCTACCAAGTGACTGTATTTTTTTTTTGTTTTGTTCTGACACATGTATACTATTGCACCTCCATCCTTTTGTTCTGCATCATCTCCTATAGCCTCACTGTGTATGCTCTCCTCCTGAACCGAGGTCGCTCTCCTTGCAGTCTATAGTGGTATATGGTCTGGCGGCCCCTACCTACCAACCGGAAATCGGGCCATCATTAAACTACTTTCAAAAAAAGGTAAGGACCCCCAGAAACCAGGCTCGTACCGACCCATCCCACTCCTAAACTTAGACGTAAAGATACTCTCAAAAATAGTGGCTTCCAGGCTAGCTAACATTATTCCCTCTCTGATACACCCAGCCCAATCAAGTTTTGTGAAAGGTAGAATGGCCACTATCAACATCCGTAAGGTAATGATGGCCCTGGAACATGGCAAGAACAACTCAGGGGGGATCATGCCATCATCACTCTGGACGCGGAAAAATCTTTCGATAATGTCAGCTTCAAATGGCTATCATTAGTCCTATCGAAAATGGGCTTTGCAGGCCCTTTCACACACCTCGTACATGCCATGTACGCCTCCCCTGTGGCAAGGCTGGCGGTGGCTGGCCTCCTCTCAGATGAATTTCGCCTCTATAAAGGCACAAGACAGGGCTGTCCTCTATCCCCTCTCCTCTTCAACATTGCACTGGAACCCCTCTCTCGATACCTCACACAAAAGGCCCCTCTACACGGAATCAAAATAGGCACACAAGAACTCCACACATCACTCTTCGCAGACAATGTCCTCATTTTCTCAACCAATCCCTCCTTTGACATGTCCACCATCAAAACAGTCTTTGACGAATTCAGGCTCTGCTCGGGTCTTCGCATAAACTACAGCAAAAGCGAAATCCTCCCCATAGGCACTCTATCTGCTCCCCTCTGGGCCCATCACTCACCCTTCTCAGTAGCCAACTCCTACTTAACATATCTAGGTATTAAGATAGGGAAACTACCCTCTTCTATCTATCACCTTAACTATCCCCCCACTGATCAAAAAAATGACTCAAGAATTGGGTAACTGGATGGATCTGCCTCTTTCACTCCTGGGAAGATGTCACCTAGTAAAGATGGTCAGTTTTGCTTGATTACTATACCTGCTCCAAAGATACCACAATCCGAAACAAAGCCATCTCCAAATTTCTGTGGCACAACAAAAGGCCACGTATAGCCTTTGCTAAACTATATCTTCCCAGACGCGAAGGTGGAATTAGTCTACTAAATGTTAGAGCCTATAATCTCTCTTGCCTATTGAGGGTAGGTTTAGACTGGATATCGCAATTCTCTCGATACTCCGATTATTCCATGGAACCCTCAGTGGTCCACCCCTACTCCTTGGTGACCCTCCTTCACTGCAGGTGGAAATCTACTCCCTACAACATAATCTTCTTCTTAGAGACAAGGCCATAGCTTGGAGGGAAGTAAGAAAGGCACTAAAACTATCATCCTTTGGGTCCAGCATCTCCCGATTCAAGGAAACCCTAGCTTCCCACCGGGGCTGGAATACAAACGTTTCTCTAACTGGTGACAAAAAGGCCTCACAAACTTTTCCACCCTATGCAACATGGAATCTGGACGACCACATCATTTCTCTGTCATCGCAGAAACTTTCTCCCTCCCTCAATCCCATGCTCTACACTATGTGCAATGCATCAGTTTCTTACGGGATTTATTTAGAGAAGAATGTAAGCGGTTTCAGACATCCTTCGCAGACCTGCTACTACAAGGTGACTCTTATAAAATCTTGGATATATATAAGCTATTCATGTTATAAATTACTCCCTCAATAGCTTCCTCATCTGTTACTAACTGGGGTAAAGATTTTCCTGACTCAGACATAGTGGAAAAGATTCTTCAAGGATATAACAAAACCTAAAAGCTGATCCCCAATGAGATTTGGAGAGAAACTCAACTAAAGATCATACACCGCGCTTACACACCTTTCCTCCCAGATAAGATTGTTCAAGGTGTGGCTAGCTGACCCATGTGTCGCCAGCCAAAACCATCCCTTTCCCACTGGTTTTGGGCATGCCCCTCTATATCTTCCTTCTGGAACCAAGTCATCTCCTACATCTTCGATATAACGCTGCTAAAATTACCTAAAGACCCCTTACTACTCATCTTTGGATACTGGGACGCCCAACTGCTACCATGGTCCCCAACCACCCACCCCTTCTATAAAGACTGGGCCTTGATTGGTCTCTTACTAGCCAGAAGACTAGTCCTAAAAAACTGGACCTCTTCTCACTGCCCTCAGATCTTGCAACTTACACGGGAGCTTCTAAACCTGCTTCACAAGGACAAACTCAACACTGACTTTAAACTTGAAAACTCCTACGCACGTTTCTAATCCAGATGGTAGGCTATCATGCAATCGACCCTGTCACAAGAGGAACTGCAGAATTTTGAAAATTTCTCATGCTCCTATTATGAGTCTCTCACGACCACTCCTGAGGAAGAGGACACTTCTGCCTTTAACCCCACACATGTGGTACCAGATGCTCCAAATGTCATCCAACATGACCACCCTCTCTCACATCCGTCTACTTCAACCAATTTCACTTAACATGAGGGCACATAGCTCATGTCTGTAACCTAGCCCTAGAGGCTTCTCTTTTTTTTCATTAATCTCTCCTTTTTTTTTTGGTGGACAACGTATTAGTGTCTTGCTCCTCCCCTTCTCCCCCCTCCTCCCCCCTTTATTTGTCTTCCCCCCCTTTTTTGTTACCACCAGTAGCTCTCTGGGGACCCTCAGTGTTGATCCATCCAGTTAACTCGGCATGGTAATTGTTTTGTGACACCAGTTATATCATACCCGAGTTAGTCGTCTCCATGTTTTG
Organism: Aquarana catesbeiana; assembly: GCF_042186555.1. Lineage (NCBI taxonomy): Eukaryota > Metazoa > Chordata > Amphibia > Anura > Ranidae > Aquarana > Aquarana catesbeiana. Next base: position 461,548,011 of record NC_133324.1, on the reverse strand, counting down.
TATGTGCCTAGACTACTGGCTTTTATATATTGTTTTGAGAAAAATTGTACACCTACTATTGTGATACCCTGTACTGACTTTTCTTTTCAATAAAAATCTATTGGAAAAAAAAAACAAAAACTGATGGGCACTGATAGGCGGCACCGATGGCATTGATAGGCGGCACTGATAGGCGGCACTGATGGGCACTGATAGGTGGCATTGGATAGGCAGCACTGATGAGGAGCTACTGACAGGCATTACTGAGTGGCATTGATTGGCACTTCGATGGGACACTGACAGGCATTACTGATGGGGCACTGATTGGAACTTTTTTTGGCACCGATTGGCACTGTTGTGGGCACTGATCGACTCTTATGGGCACTGACGTGTTCATTATGGGGACAGGCTGGCAGGTGTTGGACACTGATTGACAGCTTATGGGCACCTTTTGATGGGGGCTGTGCTGATAATCAATGTGCTGATTATCAGCACAGACCCCCCCCTCTGACAGGGAGAGCCGCCGATTGGATCTCCCTGTCAGCATGAACTGAGCAAAGCTGGTTCATGCGATGATCAGCTGTAATTGGTCACAGCTGATCACGTAGTAAGAAGCCTCTGTCAAAGGCTTCATACCACGATCGGAGTTGCGGTGTGTCAGGCTGACATACAGCACCTCCGATCGCCCAACTGCATGCCCCTGTGGGTGTGCGCAGGCCGTGTTATCCTGGGCACACCATATGACGTCCAGTCAAGATATCACAACCACTTAGCCGCAGTCATTCTGCTATATGGCAGGCGGCAAGTGGTTAAACAATGGACATCATGGGGGGCGTGTCCAAGATGGCGACCGGAGCGGACGTGCAGTGAGATAGCTCCGCTTTCCTCCCGGCCTAAAATCCTGTTTCCCTGCAGACTGTTGCCTCCGAACGCTCTCAAAAAGCTGCAATTCACAGCGGAGGAAGGTAGGACACAGGGGGTGAGGCTAATTTGCACCCCACGGACCCCACAGCGAACACCTGGGCCCCGCTGCAGCCGCGCCTGTTGGTAGGCCTGAAATCCTACTCCCGGCCTAAAGCCCTGTTTCCCTGCAGACCGCTGGCTCAGAGAGTTCCTAAAAAGCAGCAATCCACAGCGGAGGAAGGTAGGACATAGAGGGAGAGACTAATCTACACCTCACGAACCCCACAGCGGTCATCTGGGTCCCGCTGCAGCTTCACCTCTCTGTAGGCCTAAAACCCTGCTACACTAAATCCCTATACGTGGCCCCCACAAGCTGAAAGCAGGAGAGAAGGGAGGTATGACCAGAGGGAAGGCAGCTATATCAGCCCGCAACTCCCAAAAAAGTGCCCCGAATACCCCTGCGCGGACCCCACGCCCCGCCAAAGGCTCCAAGATGGCGACGCAGTCTGAGGACATGGAGCAGGCCCCTCTGGAAAGGGAACGGGAGCAATCTAACTTTGAGGCCCTTATGCAGGCTATTACCAACTGCCAGTCAACCCTCACAGGGAAAATTGAGCAAATGCAGCTAGATATTAGCCTCATACGGCGAGACATGGACACATTCAGAACCCACCTTACTGAGGCTGAACGCCGCGTGGGAGACGCGGAAGATGTGTTGCAAGACCATACAGTCTCGCTCCGCACGCTGCAGACAAAAATTAAATCCCTTGAAACCCATGCAGAAGATGCCGAAAATAGAAATAGGAGGAACAACCTCCGTATAGTGGGTCTCCTGGAGGGGGCTGAGGGTACTGATCCCACGTCATTCACGGAAAACCTCCTGCGTGGATTGCTGCCCCAAGCGGCATTTTCGGGTGTCTTTGTGGTGGAGAGGGCACATAGAATGCCTGCTGCCCGGGGGCCCCCGGGAGCTCCTCCACGCACATTCATCCTGAAATTATTGAACTTTAGAGATCGGGACCGTGAATCAAGGAAGGTTGAGCAGCTGAGATATGAGGGGGCTAAGTTAATGATCTTCCCGGATTTTTCAGCTGATACTCAAAAGCAACGACGTTCATTTGATCAAGTCAAACTGAACCTACGCAACAAGAAAATAAAGTATAGTATGCTGTTCCCGGCGAGGCTCAGGGTCCAGGATGGAGAGAGGGTGCGTTTCTTTACTTCCCCTGAAGAAGCGTCGCAATGGCTGGAAACCATTCAGAGACACTGATGAGTTGCTTCAGGCACAAGATTAAAAAAGTGCAGATACAGAAGATATGAGATAGAACATCTCTAATGCTCGTTTTCAACAAGCAACCCCTCTGATTGTACCAATCTAGAGGTTTAAAGAAGAAAACAGGTTCAAGTTATGTGCCCCCGGAGGAATGTGTTTATTTCTCCGGGTGAAGTTAATTCTTTTATTCTGCAGGGAACGGTTATCCTTCATCAGCAAGGGGAGGCTTACTGTGTGTACTGTAACGCTCGGACCCCTTCTTGTTCATTTCCCCAATTGGCAATTGCCATGAAGGTTTCTGGGAATGAGGCACGCCGAAGTTTGGGGGGTGGTGCGGGGTGGGGGAGGGGGGATGGATGGGGAGCACAAGTTTTTGCTCCGAGTTGGGACTTTTGATATTTTTTTCTTTTTTTTTCCTTTTTTGCTGCTACATATGCTCAACATGCTGTGTTACTGTATATAGTATTGTAGGACAGGGCTGTTTGAATCTCTGTCCACCAGGTGGCGTGAGAGGTCAAATATCTAATTTTCAGGGTAACAAATGTATGCTATTTTTGCTCTTATTTTTCCTCCTTAGATTTAAAGTGACCCCGACGGGGGTTGGCTACCAACCTGGCTTCCTATTTTTAACATTGAATCAATGCCACCACTGACAGTGCTGTCGTGGAATGTTAGAGGGCTGAATACCAAAATCAAGAGATCTCTGGTTTTTAATTTCTTGAAAAAATACAACCCGCATATATGTGTGTTACAGGAGACTCACCTGGTGGGGGGCAGGACGCTGGCACTACGGAAACCATGGGTCGGTGCATATTATCACTCGACTTACTCCTCGTACTCCCGGGGTGTCAGTGTCCTGGTCCACAAGTCGGTCGGGTTTACACTACTAGATCTCCATCTGGATCCAGATGGAAGATATGTGGCTATACATGCAATGTGTGATAGAATAGAATTACTCATAATAGGTATATATATCCCCCCCCCAGCCACGGTGGAGATCCTTAAGAAAATTACCCCAATAATAGCTCAGTACCCTTCAGCTGGGGTACTTATGGCTGGAGATTTTAACATGACCCCAAGCCCAGACCTGGATAGGATGGGTGCGGGACCATCAGGGGTGACCCCCTTGACACAGTGGGCTGACAATTACGGATTTACAGATATCTGGAGGATGAGGCATCCGGGTGAGAGGCAGTACACATGCCACTCTGCGGCGCATGCATCATTCTCTAGAATTGATCTGATGTACTCCTCTGACTCTCTCCTCCCCAGAATACTTGAGGTGGATATCCTGCCGCGGGGTATTTCAGACCACGCTCCCCTCCTATTAAAATTACAGACAGACTCCCCTATGGGCAACACCCTTTGGCGACTCTCGGGGCTCTGGATTACGGATGAGAGGGTGGTCCCCCTGGTGGAGGGCGAGTTGGGGGTTTATTGGACGATCAATGAGGGCACGGTCCCTCCCCCTACGCTTTGGGATGCCTTTAAGGCCTATACTAGGGGCCAATATAAAACGGCAATTGGGAGGGTCAGGAAGGATACCCGGTTGGCATTAGAGGAAGCTGAGAGAAAGGTACTCCTTTTAGAAAATGAATATGTGCACACTAGAGACGTATTAATATATGATGCTATGCAGTCTTTGCATAGAGAAATATCTCTTTTGCGAATTGAGACCACTAAGAAACAGTTGCTGGCTCAGTCGCAAAGGATCTTCGAGCAGGGAGAGAAGACAGGTAGAATGCTAGCTTGGTTGGCCAAGGAATGTTCCTCTTCCCTACACATAGCCCATGTCAAGGATGACAAGGGCGTGATCCACTCGGACCCCAGGGATATAAATGGGCAATTTACACAATACTATCAACAGCTGTACACCTCTAGGGCCACCTCTACTGAGGAAGATATGTGTGAATTCTTAGATCAGATTGATTTCCCTCAACTAACTACAGAGGCCAGAAACACACTAGAGGAACCAATTACTCTTAAAGAGGTCCAAATAGCAGTGGCATCTCTGCAGTCAGCAAAAACTCCAGGCCCTGACGGCCTGCCTGCTGAATTCTATAAGGCAAACAAGGAACTCCTCATCCCTATATTCCACAGACTGCTCCTCACAATGCTAAAAGAAGGCTCCCTCCCTCCCTCAATGTCAGAGGCTGTGATTGTAGTTATACCTAAACCCAACAAAGACCCCACATTGTGCTCATCGTATCGTCCCATCTCACTTTTAAATGTGGATGCCAAAATAACTACCAAAATCCTAGCAAATAGACTCAACTCGGTTATTCTATCTATTATAAATGGCGACCAGACAGGCTTTATGCCAGGTAAAGGCACGGACATAAACTTACGTAGATTGTACACTAATATTTCACACGCAGAGAGGTCCCAGTCCTCGGGAGTGGTGGCCTCTCTAGATGCCGAGAAGGCCTTCGACTCGGTAGAATGGAGGTTCTCGTGGAAGGTGTTACAGCGATTCAATTTTGGCCCCCGGTTCATCTCATGGATAAAACTGCTTTATACGAACCCCACAGCAAGAGTCCGAACGAATGGATTACTCTCTCCCCCGTTCTCTTTGGAGAGAGGGACCAGACAGGGGTGCCCATTGTCCCCGGGTCTGTTTGCTCTAGCCATTGAACCTTTGGCTATTTTGCTTAGAATGTCCCCGGAGGTAGGGGGAATAAAAGTTGGTCCGCTGAATGAGAAGCTTTCATTATATGCTGATGATGCGTTGCTGTACCTTCCAGATGCATCGGCATCGCTGTCAGCAGCCCTTGAAATCATTAACCATTATGGATCCTTCTCAGGTATTCGGATTAACTGGACCAAATCCATTATATTCTCATTGTCTCCGACATTGCCGGATGTTGACCCTGCAAACCCTCTGGTTTTGGTCTCTAGGTTTAAATACTTGGGGATTGAGATTCAGAGAGAGCCACACATGTACTTAATAGACAATGTATACCCAATCTTGCACCAACTTACTACTCGCTGTCAGGCCTGGAGGTCCCTCCCCTTGTCACCAGTAGGTAGGGTTAATCTTTTAAAAATGACGTTCCTCCCCAAATTTTTATACGTATTCCGCAACACCCCAGTCCCTATCCCCAAATCCTTCTTTGATAAGCTGGACCAGGTTGTTAGCTCATTTGTATGGGGGGGATCTGCCCCTAGAGTGGCACGAACCACCCTTCAACTCCCGTTAGCGCTGGGAGGCCTGGCGCTCCCTTGTTTTAGAAAATACTATTGGGCTGCAGTAGTAGTTACTGTCCGTTGGTGGTTCTCCCAACCAAAATCTAACCCCTCACTTAACCTTGAGGCAGCTATAATGGGGTCATACTCAGCTCTAAGCAATCTGGTCTTTAGAGGGGTCAAAACACATAAGGATATGACAACCCCGATGCGAACGACAGTCGCAGTATGGGAACAGATGTCAAAAAAGATTGCAGGACCTAATACTATCTCTCCATACACACCGCTGTGGGGCAATCCTAAATTAAAACATCTCCAGACAGTCCCAGATCCAGCCCTATGGGCGGGATATGGAATTAAAACAATGCAGCAAGTATGGTCTGGGGATGGAGTTATCCCGTATGACACTCTTAAAAATAACTTCCAGCTCTGTTCTTTCGCTATCTACAACTGCGACATGCAGTGCGGGCCCAATATCCAGGCGGCGTTGCTTTGCGGTCGCATGGGGTGGAGAAGCTTCTCATTTCTAAACACTTAGATCGAACTTTATCCTCCTTATACAATCAAATTCTCACTGAGGAGCAGACTGGAGAAATGGGACTGTACGAAAAATGGAAGAGGGACGTTCCAACATTGGCTGTTCGCAAGTTCGCCGAACAGCGAACAATTTGGGGTGTTCGCGGCAAATTCGAATGCCGCGGAACACCCTTTAAAAGTCTATGGGAGAAATCAAAAGTGCTAATTTTAAAGGCTAATATGCAAGTTATTGTCATAAAAAGTGTTTGGGGACCTGGGTCCTGCCCCAGGGGACATGGATCAATGCAAAAAAAAGTTTTAAAAACGGCCGTTTTTTCAGGAGCAGTGATTTTAATAATGCTTAAAGTCAATTAATAAAAGTGTAATATCCCTTTAAATTTCGTACCTGGGGGGTGTCTATAGTATGCCTGTAAAGGGGCGCATGTTTCCTGTGTTTAGAATAGTCTGACAGCAAAATGACATTTTGAAGGAAAAAACTCATTTAAAACTACCCGCGGCTATTGCATTGCCGACAATACACATAGAAGTTCATTGATAAAAACGGCATGGGAATTCCCCAAAGGGGAACCCCGAACCAAAATTAAAAAAAAAAAATGACGTGGGAGTCCCCCTAAATTCCATACCAGGCCCTTCAGGTCTGATATGAATATTAAGGGGAACCCCGGCCAAAATTAAAAAAAAAAAATGACGTGGGGTTCCCCCTAAATTCCATACCAGACCCTTCAGGTCTGGTATGGATTTTAAGGGGAACCCCGCGCCAAAAAAAAAAAAAAAAACGGCGTGGGGTCCCCCCAAAAATCCATACCAGACCTTTATCCGAGCACGCAACCTGGCAGGCCGCAGGAAAAGAGGGGGGGACGAGAGTGCGCCCCCCCCCCTCCTGAACCGTACCAGGCCACATGCCCTCAACATTGGGAGGGTGCTTTGGGGTAGCCCCCCAAAACACCTTGTCCCCATGTTGATGAGGACAAGGGCCTCATCCCCACAACCCTGGCCGGTGGTTGTGGGGGTCTGCGGGCGGGGGGCTTATCGGAATCTGAAAGCCCCCTTTAACAAGGGGACCCCCAGATCCCGCCCCCCCCTGTGTGAAATGGTAAGGGGGTTCTTACCCCTACCATTTCACTAAAAAACTGTCAAAAATGTTTAAAATGACAAGAGACAGTTTTTGACAATTCCTTTATTTAAATGCTTCTTCTTTCTTCTATCTTCCTTCATCTTCTGGTTCTTCTGGTTCTTCTGGCTCTTCTGGTTCTTCCTCCGGCGTTCTCGTCCAGCATCTCCTCCGCGGCGTCTTCTATCTTCTTCTCCTTTGGGCCGCTCCGCACCCATGGCATTGGGGGGAGGCTCCCGCTCTTCTCTTCTTCTTTTCTTCTTCTCTTCTTCTCTTCTTCTCTTCTTCATTTTCTTCTCCGGGCCGCTCCGCAATCCATGCTGGCATGGAGGGAGGCTCCCGCTGTGTGACGGCGCTCCTCGTCTGACAGTTCTTAAATAACGGGGGGCGGGGCCACCCGGTGACCCCGCCCCCCTCTGACGCACGATGACTTGACGGGACTTCCCTGTGACATCACGGGGAATGCTACAGGGAAGTCCCGTCATGTCCCGTGCGTCAGAGGGGGGCGGGGTCACCGGGTGGCCCCGCCCCCCCGTTATTTAAGAACTGTCAGACGAGGAGCGCCGTCACACAGCGGGAGCCTCCCTCCATGCCAGCATGGATTGCGGAGCGGCCCGGAGAAGAAAATGAAGAAGAGAAGAAGAGAAGAAAAGAAGAAGAGAAGAGCGGGAGCCTCCCCCCCATGCCATGGGTGCGGAGCGGCCCGAGGAGAAGAAGATAGAAGACGCCGCGGAGGAGATGCTGGACGAGAACGCCAGAGGAAGAACCAGAAGAGCCAGAAGAACCAGAAGATGAAGGAAGATAGAAGAAAGAAGAAGCATTTAAATAAAGGAATTGTCAAAAACTGTCTCTTGTCATTTTTAACATTTTTGACACTTTTTTCGTGAAATGGTAGGGGTACTTATGTACCCCCTTACCATTTCACACAGGGGGGGGCCGGGATCTGGGGGTCACCTTGTTAAAGGGGGCTTCCAGATTCCGATAAGCCCCCCGCCCGCAGACCCCCACAACCACCGGCCAGGGTTGTGGGGATGAGGCCCTTGTCCTCATCAACATGGGGACAAGGTGTTTTGGGGGGCTACCCCAAAGCACCCTCCCAATGTTGAGGGCATGTGGCCTGGTACGGTTCAGGAGGGAGGGGGGCTGCACTCTCGTCCCCCCCTCTTTTCCTGCGGCCTGCCAGGTTGCGTGCTCGGATAAGGGTCTGGTATGGATTTTTGGGGGGACCCCACGCCGTTTTTTTTTTTTTTGGCGCGGGGTTCCCCTTACAATCCATACCAGACCTGAAGGGTCTGATATGGAATTTAGGGGGAACCCCACGTCATTTTTTTTTTAAATTTTGGCCGGGGTTCCCCTTAATATCCATACCAGACCTGAAGGGCCTGGTATGGAATTTAGGGGGACTCCCACATCATTTTTTTTTTTAAATTTTGGTTCGGGGTTCCCCTTTGGGGAATTCCCATGCCGTTTTTATCAATGAACTTCTATGTGTATTGTCGGCAATGCAATAGCCGCGGGTAGTTTTAAATGAGTTTTTTCCTTCAAAATGTCATTTTGCTGTCAGACTGTTCTAAACACAGGAAACATGCGCCCCTTTACAGGCATACTATAGACACCCCCCAGGTACGAAATTTAAAGGGATATTACACTTTTATTGTTTGACCTTAAGCATTATTAAAATCACTGCTCCTGAAAAAACGGCCGTTTTTAAAACTTTTTTTTGCATTGATCCATGTCCCCTGGGGCAGGACCCGGATCCCCAAACACTTTTTATGACAATAACTTGCATATTAGCCTTTAAAATTAGCACTTTTGATTATTCATGTTCGTGTCCCATAGACTTTAACGGTGTTCGCGTGTTCGAACGAACTTTTTTCCTGTTCGCATGTTCTGGTGCGAACCGAACAGGGGGGTGTTCGGCTCATCCCTAATGACAAGTAGCTAACATAAAGATTGCCTGCAGATGTTTAAACTATTGTAGAGGTAAATATGGATAAATCTGTATAATTGACGATACACAAATCCTTCCCTCCAGTTAGGAGGACGCACAAAGCAATAATAGCAACGTAAGCTGTATAGTATGATTTCAGATTGTATGAGTAGGAAATATGCAATTATTTATATATGTATATTTGGAAATATGTAGCAACATTATGTTCTGTGTAAATATGTTTGTATGATGAATCATCTCCGGCTGGAGACAAATAGAAACTTTTCTGTTAAAAAAAAAAACAATGGACATCATGGTAACCCACATTTTTTAATTTTAATTTTTATTATAAACTTCAACATATCCATTCAATATTATACATTCTTGTATTCCATATTTTACATTAAGAACACCCAAATAAACACCTTGCAAGAAAAGACTGAATACTAAATTATCTTGTCAAAAATTTACCAATTATACTACCCCCCCAAAGAGACAAAAAAAAAGAGAAAAAATACTCTTCAGTTCCCTCCTCCTCCTTCCTCTCAACCATCCCTGGGTTAGATCTACTCCATCCCTTCCCCCTTCCCACTCCATTCCTTCTACTTTGAGTCATGTACAGTCCTACTGTGTCCTTCTATGTCACAAGGAGAAAGAAAGAGAAAAAAAAGTGTTGTTCCCCTCTCTACCAAAACCTTGTGTAATATAAAAGGCCACTAATGGCCATTATGTCAACATAAGAAAAAGAAAAGAAAAATAAATAAATAATTGTATCATGTGTTAAAATGTTATCAACTGTATTTACATGTAAACAACCCTCTTGACCTGCTCCTCCCCCAACTTTAACCACTTCAGCCCTGAAAGGATTTACCCCCTTCCTGACCAGAGCACTTTTTACAATTTGGCACTGTGTCGCTTTAACTGCTAATTGCGCGGTCATGCAATGCTGTACCTAAATGAAATTTGCGTCCTTTTGTTCCCACAAATAGAGCTTTCTTTTGATGGTATTTGATCACCTCTGCAGTTTTTATTTTTTGCGCTATAAACGGAAAAAGTCCAAAAAGTTTGAAAAAAAAACGATATTTTCTACTTTTTGTTATAAAAAAATCCAATAAACGAAATTTTAGTCATGCATTTAGTCCAAAATGTATTCAGCCACATGTCTTTGGTAAAAAAAAATGTCAATAAGCGTATATTTATTGGTTTGCGCAAAAGTTATAGCGTCTACAAACTAGGGTACATTTTCTGGAATTTACACAGCTTTTAGTTTATGACTGCCTATCTCATTTCTTGAGGTGCTAAAATGGCAGGGCAGTACAACCCCCCCCCCAAATGCCCCCATTTTGGAAAGTAGACACCCCAAGGAAATTGCTGAGAGGCATGTTGAGCCCATTGAATATTTTTTTTTTTGTCCCAAGTGATTGAATAAATGATATATTGCACACACAGGCCGTGGGCATATGTGGAATTGCACCCCAAAATACATTTAGCTGCTTCTCGTGAGTATGGGGATACCACATGTGTGGGACTTTTTGGGAGCCTAGCCGCGTACGGGGCCCCCGAAAACCAATTTTAGCCTTCAGGATTTCTAAGGGCGTAAATTTTTTATTTCACTTCTCACTATCTATCACAGTTTTGAAGGCCATAAAATGCCAGGACAGTTCAAACCCCCCCAAATGACCCCATTTTGGAAAGTAGACACCCCAAGCTATTTGCTGAGAGGCATGTTGAGTCCATGGAATATTTTATATTTTGCCACAAGTTGCAGGAGAATGGCAAACTTTTTTTGCACAAAGTTGTCACTAAATGATATATTGCTCAAACATGCCATGGGCATATGTGGAATTACACCCCAAAATACATTCTGCTGCTTCTCCTGAGTATGGGGATACCACATGTGTGGGACTTTTTGGGAGTCTAGCTGCGTACGGGGCCCTGAAAACCAATCACCGCCTTCAGGATTTCTAAGGGCATAAATTTTTGAATTCACTCCTCACTACCTATCACAGTTTCGAAGGCCATAAAATGCAAAGATGGCACAACCCCCCCCAAATGACCCCATTTTGGAAAGTAGACACCCCAAGCTATTTGCTGAGAGGCATGGTGAGTATTTTGCAGCTCTCATTTGTTTTTGAAAATGAAGAAAGAAAAGAAAAATGTATTTTTTTTTCTTTTTTCAATTTTCAAAATTTTGTGACAAAAAGCGAGGTCTGCAAAATACTCACTATACCTCTCAGCAAAAAATAGCTTGGGGTGTCTTCTTTCCAAAATGGGGTCAATTGGGGGTTTGTGCCATCTGGGCATTCCATGGCCTCCGAAACTGTGATAGGCAGTGAGGAGTGAAATAAAAAATTTACACCCTTAGAAACCCTGAAGGCAGTGCTTGGTTTTGAGGTCCTGTATGCGGCTAGGCTCCCAAAAAGTCTCACACATGTGGTATCCCCATACTCAGGAGAAGCAACAGAATGTATTTTGGGGTGTAATTTCACATATTCCCATTGTATGTTTGAGCAATATATCATTCAGTGACGACTTTGTGCAAGAAAAAAAAAAATTGTCTTTTTATTGTGTCACAATATAAAATATTCCATGGACTCAACATGCCTCTCAGCAAATAGCTTGGGGTGTCTACTTTCCAAAATGGGGTAATTTGGGGGGGTTTTGAACTGTCCTGGCATTTTATGCACACCATTTAGAAGCTTATGTCACACATCACCCACTCTTCTAACCACTTGAAGACAAAGCCCTTTCTGACACTATTTGTTTACATGAAAAAATAATTTGTTTTTGCAAGAAAATTACTTTGAACCCCAAACATTGTACATTTTTTTTAAAGCAAAGGCCCTACAGATTAAAATGGTGGGTGTTTCATTTTTTTTTCACACAGTATTAGCGCAGCGATTTTTCAAATGCATTTTTGGAGAAAAAACACACCTTTTTTAATTTTAATGCACTAAAAAACACTATATTGCCTAAATGTTTGATGACATAAAAAAGATGATCTTAGGCCGAGTACATGGATACCAAAATAAATTGCGCACAAACGTGCAGTGGCGACAAACTACATACATTTTAAAAGCCTTTAAAAGCCTTTATTGGTTACAACTTTAGATTTACAGAGGAGGTCTACTGCTAAAATTACTGCCCTCGATCTGACCTTCACGGTGATACCTCACATGCATGGTGCAATTGCTGTTTACATTTAACGCCAGACCAACGATTGCATTCGCCTTTGCGCGAGAGCGGGGGGGACAGGGGTGCTCTGTTTTTCTTTATTTTTTTTTGCTTTTTTATCTTATTTTTAAACTGTTCCTTTCATTTTTTTTATCATTTTTATTATTATGTCAGGGAATGTAAATATCCCCTATGATAGCAATAGGTAGTGACAGGTACTCTTTTTTGAAAAAATGGGGTCTATTAGACCCTAGATCTCTCCTCTGCCCTCAAAACATCTGATCACACCAAGATCAGTGTGATAAAATGCTTTCCCAATTTCTCAATGGCGCTGTTTACATCCGGCGAAATCTAAGTCATAAAAGGCTCGTAACTTCCAGTTTCTTAGGCCATAGAGAAGATTGGAGCCTGGTCTCTGATCAGCTCTATGGTCAGCTGGCCAAATCACTGGCTGCATTCTCAGGTTCCCTGTTGGGACAGGAGAGCCAGAGAAAAACATGGAAGACGGTGGGAGGGGGGGACATGCTTGTAAAAGCAGTCTAGAGGCTAATTAGCTGCCAGGATTGCTTTTACATGAAAGCCGACTGCTGGCTGAAAAGAATGATACCAAGATGATACCTGAACCTGCAGGCATCATTCTGGTATAACCACTTAAAGTCCAGCAACATTCCAGTACGTTGCTGGTCCTTGTTGGGCATATATTGTAATCTTTTTTTTCATGCAGCCTGTGGGCTGAACGAAAAAAAGAGATTGATTGGTGGGTATGCCCACCATTAGAATACCTCCCTTCATCCACCCACTTCTAATGATGGGCATACATGCACCATTTATATATGCTGAAGCATGGGGGCATCCGCCCTAAAAGTTAGGAGCAAATCGCTCCTCCGCCCCTGCTGCCCCCATGCTTCGGCATATATAACCTCCGACATCACTGGAGTCTTGGCTTTATGTATCATGGGAGCAAACGCTGTTGCTGTCAAGATAAATAAATCTGCGCTGCAGCTGAACGGCGTACCTGAAGACAAAAAAATGCTTAACAATAAAACACAGTAAACAGTATAGTATTAAAAATGGCATACTTGAAAAGCATACATGATAAAACATAATAACAATAAAACATTGCAGAATAGAATACAGTAAAAAAGAGCAGAACAATAGAGAGAGAATAGAGAGAGAGAGAACAATAAAACGACAACCATTTTTGTTTTTTTTATTCTATATATTTTTTTGTGTTTTTGGGGGGGTTTTTTTTACACTTTTTTTTGTAATTGTAACTTTTATAACTGTAACCGTTTCCAGGTTTGGGTCTCTCAAAATGTGATGGCATCTTGGGAGACCCTGTGAAAGTGTGCCTAGTCTGTGCAATGCTGTACCCTACGCTAATACTCAACTAGTGTATGGTAGCGTTCAAAACATTCACCAATGCAAAGACCAGGATTGTCAGGACAGGAGGGACAATAATAGCGGGTGTCACACCTATATCCACGCTTGCTGCAGACACAACATCTTTTTTGGGGGGGTTCGTTGGGTAGGGGTACTTGGGAGGACATAAAGAAAATGCCTCTCATGCAGCCGACTGCATTTGGTTGGGGATGTGATTGGGGGAAGTATGAGTGCTGCAGAAGTGGTGGGTTCCCAATTAGGATTGGCGAATGCAGCAGGAAGGGCATTTTTGGGCATGACGGGCCTGTGTTTGTCTTCTTCTTGGTGGCAGAGGGACACTACTTGTGCTTGCCACTTCACCAGCTTGAACTGCACTTAAGGGACTCGCCACGTCACCGAGTGTTATTGCGGTGCTGGTTTGACTACAACCGGGGTGTACTAGGCTGCTGGTGCTTACCAGTTCACCAAAACGCTACCAAAAAAACTGTTGGCGATCGCAGGGATCAGGCCTGACTCTGCGAATGCTGTAGTTATGTGTTTAGTGTTTTGTAAGTGACAGTGATCAATCGATAATTAAATAAGTGATTCCGCGCTACAGTCAATAAAAATAATCAAATATATAATCACTCAATGGGTCAATCACTAAAGTGTTAAAACCAATTAAATGGTTGAAAACAGTGTAAAAAGTGGTGCATAACCAAAATTTTAATATAAAACCAGGGCAAATAGTTTATAGTATTAATAGTCTCTTGGTCATATTATTAGAAAAAATTATAAAAATAAAAATAAAAAATAGTGTCCACAAAGGGGGCAAAAATTGCACAAAAGGCATTCAATGCATGATACAGTGGTGAGGAGGGGTTATAAGGGGTAAAAAATCCCATAAAACAAAGTCACAAAACCCTCACCTTCATATAACGTCTAAAACCGCATCCAGTATTAACCTGAGGTCCGTTTGTCTGACGTTATTACAGCTTCCACCACCAGGGGGTCCTCTGTGCCAATAGGTATAAAATAGCAATCATCCTGAACGTCAGCATATGACCCTGAATGAAAGTATCATCTGCTGTAATAATCTTTACCACCAGGGGGTCCTCTACTTGATCCACAAACTCTCCCAGATATCACTGCACATCAAACAGCTTCTTGTGCCTCGTATCCTCCGCAGAGTGGGGGGGGGAGAGAAGAGGGATGGCAGCAAACAGAGGTGGGAGAGAGAGAACAAGCTCCATTGGTGTAGTAAAGTTAGAATACACAAGCTTTATTCAAGATTTAAAATTTCACTCTTACATTAAAAAACAAAGAAATGAGCATAGACAGTTGCTAAGGCGTCTGAACGCCGCTCTCACATCACTTCCTGGTATCGCTCAGTCATCGGCCACGCCCTACGCGTTACGTCATCACGTGACTTCTTCAGGGGATGCTGATTGGCTGAGACGATCTTATTTATATTCCCATAGAACGGAAATGGGTTAGCGGCCATTTTATTGTGGTCCGCTCTATTTACCGACGGCGGCCATTTTCCTGTAGTAGACCTAGTGTTTCAATCGAGAGGATCAAAGCTACTATCACAACCAACGAGAAGGAGATACTCAGAGGCCTTTTTTAGACAGGGAGAAGAGGGATTACTCCCCCAGGAGGTACCCCCAAGAGTTTCACCGCTCCCCCAGAAGAAGGCAGGAGGAAGACAGGACAAGGCACAGCCCAGAAAAAAGAGAGGATGCAGAGCGGGGAAGAGAATCCAAATGCAAAAGAGAATAGTAGGAGAAGGAGTGGTAAATCTGAGCGGAAAAACGATCACTGCACAAGAATTAGCGGTATTGGACAAAGGACTCAAACATGCCCCAGTGAGGAATTTAAACAAATTTGAAACTTATATAGGGATCTAGAAATATATTAGGAAGATCAATATTAAAAAATATATGATAGGGAATCCCTCTAAACCGATACATGAAGACAGACAGAATCAAGGACTGCCTTTACACAGTACACTGCGGAATAACTCCGTTTTTAATCCTCAACTATCAAACAATCAGCATGTGGAAGTATTTAAAAAACTGGTACTACAGGATTTGGAAATGTTGAAACCAAAGCGAATTTATGACCCGATACACATAAAGGAAGGTATTAAAAAATTAACTCAAAGACAAGACATTGTGATACGTCCAGCCGACAAGGGAGGAGCTGTGGTGATACAATCGAAGGAGCAATATTTACGAGAATTGGATAGACAACTACGCGATGAAGAAACCTATATTAGGTTGCCAACTAACCCCACAAGAGATTTTAAAAAACAATTACAGTCAATAGTGAATCTTGGTAACAATAAGGGAATACTGAATAAAAAAGAATCTAAGTATTTGATACCAGAATCATGTAGAATACCAATAATATATACCATCCCGAAAATCCACAAGAATCGTGAAGAACCACCAGGCAGGCCGATTGTGAACGGCATAGATTCATTAACTTCCAGAATGGGGGAATATATTGATTATTTTATTCAACCGGCGGTTCAGAAAACGAAGGCATATATAAAGGATTCTAAGCATACACTCCAATTATTGGACACAATATCAGTACTGGAGGGCAGGACTTTCCTGGCCACTGCAGATGTGTCCTCATTATATACTATTGTGCAGCATCATGAGGCATGCGCAGCGGCAAAATGGCTTTTAAGGACATATAGTACTTTAGAGTGTAAACAGAGAAAATTTTTAATTAAATGCCTTGATTCTTGTTTAAAACATAATTATTTTTGGCATGACCAGGTTTATTACAGACAAGTAACTGGCATAGCCATGGGAGCAAAGTTTGCACCCAGTATAGCTAATGCTTTCATGGCATTTTGGGAAGAAGAAGCCGTATATGATAATATGCCACCTGAATTAACCCTATATGGAAGGTATATAGATGACATTTTGGTCATCTGGAATGGGAATAAAGATGCATTAGAAGAGTTCTTGGAAGGATTAAATAGGAATGAGAAGAACATAAAATTGATATGGAAAATAGATGAAAAATCTGTGGATTTTTTAGATCACTTTATCTTTCTGCACCGAAATATTGAGATCACCAAAACACACTTTAAGAGTGTGGATACTAACAGTTATTTGTCCATTATCAGTTGCCATTATAAACCTTGGTTGTATAACATTCCGAAAGGACAACTAGTTAGAATCAAGCGGATGATGATGAATCACATATGATGAAGATTATAAAACTCAAGCAGATCTTATTGGTGTCAGATTCATAGAAATGGGGTATGATGGTTCATGGATCAACGATCAAATACAACAAGTGAACAATATGGATAGAACTTTGATGCTACAAAATACTACAAAGAGGAAAGCATAACAGGCTGAAGCACCATGCCTTATATTGGATTACAATGTACAGCATAAAGAGGTAGCCAAACTCATTAAACGACACTGGCATGTGCTGAAAAATGATAAAGATCTAAAAGATATTCTGCCTGATACTCCAAATATCGTATATAAGAGAGCTCCAACCCTGAAAGATATTTTTGTCAAATCCATAGTTGAACCTCCCCCCGAAAAAGTCTTTTACGTTTTTTTCTGGAAAGGGCTTTTATCCATGTAGAAATTGTTATGCCTGCCGATACACAAAAAAATTAAAAAAAAAGAGGTCAGAGTTCACAGCCACAACTACGGGACACACCTATGAAATCAGAGACTTCATAGGGTGCCATTCTGAAGAAGTGGTATACTGTCTTCAGTGTAGCTGCAATTTGCAGTACATAGGCAGAACAAAAAGGGCACTGAAGATCAGGATAAAGGAACATGTGCAGAACATTGTGAATGGATTTCCCAAACACAATGTTTCAAAACATTTCGCTATGGTACATAATCGAGATCCTTCCCATTTACAATTCTGGGGTATAGAAAAGTATAATCCATCATGGAGAGGTAGCCATAAGATAAGGACGATTAGTCAGAAAGAGTCAAGCTGGATATATATTATGAAAAGTTTAGTGCCAGATGGTTTAAATGTAGAATTTGATCTTAATTGTTTTTTAAGCAATTTTTAATGTTTTAGGATATGTTTGTTTTAGATTTTTTATTCCATTGTGAATCTGAAGTGTGGCTCTCCCTCTATTTCTGATAGAGACATGTTTGGGCAAATTTTCCCCTGCAACCATATTTAATCTGGAGCTGGCTATATGGTTGGGTTCATTTATAACCTTGTATTACTTATTTGGCATAGGAAGCGATCCTAAAAGTCCTAATTTTAGATTATTTTTAGTGATGAAATGTATTAATTGTACAATTTTAAAAATATTTGAGTATGGGAAACTATTAGGTACACAGTTTTAGGTCAACTTGACCTTCGAGGATTTAATATAATTTTAATTTGGAGTTTGTCCTTTATAATTTTTTTTTTATTTTAATTTTTCATTTTTTTTTTATTTTTTATTTATTTTATTTTATTTTTTAAGTATAGTTTTTTGTATTTTAATGTTTTAGGAGTGTTCAGAGTAATATAATTAATTTTAACTTACATATATTAAAGTAATAATGACAGATTATCAACACATTCCAAACTTAATACAGTCAGTTATATACAAACGGAAGAGGCATCTATGTGCAGTGAGGTGTCACGGACTATCGAGGCACATCCGCTATGTCTGCCTATTGAATAAGACATCTCTCTTTGAAGTGTCAGCAGAGGAACACTTCTTCGAAAAATGGCCGCTATTGAAACACTAGGTCTACTACAGGAAAATGGCCGCCGTCGGTAAATAGAGCGGACCACAATAAAATGGCCGCTAACCCATTTCCGTTCTATGGGAATATAAATAAGATCGCCTCAGCCAATCAGCATCCCCTGAAGAGGTCACGTGATGACGTAACGCGTAGGGCGTGGCCGATGACTGAGCGATACCAGGAAGTGATGTGAGAGCGGCGTTCAGACGCCTTAGCAACTGTCTAGGCTCATTTCTTTGTTTTTTAATGTAAGAGTCCAATTTTAAATCTTGAATAAAGCTTGTGTATTCTAACTTTACTACACCATTGGAGCTTGTTCTCTCTCTCCCACCTCTGTTTGCTGCCATCTCTCTTCTCTCCCCCCCCCACTCTGCGGAGGATACGAGGCACAAGAAGCTGTTTGATGTGCATTGATATCTGGGAGAGTTCGTGGATCAAGTAGAGGACCCCCTGGTGGTAAAGATTATTACAGCGGATTATACTTTTATTCAGGGTCATATGCTGACGTTCCGGATGATTGCTATTTTATACCTATTGGCACAGAGGACCCCCTGGTGGTGGAAGCTGTAATAACGTCAGACAAACGGACCTCAGGTTAATACTGGATGAGGTTTTAGACGTTATATTAGGGTGAGGGTTTTGTGACTTTGTTTTATGGGATTTTTTACTCCTTATAACCCCTCCTCACCACTGTATCATACATTGAATGCCTTTTGTGCAATTTTTGCCCCCTTTGTGGACACTATTTTTTATTTTTATTTTTATAATTTTTTCTAATAATGTGACCAAGAGACTATTAATACTATAAACTATTTGCCCTGGTTTTATATTAAAATTTTGGTTATGCACCACTTTTTACACTGTTTTCAACCATTTAATTGGTTTCAACACTTTAGTGATTGACCCATTGAGTGATTATATATTTGATTATTTTTATTGGCTGTAGCGCGGAATCACTTATTTAATTATCTTTATGAGTGGATTGTGATACACTTGAGGTTCTGCTGCAGACAGCTATTTATAATTGTGTGATTGCAATTTGATGCACTATAGACACTTTATTATTTGATTACGTTATATTAGGAATTTATTATTTAACTCATCCACCAACACATCACAGTAGTGCGAGGGATTTTTATTTACAGTGATCAATCGATACTGCACTTGGGTGGGCTGGGCTGGGCTGGGCGGAGGGGCAAAACGCAGGTGCTAGCAGGTATCTGGGCTGATCCCGCTAACACTGCGGTTTTGGGAACCCTAAACTGCTGGGGACGCTAGTATAGATCTGATCGGATCAGATATTGATCCGTTCAGATACTATACCACTAAGGGAGGTGTACGGTGTGTGCATGGGTGTTAGCGCTACTGGCACTAACCTGACGCTGCCTGGGGCTGGTGCTTGCCAGTTCACCAAAACGTGACCAAAAAAACTGTTAGCGATCGCAGGGATCAGGCCTGACTCTGCGAACGCTGCAGTTATGCATTTAGTGTTTTGTAAGTGACAGTGATCGCTCGATACTGCATTTGGGTGGGCTGGGCTGGGCGGAGGGGCAAAACGCAGGTGCTAGCAGGTATCTGGGCTGATCCTGCTAACACTGCATTTTTGGGAACCCTAAACTGCTGGGGACGCTAGTATAGATCTGATCAGATCAGATATTGATCCGTTCAGATACTATACCACTAAGGGAGGTATATGGTGCGTGCGTGGGTGTTAGGGGTACTGGCACTAACCTGATGCTGCCTGGGGTGACGCAGACCCTATCTGACCCTAAAACCTAACCTATATCACTGCCAGGCGATCAGGGGGCTAAAAACTTTATTCGGTAATAAACGGTGGGTGCCCTGACACTATAAAAGATAAACTAACTAACCAGCATCACCCGTAACAGTTATACGGAGATCACTGGTGAAAGGGTTAACTAGGGGGCAATCAAGGGGTTAACGTCCCTGACGTTATAAAATGCTGACGACGAACCTATATATTTACCTCCCTAACTAGCGACACCAGTGACACTAATACAGCGATCAGAAAAACGATCGCTTAGTGACACTGGCAATGGGGGGTGATCAAGTAGTTAAAACTTTATTGGGGGGTTAGGGGGGTACCCTAGACCTAAAGGGGGCTACCACTAACTGCCCTAACTGTCACAAAATGACACCAATGCAGTAATCAGAAAAAAAAAACTGCTATTGGTGTCACTGTGATTGGGGGGGTGATCAGGGGGTGATGGGGGGTAAAAAGTGTGCCTAGTGTGTTTTACTGTAAGTGTAGTGTTTGTGCACTTACTCAGATGTCTTCTCTCCTCGGCGACGGAACGGAAAATACTGACCCGAGGAGAGGCGACATCACTTCCTCTGCCGCTGTTTACATTACAGCAGCAGAGGAAGATTCTCATTCGTTGGGAGCGATCGTGAGGGGGTTGCCACGAATGAGTGGTCTCCCCCTCAGCCTGGATCGCTCCCCTAGTGAAGCCGACCGCCTCGGGCACCGGTGGGTGCGATGCGCCCCCCGCCCGCGGGAGGCAGGTCACGTACCAGGTACGTGATTTTGCCAGCCCATGCCATTCTGCCGCAGTATATCGGCGTTAGGCAGTCGGCAAGTGGTTAAGTGACAACCCCATAATGGCCATTTTGTCAAAACAAAACAAAAAATATATAATAGTTGTATCATGTGTTAAAATATTATCAACTGTATTTATATGTAGACAAGCCTCTTGACCTACTCCTCCCCCAACTTTAAGTGACACCCCCATAACTCCACCAAAGAAAAAAAAATTGTGTAATTCCTTATGGTGACATATACAATCTCTATCATTTTTCCATTTTGAATTTCAAATCCCTCCTCTCCTGTGGTCCACCCGTGATCTCCCTACTCCTTATTCCCCCCCCTTCCCATCCCTCCCCTCACTACTTTGACTTGACTCACTCTCTCTCTTCTCTCATTAGGGGAAGGCGTTTCACTCCACCCTGTCAGAGTACCAAAAAATTGAAAAAAATAAATAAAAACCCCATATTGGTCAATCCTATTCAAGGTTCATAATTGACTCTTTATTCCTCTATGGCTAGAACCACAAGCAACTATACTATCCCCATGAGTCTACTACACCCCGTGCCCTACCTTCCCATGTCTCTTCTCTTTCAGCCCATCTCAGGTACACACTGTATCCGTCCTGCCCATGTCTTTCACTACTTGAGCCCACCTCTCAGCTTCCATTATCTGATTCATCTCCTTTTTCCAATCCTCTAATGTTGGGCAGGCAGTCTGTTTCCAATATCTGGGGATTACTATTTTAGCAGCATTCAATATGTGTGGTGTGATGCTCTTCCCATAGGCTTTAATGGAACCAGGCATTCCATGGAATAGGAAGCATAGAGGCGTAAAGTCCATAGGTCTAAGGGTAAATTTCTCAATCCATGGTGCAATTGCTACCCAAAATAATTTAATCCTGGGGCATTCCCACCACAGATGGAGAAATGTACCCCTTTGCTCACACCCTCTCCAACACCGGGCATCTGCCGCTGAGTACATCTGAGCTAGTCTTACTTACCTTGTCATGAATTTATAGGCCATTTCCTGCACATACGAACTTATGGATGTTGAGTAAGTTGATTTAATCATTTTTTTAATTTGTGTGTCTGACAGGTCCTTATTTAGTTCTCTTTCCCATTCCCTGATGAAATATGGAACTGTACTCTTTTGGGCGCCAATTATCAATCTGTACATCTGAGACAACAGATGTCTAGCATCTCTTAATGTACACACTGGCCCTCAAACAACATAATTGAATTTATTGGTCTTAATAAGGGTTTTATCTTATTGAAGAAACCTGTCATTTGATAATATCTCCATCCTGATGTGGGCATGTTCCCTAGAGTTGTAATCAATTCTGGGTAGGTTACTAGGGTCCCGAGCGGGGCAAATTTACCACACATCGTATCTCCATCCCGACCCCATGCCCCCAGAAAACCCCCTCCCTCCCCCGACGGGAACCATGGGAATCCCTCCAGTGGAGCTAAGGGGGGCACCCGGGGGGAGTACTCTCCTGTTTTATTCAAATTGTCCATACTGACAAAGAATTCCATGTCAAGGGAGATGTCCACTTCGAGAGTCCTCTTGATGTACTCGCAATCCATGAGGGCCCTGCTAAATTCCTCCCCGCCATTGTTTTTTCTAGTTGGTCCCACATTTTACTAGAGGAGTCATGGCAACAGTTCAGTATTTGAACCAGTGACATTGCCTTGTAGTACATTGATATGTCTGGCAGCCCCATTCCTCCCTCTGCCTTACTTCTTCGTAGAATGTCATAGGCTAACCTTGGTCGTTTATCATTCCACACAAATGCTACAAAGGCCTTCCGTATCTGTTTAAAAATGGTCCCTGTTAATTTAATTAGAACTGTATGCAATATGTAAATAATTCTGGGTAATATGCACATTTTAATAGCACTCACTCTTCCAAACCATGTTAGATATTGTCTTGTCCATTTGTTCAAGTAACCCACATTTGATTTGTCGCTTTAATCAAAAATGTACAGGAGTAGTTGGATATAATTCCAATACATTATTTAATGACATTTCAAACTTTTGCTTGTGTTAGTTATTATATAATTAGTTACTTTACCTTAGCTGTACATGCCTGCATCATAAACATTTACATTTACTAATCCTCTTGTAGTAGATTATACTTTGTTTTACTACTGCTATTGTGTTTCTTAAAGCTTAGTGGTTATGTTTGTTTTACAAACATTTGTGTATTTTCTACACTTCACTTAAATATTTTAGTAGATTTTTTGGACATCACACCAAATGTAATGAAGGCTGAATCATGTATCTGATTTATTGCCTGTCTAGTATGAGGGCATAAAAGCAATCAGATATCAATTTAAGGCTACTTTCAGGTCAATGAAGCTTGAAAGTAGGCATTATTGTCAGCTGAAAAATAGATGGTATGTAGAGTTTCCTTAGGCAAGACTTGGTTTTTTTTTTTTTTAAATCAAAAAGGTGTTTATTGAACAAATTTCCATACATAGCTTCCATTGTACATACATTGTGCAACAACATACCATTATTTACTGTTACATTCCAATCATCCTGAAATATTTCAATGCTCTATTACTTTATGGTCACTAACCATCAATAAAACCTCATGGGCCCCCCCCGAGACATTGCAATAGTCTTGACATTACCAGCTCCCTAGGACTCAATCCAGGGGTGTCTAACCATGGTGCCCAGATCCTCTCGAATCTATTGGGGCTGCCTCTGTGTTGGTAAATGTGCTTTTCCATAATCAAAGTGTTGCCCATATGAGTAATCCATGATCTCACTGAAGGTGGAGAGGTCGATTTCCAGCCAAGCAGTATAAGCTTGCGTGCCTGGAACAGTGCCCTAGTGATTGCTATTCTAGTCATCTCTTCCGGGACCGTATCCTCTAGGACTCCTAGGATGCAGTGAATTGGGTCAAGGGGAATGGTGGTCTGGAACACTCGGTTGAGTGTCTCCATGACCTCACTCCAATACCTATGGAGCTTCGGACATCTCCACAGTAGGTGGATGAGGTCCCCCTGGTGCCGCTCACATCTGCCACATAAGGGATCAGTCCTCCTACCCATCTTGTATAGTTTAAGTGGGGTGTAATGCACTCTAAGTATTATATATAGTTGGGATACCTTCTGGGCCACGTTGAGAGAGCACATATTAATAGACTGTAAGATTTCTTCCCATTGCTCTCCCGTAATTGGGCCTACATCTTGCTCCCATAGGGATGGTGCCCTGGTCGGGTGTGCCTTCAAGAGTTGCATCAGTAGCATTTGATAGCAATATGAAATGAAACCTTTAGTTTCTGTGCTGGACTGTATCAAATGAAAGATAGGGGTGTTGGACAATGTCCAGGGAGTAGCACTACCTTGTGTGTCCACCGCATGTTTGAGTTGGATATATGAATAATACATGTTATTTGGGAGGTTATATTTATTTTGTAGCTCTGAGAACGTCAGCAGCCTGCCATTGCTAAATATGTGTGATAAAAGGATAACACCAAATGAGCGCCATCTGGGGCCCTGTTGCAGCTTTGCTAGCTCTACGTATGAAAGATTCCCCCATATTGGGCTGTATTCTGTGAAGCCTGTTACCTCCTGCAGCTGTCTTCCCTTGTTCCAGATTTTCTGTATTAAAGTAAGAGTGGGCGTTAGTTTATTGGATTTGTGAAACAGTTGTGCCTCAAGGCCTAGCGGGATTGTTTCCGCTCCTGTCCCAATCAGCATTAACTGCGCCGATGAGCCAGGAGGGTCCCGGTTCATGGAGCCCACCAACTGCTGCAACTGAGCTGCTATGTAGTACAACCAAGGGTTGGGTACTGCCAGCCCTCCGCTGTCCTTAGGGTTTTGTAGCTGTTCCAGCTTAATTCTTGGTGTGCCTGAATTCCACAGCAATTTGCGGAAGAGAGTGTTAACCACCCTAAAAATCTTTAAGTGTATTACTATTGGGGAATTGTGTAAAAAGTAAAGTAATTGCGGCATTAAAATCATTTTTATTAAGTTTGCTTTGCCCGCTAGTGACATTTTGAGCCTGTTCCATGTATTGATTTTGTCTCTAAATCTGGATAGCAAGGGGTATATGTTTAGGGGGCAGTATTCTGTTATTTTAGGTGAAATTTGTATGCCTAGGTATTTAAATGATGACGTTACCGGAACCGAGCAGGAGTCCGGTAGATTCACCTCACCCCCCTCGTCTAGCAACATCAAAGCCGACTTAGACCAGTTAATTGTCAGGCCAGAGAAATAGCCGAACCCAGTGATGATTCTTGTCACCTCCGCTAAGGACGTTGTGGTATCCCCCAGGAAAAGCATCATGTCGTCAGCGTACAGCATAATCTTTTCGTGGAGGTCCCCATATTTAAAGCCCGTAATCTGCTGACTTGCTCTTACCACAGCCGCTAGCGGCTCGATAGCAATGGCAAAGAGCAGGGGGGACAGGGGGCATCCCTGCCTTGTGCCCCTGCCCAGAGCAAATGCATGTGACATCCTACCTGACATCCTAATAGTCGCCTTTGGGGAAGCATATAACAGTTTGACCCATGCTATAAACCGACTTCCAAACCCCAGCTTTGATAGAACCGCCCACAGGTATCTCCAACCTACACTGTCAAACGCCTTATTGGCGTCCAAGGAGAGCAGTGCCCTGCTTCCTTTATTATCTGGCTGCAGCTGCATATTTAAAAATAGGCGTCTGAGGTTGGTGGCAGTGGACTTGTGCGGCATAAATCCAGCCTGGTCGGGATGTATTATGGATTCAATGATCCGGTTGACCCTAAGCGCCAGGGCCTTAGCCAGTATTTTAACATCACTTTGCAATAGTGAAATAGGCCTGTACGAGCCCGGGTCAACCGGATCCTTACCAGGTTTCAACAATAAAATTATATTGGCTCTAGTCATGGAGGTCGGCAAACTGCCTTTTTTAAGCGAGTCATTAAACACTTCCAGTAGCTGTGGCATTATCCACTCACCATACTGGGTGAAAACCTCCATGGGGATACCGTCCTCCCCAGGAGCCTTGCACGTAGGGAAGGAACATGCCGCATGTTGTAGCCCTTCCAATGTCAGGGGTGCTTCCAGTGATTGCCTAGCCTCCTCAGATAGAGAGGGCAGATCAATCCCTGCAAGATATGCCTCTAGCTCGTCATCAGTGTAATCATCCCTCGCTACATATAGATCCTTGTAGAAGGATGCTAGCTCTGATAGAACCCGATCCAGGCCATTAACCACCCTTCCACTGGCCGTGCGAATTGCTCCAACCGCTGGAGACAGCTGCTGGGACCTGGCTATTTTTGCCAGTAGGCGTCCCGTTTTTTCCCCTTCTTCATAGAATGCCTGTTTGCTAAAGAACCTTTTGCGTTCTGCGGCGGAGGATCTCAAGCGGTCCAGTGAATCCTGGGCCGAAATCCACGCCTCCCTCGCAGACCCCGTGGGGTCAGTAACATAGGCAAGCTCCAACTGGCGCACCTGATCTCCAACCTGTTCCAATAGTACCGAGGAATTTCTCTTGACCATTGCTATTTCAGCAATAAATATTCCCCTGAGGTAGGCTTTAAAGGCTTCCCAGGTTTGAATTGTATCTATTAAGTGTTTATGAGAGTTGAAAAATAATTCTATTTGACTAGAAATTCGTTCTGGGGAGTTAAATAATTTCAGCCAGAAAGCATTGAGTTTCCATGGCGCCTTAGGTAGTGAGGTAGGGGGTTGGGCACTCAGCCACACAGCCACAGGTGAATGGTCAGACACTCCCCGAGGGAAGTATTCTATCTTAGAGATATATTCTAGCAAATTAGGAGTGCCTATACTAAGGTCTATACGGGATAGGGATCCGTGAGTTTTGGAGAAGCATGAAAACTGCTTTGTATTAGGGTTACGGATGCGCCAGAAATCTGTCCAGCCCAGTTCCGTAACTAGGCGGCTGAGCGCCGTGCCCCTCCCACCTCCTGGAGAATGGACTGGGGGGTGCCTATCCAATTTTGGGTCAAGGTAGCAGTTAAGGTCTCCCATGATTAACAGTGGGACATCAGGTTTGCCCGCCAGGTACATCAACAAAAGCTGTAGCACTTCCCGTGAGAACGGGGGTGGGATATATATAAAGGCTATAATCAGTGTTAAGGTGTACACTTTACAGTAAATGAAAACATATCTACCAGCACCATCCACCAGTGAGTCCAGTTCCTGGTATGCCAGAGCTTTGTGTATCAATACGCTCACCCCACGAGAGTAGGCGGTGTGAGTGGAGTGATAAGATTTGCCCACCCAGGCATACTGCAGGCAGCCCACATTATCCCCCAGGAGATGTGTCTCCTGGAGGGCAATAATAGCCGGATGGAATTTGCGCAAACCAGAGGAGATCATGACCCTTTTTAAGGGGTCATTCACTCCGCGCACATTCCATGATACTATGGGCGTGGATACCATTGCAAATATTCAAAGATACATTTAAAGGATATTCTTCTGGAAGTCAGAGCTGATCTGGTTATATGGTTACCCATGAGCATTAGAATGTGATTCATCAAAAAACATTTTTTCATTGAAAAATTGTCCCAATGGAAGCTAGGTGTTCTTGAAGGGTGGATAATCTCGCGCAACTGCGCGGCAAAACAGTGAAAAAAAACAAAACAAGAGTAGGAACAGACTGTGTTGAGGGCCCTGGGTCCTGCCACGCTGTGGCGCATACCTCCAGAACCGTCCCGAAACTGCGGGCTATGTGGTCTGTCCTGATTGTGAATGCCAACAGGGCAATACAGCATTAGCCATGTATCCCATGGCTTCAAACATCTTCTGCTTTTTCTGCACAGTGACTTCCCCTGTGAGGGTCTGTGCTGCAAGTGGAAATAACTGGTTGAAAAAAATATAACAATATTTCCAGTGGTAGTCACTCGCTGCGTAAGCAATTGGTAAAGTTCCTCTTCTGAATGAAAAACATGAACAGGAAAATGGACGCCCTGCTTTTTCTCGCATTTCTTCTGTCTTCTCTGGTTTAACCGGCTCCTTCTTCTCGACCCTGGTGGCGTATAGCTTGCTCATTCTGGTCTAACCAGGATGTTGCATCTTGCGCATTTTCAAAAAAGTGGTTCTGTCCGTTTGCCGCTACTCTCAACTTAGCCGGGAACATCATTGCGTAGGATAGCTGCAGCCTTTGTAGCCTCTTTTTCACTTCCATAAATTTTGACCTTCTGCGTTGTACCTCGGCGGAGAAGTCCGGGTAAAAGGATACTTTAGTGCCATTGTGTTTAATGCTGCCTTTTTCCCTGGCCAGTCTCAGTATCACCTCACGGTCCTTGTAATTCAGGAGCCTGGCCAGCATTGATCTTGGGGGGTTCCCAGGGGGGAGAGGGCGTGGGGGCACTCTATGGGCCCTTTCCACTGTGTAGATGGGAGAGAAAGCTTCTTTGCCAAAGACTTCCTGCAGCCATTCCTCAATGAAAGTAGTGGGGTCACGTCCTTCCACTTTTTCAGGGAGTCCCACTATGCGCACATTGTTGCGTCGCAGACGGTTCTCGATTTCGTCAGTTTTATTAAGGGCTTGAAAGGCGTTTTGTGTGGCCATCCTGACATCTCTGTTAAGGGGGGGCAACTGGTCCTCCACTTCGCTCACCCGGCCCTCCACTGCTGTGGTTCTTTCCCTGATTTTTTGCAGATCTTGGCGCATAAGGGATACTGTTTCTTTCAGACCCCCAAATTTCTCCTTCAAATCATCAACTGAGGCAGTACATTTATGCACAGCATGCAGGATATCACTCAAAGAAGGCTGTATACTGTCTTCTGAGGGGGAGTCAGATGGGTCAGACATGAGATCCTGCTGCAGATCTAATGGCACTGTGTCATCTAGCATGCTTGTATCTTCCCTGTTAGGCTGGGGGGAGTCAGGTATATGAGAAGTAGAATGTCCGGCCAGCTTTTGGGTATAATAAAGCATGTCTCTGGGTTGTTCCTTGCCTTTAGGGAGTTTACTGGACTTACCCCCCTGTTCGGATTTCTTTTCCAGGCCGCGCTGTGCTTTAGGAGGCTGAGACCGGCCGGCGCCATCTTGGTCAGCTTGGGATTCCCAGGCCTCGGTCTCCATTCGGTTCCCCCGGGTCATCATCAGCGCTAAACGATCACCTGTCAGTACCGGGTGTCTCCAGGAGGTATCAGGAGGCTCTTTGGGGCAAAAACGGGCGATTTCGGTGGTGAGGAAAGGATATTAAGCAGGATTCTCAGCGGGAGCTCCGTGCAGCAGGTCTGCTCACATGCCTCGTCAGGCCACGCCCCCAGGCAAGACTTGGTTGAAACCATTGATTCTGTTCTCATAGCCTGTTTTGCTATAATTCTGATCTCTAATAACCTATTGTTAATTGGAAAATATGCATTTTTGTAAACACCTGCATCATTAAGGTTTGCATATATAATCAATAAAATATTATTTAAAAATATTTGCAGGGATTGAGAAACATTTATCTGCTTTTCCTAATAACATATTATATTTTTGGGTATTGTGTATTTATAGAAATGCATATAAAAAGTGCATGTAGTATGTAAAAAAAAAATAAAGAAACAGAGTAAGTGTTTCATAATTTGCAAATCAGTGTAAAGACTTCAAAACATATCTACCAAGCTGACTTAAAGTGATTGTAAGGGTTATTTTTTTTTTAAATAACAAACATATCATACTTACCTCCACTGTGCAGCTTGTGTTGCACAGAGTGGCCCCAAACCTCGTCTCCTGGGGTACCCTGGTAGCTCTCGCGGCTCCTCTCCAAATTAGATAACCCCCTAGGAGAAGCGCTATCTCGAGTTACTTTGTGGGCGCGCTCCTGTGCCCAGCATTTGCGTCCATAGACTTGAATGCTGGACTCGGCCCCCCCCCCGGTGCAGGCATCATTGTATTTGATTGACAGCAGTGGGAGCCAATGACTGCACTGCTATGAATCTATCCAATCAGGAAACGAGACACCGGCCGGAGCTTGTGTGCTTGTTCCTGATGCGCAAATTTCGGGGCTCAGGTAAGCATAAGGAGCATAAGGGGGGCTCGGGGGCGCTGCTGCATTAAAAAATGGGAATGACACGGTCTCACTACACTACAGTGAAACTATCTGAGCTGTCCTTACTCTAGCTACACACTATGCAAAACCTGAATGATGGTCCTCCTCACTACACTCACACTATCCCTAGACTGACACTAAACTAATATTCCACAATGACAATTGAAGTAAAATAGCACAGTATAGCACACTAACTAACTAATAGCATTGAACAGAGCCCTGTTCTATCTCTCTCCATGCCGAAATCACACTGAAAATGGCTGCCATTAAAATAATACTTTTATACTGTGTGGCGGGTATGAGCCATGATTGAATAAAGTCATGATGACAGTGTCGAATCATGACTCTGACCGCACTCTGTGCCCTGATTGGCTGACGCTTTCACTGCTTCAGCCAATCGGGGCTTGCAATGCACTGTTCAGCTCCGCAATGCATTGTGGTCGGTTCGGGAGGTGAACAAACGAACGACCCATTTGTTCGGCTGTTCGCGGAATGTCTGAACAGCGAACATTCATCCTGAACTTATGCTCGGGCAGAACCATTTGCCCATCCCTACTGGGGATTGCCCAGATTCCCATGAATATCAGGATCAGGACCTCCTGGCCTCCACCCACTAACATCTAGAAACTTCCAGTAGTTTCTAGATCCAGGGGTGTACCAGAGGCCTCACATGTAGAGCCCTCCAGCCTGACCTACATTAACTCAGACCAATTAACCAGACTCATACAGCTACTGTGAGTCAGAAATGCATTGTCCTACACGAGACTGCACACCACAGGGTGCTACAATAATAAAATGTTTGATTTTGGGATTAATTGTTTTAACCATTTAAAAGTTAAAAGGGTTGTAAACCCTCACCATTTTTCACCTTAATGTATAGAATGCACCTGTGGTACCTGTACCTGTGGTGTGGTATGCAATTCTTTTAATGGCAGCCATTTTCAGTGTGATTTCGGCATGGAGAGAGATAGAACAGGGCTCTGTTCAGTGCTATTAGTTAGTGTGCTATTCTGTGCTATTTTACTTCAATTGCCATTGAGGAATATTAGTTTAGTGTCAGTCTAGGGATAGTGTGAGTGTAGTGAGGAGGACCATCATTCAGCTTTGCATAGTGTGCAGCTAGAGTAGGGACAGCTCAGATAGTTTCACTGTAGTGTAGTGAGACCGTGTTATTCACACATACATTAGTGTAGAGTAGAGACAGCTCAGATAGTTTCAGTGTAGTGTAGTGAGACCGTGTCAGTAATCTTTACATTAGTGTACAGCTAGAGTAGGGACAGTTCAGATGTCAGTGTAGTGACGGTTGAATTTGATTCCATTACTGCCAGTTTAATGCCATTTACTTCTGTGTGTGTTACTGCCAGTTTAACGCCATATAGTTTTGTGTGCGTTACTGCCAGTTTAACGCCATATATTTCTATTTGCATTACTGCCAGTTTAACGCCATATAGTTTTGTGCATTACTGCCAGTTTAATGCCATATAGTTCTGTGTGCGTTACTGCCAGTTTATCTCCATATAGTTTTGTGTGCGTTATTGCCAGTTTATCGCCATATAGTTCTGTGTGCATTACTGACAGTTTAACGCCATATAGTTCTGTGTGCATTACTGACAGTTTAACGCCATATAGTTCTGTGTGTGTTACTGCCAGTTTAACGCCATATAGTTCTGTGTGCGTTATTGCCAGTTTAATGACATATAGTTTTGTGTGTTACAGCCAGTTTAATGCCATTTACTTCTGTGAGTGTTACTGCCTGTTTAATGCCATATAGTTTTGTGTACTCTACTGCCAGTTTAATGCCATATAGTTTTATGTGCGTTACTGCCAGTTTAATGCCATATAGTTCTGTGTGCGTTACTGCCAGTTTAATGTCATATAGTTAGTGGCTGGCCCCTTTGTTGTGACCCCATTGGGAGAATACTGGACCCTCGAGGACATCGCTGTCAGCTCCAGTCTCCTTGGATTCTCCAATATACTTCGAACTGCTCCTGCCGCATCGAGCTGTCGGTTATCTATGCCTGTCTATCTATGGTTTCGCTGACATCCAGGTCCACTGGTTCCGGTAAGAGTACCCAGTCTCATTTTTCTTCTGTGGTATCTGATATCGACATTATACCTGGTGTTCCTGGCTCTTTACATGAAGAAAGCATCAGTTTGTGGTGCCCTTGGCTCCTTCTATGAACAATTTTTCACTTGGGGTTTACCTGCCATCCCTTGGGGATTGACCCATTTGGGATATATTATTGACTTTTCACAGTTTACAATTGGGACTTATTCACGCTCAGATTGTACCACTTATTTATATGTTTTTTTTTGTACTTGCACAGTTTCTTAGCACTGTTTGTTCACTAGCGCTACATTTACTCCCACTTCCATTTATGAATTTTGTCACATTCGTATGTAGCCGCTTTCTTTTGTAGATAGCACAGTAATATTTTCTACACTTTACTGTGTGCGTTACTGCCAGTTTAACACCATATAGTTCTGTGAGTGTTACTGCCAGTTTAATGCCATATAGTCAGCTGTCCCCAAAGGTCAGCTGTCTGGGCCTTTTTCAGCACATCTGCCGCTGATCGCACTGTTGCTATCTGCAAACTGTGTCTCAGGCACATCAAACGTGGCAAAAACACCAACCATTTGGGTTCCACATGCTTAACAAGGCATTTAACATCCAACCACTCAGCCCGTTGGCAAGAGCACCTAAAAGCCACACAAAAGGGGGACAAAACTGTCCCCCCTCCTCCTGCTCCTTACCCACTTCAGTCTGCCCCTGCTATACCGAGTCATTACCTCTCAGCAGCCTCCACTGACAGGGATGATGGTATAGCACAGGGTGTCCCAGTTCCTAGTAGCACATCTGACAGCAGCACACCACCAGCTGTAGACTGTAGCCGGCAAATTCATCTACTTCATCTGCTGCAGCGGAAAAAAAAATACTGTCCCTGCCACCCACATGCCCAGCATCTAAATGCAAGCTGTTGGCTCTCCAACTTCTGGCTTTCAGCCTGGTGGATTCTGCCCCCTGCAGTGAATTTGTACAATATGTTGTACCACAATGGCAGGTTCCCAGTCGCTACTAATTTTCACGTAAGGCCGTTCCATAACTCTACCATCACTTGGAAGGGAATGTTCTGGCATCGTTGGGCAAGGCAGTCAGCCCTAAAATCCACCTTACTGCTGACACGTGGTCCAGTAAGCATGGACAGGGATGATATATTTAGTTCACAGCACACTGGGTTACTCTGCTTGCAATTTAAAATGATGCAGGACAGGGCTCAGTGCTGCAGCTTTTTGTGCCCCCAAATCCCATACAGATGGTGGTGATGATGCCAGACCTGTGAGCTCTACCCCCTCCTCCTCCTCCTCCATGCCCTCCTCTACAGAATTGTCCTATGAACATTAGGTACTCCCTAAGCGTTCAGAGAGCTATTCCCAGAGTCAGGGTAAAAGGTGCCATGCAGTGCTTCAGCTGGTGTGTTTAGGGGACAGGAACCACACCGGAGCAGAGATTCTTGCAGCTCTGCAGGAACAGGCCCAGAGGTGGTTCACACCATGCCAGCTGGAGCCAGGAATGGTGGTGTACGATAATGGCTCAAACCTCCTGTCCACCCTTAGACAGGGAAAGTTGACACATGTGCCATGCCTGGCACATGTTCTCAATTTGGTGGTGCAGCATTTCCTAAATATGTACCCAGGGTTGCAAGATGTGCTAAACCTGGCAAGAAGAGTCTGCAACCATTTCAGGCTACACAGCCAGTGCTCGGTTGGCTGAAATTCAGCGGGAAATCCACCTGCCCATAGACCGCCTGATTTGTGACATGCTGTCGCGTACCTGGTGGCAGAGCCCAGAGTGCAGGGGATGGCCTCTCGTGTGCCTCTGGCTCAAGAACCCCTGATAGAGGAAACAGGGACTCGAGAGCGCAGTGGGCCACAAGTGCCTGGCAGGTGGCAGGTGTCTCTGTAGTACAACTGGAGCACTGGAACAGCGGACTGTAAGAAGATGCACCGGATAGATGTCAGGAACACTGGAACCACTGGCTGTGAAGAGAAGCACTGTAGCAGGCAGGAACTCCGGAACAGCAGGCAGCAGGGAGGTGTTCCGTAGTTCAGCTGGAGCACAGGAACAGCAGGCTGTAAGAGGGTGCACTGGAACTCTGGCAGGAACACTGAAACCACTGGCTGTGAGAGGAAGCACTGTAGCAGGCAGGAACTCCAGAACAGCAGGCAGCAGGGAGGTGTTCTGTAGTTCAGCTGGAGCACGAGCAGAGTCAGACAGGCCGGGTCAACACTGGCGGGCAAGCAGGTACCAAACAGAGGCAGAAGAGTAGTCAGGATACAGTCTGAATCGGCAACAGGCAGGCAGCGGATAACCGTAGGAAGAGGCAGGAGAATAGTCAAATGAGCCAGGGTCAGGGACTGGCAGCAAACAGGAGTAGTCAGGAACATGCCGGGTAAACAGGAAGCAGGTAGGCAGGTATTCAGGTAGCTTAGGGTCACAGGGAACGCTGTAGACAGGACAGCAAGAAAGCATGCTGACAGACTCCTTTAAATAGGCCTAATGGCGGCAAACGCTGTCACAATGCACTCGTGCATGCCTGTGTACCGATCGCACGTGCCCGTTCGTACCATCGTGCACCCGCGTACACCCGTTCGTACTAGCGCGCACCCGCATGCGTCCGTTCACACCAACGCGCCTCCGCTCGCGTCCTCTGGCTCTATCAACAGTGGTTCTGTTAACCGATCTTCCGCCGACAGCTGTGCTAACAAGGCGCCTTTCATGACATTGCCCCCCCCAAGGGGCAGCCTACGGATGCCCAACTGTGCCATCTTACTTGGGTGATGTTGGACTTCGGCTCCCAGGAGTTCTCCTCAGGCCCGTACCCCTTCCAATTTACCAGAAACTGGACTTGGTTACGTCTCTTCCTGCAATCCAGAATGGACTCAACCTCATATTCAGTTTCTCCGTCAATGATTACAGGTTCAGGGGGATCGACCCTCCGGTTGACAAAAGGATCAGGAACCGTGGATTTGAGTAGGGCCGCGGGAAAGACCGGGTGGGTCCGGAATGACTCCGGTAACTTCAGTCCATAGGCCACATTATTAATCTTCCTAAGAACTGGGAAGGGACCCACAAATTTAGGGCCCAATATCTTGGAAGGACATGCCAATTTTAAATTCAAAGTAGACAGCCAGACCTGATCCCCGGGCTTGAGGTCAAGCTCCCCCCTTCTCTTCTTGTCAAACACCTCTTTGTTGTAGTTCTGAGTCCTTGCCATAGTCTCCTGCAGAAGTTTATTATTTGACTCGAAGAAGTTTAGATTCTCCTGAACAGCTGGTACTGGGCACTCCGGAATGTTACTGGACAGGAACAGGGGATGGAAACCATAATTTGCAAAAAACGGTGAATGCTTTGTGGCAGAATGGACAGAATTGTTATAAGCAAATTCGGCAAGAGGTAGAAGCAGAGCCCAATCGTCCTGGGAGAAAGAAGAAAAGCAGCGCAGATACTGCTCCAGCGTTTGATTTGTTCTTTCCGTCTGGCCATTTGTTTGGGGGTGATAGACAGAGGAGAAAGAAAGGTCAATTTTCAAAGATCCACAGAGCGCCTTCCAAAACTTGGAAGTAAATTGCCCCCCCCAGATCTGAAGTAATGTTTGCAGGAATGCCATGAAGCCTCACCACTTCCCTGATAAATGTCCTTGCAGTCTCAGCAGCAGTAGGTGTGCCCTTCATTGGTAAGAAATGAGCCATTTTTGATAGTCTATCCACCACTACAAAGATTGTAGTATAGCCTTCGGAAGGTGGCAGCTCGACAATAAAATCCATGGAGATCATCCTCCATGGCTTCTCCGGGATGGGTAGTGGCTTCAACAGACCCCAAGCCTTACATTTGCTGCCCTTGTTTTGAATGCAAGTGGCACATGCTTCCACATAGTCCCTGCAAGCTTTCCTTAACTGCGGCCACCAGAATGTGCGTTGAAGGAGTTCAGATGTCCTGTGCACACCGAAGTGGCTGGCCAACATGTGGTCATGACAGGAACTAAGAACTGCCGCTCGCAACTCCTGGGGTAAGAAGATCTTATCTTTGAAGCAAAGAAGCTCATCTCTGGACTGTAGCGCTGAATCAGGTAGAGCAGAGGCGTCCCTAGAAGCTTGCTTGATCTGTGAGAGTAGATCCCCTTGGAGCAGCAGGAAGTTTCCTGAGGACATGATGGTGTCTGGAGATGGAAATGCTTCAGGACCTTTGTACATTCGTGACAGTGCATCGGGCTTGGTGTTCTTTGATCCGGGGCGATAGGTTATGTGGAATGAAAATCTGGTAAAGAAAAGTGCCCATCTGGCCTGTCGTGGTCTTAATCTCTAGGCAGTCTTTAAATATTCCAGATTCTTGTGATCTGTATAAACAAGAATTGGATGAGCTGCTCCCTCCAGGAGATATCGCCACTCCTCAAGTGCGGCTTTAATCGCCAACAATTCTCGATCGCCCACATCATAGTTCCTCTCTGCTTCGGATAATTTGCGAGAAAAGATAGTGACTGGGTGCAAAAGAGCCCTAGGCCCCTGTCTCTGGGAAAGCACTGCACCAACCGCTATTTCCGAGGCATCTACTTCCAAAATGTATGGTAATGTGGAATCAGGGTGCTTCAGTAGACCAATGGAACAAGAGGCCCTACTTGGTTAACTTTGTAATGGGAGAAATGATGATTGAGAATCCTTTGATGAATTTCCTGTAGAAATTCGCAAAACCTACAAAACGTTGGACTCCCTTCTTGTCGGTGGGAGCGGGCCAGTCCAGAATAGCAGAGACCTTCTGAGGGTCCATCTTAATACCCTCTACAGAGATAATTAGACCAAGGAACTGAATACTCTCTTGCTCAAAGACACATTTCTCAGGTTTGGCGTAGAGGCCATGTAGCCAAAGTCGGGTCAAGACATTTCTGACATGTTCACGATGCTCAGCTAAAGAAGAAGAAAAAAATCAAGATATCATCTAAGTAGATAATAACAAACAGGTCAAGATAGTCTCTGAAGATGTCATTCACAAAGTGTTGAAATGTAGCAGGGGCATTGCACAGTCCAAAGGGCATGACTAAATATTCGAAGTGCCCAAATCGGGTACGGAAAGCCGTCTTCCATTCGTCTCCTCTACGAATGCGGACAAGGTTGTAGGCACCACGAAGATCCAACTTGGAGAACACTACTGCAGACCCTAGTCTTTGAAAAAGTTTTGGCACCAAGGGCAAAGGGTATTGGTTCTTAATTGTGATTTTAAGTGCCCAATAATCCACACAAGGGCGTAGAGAATGGTCTTTCTTCTCCACAAAGAAGATTCCTGCTCCTGCCGGGGACGTGGAGGGTTGGATGAACCCTTTCTCCAGATTGTCATCAATATAAGTCTTTAATGCCCCTAGTTCTAGTTCTGACAAAGGGAAAATCCTCCCAAAAGGAATCTCTGCCCCTGGAAGAAGTTCAATTGGGCAATCGTATGGCCGGTGGGGAGGAAGGTTCTCAGCCCCCTTTTGACTGAAAACGTCCAAGAAGCTGTGGTAGGCTTCAGGTACAATTTGGCAGGTTTCGGTGTCAGTTTCCATGCATAGTAGGGAAGAAGGAGCATCAGTGACTTCTGGTAGACAGTGTTGCCGGCAGTAGAGGATACAAACTCAATCTTTCCCGAGGTCCAATCAATTTGCGGATTATGTGCCTTTAGCCACGGCATACCTAGTATGACGGGGAATAGAGGAGACTCAATGACATCTAGACACAGTAGCTCTTGATGAGTGCCGGCAATGGTGGTATGCAGGGGTACAGTCTCCTGAGTTACTGGCCCTGATCTGAGGGTAGAGCCATCGCCAAATATACAGAAAGTCCTTTCACTCTGGGCCGAAGGGGAATGTGATGTCTGGAAGTGAAGGACAAGTCTATGAAACCACTGCAGGCCCCGGAATCAATGATAGCGCTGGTTAATAAATTCCCTCCTGGGAGCTGTAAGAGAATCGGAACAGCCAGATGAGAAACGTCATTCAGTACAGCAGGGGTAAGAGCAGGGGAAATAGAAAAGCACTTACGAAGCTTTGCCGGGCATGTCCGTACAAAATGTCCAGATTCCCCGCAGTACATGCACAGGTTACCAGCCCGACGGCGTTGGCGCTCTTCAGGGGTAAGTGAAGGGCGTAAGAGGCCCAACTGCATCGGTTCTGGAGCATCAGAGGCAACGGTGGTTGAAGCTGGAGAAGCAGAGTGGGAAGAACTAGGCACACGGGGCAACATCCAGACAGGACGAGAAGGACCAAAGGATCGCTCCGTACGCCGTTCCCTCAGGCGTCTGTCTATCTGGAGAGAGAGGTCTAGAGTCTCTGGAATGCCCACTCGGGCCAGTTCGTCTTTTAGAGATTCTGAAAGGCCCATACGGAACTGGTACCGTAAGGCAGCATTATTCCAGTTCGTGTCGGAACTCCAGCGTCTGAATTCCGACACGTAGTCCTCCACAGGCCTGCGGCCTTGTTGTAGAGCATGCAGGGCTGCCTCTGCAGTGGCAGTTAATTGAGGATCCTCATATAGCGATGACATGGCCTAAAAGAAGTCGTTTAAGGTGTCAAGTGAAACATCCTTAATCTCTAGAAGACGATGGGCCCAGGACTGGGGCTTGCCTGACAACAGCGAGATCACAAACCCCACTTTAGTAGCCTCCAGAGAAAAAGTCCTTGGCTGAAGGGTGAAAAAGAGTTCACATGAATTACGAAAAGTCCTGAATTTACTCCGGTTACCTGAAAATCTTTCAGGTGTGGGGACCCTGGGTTCAGGCGGCATCATCACCACTGAGGGCACAGCAGGAGTCCCGGAAGCAGGGGGTGAGGATGCTGCTAAAGCTTGGATTCGGCCTTCCAGTTGGGTATAGCCCTCTTGTAGGCTTTTTACTGCTTGGGTAAGTCCAGCAAGATGACGGCAGAGCTCGTCCATAGGAGAGGCTCCCTGCGTGGGCTCGGACATGGCTGTCCGGTACTGTCACGGTGGCGGAGCCCAGAGTGCAGGGGATGGCCTCTTGTGTGCCTCTGGCTCAAGAACCCCTGATAGAGGAAACAGGGACTCGAGAGCGCAGTGGGCCACAAGTGCCTGGCAGGTGGCAGGTGTCTCTGTAGTACAACTGGAGCACTGGAACAGCGGACTGTAGGAAGATGCACCGGATAGATGTCAGGAACACTGGAACCACTGGCTGTGAAGAGAAGCACTGTAGCAGGTAGGAACTCCGGAACAGCAGGCAGAAGGGAGGTGTTCCATAGTTCAGCTGGAGCACAGGAACAGCAGGCTGTAAGAGGGTGCACTGGAACTCTGGCAGGAACACTGGAACCACTGGCTGTGAGAGGAAGCACCGTAGCAGGCAGGAACTCCGGAACAGCAGGCAGCAGGGAGGTGTTCTGTAGTTCAGCTGGAGCACGAACAGAGTCAGACAGGCTGGGTCAACACCGGCGGGCAAGCAGGTACTAAACGGAGGCAGAAGAGTAATCAGGATACAGTCCGAATCGGCAACAGGCATGCAGCGGATAACCGTAGGAAGAGGCAGGAGAATAGTCAAACGAGCCGGGGTCAGGGACTGGCAGCAAACAGGAGTAGTCAGGAACAGGCCGGGTAAACAGGAAGCAGGTAGGCAGGTATTCAGGTAGCTTAGGGTCACAGGGAACGCTGTAGACCGGACAGCAAGAAAGCATGCTGACAGGCTCCTTTAAATAGGCCTAATGGTGGCAAATGCTGTCACACTGCACGTCCGCATGCATCCGCGCACGCCTGTGTACCGATCGCACGTGCCCGTTTGTACCATCGTGCACCCGCGTACACCCGTTCGTACTAGCACCCGCATGCGTCCGTTCGCACCAATGGGCCTCCGCGTGCGTCCTCTGGCTCTATCAACAGTGGTTCTGTTAACCGATCTTCCGCCGACGGCTGTGCTAACAGGGCACCTTTCATGACACATGCCTACCAGGTGGAACTCAACTTTGGTACTGCTGCATCGTCTATACATGCCATGCAGCAGAGGGCCGTCAATGAGTACCTGTGCAATTATGGCACAACGACAGGCTCAGGCCGCCTTGGCTTTTTTCCCCCCACACCAGTGGCTGATCATTAAGGATGCATGCACTGTATTGTCACCATTTGAGGAGGCCACAGGGATGGTGAGCCTTACAGTGCATGCATCAGTGACACAATCCCTGTTGTGTTCCTGCTGTGGCAGACTCTGTGTGGCATTATGGACAGGGCACTGGAGGCAGAGCAGCAGGAGGAAGTGGAGGACTTTCTTTCCTCTCAAGGCCCACTTTATCCAGACACCATCATTCCTATGTCACAGAAAACACAGGAGGAGAGAGAGGGGAGGAGGATAAAAAGGAGGATTCTGGCACTTTCATAGGCTTTGAAGAACTGGTGTGCGTTAATCTGTAAGTGATTTCTTTCCAACACCTGGACCTTGGGAGTAGTATGTGGCTGGGAGGAGGAAGTTCCAGATGCTATCATCCTGAATGACCCCGAGGAGTCTGCTTCTCAAGCCTCAGCAAATTTAAGGTGCATGGGCAACCTCATGCTTCAAAGCCTGCAAAAGGACCCAAGAATATGTGGCATAATGGAGAAGGATGATTATTGATTGGCAACCCTCCTTGACTGCCGTTATAAGGGGAAGGTCCAAGAACTCATCCTGTCCCCACAGAGAGTGCAGAAGATAAAATCTCTTGAGGACACGTTAAAGAGGATTTTATTGAACATTATTCCTGACTCCAGTAGGTTACAGTGTCGTGGAAAACTTCGTTTTGAGTCTTCTGTTGGTCAAGAGAGGAGCATTGAAGAAGGCGTCCGCCTAAGTGAGGCATTTCCAATTTTTTTTAGTCCTCGCTGCCCAGGGCTGTCAGCTTCCACATCCCATCGTCTGCATCACATGGTGGATGATTACCTCAGGGCCAAAACAGAGATGGAGAGCTTTCCAGCTGATGACCCACTGGATTACTGGGTCATGAGAATAGACCATTGGCCAGAACTTGCCCAGTATGCTAGAGTTGTTGGGCTGCCCTGCATCCAGCGTGCTTTCAGAATGGGCATTTAGTGCTGCAGGAAGTTTCATTACTGATCATAGAATGCGTCTGTCCAC
The DNA here is from genome assembly GCF_042186555.1 of Aquarana catesbeiana. Classification (NCBI taxonomy): domain Eukaryota; kingdom Metazoa; phylum Chordata; class Amphibia; order Anura; family Ranidae; genus Aquarana; species Aquarana catesbeiana. The sequence continues at coordinate 461,507,123 of NC_133324.1, read as the reverse complement.
AGACTCTGTGGACCATTTGACTTTTATAAAAAATGAATCATTCCTGGATTACCAGCTATGAAGCCCCTGATGCCGATGTCACTGATTAAGTCTTTTTGGGATGTGGAATCTCTGCAGGACTTCGAGGCTGCCTAGCTTTGAGGGTGTTCAATTATTTCATCTGGAAGAATGTTTTTGGTATAGGTTTCATGGGCACAAATAACACCCAAAGACCAATTTTTCTGCAACTGTTTGATAGGTGCATATCATTGCAATTTTTTTTTGCCTTCATCAAGAGCACCTCTATAGGGTTATGGTGGGAAGGTCCCACCGATACCCAAAGACCAATTTTTCTGCACCTGTTTGACAGGTGCATATCTTTGCAATTTTTTACAGCAAGGCCTATTCTTGCTTTCATCAAGAGTACCTCTATAGGGTTACCGTGGGAAGGCAAAAGATTGATTATGTAAAAATCTTTTAATAAATCAAAATGTAAATACAAATATGCAATGAATATAATTTTAAAATACAAGCTCTGGTTTTTGACACAAACAACAACATAAAACAATGCTCATGGCAAAAAACACCCCAAGGAAAACATAATTTGCCAATTACATTTAAATATTACTATCCACATGAATACCCCAATGCATTTTGACCCTTTCATTTCTGGTCTTCAGGGGTTTTTTAAATTCATAGGGCAGATGTAAGAGTGAGGTTGTATCGCACAAACCAGATTGCTAAAAAAAATTTGCATTCAGTGATACCATTGTCTCCGCACGTCCTCTTCGCAAACTCCAGGCAAGTCCACAGTCCAACAGGCTTGCAAGGGGACACGTTCTTGGACCTGGAGAGGAGGATGGGGGCAAAGCACCTGCAATAAGATATTCAAAAATCTTAGTAGTCGTCAGGTATTCTATGAGTATCAAGTACAGCTTTATGATTCCAGACTGGCTGGTATTGGATCAAACATGAGATTCATGTTAGTTTGAGTTGCCTATTTATTTTATTATATTACATAGTTTATTCATTTATTAAATTGATTTGTAAATTAGTTGTAGTTGACATTAAAAATATATATATATAATGAATTATAAATTGAAAAAATAAAATGAAATGGAAAAATGGGTATTATTACTAAATTGATAAAGAAATAAGGTGGATGTGCATGAGGTGAAATGGTATAAGTGAAAATAGAAAAATTTGGGGCGTAAAAGTGTGAACAAGGTGTAATGCAAAATGCTAGAGAACTAGTGTGAAGAGAAATTTATAGTAAAAAATATTTGAAACATTAATAGTGAACGAATGGTGCATGAGGTGATGAAAGGGGCCATTTGTTAGGTGAACTGAAATATAAAGTGCCAAACGAACAAAGAATGTGTGACACTATATACAAATATATGAAATGTGTTTAAGCATAAAGATTATCTATATTAAATAAAAATAATATTATATTAATTAATTTGTAAGAAATCCCAAAAGGAAATATGAGTGAGTGAGGTATTCATATGAAGTGCCATAAAAGCACGGAGTGTATAACACTGAGTAAAAAAAAAAAATTAATCAACATATTTAAAAGAAAAACTGTATCTATATGAAATTGAAATAATACAGCCAGTCTGGTATATTCAAAATGCTGCGCCTACTTGGTACTCCATGCTTATTAGATATATTAGCCGCTCTCCAGAGATCACCTCAAGATCGTCTGGGTGGTGTGGATTTATATAGTAAATATATCTTTATCAATTTATTTAATAATACCCATCTTTCCATTTCATTTTATTTTTTCAATTTATAATTCATTATATATATTTGTTTAATGTCAACTACAACTAATTTACAAATCAATTCAATACATAAAATAAACTATGTATAATATATAATATATATAATAAAATAGGCAACTCAAACTAACATGAATCTCATGTTTGATCCAATACCAGCCAGTCTGGAATCCTAAAGCTGTACTTGATACTCATATGCCCCATACACACGGTCGGACATTGATCGGACATTCCGACAACAAAATCCATGGATTTTTTCCGACGGATGTTGGCTCAAACTTGTTTTGCATACACAAAGCTGTCGGTTTTGCATAGCACAAAGTTTTCGGAATTTCCGAACGCCAAGAACGCGGTGACGTACACCACATACAACAAGACTATAAAAGGGCAGTTCAGTACCAAGCGCAGCACCCTTTGGGCTCCTTTTGCTAGTCTCGTGTTGGTAAAAGTTTGGTGAGTGACGATTTGCGCTTTTTCAGACTCGTGGTTTTCAGTTAGTTTTTCTGGTGTTCAGTTTGTGCTTGTATCTGTTCTTCAGTGTGTGCAGCGAGTTACCATTGACTTTGTCATTGTGTTCTTGTTCGTTCGTTACTGATTTTCAGGTCGCTCTTCACAGGCCTTGCTGTTCTTCAGTGTGTTCTGTTACTTAGTTCTGAGGAGCCAACCGTTTTCTAGCCATGTTGCGTGTACGTACTCATCGTAGAGTTGGTGCTGTGTGGGGGCTTGGTGTTGGGGTTCTTACTTTAACACAAGCCCAGTCCATGAACAGGGCGAGGAGGAGTTCATGGACCAAGAATTGGTTGCTCCAGCGTGACCAGTTCTGTCACATGCCTTTGCTCCGTGAGATCCGTGAGACTAAACCTGACGATTTCAGGAACTTTCTCAGGATGACGGACCCTGTATTTCACCATTTGTTGGCTTTGCTGACTCCTTATATTAGCAGGCAGGATACCTGCATGAGGCAAGCCATCACTCCGGAGTAGAGGCTAGTCGCCACCCTGCGGTAATTGGCGACTGGGAGAAGCCTGCAGGACCTCAAGTTCTCGACAGGCATCTCCCCTCAGGCTCTGGGGATCATTATCCCGGAGACCTGTTCTGCCATCATCCAGTGTCTGCAGAAGGAGTATATGAAGGTAAGATTTTTATCCTTTAACATCACATTTTATTGTATAGAATATTTGCTAATATATTGTATTTCTTTCCTCATTCCCTAATTAGCATGATTGTAATATGCTGTGAATGTCCCCTTTGTCCTCATGCATGCTGTATTTTTATGTTTTGTTTTTTGTTTTTTATTTGCCTTCATTTACCTCCCCAGCATGCTCTCCTGGGCCTATATTCACCTTGTGTAGTCACTTAATAATGTATTTTGTCAGCTCCATAGTAGTGCTTTACCCTAAACGCCTCCTAAAATGTTTAAAATTGTGATTTGTGCTTTAAATTCAGGCAGAGTGCCAGAGGCTTTTTTTTGGGTCCCAAAATCATTTGGAACCCTCCCTCCCCCCAACTGCTAACTCAGCTGATACCAATCCTCTATCTATCCTCAATCCTCTATCTGCTGACTTTGCCAAACCCATACACACTATACCCACCTCTTTTGTGGTCAGATTTATGGATGAATTCCCCAAAGCATGTAGTGCAAGGGCCTGCCTGAATACTTTCAAATGGTACTGTTTAAAGTTTTTGTATCTTATTATTATCTTGATAGGTAATAGCAGAATGTAAAAATGTGCTAAAATGTGTACAGTGTGTATTTATATCTTTGCATTATGACACATCTTACCTGTCCAGTGGTCTGCCAATAGTGTAAGTAAGGAGGGGCTGGCCAAAGTAATACACATTATTTAGGCATTCATCTCCCCCCCATAAAATTTCTAAAATGGCCCATGGGGGGGATCTGATAGGTGGACCTTATACGTTTGTCTTTAAATACTCCCAAAATAAATGTTATACTGATGTTGGCCAAGAATGTTTGTGTCTAATCTGCTTTCCGTGTTTATGTGCAAAATTATTAATTTATTTTTTTTGCTTGATTCCACAGTTTCCTTCCAACCCACAGGAATGGCAGACTGTGGCCTCCCACTTTGCCCAGTGGTGGGACTTTCCTAACTGCAGAGGGGCAATTGATGGGAAACACATCCACATCATCCCACCACCCAACTTGGGGTCATACTATTACAACTACAAGGGGTTCAATAGTATTGGGATGTTGGCGGTGGTGTTGGCTACATACGAGTTCCTGTATGTGGACGTGGGGAAGAATGGCCGGATGTGAGATGGTGGAGTCATCGCCCACACAGAGTTCTACAGGCGTCTCCAGAATGGCAGCTTGGACTTGCCACCTCCAGAAGACAATGCGGAAGGACTCCCATTCGTCTTTGTTGCGGATGAAGCGTTTGTGCTGGGGGACCTTCTTATGCGGCCATTCCCTATGAGGACCCTCACCCCGGACCAGAGGGTTTTTAATTGCCGGCTGGCCAGAGCCAGAAGAGTGGTGGAGAACATGTTTGGAATAATGGCCAGCCGGTTCCGCCTATTTCTTACACCGATACACATGGCAGAATATAAACTCAATCACATCATCCTGGCTTGCTGTATTCTCCACAACTTTTTAAGGAGAAATTCTGTGAACTATGCTGGCTCAGTTGGGCCTGAAGCTGTAATTAATCTCAATGAACCAACCCTGATGGTGCTTGAAGCTGGCCGTCCTGGCTTGCTCCCCCCCCAGAGTGCTCACGAGGTCCATCTAAGATACATGGAATACTTTGCGGGTAGGGGGGCCATCAATATGCCAGACAATGTCTGAGACATTTTTTAAATAAAAAAAGTGTTAAACTGAACAAATATTTGCTTACCTTTACTGCTTGTCTTTCTTTTAGCTGACCCTGACTGAAATTTGGGGAGTCCTGAAAATGGCGTGATTGTGTAAATTAGAAAGCACTGTTGGGTGTTATTTACTAAAGGCAAAGACGATTTGCACTACAAGTGCACTTGAGACTGCACAGAAACTTCACTTGTAGTGCAAAGTGGAGTTGCCTTTAGTAAATAACCCCCGTTGCCACTGAAAACACCAACTTTACAACCCAAAAATGCTTTTGAGCATTGAAAGAAGAAGCCACACATTGTTGAATCTCAATCTTTTTAATCAAAGCACAATCACATGTGCATTTATAAAAGGTTTTTAAAACAAACCAACATGTTTGTTGTATAACAATTTTTTAGGTGACATTAAAAGTAGAAATTTTAAGGTAAAATAGGCATGTTTAAAACCAACAAGAAATACACAAATCTGGAACTTACAAAGTTCAACTTTTGTAGAAATTGAAGGCAATATCAGACATGAGTATTTATAAACTGTGTTTGATATTGCGTTCAGATAGGGTGAAGTCACCCCTGGAAAAGTCAAATTTTGAAGATGCACACAAATTGCTGAATGTCAACATGTGCTAGCTGCCATCATGGGGGATCAAGGGACGTGTTTTGTGGGTGCAACCCCTTCCTCTCAGCTACTTTATTATTGAGGAAGGGGTTGCACACCCAAAACGCATACATTGATCTCCCCTGATGGCAGATAGCACATGTTGACACACTGTGTGCATCTTCAAAATTTGGCTTTTCTAGAATATGTCAAAAAATGTGCAAAAAATTTTCTGAAAAATAAAGCAGAAATAAGTTAGGGATTTCAAGGGGTTTAAACTGTCCCTAAAACATCAATGATGTTCTTCATTTTGTTTTGAACATCACTGTTGTTTTGCTTGATGTTTTCCAAGTCCCTATTACACCCCATGATCTCCCCGATCAGGATCTGGGCACTTTCACTGGTGAAATGACCTTCATCCACAACATCACAATCACCTAAAAATATAGGAAAAAAAACACACCATGTATTATAAATATGCCAGCATTCATCTCTTACTCGAGCCTGTGGTTGCAGACACTCACCTGTTGTGGTGACTATTTCCACCATGTCTCCCTCCTCCTCCTCTGCTTGGCTTTAGAGGATTTCCACTTCTTCATGAGGTGGAGGGTCTGTTGTCTCCTCTGATGAGTGGTGTCCTCCGAGTCTTTTCTCCCCTATGTTAAAAAAAAGTATACTTAGCACACAGATATTTGATGGCAGAAATAGGAGTATGAAACATTGCTTGGAAGTGGGGTACAATTGTCTATATTGGCAGAGTTTCAAGATGAAGAAATATTGTTTTCCTTTGTCAAGCTTGAATATTTACCTGTTTTGTACAAGCTTCGCAGATGGAGACACCCCTATAGTATACACTGGAGCACCTGTGTGGAACCCCCTAATAAAAAGGGTGTTCTTGTGTCCCCCACTAGTGCTCCAGTGTCCAGATGTGTAAACAGCTGCTGAGTCTCCTCTCCTTACACAGAATCTAGTTTGCATTTCATTCTAGTTACAAACCCATCTAGACACCAAAATTATTTTAAGAGAAGTAGGCCAGAAAAAATGTATTGAAATGCATCTGGTGTTTTATTGGCCAAACGAACAATGTTTCCTACGAACGAATAATGTGTCCATGAACATGAAAGTTGCCATTTTAAACTGTACAACAGTAAAGAAAAGCATATGGAGCAACATGAACATTATAAAAAGAAAGAATAGGAACACAGGACAACTACTTACTTTTTTGAAGCACTCTCCTGATCCTTCTATACTGATCCACCGCTTCCTGAGTTGATCCTTGGATCGACGTACCCCAAAATTTCGGTGCAAACTTTTCACAACCTTAGTCATCATCTTGCCCTTTCTGATATTGGGGTTGGGGTAAGGTCCATACTTCCCATCATAGTCGACCCTCTTCAGTATGTCGACCATCTCCACCATCTCTACAAAGACCATATTTGAGGCCTTAAATCTTCTCCTCCTCCTCCTCGCTGCTGTAATTAGCACGCACCTGCTCTGTCTCCGCCATGTGCTCTCCCCCACTGCGCCGAATGAGAAGGGGTGGGGAAAAGACTAGAAAGAACGTCAGGGGCGGGCGGAGTTTCACGCATGCACAGTGTATATAAAGCGTAACACGCGTGCGTAGTATGTACGATCTGTGAGCGGAGGAAGGAGTATCAGAAGCGCCGATCGTGATAACGAAGGTAACATTTAAACTTGGGCCTATACAGCTTATAGATTGAGGCCTATATTGGGACAAGATTAGGAGACTTTAGCCTGACATTAGGGTTTGTCTTGTGTTGTGTCTTGCAGAGAAAATGGATATATTGAATGATCAGGACTTTATCCCCATATTCCTTGATATGTTCAGGGAGCTGCCCTGTCTATAGCAAGTAAACCACACACATTATAAGAATAAAACAAAGAGGAAGGCAGCGCTGGATAAATTGATGGAAATTGTGAAGCCGGTGATCCCCACGGTAGACATCACCTATTTGAAGATCCTAATTGGTGGTATGAGGAGCACTTATCTAAAGGAGCACTAGAAAGTCCAGGATTCCCAGAGATCAGCAGCTGCAGATGACATTTATGTCCCCAGGCTGTGGTACTATGACAGACTTAATTTTCTGGCAGGTCAGACTGAACCCAGGCTAGCACTCTCCACTCTTCCTTCCACGCTTCCTTCCCCCCCAGCTGAGGCTTCTGATGTCCAACCTGGGCCTTCCAGGCAGCAACATGTGGAGGAGCCCAGCTTGAGCCAGGTATAGCATTCTTCTAAATATTTCTGGTTGTCAAATTAATGATGTTAAATCTATGTTAGTTTGGATTCCTAATTTCTGATTGTGATTGATGAACCAAAAACTAAAACAATGTCCCTTTTTCATACACAGGAAAGTCTCAGCCAGGAGGTGGCCAGGCCCAGTAGCCTGCCCGTATCGGTCCCAGGTCCCTCCCCTCTGCCTTCAATCAAAAAGTGGCAGGAAGAGGAGTAACCTGGAGGAGGCAGCAATTGGCCTATTTTGGAAGGCTACTGAGGCCCTCAGAACCCCCCACAGTGTTGAAGAGGACTTTGCAGACATAACAGCATGAAAAATGATGGAAATGGAGGAGGGCCAACATCTCTTATGCGAGTTTATCATTTTACAAGCACTAAATAAGGGGTTGAGGGGCCAACTCACAAGCCAAAGCCACATTTATGAGCTCTACCATGGTCCTCCTCCTCCTCCTGCCACACCTCCAACACCAGAGCCACAGCCTGGAAGGAAGCATCCAAGGAAGACAAGAGAGTGATGGCCTGGGTTCAGTCTGGTCTGGCAAAAGATGCAGGCTCTTGTATGACCACAGCCTGGGGACATACATGTCATCTGTTGCTGTTCTTGATCTCATGGACTTCTGGACCAGATTGTACTCCCTTATATATGGACTCCTCAGGCCACCAATTATGCAGTAAAATAGATGTGTGCCCTGGGGGCCAAAGGCTTCGCCAATTTCTGCTGTTTCTCCAGCGTTGCCTCCCTCTTTCTTTGGTTATGACCCCTTAATAAACTTTTAGTTTGATTTATTATACTCTCCTATGTGTGTTTTCCTTCAAAAAGGACAGTTTGTTTGTGAGGAAGCAGGTAAATTTCGAAAATCCAATGTGAAATTAACAAGAGACACCAACACCAAGCAACCTCCTTGAGATTAAATAATACAAGATAATAATGGTGCTGTGTTAACTTGACACACAAAACCCACCAAAACTATTCTGTAGTAAAAAAAATAAAAAATAAAAAATAAAACACAAGATCAGGCTTTAAATAAATCCCCCAAAAATATATTTAATCTAAAAACATAAAAAAAATTAAATTTTTTCGGTAGATGTGACAAATAAAAATATTATATTGATTAAATCACGATAAATAATAAAGGATAAATAAGAATTGTCCACACACGGTCGGAATTGACGCGATCGGATTTTGTTGTCGGAAAATGTTATAGCCTGCTCTCAAACTTTGTGTGTCAGAAAATCCGATGGAAAAAGTCCGATGGAGCCCACACAACAAGCTCCGATCGCACATTTTCCGTCGGAAAATCCGACTGTGTGTACAGGGCATTAGAATACCCGACGACTAATTAGTGAGATTTTTGAATTTCCCATCGCAGGTGCTTTGCCCCCCTTCCCCCTCTCCAGGTCCTAGAACGTGGCCCCTTGCAAGTCTGGTGGACTGTGGACTCACCTGGAGTTTACGGAGAGGACGTGCAGAGATGATGATATCACTGAACGCAAAATTTTATAGCAATCTGACTTTGGCATGCTGGTTGCATGAGGAAAAGAGTAATCAGCTATTACCTGCCAGGAAGGTTCAATGCAGGACCATAACAACAAATCACAAGGCTCTATAGCAAAATTTTTATAGGGTCTCACTATGCCCTTAGTGACTTTTGCAGTACCCAGCACTTTGGCAAAATGGTGGACAGCAGCCATACTCCAATTAAAATGTCTGCTTTATATTCCCTTTAAATGTAATCAACCCTTTTACATTAGTATTGAGTGGAATTTCTCCCTTTGAATTTGCTTTCACTGGAATTGCCCTGTCATTGTAATACTTTATAATGGATTTCAGTGTAAATGCCTTCTTTGCATTGCCTTTTAGTGAAATTGCCCATTTATATTAAAATTCAGTGTAACTGATATTTTACAGTGCCTTTAGTAAAATAGCCCATTTACATTGGTTTTCAATCTGCAGAAAAGCAGTATATCACTTTTATATGTATTTCTTAAATATTTTGCGCTTGCCCAACCACCAGTGCAAGTGATATCTAAATGTATTATGTGAAAATAAATGATAAACTGTTATTTTAAAAAAGTAAAGAATAGGTCTAAATGCTGCTACCTCCTGAAAAAATTAAATTCTCAATTTAAACACACACACACACACACATATATATATATATATATATATATATATATATATATATATATATATATATATACACACACAACACAATATGTAAAAAACATGCAACACAATTAATAAAATTAATGTATTAAAGTAAATTAATCAATAAAAAACTGATTATTATAGTGATAAGGTGTAAAAAGTCTCAAACCAAACTCTAAAGTCGGGATCCACACAAAATATTTATGTTTGATGCATCAAAAGAAAGTCCAAACTGAAACAAATTGGCAAGGTGATGAAAATAAGCAACTTTTGATGCCGCCCCTCACACTCTGCAAAATGTATCAGATGCTTCAAATCTGGATAGAAGAAATAAGCTTTAATGGAGCCAGATGGCCTCTTACCAGATATGATGGATAACAAATTATAAGGGTCAAACTTGCCTGGTAACAGCAGCACTCTACAGTGGCATTTCACCCGGTCCGCTCCTGACAACAAACCAGCCAATCTCCCCTGTTAGGAACACCAAGGTGAGTTAATGATTTCCATTCACTCTAGCAACAGCAGTAATCATTTGATGCTTGTTACAGGGAAACATGTCGGTTGGAGAGAATCCCATGACGTCACCACGCACCAGCTGATAGCCTGATAGCTCGGAGCTGTGTGCTGTTCATATTTCTTTGCTGTGCATGAGAAAATCTTTGGAATAAATACTATGATTTGCTGCACTATGAAGTTCCTCTTCTTTTTCTTAAAACCCATTTCAAATACCTATTGGAGGAGTTTTGAGTGGAGTAAAAAGGGAAGTTATTAATCCGTCCTGTTATCCGTGATGGAAGAGAGTGGCTATCCCCTTTGAGCAGATCAGGTGGAACATCACAGCTGATTACTGCCATTGCCATTGCTAGAGTGAATGGAAATCATTGATTCATCTTGGTGTTCCTAATAGGGGAGAGTGGCTGGCTTGTTCCCTGGAGCGGACTGGGTGAAATGCCCCTGCTGCTTTTACCAGGCGTGTTTTACCCTTATCATATTTGGTAAGAGGCCATCTGGCTTCACTAAAGCTTGTTTCTTCTATCCAGATTTGAAGCATCTGATCAATTTTGTAGAGTGTGAGGGGCAGCATCAAAAGTTGCTTATTTTCATCACCTTGCCAGTTTGTTTCAGTTTGGACTTTCTTTTGATACATCAAACTTAAACATAAACAATTTGTGTGGATTCCGACTTTAGAGTTTGGTTTGGGATTTTTTACACCTATCACTATAATAATCAGTTTTTTAGTGATTAATTCATTTACTTTAATACATCAATTTTATTAATTTTTTTTTTTTTTTTAATTGGAAAAACCATTTTTATTGAAAAGAAAAAATGCATGGTACATAACATAATGTAAGCCAACATGGCCAAAACGGTAATACATACATGAGTACACTAAGCTATCCGTGAGGTATAGGGTGGAATATCCACCGGACATAGAGCCAGTATACAATAAAGAAAAATGGAAGAAAGGGGAAGGGGGGAGGGAAGTGGGAGATGAACACATCAACATTTCAAGTACATGTTTCACCATCCTCCAACCATCTGTTCCAGACCTGCTCATACTTAAGCGGACATCCTCTATGTGCATAAATCAGCTTCTTATATGGAAGAGTGTCATTAATTTCTTTTTTCCAGCACTGAGTTGTGGGGGGTAGGGCCTGCATCCAAGTACAGGCTATCGCTTTTATGGCCGAGAATAGCGTTTCCTGTAGAAAGGTACAAAGGGGTTTGTCAGCGTCTAAGTCTGGCAGCAGACCGAGCAGACACATCTTTGGGTCTAGGGTAGCGGGAGAGCCCATCTGATTGTGCAGGAAACATATCACTTGTATCCAGTTGGATAACTGAGCAGGACCATATAAGGTGATAGAAGAAGCATGGGGTGTGGTCACATAGACGGCATCCTGGATTATACATGGGTTTGAAACGCGCTATCCGCTGGGGAGTCAGATATGTCCTATGTATAATATACAGCTGCATGAGGCAGACCGACAGCTTGGGGGAGACCTTTTTCACATCTTCCAAGATTGCATCCCAATCCTCATCCTCAATTATTCCAACGTCCGCCTCCCATCTAGTCTTAGCAGTATAGGCCAAGGCTATGGTATTGGGAAGCCGGATGGCGGAGTAGAGGGTGGAGATTAGTTTAGCTGGCTCAGCACCTGTGATTGTGTCAACTATAGAGGGGACTGTCAGGGATGGGTTGGAGCCAGCAAACTGAGTTTGTATAGCGTGGCGGAGTTGTAAATACCTGAAAAGGAGGTGATTGGGAAGTGAGAATTCATCTTTTAGCCTTTGGAATGTTTTAAGTCCTGTAGTGGTCATGATCTGATGTATGTACAGGATCCCATTACGTATCCAAACCGCAGAGTCTGGGATGGACAATAATTCAGGCAGGCATGTATTGAACCATAGAGGGGTGTGAGAATGAACCTGTGGAATTCCAAGTTTTTGTAATGCCGTCTGCCATACCCTATGGTGATGTGTCAGCACGTCTGCTTTGTGTTGGGGGGTATGTCCTGTCATTGAGGCCCTTAGGACTGATTGAAGTGGGGTATGGGCTGGGTTATCAGGGTGTTCACAGAGTAGTAGCTGGTATCTTGGTAGCTCGTCTTTGTCAAAATGATAGAAGTGGGACAATTGGGAGGCAAGATAATAGTCCTGAAAATCTGGAAGAGCAGTTCCTCCCAATGTTACTGGGTTCTTCAGTATTCTCCAAAATAATTTGTGTCTGCTGTGTCCCCATATAAATGAACTAAGAATAGATTCAATTGTTTTGAAAATTTTTTGTGGTATATATAGGGGGCATGCCACACTAAATAGAGTATCTTTGGGAGGAGTATCATTTTGACTAGACTGATGCATCCCATAATCCCCAGGGGTAGTCTGGCCCAATTTTGTGTCTTACACTTTATCAGGGTATACAGGGGTTCAATATTTAAGAGTGTGTAGTCTGTGAGCGATCTAGTAACTTGCACTCCAAGGTATTTGATCAAGGAGACCCTGGGGAGAGCCAGAGGAGGGGATGTGTGTGTGTGTGGGGGGGGGAATGGTCAATCTGAAGGATCTGGGATTTAGACCAATTTATGCTCAGGCCCGAGTGGCTACCAATATGTTCTATGGCGTGTAGGGCTGCAACGAGGGAGGGACCCAAGTCGGCCAGATATAGGAGTGTGTCGTCTGCATACATCCAAATATTTCTTCCAGGTTCCCTATCTTAAGGCCTCGGATAGTGGTGTCTGCGTGGACCATGATATCTAATGGCTCCACAGCCAGTGCATACAGCATGAGGGAAAGGGGGCAGCCTTGTCGGGTCCCTCTCTCCAGCGGGAATTAGTCGGAGAGCCAGCCGTTTACCAATACCTTGGCCTTCGGGGATTGATACAGGAGCTGAACCCAGCAAATAAAATTGGGGCCAATTCCAAATCTTGAGAGGCACTCCCATAGGTAGCTCCACTCCACGGAGTCGAAGGCCTTGGTGGCATCTAGAGCCACCACAACCCTCGAGATGATTTCATCATGGGATCCCTGAATGTTTATAAATAGGCGGCGAATATTCATAGCAGTGTTTTTCCCTGGCATAAAGCCTGTCTGATCAGGGTGGATCAGGGAAAGAATGACCTGGTTAAGGTGGGAGGCTAGGATCTTGGCCAGTATTTTAATATCAACCTGTAGTAAGGAAATGGGTCTGTACGATTCTGGGTATTTGGGGTCCTTTCCAGGCTTAGGGATTACTATAATTTGGGCTTCACTCATAGAGGGGGGTAGGATTCCCGAGTCAAATATGGATTTGTATAGGTCATGAACTTTAGGGGTTAAAATTTCAGAGTAGGTGGCATAAAATCCAAGTGGTAGGCCATCGGATCCTGGGGCCTTAGATGTGACCAGACAGGAAAGCCTCGGAAATATCTTCCCTAGTAATGGGGGCCTCTAATAGTTCACTTTGGGCATCAGTTAATCTAGGGAATTTAATTCTCGCCAAGTAATCTCTAGTGTCTTGGGGAGTGTGAATGACCCTGGAGGTGTAGAGTGCACAAAAGAATCTTGCAAATTCCTCCGCTACTTGTTGCTGATCAGTGACACCATTTCCCCGGGAGTCGGTCAAGGACACCACCACCGGGGGACGTGAGTCTAAGTGAGCAAGATATGCAAGTAGTTTGCCCGATCTTTCTCCATACTCAAATATCCTTTGCCTACAGAAAAAGATGCGTTGCTTGGCCCTCTCAATATGTAACAGGGAGACCTGTCGCACTGAGTCCTGAGATTGTTGGCGGTGCTGGGCGAGGGGTCCCGGTGGAACGCCTAGTCCAGCACCTGTAGGTGTTCTGCAGCCTGTTGGAAAATGAGTCTCGAGGATCGTTTAAGTCTGTTAATACGTGTGGAGAGCAGGGAGCAGGCGTGGAGCTTAAACGTCTCCCATACTATTTTGTATGTGGCTGAGTGCCTGTTGGCTGTAAAAAAGTATTGCAATTCTGTGGGGATGTCCTCCTGGTCCTGCAGAGCAGTCAGCCAGTACAGGTTCAGCCGCCAAGGAGGAGCAGGGGAGGCCTTCAGGAGCTGAATCGTAATCCAGTAAGGGGAGTGATCCGAGAGTACTCTCGGAGCAAAGCCCACATCTCCCCGTTTAGGTATCAGGGTCTTTGAAATTATAATAAAATCAATTTGTGACATTGTGTTATGGCTGGCTGGGAAGCATGAGAAGACTTTGGTGTGAGGATGTTTGTGACGTCAAGTGTCCACAAGAGCAAAGTCGGTCAGTATTCGGTGTAGTCTGGTATGGGCCAGCGGGTCAAGGGGGAGGTCCGGTGCGCCCATTCGATCTAGGGCGGTAATGAGGGTCATATTAAAGTCCCCCATCCACACCGCCCATACAGAGGTGTATTGTGCCATAAAGGCAAGGCCCTCCTTAATTACAAGTGAGTTGTATGGGGGGGACATAGTAGGCTAGTATCAGGATAGCGGAACCATTAATAGTGGTGTGTATAAACACATATCTGCCCTGCCGGTCTGTCTGGAGCACTAGGTCAAACGGAACCCTTTTAGCAATCAGAACCGATACTCCTCTAGAATAAGAGGTGTGGGTGGCGTGGTATGCCCAACCTATCCAAGGTTTTTTGAGAGAGGATTGTAGGTGGCCCGTAATGTGGGTCTCAACTAGCGTGATAATGTCAGCATGTTGGGCCTTAAGGAATGTCAGGGCGGCCGTGCGTTTAATCTTATTGCGCAAGCCCCTAACATTCCACGTGAGAAAACGGTGACCACAACATTTCCCTTCCCTCCCAGTCCAATGCCACCCCAACTCGGCATAGCCATAGTACCCCATAACCAGGTATCAACAGAGAACATCCAACGTGTGGGACCCATTGGAGGCAAGGAACTTAATTGCAGAAGAGCATAGATACCCATGATAAAAAGAAAAAAAAACAAAGGGGAAAAGAAAACTGTCAAGCAAACGGGGGGTGGAAAGATTTGCAAAGTTACTATGCGGGTGACTTCTTCTCTGAGAAGTGCATGGGGTGTAGGAGCCACAAAGGTGCAACACCATTACGGATGTGCAGGGAGGGGGCTCCGCTTGCCATCAGGGTGGTAGATAAAGTGAGGTAACAGAGTTTTTAATGACAGTCGATCTACTGTCCTCTACAGGCATCTCTCAGGAGAAGGGGAAATGGAGATCATGAATCGATGAGGACACCTGGAGACAGTAGATACGCTGTGAGGTCCAGTATAGAGCATTGTTGCACGTTTTTTACATATTGTGTTGTGAAAGGTTTTTTTGCGCAATCTCCTTTGTGTGTGTATAAGTATATCACTTTAGCCTGAACAGAAGATCTTAGGTACACTGGGGCTGATTTACGGAAGCCGTGCACCATGAGTAGAGGTGCACGGCGAGGCGCAATGCACATTTTCATATTTACGAAATGGTGCACCGGGAACAGAGCGTAAATCCCCCGTTTACTATAGCGATCTTGGCGCACGGGAGAATGCAATCTGTGTGCCACTATGGACATAGTGCACGGCATCTTCAATTCAATATTAACAGAAGGTGGGGTGCCAATATTATGGGGTGATGTGGGGTAATGTGAGGAAGTTTAGTAACAACTGCCCAAGTAACAAATATGACCAAAATAGAATGACAATGTAACTTTTTCAGAGAAAGCCTGCTGTGCCTGCAAGTATGTTTAGAACTGCGTGAGATCAATGTAAGCACTGCACATGCACAAGCAGCTGTTGTGTTTGTTCAAATGCATTTGTTCACTGTGCGGCCAAAATCTTAGTAAATGTCCAGACATGTCCTCCAGGGGCGTGACAGGATGCAAAGGTGAGTGAGGACGAGAGTGTGAGTGTATGAATTGTCTTTCCTCTGCTCTTTACCCCCTTTGAACTTAGGTGATTGATGGGTATGCCTGTTATGCCCTGATGATTGAGCCAGGAGAGCGCTTGAAGAGCCGATAGGTATCCCGGATCCCACAGACTCTCCCGCTGCTCCTTTGGGGATCCCGGCAGTCGAGTGAGGCGCTGGGGCTTGGATTGCCCCGAATTGGAGAGCTGAGACCACGCAAGGAACTGAGATGCTCGAGGTCTCGCAAGATTACGGGAGACCGGGATCTCGTCATTGTCTCTGTTGTAGTGGTGCGATTCTCGGCTGCTACACTACAACGGTGAAGGAGGAGGATATAGTGAGGTGAACGGGGGAGATTGCAGACCTCAGCCCCCCTCTAATCCACCCTTTGCTAATAATAATTTATGAACAATTACTATGTCCAGGAAATGAGGTGCAGAGGAGCAGCTGTCTCAGGATGGATCCCAAGTGACGTGCGCTTCCAAGGAGAAGGGGAGTCAAGCGGCTGCAGCAGCTAAACTAGAGCGATACGCTCACACATCCCAGTCATCTACTAAGGGGGGCAACCAGCAGACAGCAATGCAAGCCAAAGTCCAGGCGGGATCTTCCTCAGACAGAAAGAGCCAGGGGCAGACATCCTCGAATCCTACTACCCCGTTAAGCAACAAAACAGTGAGTATTAAAGGACCAGGGGGAGGAAAGTCAGGGACTGTACCTGCAATGCCCGTTGTGTTATCTGGGTCAGCCACTATGACTGGTCCCATTATGGAGGAGGAACCCTCATTGAGAGATGTCCTAAATGCTGTCAGTGTCTGTAAAGACTCAATCACTAGTCTTGATAACCAGCTAAAAAACATTAAGTAGGAAATACTTAGAATGGGTCATGAACTGCGTAAGACCCTGGAAAGAACTACCGCTTTGGAAGAGAAATTATTATTATTATACAGCATTTATATAGCGCCAACAGTTTGCACAGCGCTTTACAACATGGGGGCAGACAGTACACTTACAATACAAATCAATACAGGAGGGTTCAGAGGGCCCTGCTCATTAGAGATTACAATCTAGAAGGGAGGGTCAAATGGAAACAAAAGGTAATAACTGTGGGGGGTGAGCTGATGGAAAAAATGAAAATACAGTTGTTAGGTGTGGGTAGGATAGGCTTCTCTGAAGAGAAGGGTTTTCAGGGATCGTCTGAAAGCTAAAAAGTAGGAGATAAGCGGACAGATTGGGGTAGGGTATTCCATAGGATTGGAGAGGCTTTGGAAAAGGCCTGGAGGCGAGCATGGGAGGAGCAGACAACGGAGCTAGAGATTAAGTACAGTTGAGGATGACTTATTCCCGTTAATGCGAGAAATAAAGGGGTTGAAGGTACAAGTGGACATACAAGCAGCTAAACTCAATGAAATGGAGAATAGAAGTCATAGGAATAACGTACGAGTGATAGGCCTCCCGGAGTGAAGTGAGGGCCCCAACCCCATAGCATTCCTGGAAGGGTGGTTTAGAGAGATGTTTGGCCCTACTATCTTTTCACCACTCTTTGTGATTGAAAGAGCCCATTGAGTCCCTTTTAAAATCTGTCAGGAGGATAATCACCCCCGGCCATTAATTTGAAAACTCCTGAATTACAATAAGGTGACCCTGCTACAGAAGGCCAGAGAATAGGGACATTAAATAAAATAGGGTTAGAGTGTCACTGTATCCCGACTTCTCACCAGATCTTCAGAAGCCTAGAGCTGAATTTATACCAATTAAGCTCTCCTTGATGAAATATAAAATTGTATATGCTTTATTATATCCAGCCTGTTTATGGGTGACAGCACTTGGTGGAACTTTCTTTTTTAACTCACCGGTGGACACGTTGCAGTGGTTGGAGGAAAACAAGAAAAATCTCTAGAATCATGGAAGATAAGGGACATGGGACATGGAATTGTCTTGATTAGGAATATATGAGAGGGGTGGGAGGGGACAAAGGGATAGATTGCGCGAGAATTGTGTTTTTTTTTTTCTGATTCTTTTTGGAACTATTCTTGGGACTTTTGTCTCCCCCCCTTTTTTTTTCTGGCCCTGTAGGAGAGAATTATTGGATTGTTATTTGTTTGTATAACATTAATATAATATCCCTACAGTCACTATAATATCACTATAATATCATGGCAAGCAATATTGATTGTTTAATACAAATGGAGTGGAGGAGAGGAGTTACACTTGGGTTGAATGTTACAGAGGTATGTAAGAGCAGGAATAAGGGAGTGTATGGGGCTCCCACATAAGTTATACACTACCCGAAAACTGTTAATGTCATTGTTTGTGAAGAGAGAAGGGTGGGGGAGGTATGGCAAGGTCACAGGTGAAGCCCTTAGGGTAAGCCCAGATGGACAAGGGGAGGGAGATTGGGGAGGGGGGCAGGGGTGGGGTGGTAGAGGAGGGAGGTGGTTAGAGGGGGGGACAAGGATAGGGTGGGGGGTAAGAAGCACACACCACAAGCAGATGGCACAAATAGAGAAAAGTGTAGGAGATTGGAGGAGGGAGGGAGACACAGTTTGGAGGAAGTATTTAAGGTGGAGGGAGGAGGGTGGAACTGTTGGACTGCTTTTTTCTTTGTCTTTCTTTGCTGTTTTTTTTTTTTTTCTTTTCCTTTTTTTCTTTTTGTCATTTACTTTGATATTACCTTTGATAGTTTTCCATGCCGGATAAGACATTCAGTATAAGTTATAAAGAAAAAATCTTATGGGCCACAATAATCCAATACCTTAATGGAGAACCAACTAAAATTAAATATAAATGCCCAGCTGCAAACGCAGATCACGTATTCATGGCCGTGCAATAAACATAAATAGAAAAATTGCGCTGCGCTTAGGTGTGTATCATTATGTCCGTTCACCCTAGTGGTACCATATACACTAAATCAAAAGTGCAATGTGCAAATGATGCAGATCTGAAATCAACTCTGCATCAATATATCAAAGAAGTGCAACAAGGTGCCATATACAATAAATCCAAAGTGCAATGTGCAAATGATGAAGGAACTGAAATCAACTTTGCATATATAAATAAATAGATAAATACAACAAACACTTATTAATCGGTGATATTGCAATAAAAAATAAAATAATAAAAACGTGCGCTATAAATAATATATCATATACATATCACATGCAAATAATATATCATATACATATCACACGCGAAACTCCAATATGATCATATAAGTGACAGGTGATACTGAAAAAAAAATATATTCTTAGATTGTAAGCTCTAAGGAGCAGGGCCCTCTGATTCCTACTGTATCAAATTGTATTGTATTTGTACTGTCTACCCTCAAGTTGTAAAGCGCTACGTAAACTGTTGGCGCTATATAAATACTGTATAATAATAATAATATACATATAACCATATGAGTGATAAGTGATGTTTGAGACAACGGTTGTCCTTATTTGTGAAGAATCCTCCAACACAACATCACACAGCAATGTGCAGTGAAAAATTCCAAAAGAAAACTTTGGTGCATAAAGTGTTTCACAGGAAAAATCCAATTGCTGAATCAAAGTGCCCAGATCATGCCGTGATGTGCCTCGGTGACCCCCAAAGTGGTTGCGCTCACCTTAGAGCGTGTGACACAGTGTTCAGCTGCGTCAATACACGCTATGGAGCCACCCCTGGGCTCAGTGATTGATAACAGATGATCTCCAAGCAGGCTCTCTATGGCTCCACAGATATCGTACTAAAAAAATAGAAGGACTATATAGTGTGATATCGCCAAAATACTTTATTAAAAAAACACCCAATCCCCACACTGGGGTACTCACATTTTACAGGTGCTATTGTGCAGCATACAGTACAGGTCCAAATAACGCTAATCGGCGTGCTGCGGGGTATAAGAAATCCACAACCCAGCTCTGTGCTGATCGCTCCGTCCTGGCCCCTCCCCTACGCGTCTTCAACACAGGGAATCACGTGTCTTCATCAGGGGGATATTCCCCTGATGAAGACACGTGATTCCCTGTGTCGAAGACGCGTAGGGGAGGGGCCAGGACGGAGCGATCAGCACAGAGCTGGGTTGTGGATTTCTTATACCCCGCAGCACGCCGATTAGCGTTATTTGGACCTGTACTGTATGGTGCACAATAGCACCTGTAAAATGTGAGTACCCCAGTGTGGGGATTGGGTGTTTTTTTAATAAAGTATTTTGGCGATATCACACTATATAGTCCTTCTATTTTTTTGGTACGATATCTGTGGAGCCATAGAGAGCCTGCTTGGAGATCATCTATTATCAATCACTGAGCCCAGGGGTGGCTCCATAGCATGTATTGACACAGGTGAACACTGTGTCACACGCTCTAAGGTGAGTGCAACCACTTTGGGGGTCACCGAGGCACATCACGGCATGATCGATCTGGGCACTTTGATTCAGCAATTGGATTTTTCCTGTGAAACACTTTATGCACCAAAGTTTTCTTTTGGAATTTTTCACTGCACATTGCTGTGTGATGTTGTGTTGGAGGATTTTTCACAAATAAGGACAACCGTTGTCTCAAACATCACTTATCACTCATATGGTTATATGTATATATATTTTTTTCAGTATCACCTGTCACTTATATGATCATATTGGAGTTTCGCATGTGATATGTATATGATATATTATTTGCATGTGATATGTATATGATATATTATTTATAGCGCACGTTTTTATTATTTTATTTTTTATTGCAATATCACTGATTAATAAGTGTTTGTTGTATTTATCTATTTATTTATATATGCAAAGTTGATTTCAGTTCCTTCATCATTTGCACATTGCACTTTGGATTTATTGTATATGGTACCACTAGGGTGAACGGACATAATGATACACACCTAAGCGCAGCGCAATTTTTCTATTCAGTATAAGTTCTTGGAATGTCCGAGGCCTAGGGGATCCAACTAAGAGGGCTACGGTCCTGTCCGCACTGGAGGGAAGTTGGGCTGGACTGCTCTGCCTGCAGGAGATGCATTTGATCAGCATTACTGTGCCACAACTCGGTAATCGGAGGTTCCAATCCCAATACCCTTCTGTTCATTCCTCCTATTCAAGGGGGGTCAGAATAACGGTTGGGAGAGGAGTGGCGTTCTCCTGCAGGGAGAGTTGTATTGATGAACAGGGCAGGTATATCTTCTTGAGAACAGACTATATGTTCTGCCAAATATTTATATCCCCCCCCATTTAAATTTGAGGTCCTATATAAATTGTTGGAGTTCACTTTGGATAAAGTAGGAATACCAGTAATAGTGGTAGGAGATTTCAACAAAGTTTTAGATAAGACCCTAGACAGATTTCCTCCGCGGAATTGCCCCAATACAACAGGAGAGGGTCGACTATCCCGATTTTTGGAGGAGAGGGGGTTGAGCGACATATGGAGAATGCGTAATCCGCAGGAACTGCAATGTTTCTGCTTTTCCAGTTCCTACCACACCCTCTCCAGAATAGATATGGCCCTGGGTAATAGGGAAGCAACATTGTTGGTAAGGAACATAGAATTTGGCCCAAGAGGAGTCTCAGACCACTCCCTGCTGGTACTGACAATAAATATCGAGAATAAGGTCCACCCAAGAGAATGGAAAATCAGTACCTATTGGTTGGAACTGATAGGTGACCCTGGAGAAGTGATGACCAGATTGAATGAATTTATTCAAATTAATGTGGACACGGCATCGGCTGGAGTGGTTTGGGACTCCTCAAAGGCCTATTTAAGAAGCATTCTGATCCAAGTTGCAAGAATCAAGGGGAAATGTAGGAAATGGGAAAGGGACATTAGGAACGAGACGATGCAGGCAGAGAGGTGATCTGTTGAAGATCCAACCCCAAATAGACAAAGGGAATGGCTGGATAAACAGCAAGCTTATAAAATGGCCCTTATAGGGGGGATAGAGAACAAGCGAATGTTCCAGAGACAGTGTTATTTTGGAGAAGGGGAGAGAGTGGGTTGTATTCTGTCCCTCTTGATTAGATCTAATAACCCCCCTCCACTGTCTCGGCAGTTAGGACATCGAATGGAGAGATCTCTACAGACGCAACAGAAATAATGCACACATTTAGTGAATATTATAAGTCCTTGTATAAATCCAACAGAGGGGCTGGGAGTAAAAGGATGGATGGTTTTCTTCGGGGAATAACAATTCCGACTTTGACAGAGAAGGACAGAATGGATATGTAGGCAACGGTGACTTTGGATGAATTGCAGCGAGCGGTGGCTGGGATGCCCAACCAAAAGTCACCAGGCCCGGACGGGCTTCCAATAGAAATACATAAACGTTATGGTGAGATATTGCTCCCAGAATTGCTGAAGACACTGAGGTGGGCATTAATTAATGGGAGACTCCCCACCTCGATGTCGGAAGCTATCATCACAGTGATACACAAGGAGAGGAATTATCAATTGGATGTATCCTCTTACCGCCCAATACCACTGTTTTGTACGTAAAAATTTGGGCCAAAGTGTTAGCAACTCGACTGAATGGATGTATTCAAAATCTTATACATCCTGACCAGTCGGGCTTTATTCCCAATAGGTCAACTAGTATTAACATCAGAAGTGTCTTCCTAAACATGCAGATCCCAACAGACAATGAAGGCTCTAGGGTGGTATTAGCCTTAGATCCCGCTAAGGCCTTTGATAGCCTGGAATGGGACTACCTATGGACAGTGCTAGAGAGATTTGGGTTTGGCCCTTCCTTTATTGAATGGGTGAAAATATTACATATCGAATCAAGAGCGAAAATAAAAATCAATAATGAATATTCAGAGCTGTTTCAGTTGGAAAGTGGGATGAGACAGGGCTGTCCTTCGTCCCCCTTGCTATTCGCCCTCGTGATGGAACCACTGGAAATCATGACCAGATCAATGTCAGGTATGCAGGGGTTCTGAAGACAGGGGAGGACAGGATAGCACTGTACGCGGACGATGTCCTATTTTTTCTTGGAGATGTTGAAACCTTCTTAAACACAGTGATACAAATGGTTGGGGAGTTTGGACAATTTTCTGGCTTGGTTATCAACTGGGAGAAGTCGGCCTTATTGCTGGTTGACCCACTTGACAGTCTGATACCGTCTGGAGCCCCCACCTAAAAGTAGTAGAAAAGCTGAAATATCTGGGTGTTTGGATCACGAATTATACAAACCAGTATGTTAATAACAAGCTAACCCCATTATTACTTAAATTAAAGCAAAAGGGAGATATCGGGAGTCGACTTCCGCTATCTGTAGCAGGGCGCTGCAATCTAATAAAGATGATATGGTTGCCGCAGATACTATACCTTTTTCACAATTCCCCGGTTTGGATAGGCCAAAAGTGGTTTAAAAGAATAGAATATCTTTTTAGGGAATTCATTTGGAAGAATGGCCAACCTAGGATTAGTCTGCAAACTATGCAATTACCGATTAAAGAAGGGGGTATGGCGTCGTGGTTCAGATGGGCGTGACCGGAGGTTGAGGGGAGGGGAAGGACGTTGCGGACCGGACCAGACCCAGCTGCTCTACCTAATGCCTTTGCTAGAAGTCTGGCTGCAGTAGCGGCTCCCCCTATCTCTATGCTGGCTGGTTTCTATGGAAGCAGGTGACTGGCGATATAGATCGAGCTCCGTCCTGTGTCTGCCTGGAGACAGGAGCCTGCACGCCTGGAGCGGCTGCACTGGCTGAGAAGGGAAGAGGACGCTGACGGAACAGCGGAACAGCTGATCAGACGGCCGAGCGGTGAGGTCACTTCAGGTACACTGTGTGTGCTGTGTGCGGTGAGAGAGCCCGCCCGTGGTGTTCCTGGTGGTGAGCCTGTAACCTGCCCCCTCTGGTGTGTCCCCTTGATGAGATCTGGATGTGGAGATTGGGGGGAGGACGCTGATGCTGACAAGTGAACAGCTGATCGGTGGATTGTGCGGCGTGAACGCTTCAGGTACAGGTACGCTGTGTGCTGTAATAGAGTCTGCCAGTAGTATTCCCTGGAGGGGCTCTTGAAATCGCCCCCCCCGGCACGTCCCTTGGTGTGTTCCTATTGTGGTGTGTGGGGAAGAGGACGCCGAAGGCTGAAGCGGTTGTCATAAGAGGGAGAGCGCGTGCATTAAGCTAAAATTGGTGTTTGCATAGCCAGTGGTGGTTCTCCCCTGGGACTATCAGCATACTCCTTGGGAAGAGGGAAGAGGCATTTGGTAGAGACTGTGCAGCACTTTATTCCGGAAGACCCAAGAGGGTGTTTGGAGGCAAGATGACCAGGAAGAAAGGGGCAGAAGAGGCTGCAGCGCAGGAAGGAGCTGGGGCACATAACACACGTGGCCCCAAAGATAAAGCAGGTCAGGGAGTAGCTGCAAAACTGGAGCGCTTTGCCCACACACCGAATTGCACGCCTAAGAAAAGTAGCCAGGTGGGAGGCGTGCAACTCCAGGGGGCACAGGCCAACCACCTTGGGGGAAGGAAAAGCCAAGGACCAGCAGAAGTATGTGCACCAATACTGTCGGAAGCGGCATTACAAACACATTTGGAAAAGGCGAGCGGATCAAGCAATGAAATAATAGATGGTAAAGGGCTACTAGAGCAGGAGCCATCTCTAAAGGACATTCTCCTAGCAATTAATGTCTGTAAAACTTCCTTGTCGGATCTATCGGATCAGCTTAGAGGTATTAGAGAGGATTTATATATGCTCAAACGGGATATGCAGGAGGTATGTACGCGGACTACCGCTCTTGAGGAGAGACTCAGTCAGGTGGAAGACGACGTGAACCCAATGAGACATGAAATTAAAAGGTTGAAGGAACAAGTGGATATGTGCTCGCAGAAGTTGGATGAATACGAAAATAGGGCACGTAGGAAGAACGTGAGGGTTTTGGGTCTCCCCGAAAGGAGCAAGGGTAACAACCCTGTAGAATATATGGAAGGCTGGTTCAGGGACATGTTCGGCAAAGATTCCTTTTCTAAATATTTTGCAATTGAACGAGCACACAGAGTTGCCTCTAGGGCTCCATTGGCGGGGGATCAGCCAAGGCCTCTCATTGTTAAATTTCTGTTTTTTAGAGATAAAATTACCATTCTCCGGAAAGCAAGGGAGATGAAGAACATACAGTATAACGGCGCAAGAATATCCTTATACCCAGATTTTTCCCCTGAGCTGCAGAGACAGAGGGCAAAGTTTATAGAGTGTAAACGGAAACTCCAGCAGCACAGAATTGGTTACGCGCTATTATACCCAGCCCGCTTGCGGGTAACAGCAAATGGGGAGGTGAAGTTCTTTAATGCCCCTGCAGAAGTTTTTTCATGGCTGGAGAAGTATGAGGGGAGGCCACAGCATGGTGAAGGTCTATAGAGGGGGGGGGGGAGGAGAAGGATAAAACAAGTTCCTTTTTTTTGTTCTTTGGACTGATGGTCATTTAAATTTTCTGGATATTTTTTTTTTTTTCTTCTTGTTTTCCTTCTTCTCGTTCCTTCTCCCTTGCACCGATGTATTTTTTATTTTTTTTTTGTAGAAGTGAAGGTTTAGGGGAGTAGTAGATTCAATCCTTTTCACATTGGTTAGGTTGGGGGTAATTCCCCTCTCATAAAGGTTCGGGTAGCAACGTAGAAGGAGAAAGGAGGTATACCCACGTTTAGAGGGTTAATCATGGTCACTTTGGAAGCCCAGGATAGGGGCCCAAGGGTGGGCGAAGGGGGGAGGGGGAAGGGGGGGAGGGAGGGTTGGGATGTGGGGGGGAGGATTGGAAGAAAGGGTATGTATGAGGTGGTAAGGTGGGAGGAGGGTGGTAGGGGTGTGGTATGGAATGTAGTGAGTAGTATTGAGTGTACAAGAGTAAATTCACTAAAATTTCAAATATTAGCCACAATGGTTTGTTTTGTAATATTGAGGGCCGAGACTGTATTCTGGCAAGTGTGTATATACCTTCACCATTCAGCACAGGGATACTCAGTGTTCTGTTAAGCTCTACAGCGGATAAGTATTGAGTGCACACGAAAAGCAAATTCACTAAAATTTCAAATATTAGTCACAACGGTGTTAGAGATGATTACTATTTTTTGCAAAGTTAAGACACAGGTATAAGTGAATGTTAGGCACTAAAGGTGGTAGGATGGTAACCTCAGGGATATTTAGATGTATGAATGTATGTTCATGGAATGCACGGGGGGTAAAGGAGATGTGGAAAAAACAGGCAATTTTTTCTATGGCCAGGTTAAGGGATGTTGGGATATTCTGTCTTCAGGAGACCCACCTGGATAAAGGTACAACTAGTGTTCTGAGACACAGGAATTATCAGGAGCAGTATCATTCAACATACACATCGTATTCAAGAGGTGTGAGTGTACTGATAAGCACTGGGTTGGTTTTCTCCTGTAGACAGAGTAAACTGGACAAGAAGGGTCGGTATGTTTTTTTGTTTTGTAATATTGAGGGCCGGGACTGTATTCTGGCAAGTGTGTATATACCTCCTCCATTCAGTACAGAGATACTCAGTGAACTGTTAAGCTTTATAGCGGATAAACCTGGGGTGCCGGTGATAGTGACGGGAGACTTTAATATGGCTATGGACAATTGCTTAGATAGGTTCCCGACAAGGGTGGTCTCTGGTGGGGTATCCAGAGGCCCGCTCCTACAATTTTGTAAGGAGGTAGGGTGGGTGGATATCTGGAGGAAGTGGCACCCGGATGTGAAGCAATACTCTTGCCACTCTAGAACACATGCCACTCTCTCTAGGATCGATTTAGTGCTCTGCAATGAGGAAGCCTTAAGGATAGTGGCGGGGGTAGATTACGAGCCAAGGGGGCTCTCAGACCATTCTCCAGTAGTTTTTTCAGTTAGAACGGGGTCGAATTTTGGAGGGAGGGAGTGGAAATTGAACCCCTTTTGGCTCGAAGTAATTGAGAATGACGGGGGGATTGTAGGTGATCTAAAAGAATTTATAAAGCTGAATTCAGGTTCCGCCCCGCTAGGTATAATATGGGACGCCTTGAAGGCGTTCCTTAGGGGGATCCTTATACAGAAAATTTCCTCTGTTAAGAGGAAATCACAGGTTAAGAAACATAAAATAAAGGAACGGGTGAGGGAGGCGGAGAGTAGATATGTGGAGGAACCAACCTTAGCCAGATATGAGGGTTGGGTAGAGGGTCAGGAGGAATATAGGAAACTAGTTCTGGAGAAAGAGGAAAAAAGGAGAATGTTTCAGAAGCAGAATTTTTTTGGGGAAGGGGAATCAGTGGGAAGAACCCTGGCATTGATAGCTAGAGCAAATGGCCCCTCATCCACTATATCAGCAATATGGGATAAGGGAGGGAGGATTATAAGGACTACCCCCGGTATAGTGGAGGTGTTCAAAGAGTATTATGAAGACCTGTACAAGTACAAGTTTTTTGAAAAACTGAAAATTGTCCCGTTATCCAATGAAGACAGGGAAATTTTGGAAGCCCCGTTAACACAGGTAGAGCTGCAAAGAGTGGTAATGGAGATGGCGAATCAGAAAGCACCAGGACCCGACGGCTTGCCTACAGAAATTTACAAGAAATATGGAGATGTTTTGCTCCCAAAATTACTGGAAGTTTTAAACGGGGCAGTGGTGGAAGGAAGATTGCCCATGTCCATGACAGAAGCCACTATCATAATTTTGTTGAAAGAAGGGAAGAATCCCTTAGAAGTATCCTCCTATAGACCGATCTCACTCTTGTGTACAGATATTAAGATCCTGACAAAAGCCTTAGCAAATAGGTTAAAAAAGATAATTGCTAAAGTAATACATTCGGACCAAACAGGTTTTATACCAGATAGATCGGTAAGCGTGAATATTAGGCGTGTCTATGGTAACGTACAATTACCTATAGAGAAGGGGGGGAATAGAGCCATTTTATCTTTAGACGCGGTCAAGGCTTTCGATAGCCTTGAATGGCATTATTTGTGGAAAGTATTGGCAGAGTTTAAATTTGGTCCTAATTTTGTGAAATGGCTGAGAATTTTATATGACAAACCAAGAGCTAAAGTCAGGGTTAATGGGGAGTGTTCCGGGGGGTTCCAGTTGGGGAGGGGGACGAGACAGGGGTGTCCGCTGTCGCCCCTGCTCTTCGCCCTCGCGGTGGAGCCACTGGCAGTGGCTCTAAGAACGTCACAAGAGTTTCGTGGGTTTAGAAGAGGGAGCGAGGAAGAGAAAGTCGCAATGTATGCGGATGATATTCTGCTATTTTTGGAGGATACACAGTCCTCACTGCTAGCAGCCATGAAATTGATTAAAGAATTCGGCCATTTCTCCGGTTTAAAAATCAACTGGGAAAAATCCTCACTCTTGCCGATAGATCCCCTGGTAGACCCGCTTCCGAGACAGGTAGATTCAATAAGAGTGGTAAACCAAATGAGGTATTTAGGGGTGAATATAACAAAAGATCCGGGACAGTACATAACAGGTAATATAGTACCACTAATGGTGAAGTTAAAACAAAAGAGTCGGGTGTGGGGCAGTCTTCCTCTCTCGGTCGCCGGTAGATGTAATCTTATCAAGATGATATGGATGCCGCAAATTCTATTCGTAATACACAATTCCCCTGTTTGGATCCCAAAACATTGGTTTAAAAAGATGGACAGTTTGTTCA
This sequence comes from Aquarana catesbeiana, assembly GCF_042186555.1. Taxonomy (NCBI): domain Eukaryota; kingdom Metazoa; phylum Chordata; class Amphibia; order Anura; family Ranidae; genus Aquarana; species Aquarana catesbeiana. The sequence continues at coordinate 461,478,617 of NC_133324.1, read as the reverse complement.
GAGAATTAATTTGGAGGAAAGGGGTGGCAAGGATTGGTTTGCGGGTGTTTCGTCGGCCGAGGGAGGAGGGAGGTCTGGCCCTACCGGACCCCTGGAGCTACTTTTTGGCAGCCCAAATGCAGCATATGAGAGGCAGCAACCTGCCTGAAGAGAGGGAAGGAGGTAGTGGTATATGGCTAAACAACAGCGGTCATGATACAGTTGTGGAAGCAGTGGAGGCAGAGTCTTTTGTGCATAGCTGTCCCACAACTCAGTTAATGATTAGAAGCTGGAAGACTGTGAAGGCTGTGTTAGGGTATACGGGGTTTTCTGAGTTCTCTCCAATATGGAATAACAAAAATTTAAAAGAGCTTATTACGTTGGGGAAAATAGAAGAGTGGGATAGGAGAGGTATTCATTGCTTGGCACAGCTGTATAGGGTGGGGAGACTGAAGTCATTTCAAGAGCTAAGTGAGGAGTTTGCAGTCCCCAATAGGCTATTTTTTCAATATCTGCAAGTGAAGCACGCCCTGGAGACACAATTCAGAAGAAAGGGGATAGAGTGGAATGAAATGCCTTTGTTGAAGAAAGTGGTAAACAATAGTGGCTCGGGAGGGCTGATCTCAGAAATATATAGGGGTATAAATATGACAGGGCAGGAGGGGGTAGTGGTGTTGAGGAAAAGAGCCAAATGGGAGGAAGAGATTGGTACTATTACGGAGGCACAGTGGAAGTATGTCCTAGCATTGGGGCCTAGGATCTCTCTGTCACCGGCACAAGGGGTATCCCATTTGTATCTGATCTATAGACTTTACTATACCCCAGAAAAACTATTTAGGTTTGGGAAGAGGCAAGACGCGAAATGCCAACGTTGCGGGGACGGGGGAGGAGACCTGATGCACATGTTCTGGCGATGCCCCAAGCTATATAGATATTGGGAAGAAATAGTGGGGAAAATTAACGTAGTATTTGGGACCTCGCTAGCCATGGAGGCCAGAACTTGTCTTTTGAGCCTGATGGAGAACAATGGTGTGCTGAAAGACACCCAAACCGCAATAATAAGATGCCTGTTCCAGGGTAGGAAGATTATAGCAAGGAAGTGGCAGGCAAAAGACCCCCCAACAGTAGTAGAATGGCTGAGAGAGGTTAATGATATGATTATGAAGGAGGAGCTTTGGTATAGAAAGAAAGGTAGTTTGAAGGAATATAAGAAGATATGGAAGCAATGGCTGGAGTATGAATGGTCTGATCGGGTAGGAGTGGATTAGGTAGAAAGGGTGGAGTGAGTATGGGGTGGAGGGAGGTTGGAAGATATGGTGTGATGGAGGGAGGGGAGGTGTGGAGGGGTATTATAGGGGAATATGTTTGGGGATGCTGTCCTCTGTTTTTCTGCTCTTCAGTAGGCTGACTTTTCTTGAGAAGTTTTTTTACGGGATGTGCACATTATTTGCTTGGTTGGATAAGTCTTTATTTCATATTTGAGGGGGGGGGGGAGGGGAGGGAGGAGAAAAAAAAATAAAAAATAAACCACAATGATGTGAAAAATGAGAGGAGATAAATTTTGATTTTCAAAGTTGATACAATGTCTCTCAATAAGATTTTCGCTGAAGTGGAAGAAAAAGGGAAAAAAAAAAAAAAAAAAAAAAAAGAAAGAAAGAAAAGAAGGGGGTATGGCAGTACCGCACCCGAGATCTTATTTCTTAGCATCTCAGCTGCAACATCTAGTGGGCTGTGGAGGTGTAGGAGGTGGAAACTCTAGTGGCAGAATAATGCTAATGGGGACCCCACATAACATACTAGTGGAGGCATTGGAGGCAGACTCATTCATCCATAGATGCCCGACTATAAAACTAGTTAGCAAAGTATGGGAGGTAACGAAGGCACTAATGGGGTATAATGGGATGACAGAATATACTCCCCTATAGAATAATAAAAACCTGGCGGAAGTAAGGAGCATAGAGAGGCCCAGGGAGTAGGAGAGGCAGGGTATCAATCTGCTAATCCAGTTATATGAGGGCAATATAATGACAACATTTTCAAATTTAAGAAGGGAATTTAATATACCAAATAACTCCTTCTATAAATATCTCCAGATAAGACACACTATTCAAACACAGTTTAGGTCACAAAGAATTGACTGGACCCAGACCCCCATCCACCTAAAAATAATCAAGTCAGATACAGCTAAATGACTAATCTCTGAGTTATGTACCAGAGCTAGGATATTGAGAGGAATAGGACCCTCTAGGAGTAAAATGGGATAGGAGAAAGACATGGGGGTAATAACCACGGAAGAGTGGGATAATATTTTAGAACGGGGGGCATTGGTTTCAATCTCCCCTTCACAGAAAGTGTCCCACTTGTTCCTAATACATAGAGTCTACAATACACCTAAAAAAATGTTCAAACTTGGGTGGAGACAGGATGATAAGTGTCCTAGGTGCAAGGCGACAGGTGACTTCATTCACATGGTGTGGAAGTGCCCGAAGCTATTTAGATATTGGGTGGAGATAATAGATACGATAAATAAAATCTTCGGAACCACATTAGAACTGGTAGCCAAGACATGTCTGCTAGAGAGTAGGAATGAGCCGAACACCCCCCTGTTCGGTTCGCACCAGAACATGCGAACAGGCAAAAAATTTGTTCGAACACACGAACACCATTAAAGTCTATGGGACTCGAACGTGAATAATCAAAAGTGCTAATTTTAAAGGCTTATATGCAAGTTATTGTCATAAAAAGTGTTTGGGGACCTGGGTCCTGCGTCAGGGGACATGTATCAATGCAAAAAAAGTTTTAAAAACTGTCGTTTTTTCGGGAGCAGTGATTTTAATAATGCTTAAAGTGAAATAATAAAAGTGTAATATTCCTTTAAATTTCGTACCTGGGGGGTGTCTATAGTATGCCTGTAAAGGGGTGCATGTTTCCCGTGTTTAGAACAGTCTGATGGCAAAATGACATTTCAAAGGAAAAAAAGTCATTTAAAACTACTCGCGGCTATTAATGAATTCTCGGTACATAAAAGTTCATTGATAAAAACGGCATGGGATTTCCCCACAGGGGAACCCCGAACCAAAATAAAAAAAAAATGGTGTGGGGTCCCCCTAAGTTCCATACCAGGCCCTTCAGGTCTGGTATGGATATTAAGGGGAACCCCGTGCCAAAGTTTAAAAAAAAAATGGTGTGGGGTCCCCCTCAAAATCCATACCAGACCCTTATCCGAGCACGCAACTTGGCAGCCTGCAGGAAAAGAGGAGGGATGAGAGAGCGCACCCGCTCCTGAATGCCTTAAACATTGGGAGGGTGCTTTGGGGTAGCGGCCCCCCAAAGCACCTTGTCCCCATGTCGATGAAGACAAGAGCCTCATCCCCACAACCCTTGGCCGGTGGATGTGGGGGTCTGCGGGCAGGGGGCTTATTGGAATCTGGAAGCCCCCTTTAACAAGGGGACCTCCAGATCCCGCCCCCCCTGTGTGAAATGGTAAATGGTAAATTCACATGGTGTGGAAGTGCCCGAAGCTATTTAGATATTGGGTGGAGATAATTACCATTTCACAAAAAAGTGTCAAAAATGTTAAAAATGAGACAGTTTTTGACAATTCCTTTATTTAAAGTCTTCTTCGGGTCTTCTTTCTTCTATCTTCCTTCAGTTTATTCCTCCAGTTTCTTCTTCCTCTGGTTCTTCCTCCGATCCTCTGCTTCTTGCTCCGGTGTTCTCGTCCGGCATCTTCCTCCACGGCGTCTTCTTCCCCGCTTCGTTCTTGGGCCGCTCCGCATCTATGGGAGGCTCCCGCTGTGTGACGCTTCTTGTCTTTTGACACTTCTTAAATAACGGAGGGCGGGGCCATCCAGTGACCCCGCCCCCCCTCTGATGCACAGGGACTTGACGAGGACTTCCCTGTAGCTTTCCCCGTGACGTCAGAGGGGGCGAGGTCACCAGGTTACGTAACCGGTGACCCCGCCCCCTCTGACATCATGGGGAAAGCCATAGGGGAAGTCCCCGTCAAGTTCCCGTGCGTCAGAGGGGGGCAGGATCATCGGGTGGCTCTGTCCTCCATTATTTAAGAAGTGTCAGAAGAAGAGAAGCGTCACAAAGCGGGAGCCTCCCATGGATGCGGAGCGGCCCAAGAATGAATCAGGGAAGAAGACGCCGCAGAGGAAGATGCCGGACGAGAACACCGGATCAAGAAGCAGAGGATCCGAGGAAGAACCAGAGGAAGAAGAAGATGGAGGAAGAAACCGAAGGAAGAAGGAAGGAAGAAGACCCGAAGAAGATGGAAAGAAGACTTTAAATAAAGGAATTGTCAAAAACTGTCTCTTGTCATTTTTAACATTTTTGACACTTTTTTTGTGAAATGGTAGGGGTACTTTTGTACCCCATTACCATTTCACACGGGGGGGCGGGGTCTGGGGGTCCCCTTGTTAAAGGGGGCTTCCAGATTCAGATAAGCCCCCCGCCCGCAGACCCCCACAACCACCAGCCAAGGGTTGTGGGGATGAGGCCCTTGTCCTCATCAACATGGGGACCAGGTGCTTTGGGGGGCCGCTACCCCAAAGCACCCTCCCAATGTTGAGGGCATGTAGCCTGGTACGGTTCAAGATAGGGCGCTCTCTCATCCCCCCTCTTTTCCTGCAGCCTGCCAGGTTGCGTGCTCGGATAAGGGTCTGGTATGGATTTTTGGGGGGACCCCATGCCATTTTTTTTTTAAATTTTGGTTCGGGGTACCCTGTGGGGAAATCCCATGCCATTTTTATCAATTAACTTTTATGTGTGTTGTCGAACCGACAATTCATTAATAGCCGCGAGTAGTTTTAAATGACTTTTTTTCCTTTGAAATGTCATTTTACTGTCAGACTGTTCTAAACACGGGAAACATGCGCCCCTTTACAGGCATACTATAGACACCCCCAGGGACGAAATTTAAAGGAATATTACACTTTTATTGTTTCACTTTAAGCATTATTAAAATCACTGCTCCCGAAAAAACGTCTGTTTTTAAAACTTTTTGCACTTCCGGTTCCGGCGCCACATGAGGAGGAGGTAGCTAGCTCCAGCTCCCGCAGCGCTCCTCACAAATCTGCCTCTTAAGCCGGCTATTGCTCCGAGGAGACCCCCCATCACAGTGCGGACACTCAGCGGTCTCCCATGGATCGCTTTGTGGAGCGATCGTACGCTCGGGCGGTCACATCCACAATCCCCACCGGAGGAGACACAGCGGCGGACACAGAAAAGATGGCGGCCGCCCCAGGCATGATGGAGCAGGCACACACGCAGCCACAGCCGCTACCACAGCTCCCCTCAGCTCCTGACATGACAGGTACGGACCCTACCTCCCCTGCTGGAATTGCACAAGCTGTAGTCACGCTGCTGGGCCCTACTCTCACAGCTACAGTGGATGCAGCAGTACATAGAGGGTTAGAGCAGTTACATATTGACCTACAAGCACAGGCACAGAGAATCAATCAGGTAGAGGATAGAATCTCCTCCCTGGAAGATGAACTCACAGCCTCAACTGCAGCAGTAGCACGTCTCACAGCTACTAACAGAGACATATGGGACAAACTCGATGATTTGGAAAATCCTTCGAGGAGAAACAATTTACGCATCATTGGACTGCCTGAATCAGTATCCACACAACAGCTAACCAATATATGTGCAAAAATCATCCCAGAACAACTGGGCCTTCGCATTCCCTGCACTATTGAACGTGCGCACCGCATAGGTCAATTCTCAGAATCACGCGCCAAACCCCGCCACGTTATTGTAAAGTACCTCAACTACGCGGACAAGAATGCCATAATGCAAAAGTTTCGTAGTTCACGGTCTTTAATGGTTGATGGCGCAAAACTCCTACTTTTTGCAGATTACTCCATAGAGGTAATGAAGCAGCGTAAAGCGTTTTCTCCGATCTGCTCCACCCTTCATCATAACCAAATCCGATTCTTCTTAGCCTATCCAGCTGTCCTCCGCATCCAAACACATGAAGGAGAACACCTCACGTTTCATGCCCCTGAGGAGGCGGAACATTTTCTCGCCACTCGAGGCACCGAAATGGAGCATAGCAACATTGAAGAGAATTCACCATCATCATCACCGTCGACAGCGAAGATACCACCTAAACATCAACGCAGCCCCACAAAACCTCCATACAAACGCAGCCGCTTTACTAACCAAGAAGACCGCTCTGCAAATTGATGAAGGACTCCAGGAACTTTTTCTAACCAATTACACTTCCTCGGATGGGTAATATTACCCCCCATTATCTCTAACATGATTTCTTCTTATTTTACTTGTTAGCCTGTCTTAGGTGTAAAGTTTTACACGGTTGATATTACTTGTCAGCTCAAGCTCATGTTATAATGCCTCCCAGCTTGGTATACCACCACCCACCACCCACACTCTGTTTACCCAAAAGGTCAACATAATAACTGAGTTGATCTCCACAGCAATAGACCCCTCACTGGGCAGACCCTTTAATTAAGCCCCCCCCTTTGTACTATATTATCTTGGCTGAGCCTATTCTTTGACACAGATACAACCAGCCACTTCCCTTAACCCCATACCCTGATCCTACCCCTATACCAATTCCTTCCTACTAACCCCCCTCCCTCCCCCCTTTCCCTCATTTCTTCCTCCCTTCTCCCACTCCTCTTAGCCAAAATCATGCTCATATGTGAGGAGCTAGCGGGTCGCTGAGAGGCATTACGGATAGATGTATCTCATGTGGAAAAAAGTGAAGTACACTGTTTGTAGTTTGCTACGCTATAACCATAACCTTGCTTTGTTACAGCTCAATACCTGTTGCTTAATATACTCGCAATTCATGTTTGCCCTATTAGTACCTTTTCCTTTATGTGACCTACAACTTCTGGGCGATTCCCATATGGTTAACACTGTACATATCAGGAGGCTTCCTGATCAGCCTCCCACTCATTACAACTATAATATCCAATCATGTCTTTGTCGGCCGATGGGAGTCACCTGAAATTTATTTCATGGAATGTTAAGGGGCTCCGATCCCCGAATAAACGTTTGTCCATTCTTAGACATTTACAGCATCTTCGGGCAGATGTGGCTCTACTGCAGGAGACACATCTCTCCGCAGACGATTTAACTCGCCTTCAAAAAATGTGGGTAGGATCTGTATACGGGTCCCCCGCATTAGGCCGCAAAGCTGGTGTAGCTATTTTAATTCATAAAAACTTACAACACTCTGTCAGAGAGGTGAGAGCTGACGCCCTAGGCCGCAAATTGACTTTACATATGACCATAGGCGACAAAGCCGTAGCTATCACTAATATCTATGCTCCCAACTCTCCATACACTTTATTCTTTCAGGACATGGTTCAATGGGTTCTCACTGCCCCTGAAGTACTGCATTTAGTGGGTGGGGACTTTAACTCGGCCAGGTCCACACTGGCAGACCGCACTTATCTCCCTAAGCAAAAGACAAGGCCCGGTCCCTCCCATACACCAGACTTAACTCCCCTAGCACACTCCATTGAATCTATGCATTTTGTTGACATCTGGTGACTGACACATCCAACGGACAGAGAATATACTTTTTTCTCGCCCCCACATAATACCTTCTCTCGTATAGACTACTTCTTTGCCTCCCCGGCCCTAGTATCTGTTATAAACACCCCAGACATTTACGATGCCAGAATCTCAGACCATAGCCCCATCGCAGTTCATTTGACTCAATCCACACCCTCAACACCTTCCCCTATCTGGCGTTTCCCTTCATATCTGGCGGAAAATGAAGACTTCCAACACGTTTTGCACCAAACATGGGAAGAATATATCTCCACAAATGGAGCACATATTTCTGACCCAAACCTCTTCTGGGAAGCAGGTAAAGCCTTCCTACGAGGTAAAATCATTTCGTACACCGTACAATTTAAAAAACACACCCGACAACAATATATGCAAGCAAGTGAATCCTTACGCCTAGCTCACGACAAGCTAATACTAAACCGCACCTTAGCTAATAAACAGGAATGGAAGCGGGCCAAGTGCGCCTTTGATCTCTGGGCAGAACAACACGAAGCTGCTAAAACTTCGTACTCTACTCTTCACTTTCACAAATTTGGCAACAAGGCAGGCAGATTGCTTGCCAGACTATGCTCAGGACCAAGACGTCCTACACATATCCCAACCTTGAGAAATGCTTCCGGCTCATTAGTTACCTCGCCTGCCGAAGTCAGCAAATTTCTTGCAGATTATTATACTGATTTGTATCGAGCAGACCCAGCAGATCAACCTGCCGTGGAAGCTCTGCTAGACAAGATACACCTGCCCAGGCTTCAAACGTCACACTTGGAGGCACTTAATGCGCCTATAACTCTAGAAGACATACAACACACGATCAAATCTATGGCCTCTGCTAAAGCTCCGGGTCCCGACGGGTACACTGCGGAATTCTTCAAATTAACCGCTGATTTCATTCCCAACACACTGAAGCATGTATATGCAGCCATGTGGGACGGAGGTCCATACCTCCCCACAGGGACACAAGCTCATATCAAATTAATCTCAAAGAAAGGGAAGGATCCCCTACTTCCAGGATCCTATCGTCCAATTTCGCTAATAAATGTGGACGTAAAAATCCTGTCTAAAATCGTAGCATCACGTTTAGCCCTCATACTTCCATCCCTCTTACACCCAGCCCAATCTGGTTTTGTCTCAGGACGATCGGCTACACTAAACATCCGCAAGGTCTTAATGGCGCTAGAATTTGCTAAAACACACCCCGATCAAGACGTAGCAATCATGTCCCTAGACGCCGAAAAAGCCTTTGACAACATTGGTTTTTCATGGCTTTTCACGGTAATGGAAAAATTCGGCTTCTCAGGTCAAATTACAAGGTTCCTCTCACAAATGTACGCCTCACCAACGGCACGCCTTGTCACTCCGAACTTCATTTCAGACACCATCCCCTTAGCGAAAGGAATGCGACAGGGCTGCCCCCTATCCCCGTTGTTATTCAACATTGAGATTGAACCCTTATCTAGAATCCTCAATTCAACTGAAGGGGTTAGTGGCATCACCTTGGGAAACCAAACACTCCGCTCTGCACTATTTGCGGACGATATTTTATTGTTTTCCACTGACCCTGTATCAGACTTTGACAGACTTAAACAAATATTTACGACCTTCCGACTCTGCTCTGGTTTTCGTATAAACTTTGATAAAAGTGAAATCTTAGCACTACACCCTCGACTATCCACTAAGTGGACACATTTGTCCCCGCTGACCATTGCATCTCAACATATAACATACTTAGGAATACATATAGGCCGAGACCCATCTTCCCTGTATATACTCAATTATCCTCCCTTGGTGGCCAAAATTGTTCAGGAATTGGAGGCTTGGGGTGCCCTTCCCCTCTCGCTTTTTGGGAGATCCCACCTATTTAAAATGGTATCATTTGCACGCCTACTGTACCCCATGCAGACCATACCTCTATTATTGAGGCATTCAGATGTGCAAAAACTTCAGAAGGCTGTGACAGCTTTCCTATGGTCTAGCAAAAAACCACGCATTGCGCTCCAAAAACTATGTCTTCCGAAGGGCGAGGGCGGGGCAGGACTCCCCAACATTCGTTTTTATAATTTAGCCTGCTTACTTAGACAGGGACTAGACTGGTTACCAGGAGGGTCCAAATATTCCAACTATGCCCTAGAGGACTCTATGGCTTCACCATACGACCTTGCAGGCATCCTCCACTCCAATCCTAACAACCTGCCGCATAAGCTCAAAACCAGCATACTATTCAGGGATACTGTCATCGCCTGGAGGGAGGTCAGAAAATTACTTGGACTGCCTTCTAGCATCTCGAAACATCTCAAAATACAAGGCAACCCTATGTTCTTACCCTCCACTTTACATAAAGCCTATACCCAATGGCAATCTAGAGGACTCATACGGATAATTTTGTTATACCGAGAGAATACAAGTAAGCTCAAACCATACCAAAACCTGATGCAGGAATTCTCCCTCCCACCAACTCACAGCTTCTTCCATTACCAACTCACAAATTATTTGAGATCCTGTTGTGGTCCCGAGTCTGATCCTTTCAAACCATCCTTTATTGATAACTTACTACAAAGCAAAGATTACTCTATCTCTAACATTTACTCCCACCTCATTCAACACCAGTCACGGAAGTACCGCCTCACGCCTTTTCCAAAAATGGTCCCATATACTGGGAGATGAAGATCTACCCGACAAAATCCTTGAGGGATATAGGCTCACCCGGAAACTTACAATCTCTGAAACATGGCTTGAAACTCAATTTAAGATTATCCACAGAGCATACTTCCCATTTCGTTTCAACAAAGAAGACCCGTCTCAAGCTATATGTCCATGGTGCTTATTGCCACGTCCCACGCTGCTCCATAGGCTTTGGGAGTGCTCTGCTATTAACAACTACTGGAACGATGTGATAGCCTACATTAACAAAATCTGCAATATCAGGTTACATAGTGACTGCCTACTATGCTTGTTTAGCATCACACCTACAGCCTCCTCCTTGTCCGCACTGGACTTTCCAAACATACCTCACTGGGCCAATATCTGCCTTCTTGTAGCCCGCAGGACTATTATGTCCCACTGGATCACGACGTCGCCGCCCAGTCTGCCTGCGGTTATAAAAGCCTTGACGTCTTTATTCTATCTAGAAAGATTGGACCTCCTCAAGTCAAATCTCCGCTTTACCCCATGATTTTTCAAACGCTGGAGAAGGTTTCTGGAAGCCACATTTCCTCAACAGACCATCCAAGACATAATGCACCCATTTAGATATACAGAATGGTACCTGACGAGAGACATCACTAATTCACTCGGCAAACTTAAAATCCCTCCAGCGACTGATCCTTCTTCATTTAAACCACCATAAACGGCCTACAACTACTTGAAGCTCCTTGGCATCCATCAACTTCAGCTTTTACACTCTGGGACTATATTCACCCAAACAAAATGTATTAACCAGATCATATTATAGGTTATCTAGCTAGATATGTTCATAAGTCGCCTCCATTCCCTAAAGGTACTAAAAATTTAGGTTAAATCTTTTTGGCAACTTCTTGCCCAATGTTAGTGACAAGCTGGCAAATGTGAATTGCTTACCCCCCTTTCCCTCCCCTCTCCCCTCCCTCTCCCCAGTACCCCTTATAACTATGTTCATGTTCAGGTATAACATACATTTTGTATAAGGAATATTTGTGTATATTCATGCCTTACAATTGATTTGTACAATGTCTTCTTTGAATATATTTTGAAAAAATCAATAAATATTTAAAAAAAAAAAAACTTTTTGCATTGATACATGTCCCTTGACGCAGGACCCAGGTCCCCAAACACTATTTATCACAATAACTTGCACATAATGCCGCGTACACACGAGCGGACTTTACGGCAGACTTTGCTCGGCGGACTTTTCGCCGGACTTTGTCGGCTCCTTGCGCCAGACTTAAAAAGGGACGGACTTGGCCACACACGATCATTGCAAAAGTCCGCTGGTTTGGAACGCGGTGACGTATAGCACGTACGACGGGACCATAAAAAGGAAGTTCAAGCCCCACAATGGCACCCTTTGGGCTCCTTCTGCTAATCTCGTGTTTATCTCGTGTTAGTAGAAGTTTGGTTAGAGACGATTCGCGCTTTTCACACTTCAGCTTATTTCGATCGTTTTCTGCGGTTCAGTTTGTGCTTGTGAGGTTTGTATCTGCTTTTCAGTGCGTGTTGGTCAGTTCGTAACCTGCCTTGCAGGCCGTTCTGGTCCGCTCGTTCCTGATTTTCAGGTCGTTCTTCATAGGCCTTGCTGTTCTTCAGTGCGTTTGCTATAAGTTTGTTTGACCAGCCGACCGTTTTGAAGCCATGTCGCGTGGACGTACTCATTCTCGAGTTCGTGCTGCATGGGGACTTGGTGTTGGGGTTAATACTTTGACCTGAGTCCAGTCCATGAACAATGCAAGTAGGAGTTCATGGATGAAGAATTGGTTGCGCCAGCGTGACCAATTCTCGCACATGCCTTTGCTCCGTGAGCTCCGTGAGAATAATCCTGAGGATTTCAGGAATTTTCTCAGGATGACCGACCCCGTTTTTGAGCGTCTGCTGGCTATGCTGACCCCCTATATCAACAGGCAGGATACCTGCATGAGGCAAGCCATCAGTGCGGAGCAGAGGCTAGTTGCCACGTTACGTTACTTGGCGACTGGGAGAAGTCTTCAGGACTTGAAGTTCTCAACAGGCATCTCCCCCCAGGCTCTGGGGATAATAATCCCAGAGACTTGTTCTGCCATCATTCAGGTCCTGCAGAAGGACTATATGAAGGTACGTTTTATCCTTTAACATGACATGATATGTATTAAATGTTTGCTAATGTATTGTATAAATGTCCTCCGTACCTAATTGCCATGCTTTCAATATGCTGTGAATGTCCCCTTTATCTTCATACATGCCTGTTTTTGGACATTAATCATTTATTGCCCTACAGGCATATTTACCTTCAATAACCTCCCCACCATGCAATCCTGGGTCATAGTTACATAGTTACATAGTAGGTGAGGTTGAAAAAAGACACAAGTCCATCAAGTCCAACCTATGTGTGTGATTATGTGTCAGTATTACATTACATATCCCTGTATATTGCGGTCATTCAGGTGATTATCTAATAGTTTCTTGAAGCTATCAATGCTCCCCGCTGAGACCACCGCCTGTGGAAGGGAATTCCACATCCTTGCCGCTCTTACAGTAAAGAACCCTCTACGTAGTTTAAGGTTAAACCTCTTTTCTTCTAATTGTAATGAGTGGCCACGAGTCTTATTAAACTCTCTTCTGCGAAAAAGTTTTATCCCTATTGTGTGGTCACCAGTACAGTATTTGTATATTGAAATCATATCCCCTCTCAAGCGTCTCTTCCCCAGAGAGAATAAGTTCAGTGCTCGCAACCTTTCCTCATAACTAAGATCCTCCAGACCCTTTATTAGCTTTGTTGCCCTTCTTTGTACTCGCTCCATTTCCAGTACGTCCCTCCTGAGGACTGGTGCCCAGAACTGGACAGCATACTCCAGGTGTGGCCGGACCAGAGTCTTGTAGAGCGGGAGAATTATCGTTTTATCTCTGGAGTTGATCCCCCTTTTACTGCATGCCAATATTCTGTTTGCTTTATTAGCAGCAGCTTGGCATTGCATGCCATTGCTGAGCCTATCATCTACTAGGACCCCCAGGTCCTTTTCCATCCTAGATTCCCCCAGAGGTTCTCCCCCCAGTGTATAGATTGCATTCATATTTTTGCCACCCAAATTATTTTACATTTTTCTACATTGAACCTCTTTTGCCATGTAGTCGCCCACCCCATTAATTTGTTCAGGTCTTTTTGCAATATTTCCACATCCTGCGGAGAAGTTATTGCCCTGCCTAGCTTAGTATCGTCTGCAAATACAGAGATTGAACTGTTTATCCCATCCTCCAGGTCGTTTATGAACAAATTAAATAGGATTGGTCCCAGCACAGAACCCTGGGGAACCCCACTACCTACCCCTGACCATTCTGAGTACTCCCCATTTATCACCACCCTCTGAACACGCCCTTGTAGCCAGTTTTCAATCCATGAACTCACCCTATGGTCCATGCCAACGCACCTTATTTTGTACAGTAAACGTTTATGGGGAACTGTCAAATGCTTTTGCAAAATCCAGATACACCACGTCTACGGGCCTTCCTTTATCTAGATGGCAACTCACCTCCTCATAGAAGGTTAATAGATTGGTTTGGCAAGAACGATTCTTCATGAATCCATGCTGATTACTGCTAATGATATCATTCTTATTACTAAAATCTTGTATATAGTCCCTTATCATCCCCTCCAAGAGTTTACATACTATTGATGTTAGGCTAACTGGTCTGTAATTCCCAGGGATGTTTTTTGGGCCCTTTTTAAATATTGGTGCTACATTGGCTTTTCTCCAATCAGCTGGTACCATTCCAGTCAATAGACTGTCTGTAAAAATTAGGAACAACGGTCTGGCAATCACCTGACTGAGTTCCCTAAGTACCCTCGGATGCAAGCCATCTGGTCCCGGTGATTTATTAATGTTAAGTTTCTCAAGTCTAATTTTAATTCCGTCCTCTGTTAACCATGTAGGTGCTTCCTGTGTTGTGTCATGAGAATAAACACTGCAGTTTTGGTTACTGAAGCCCCCCGATTCACTCGTGAAGACTGAGGAGAAGAATAAATTCAATACCTTTGCCATCTCCCCATCCTTTGTAACCAGATGTCCTTCCTCATTCTTTATGGGGCCAATATGGTCTGTCCTCCCTTTTTTACTGTTTACATACTTAAAGAATTTCTTGGGATTTTTTTTGCTCTCCTCCGCTATGTGTCTTTCATGTTCTATCTTAGCCATCCTAATTGCACCCTTACATTTCTTATTGCATTCTTTATAAATTCTGAATGCTGAGGATGATCCCTCAACCTTGTATTTTTTGAAGGCCTTCTCCTTTGCTTTTATATGCATTTTTACATTGGAGTTAAGCCATCCAGGATGTTTGTTCGCTCTTTTAAATTTATTACCCAATGGGATACATTGGCTAATGCCCTTATTTAATATGCTCTTAAAGCAAACCCATCTCTCCTCCGTATTCTTTGTTCCTAATATTTTATCCCAATTTATGCCTTTTAGCAAGGTTTGTAGTTTAGGGAAGTTGGCTCTTTTGAAATTCAGTGTCTTTGTGTTCCCTTCATGTTTTCTATTTGTGTGATTTATACTGAAACTAATTGACCTGTGATCGCTGTTACCTAAATTGCCCCGTATTTCCACATCTGTTATCAGGTCTGTATTGTTGGTAATCAGTAGATCTAGTAATGTTTTATTTCTAGTTGGTGCGTCTACCATCTGACCCATAAAATTGTCCTGCAAGACATTAAGGAACTGGCGAGCCTTAAATGAATGCGCGGTTCCCTCCGCCCAGTCTATGTCTGGATAATTAAAATCCCCTATTATGATAACACTTCCCATCCTTGCTGCTAATCCAATTTGTGATAGGAGATCCGTCTCCACTTCCTCCCTCAGGTTAGGGGGCCTATAGCATACTCCCAGTATTATTTTCCCCTTAGCTTCATCCCTTTGGAGCTCTACCCATAAAGATTCCACCTCCTCCCTAGCCCCCTCAGTGATGTCATCTCTCACATTCACTTGTACATTATTCTTGATATATAGGCATACCCCTCCCCCTTTTTTACCCTCTCTATCCTTGCGGTATAGGATATACCCTTGAATGTTTGCCAGCCAATCATGAGAGCTGTTGAACCAGGTCTCTGAAATTCCCACAAAATCCAAATCCTCCTTGTACAACAGTATCTCTAGTTCACCCATCTTGTCCGCCATGCTCCTGGCATTAGTGAACATGCCACATAGTTTAGACCGGTCGCATATTGTCCTCGTATTGGGTGTTTCAAGATTGCAACTAGGACTTGCTACTATACTCACCTTGTGTTTTTGTGCTTTGGTTAACCTACCACTAATGCCCCCAGTACTACCCTCTGGAATATCTTCCGCGCTGGCTATCACTGTCTCTGGACCCTCCCCCCATCGCCTAGTTTAAAAAACCCTCTAACTTTTTGGCCATCTTCATTCCCAGCAGATCTGCACCCTCCTCATTTAGGTGCAGTCCGTCCCTTCTATAGTACCGGTTACCGACTGAGAAGTCGGCCCAGTCCTCCAGGAACCCAAACCCCTCCTTACTACACCAGCTCTTCAGCCACTTGTTTACTTCCCTAATCTCCCTCTGCCTTTCTGGTGTGGCTCGATGTACCGGTAGTATTCCTGAGAACACTACCTTGGAGGTCCTTTTCCTCAATTTAGCTCCTAAGTCCCTAAAATCGTTCTTTAGGACACTCCATCTGCCTCTGACTTTGTCATTGGTGCCAACGTGCACCATGACAGCCGGGTCTTCCCCAGCCCCTCCCAGTAATCTGTCCACAAGATCCGTGATGTGCCGAACCCGAGCGCCCGGTAGACAACATACTGTTCGGCGCTTCAGGTCTTGGTTACAGATTGCCCTCTCTGTCCTTCTAAGAATTGAGTCCCCTACCACCAGAATCTGTCTTTCCTTTCCCTTTGCTGCCCCCCACTCTCACTGGAGGAGTTCTTCCCCTGGCAGCTAGGAGAGTCCCTCATCTCCAGCAGTGCTGGTCCCTGACTGGTTTCACCAATGTCACTCAATGGAGCGTACTTATTGGGATGCTCCAGTCCTGGATCGGCCTCTCTGGCACTTCCCCCTCTACCCCTCCTGACTGTCACCAATCTACTCTTTGCTAGTGCCTGCACCTCTTTGTCTCCACCCGCCTCTGTGCTGGCCCCTGCCGGCACCTGCCGTGTACGTTCCTGGCTCACCTTTAGTATGGAGGAACTTCTCAGTGCTGACAGTTGCTTCCCCAGATTCAGAACCTGGGCTTCCAGGGAAACAATTTGCTTACATTTTGCACAGCAGTATTCGCCCTCGATCGGATGATCAATGAACGCATACATGCGGCAAGATGTACAAAGAGTCGCCTCTCCACACCCGCTGGGCATCGTAACTATTAAATTTAGTGAGGATTTGGGGATTTTACCCTGTCCAAATTACCTAACAGCTAGCTTCCTGGCACTAATACTCAAGACAATACACAGGTACACAACAAGACAATACACAGGTACTCACAGACCTACGTGCACTCGCAATACACAAGTACACAGTACACAATACACAAGTACTAACGATCCACACACACTACTCAGACAACACTCAGATACTAACACTACACAGGTACTATGACCCCTGTTATAACCTCCTGTTTTAAACTCTGGTTTTTAACTCTCACTTACACCAAGCTCCACAGCTTCAGACTGAGCACGCTCAGACTGAGTCCTACAACCAGTTAAATAGGCACCTGTGAGCAATTAACCACACCCCTTAATTGATAGACTGATGAAACCAGAGAGGAAAAAAAAAAAAGCTATTTAAAAAGTGACAGCAAAAGGCAAATTAAAAACTAAAAGGAAAAGCCCCAAAAATGCAACCCAGCCAGCAAACAGCAAACAAACAGCAAACAGCAAACAACAGCAAACCATTTATATCTCTAGCCTATAGTCCCTTGAACAATGTATATTGTCTGCTCCATTGTCTTGTTTGACCCTCCCCACCCCACAAATGTTTAAAACAGTCAGGTGTGTTTGTTAACCTAATTAGAACCCCTCCCCCACCCCACAAATGTTTAAAACAGTCAGGTGTGTTTGTTAACCTAATTAGAACCCCTCCCCCACCCCACAAATGTTTAAAACAGTCAGGTGTATTTTTGACCCTAATTAGAACCCCTCCCCCACCCCACAAATGTTTTAAACAGTCAGGTGTGTTTGTTAACCTAATTAGAACCCCTCCCCCCCACATTCAAATGGATCAATGGGCCATCAGAGGGGGTGATTAATAAGTGGGCCTGATGTTTTTTACAATTTCAATTACAAACACACATATTAATGATGTTTGACTGCTGTTGTTCACTAATGTTTTTGTGTAAACTGATATACAAGTTATGTTTAAAAGTCCTTATCTTAATGTTTTTTTTTTTTCACTCCACAGTTTCCTTCCAGTACACAGGAATGGCAGACTGTGGTCTCCCAGTTCGCTGACCGTTGGGACTTTCTCAACTGTGGCGGGGCGATTGACGGGAAGCATGTCCGGATTGTGCCACCACCGCATTTGGGGTCTTATTTCTATAACTACAAGGTTCCATAGTGTAGTTTTGATGGCGGTGGTCTCGGCACATTTGGACTTTCTGTTTGTGGATGTGGGGAAGAACGGCCGGATGTCTGATGGAGGAGTCTTTGCACAGACCGAGCTGTGCCAGCATCTCCAGACTGGTGGCCTGGGATTGCCACCTGATGACCAGAATGTTGATGGACTCCCCTCAGTTTTTATCACTGATGAAGCGTTTGCTCTCAGTGAGCACTTGATGAGGCCGTTCCCCCAAAGGACACTCACCCCTGAGAGGAGGGTGCTTAATTACCGGCTGGCCAGAGCAAGAAGAGTTGTGGAGAATGCCTTTGGGATTCTGGACAGCCGGTTCTGTTTGTTCCTTTCAGCAATAAATCTGGCGGACTATAAACTAAATTACGTCATACTTGCTTGCTGCATCCTACATAACTTTTTAAGGAGACATTCAGCTACATATATTTCTTCTGTTGGGCCTGAGGCTGGACTGGAACAAGATACAACAATGACAGGCCTACAAATTGGCCGTATTGGCTTGGCCTCCCGAACTGCACGTCAAGTGCGTGAGCGTTATGTTAATTATTTTAATGGTCGGGGGGCCATTGCTATTCAGCAACAGCTTTAATTTTACCAAAAAATGCAATAAAAATAACTGATCAAAAATATCTTGTTTTTATTCTTGTTTGCATTTAGTTTTGTCTGTCTCTTAGTGCACTTGTATTAGTGGCAAGTGCATTTACCTTTAGTTAATCAGGCCCTTTGTCATTATAACCACCCAAAAAAAATGAAAATTATGAATCATTTTTTTGTTTTTATTTTTTTTTCATTTTTTTTGGTGTAAAAATATATATATTTTTTTAACATTATTAAAGAAATATTTTTGCAAAAATAGACCTTGATAAAAATATTTACATTCACAACAGTGTTTTTAAAAACATACCAAAACATTAAAGAACTTACAAAGTTCAACATTTAAAGAATGGTGCATGTGATGTCACCCTTGGAAATCGTTCATTTTGAATATGCTCAAAATTGAGCATTACAAAAGGGTCAAGTCAACATGTGCTATCTCCCATCATGGGTGAGCAATGTACGTGTTTTGTGTGTGCAATCCCTTTTTGTTTCTATCACCACAAAATAATTTTGAGGATGAAGGGGTTGCAAACACAAAACAAGTACATTGATAACCCATGATGGAAGATAGCACATGATGACACACCGTGTGCATCATAATGAAAATTTGGGTATCACCAAAAAAATTAAAAACAATTTTCTAGAGAAAACAAACTTCACAAGGAAATGAAGAACATGATTGATGTTTTTAGGCAAAACGTTATTATATTCTGCCCAAAACATCAATCATGTTCTTCATTTCCTTGTGAATCAACATCAATCATGTTCTTCATTTCCTGTTGCATGGAGTCCAGGCGAAGTTGCATGCTGTGAATTTGGTCACACATTTTATCTATTTGACCATTCCACAGCATTATCTGGCCAATCAGTCTTTGGGCACTGTCTGTGGTGAATGGCTCTGCCGCTTGGCCTTCCACAACCAGAAACTCACCTAAAATGAGTGAATAAAAACAAGGGTTACAATATGCATGCCAAAATACATTAACTTAAGCTGGGGTGTCAGTCACTCACTTGGTGGGCTTGAAACCTCGCACACTTCCTCCACCTCTCCTTCCTCCAGGTCATCAGGTGGGCGTGGTCTTGGGCTGGGGCTTGGGGTATCTTCTGCCTCAGGCTGGTGACTTGGGGGGGTCTTGGGATCATTGGACTGTTGTCTGAGTCTTTTCTCCCCTATGATAATTGAACAAAAGGTATAGTTAAAACACAGTGATATTTTAGATTTTATCAAATAATCTGAAACGTTGGTTAGGAGTTGTGGCCAATTGCCTTTTTTTGTTATCAAAAATTTAGAATACAGGATGAACATTCCCTCTGAACAACAATTATAAACAATGCACATTTTCTGGTAAGTTTCACAGATGCAGACACCTCAATGATCTCCTATGTGTATTACCCCTCTAAAATGTATTTATGGTCACATAGTACACTATAGTGCTCGTGAGTCCAGATGTGTAAACAGCTGCTGTGTCCTGTCCTTACATTACACTGAATCATTTTTGAAGAAGCATTATATTTTCCAACACATCTACAGCACATCAACAAATTGTGGGAATTGGACAAATTATTAAGACATAAATGTATGTCCAACCCTGTCCCATCGTATTTGGCGAAAAAATAACGTCATTTTCTAAAGTATCATATGTATTTTACAAAGAACAGTCTTTACGAACGATGCTGTAGAAAGTCAAAAAATATGGATCAGCATGCAAGTTAAGTATCTCAATAGGAAAACACAACAAGTACTTACTTTTTTTAAGCAGCTTCTTTATTCGCCAATATTGTTCTGGCTCCCGACTTTTGACGTCAGACCACAGCTTCCTCAATTGTTCTTTTGACCGTTTAGTGCCAAATTTAGCTTCTAGAGCGGTGACAATTGAGGACATTATTTTGTCCTTACGCATATTCAAGTGTGTGTACGGTCCTTTTTTGCCATCGTAGCCCCCCCTTCTCAATATGGACACCATCTCCACCATCTCTTCAAAAGCCATTCCTCTGCACTACTTCCACTGATTCTCTCCACCATCTTTATCTATCTACTCCCACTGTGCAAGGAAGAGTGAAGGGGCGAGGACAAATCGTACTAAAGAACGTCAGGGGCGGGCGACGCAGGCAGAGCATGACACATGCGCAGTGTATACAAAGCTATTACGATGGCCTACATATGTCCGTGCGGAAGTAGCGAGCGTCAGAAACGAAGGTAAGATTAAAGTGGGTGTGTGTGTGTGTGTGTGTGTGTGTGTGTGTGTGTGTGTGTATGTGTATGTATGTGTCCCCTAGATTACAAACCAAAATAATCCTGTGATTTGTGACTGACATTAGTTTGGATCTGGTGTCTTGTCTTTCAGAAACAATGAATCCCTTTAAATTGTCCCAATTTACTGAGCTCTATCAGGAAAAGAAAAACCCGTGGGAGGTCAAACACCCACTATATTATAATATTGATGTAAGGAAGGCAACACTGGGCACACTTTTAGAATTTGTGAAGACTCGAGTCCCCCAGGCAGACCTCAAGTTTGTGGACAAGAAAATTGGTATCTTGCGAAACATGTATAAGCGGGAACACAATAAAATCCAGGAGTCGCTCAGATCCGGTGCAGCAGCTGACCAAGTATATGTACCCAAGTTGTGGTACTACCACAAAATGCGATTCCTGGATTACCAGACCGAAGCCAGGCAATCACTTTCGACCCTTCCCTCCACTCTTCCCTCCAGCCTTCCATCCACCTCCACCCCAGCTGAGGAGTCCCAGGAAGAACTGGGCCTTTCCAGCATTGATGAAGTTGATGCGCCCAGCTTCAGCCAGGTATCCTTTTTTGTGCAATTTGTGATTGTGTAAATGTTATTAATGATGTTAACGTGTTAATTTTTTAAGTGCTTCCTAAAAAATGACTTCAGCACAAATATTAATATGTAGACATATCACTAGACAGTAGTGGCCAAAAATATACTTCAGATATTGTCGATCACCTGAAATAATGGTGGTGTCAAATAGATAGCCTTTACTATTTGTTGAGAATTATATTTGCAAGTCATGAGCTGAAAATTGTGTGTGATTGCGTAACACAAAATTACAACTCTGTCCCTTTTTTTGACACAGGATCACCTCAGCCAGGAGGAGGCCTTGACCAGTGGGAGAGAGGAGGAGGCCTTGACCAGTGGGAGAGAGGAGGAGGCTGTGGCTGGGCCAAGTAGAAGCCGCACGGAGTGTCAGGTGCCTCCCCTCCGCATTCTCCACCAAAGGCCCAGGAGAATGACACAAACTGAGCAGGAATCCCTAGCCCTCATACGGGAAGCAAGCCAAATCCTGAGTACACCACCCAATGCAGAGGAGGCGTATGGCACCTATATAGCCAGCAGATTGCTGGAGTTGGAAAAGGGCCAACGCCTCCTCTGTGAGGGTCTGATTTTTCAGGCATTTCAGAAGGGCTTGAGAGGGGAGCTTACTGCTACCACATATCTGGAAGTTGAAGCCACTCCTCCTCCTCCTCCTCCTCTTGCCCCAAGTACACCACCAGAGGCACAACCTCCAAGGAAGGCTGCAGAGAAGCGTGGAGGGAAGGCTGCAGAGAAGCGTGCAGGGAAGGCTCCACGGAAGACTCGAAAGTGATTGCCTGGTTTCTGTCTGGTCTGACTGTGCTCCCTAGTCGCAAGATACCAATTTTCTTGTCCTAAAACTTGATGTGTGTCCCTGGGGTCACAGATTCTAAGTGTCTCCAGTGTTGCCTTCCTAATTTTTTTTTTACCAAAATAAATGGATTTTTTTGTTACCTTACATTATTGACTATGTGTTTTTATTCAAAAACGCCATTTTGTTTGGGAGTAGGCAGGTACAGGTCAAAAAGACTATGGGGTTGATTTAAGAAAAGAAAATAGACTGTGCACTTTGCAGTGGGCAGTTGCCCTCTGCAAGTGCAATTGCTCCAGAGCTTCAGAAATGAGGTAAGGCTTGGCTTTACAAAGAGTACCCAATCCTGTGCAAGGAAAATTTGAAAAACAGCATTTTTGCTTGCGCATGATTGGATGATGGAAGTCAGCAGAGCTTCTGCTCATTTACTAAGCTCTGGAGCAACTGCTCTTGCAGAGGGCAACTGCACTTTGCAAAGTGCACAGTCTTTTTCCCTTTAGTAAAACAACCCCTATGTGTGTTTTTGACAAAAGGCTAAATCATTTCTAATATCAAGTGAAAAGTACTAGTGAAAAGTTCACTTTAGAAATTGCACAGCAAGTGCACTTGTTGGAAGTGCAGTCGCTGTAAATCTGAGGGGAAGAGCTGAAATGAAATGAAGCTCTGCTGATTTTAACATACAATCATGTGCAATAAAAAGTTTTTTTTTTTTTTGGGGGGTTCCTTGCATATGCCCCTCGGATCCACAGCGAAGGCACTTCAAAATGCTCTTTCTGTGCAATTCCAAGTAGAATTTGCACTTGTAGTGAAAAATGAATTTGCCTTTGTAAAATACACCCCCCTATGTCTAATGAACAAGGGACAACAACCTCATTAAGGTTCATTAAAACAATACAAAATATTAAGGTTATTGTGGTAACTTGAAAATCCACAAAAAAAAAAAAAAATGTGGGTATAATTTAGCACACATTGTAAAATAGATAAGTGTTGAAATCAATAAAAAAATTAAAGATGAGTCCAAAATCTAATTTAAAAGTTTTTATTTATGGAGATATGGCTTTTTACAAATATCATATTAGTCATGGCATGAGGATAAATCATGAAGAAAGTAGTTTGTGAGAACTCTGTGTGAATATAAAGCAGAAAAACAACTTCATTCCTCTCGCATTATAAATAAAAAAAAAAGCGCTGTATTAAAAGATCACAGAAGAGGAATGTGCTAGCTTCAATACGAAGGCTAGTTTTACCAGACTGAGCACTTCCGTCTTGTAATTGCTTCAGAGCATGCGTCAGTTTGAGTTCGTCGGACTAGCACACAGACGACCAGTTCGTCCGCTAGAAAGAAGAGTCCGTCGGATAGATTTAAAACTTGTTTCAAATCTAAGTCCGTCCAACTTTGGAGCAAACAAAGTCCGCTGGAGCCCACACACGATCGAATTGTCCGACGAAATCCAGTACGCCGGACCAAGTCTGCCGTAAAGTCCACTCGTGTATACGCGGCATAAGCCTTTAAAATCAGCACTTTTGATTATTCATGTTCGAGTCCCATAGACTAACGGTGTTCGCATGTTCGAACAAATTTTTTGCCTGTTTGCATGTTCTGGTGCGAACTGAACAGGGGGTGTTTGGCTCATCCCTAGTGGCCAAACGCCGGAACCGCATTTAGCCGCGTTTGGAATCTGAAACGTGGAAATCTTCAGCATCTGAACTCTTTTTTTGCCTTCAAAGAAAGGCTGTTAAACACAACTACCTAAAAATGACTGTAAACGAAATTGTGTACATGGTCACCTAAGATAACATTGAATGAGTTCAGGGGCAGTTGAAAAAAGCATCCAACTGCCTCTGAACATGCATTTAGCAGCAGCAGTGTACATGGAGCCTAAGCATCATTAAAATCATTGTTCCTTTAAAAACATAGTTTTAAAAACTTGATACATCGATACATGTCCCCTGGAGCAGTACACGATCCCTATACACTTTTTATGGCAATAACTTGCATATAAGCCTTTAAAATGAGGACTTTTTATATTTTGTGTTTGTGTCCCATAGACTAATAGGGTTCACATGTTCTCTAGAACTTTTTGCCTGTTCGAGATGTTCTGGTGCAAACCAAACTGGGGGGGTGTTTGGCCCATCCCTAGTAAAGATGAATGGTGGTCACTACACTCACACGGACCGAACTATCACTAGATTCACACTAAACTGATATTCTAAACTGACAATAGAATCAGAATAGACCACTATAGCACACTAATGCCTTGTACACACGGTCGAATTTTCCAGCGGAAAATGTTCGATGGGAGTCTTTTGATGGAAATTCCGATGTGTAGGCTCCATCGGACAGTCTCCATTGGAATTTCAGTCGCACAAAATTTGAGATCTGGTTCTCAAATTTTCCGACAACAAAATCTGTTCGCGTAAATTCCGATCGTGTGTAGACAATTCCGACGCACAAAGTGCCATGCATGCTCAGATTAAATTAAGAGACAAAATCGCTCGGTCTGGTAAAACTACCATTCGTAATGGAGAGAGCACATTCGTCACGCTGCAATTTTTTAAATAGTTTAATGCAGCACATTCTCTTCTTCTTTAGAATGCTAGAAGAATGACGTTGTTTTGCTGCTCATATTCACACAGAGTTCTCACAAACTGATTTCTTTTTTATTTCTCGTGATCTCCTGAAAATAATTTTTTTTTCGTCAGATCGCCAGAATAGTTTTTTGTTTTTATAGTGATTTTTGTTTTTTTAATCAAGATCTCCTGTTTTGTTTTTGTTTTTTTAGTGATCTCCCTAATATTTTTTCTCGTTTTGAGTGTCAAGTTACCACAACACCATTATTATCTTGTTTTTTTTTAATCTCAAGGAGGTTGTTTGGTGATGATGTTCCTTGTTAATTTGACATTGTATTTTGGATATGTACCTGCCTACTCACAAACAAACTGTGCTTTTTGAGGTTAAACACGTAGGCAAGTATTTCTGTGCTTTTTGAAGTTAAACACGTAGGCAAGTATTTCTTTAAGAAAATATCCATTAGGGGGCGTGGCCTGGACGGGACCCGAGATGGCTGCTTGAAGAGACAGCTCCCGCACAGTGAGGACGAAAGAAGCTGATTCTGGGGCATTTGCGACTTGTCCCACGATGGGAAAGTCAAACAGGAGCACCTCCACACCCCGCACTCAGAAAGAACCCACACCGCAACTTAGCGGTAGTATTCCAGACATTTTCAGGACCCGCCAGTCCACACTGCTAGAGGCGTCACAGGCCTCATCGCAGGCCGCGCACGCCATACAGGCCGCATCCCCGGACTCGATTAGGAGCGCCACGGACCCACTAATGGACAGCGGCGACCACACCGATCCGCACCCAAGCCTGCTAGACCTTCAAAGAGACCTCCAGAAGGTTGCTCTAGACATCAAACACACCATGATGTCAGCAATTTCCGATCTCAAAGAAGACATTCATGCTATAACCCACCGGATCAATGATGTGGAGGAGAACACCAGACTGCAAGCCTCAGCTATCAGGCAAGTACAAAAAACGTACGATCTCCACTTGCCTCACATGTTTGAGCTACACAGACAGGTGGAAGACCTAGACAACAGGGGACGCAGGCATAATATTCGGGTGAGGGGGGTCCCGGAGGGGATTGACCAGGCCTCACTTCCCCAGACAGTCAGTACCATCTTTAATGACTTGCTTGACTGCCCGGCAGACTCCCCCATAGAAATGGAGCGTCTACACCGAGCCCTGCGTCCCCCCCCTCGAGACAACGAACCACCCAGAGACATTATTTGCTGCATTGTCAATTTCCTCCTTAAAGAGGAAATCCTCAGGAAGGCAAGAGAAAAAGGACGTATAACCTTTAATGGAACTGAGGTGAAATTATTTCAGGACTTATCACAAATCACACTGCAGAATAGATGCACCCTACGCCCCCTACTGGATGTGCTTCGTTCCCGCAACATCCAATACAGATGGAAATTTCCCTTCTGTCTTTCTGCATCAACCAGGGGTCGCACAGCCTTGTTAAGAACCCCGGAAGACCTACCCAATTTTTGCGAGCAGCTGGACATTCCACTGGTGGATATCCCTGACTGGCACTCATTCTATTTCCCCACGGAACCGTGGAAGCCAGTATCTACTAATTCTTCCCCCAAAGCTCAAAGGCAACACTCGAGACGCCGCAGGCTGGATCCTACCTCCCCTGGAGACCGCCTATCACGCTGAGACATGCCTGGACACAGCCCTGGGTGACATGACACCCCGCGACGAAACCTTCCGTTGGCATGATCACCGACTGAACACTCTATCCACGCATACACGGGCAGTACTAACTTTTTCTTTTTTCCCAGCACCAAGCTAGCCTTATTTTATGGATGTTGGCTTTCAGTTACCGCACCCTACAGACTCCAATGAAGAACATCGTAGATCAACGGGACTTTCCGCCTCTTACTTTCTACAGGAAGAAGGAGAAGCCTTACAGAGACTTATGTTTTCGTAACCTACTTATTCTATTTCCAGGTATTGTTCACCAGCACACGCACACATGCTGATGGAGATAACTTCTCTATCTCACTTTGGTCACCCTCTTGGAACGTGGGTATCCACTCTCGTGGAGAATCCATATGGTCCTAGAGGATCACCAAACCAATCCCATCTACTTTGTATTTTATCAACCCAGACTAGGAGTATTCTCAGACACTCGCTTACAGGTAAACTTAGCTAACTTGTGCAATCTACACATGGTCCGGAAAAGCCTGCTTCCAAAACACACGGTCTTTTGCTCTAGGAGTTAATTAAAACCCTGTAGCGATAAAATAACCTTTAAGGAGATAATATAAAGCTACTGCCCTAGTCAAGCCAACCTGCTCTCCTTCTCAAAGAGTAACTATAATTGAGTCTTGGGTTACACTCACAAAATGTCTCATATAATGTTTTATTGCGGTACTGATATACGCTATCTTTACTTTCATAACGTAATTTAGCCTTGCTGGAGAAGGAGCCTACACCGTGCTGTCCGGACTGTTACTGTTACAGTTACTGTTACTGCTAGGCCTAGGTCTATGTTTATGTTTTTGTTTTCTTTCAGTTCAATTTGGTACAGGTAGCCCTGTTGCTTTCAGTCAACATTGACCCAGATCCTTATTCATTACTATAGTGCCTAAGATCCGCCCACCTTAGATACAGTAGCCTGCCCATATTCCATACCCCTTACTTAAATACATATGGTTTTAGTCTCCTGAAACTCACACTACTATAGTAGTTTTTTTTTTTTTTTGCACACCCCACCCTGCCGAGACATATCTCTCCACTCGTCCTCACCAGTGCAACAGATCTCGTGCCCGCTCAATCCTACGTACCCCACATAGCTGTCCGTACGGACTTGAGCTACCAACCCGGAATTTTTACTAGGTGGATAGGCACGCCTACGACCACCTCCGGTAACTGACTCGCCCAGTTCATTAACTGGTGTTTTTTCCTGTTTCCCCTCCTTTCCCCCCCTTTTTTCTTGTTTTCTTCCTTTTCTCCCTCTTCCCTCGTTTCATACTACCCCCACCCAAACACCTCACCTCACCCCTTTCTCTCTTCCCCCTTTTTTCCCTTCTCATACTTTTCCTTCTTTTGTTTTATCTCCTCGAGGGGGCTGCCCCTCCCTCCTGCTCCCCGTCGTCGATCCTTGAGCTCCCTCGATCAGACAAATAGTATTGGAGGGCAGGCTAACACCCATTTAAACTTCTTTCATTATTCACAACACTAATACAATGCAGAAGAGTGCCACCAGTAACTATCAACTCTCACTCAAATGCCTGTCACTTAATGTAAGAGGCATAAACCTCCCTGAAAAGAGATCTCAAGTTCTCAGAACTCACGAAACACAAAGCTCACTTCCTACTACTGCAGGAAACACACTTTCGAACCAAAGCCATACCTAAACTGATGAACCATGTATACAAACAGGCCTTACACTCTACAAATCCATCTTCTAAGACAAAAGGAGTTTCTATACTTATCTCCAAACATGCAGACTTTCACTTATCTGATACACTGATTGACCAGGAGGGCAGATACATTTTTGTCAAAGGCACGTATGCCTCCAAACCCATTACGATAGCGAATATATATTGCCCAAACGGCCATCAGGTCTCTTTCCTCCGGAAAATCTGTGAATTACTTTCATCCTTCCAAACAGGCATTCTGATACTGGGAGGAGACTTTAATGTTCCATTGAACCCTTGCCTTGACTCCTCTACTGGCACTTCCACACTCCCATTTCGGGCCTTAAAACAAATTAAACTCCAACTACAAAACCTTACCCTACACGACTCATGGCGCACCTTATATCCGACAGATAGAGATTACACGTACTTCTCTCCCCCACACCAGAAATATTCTAGAATTGATTACCTATTTCTATCCCAACCAGATCTCTCATATCTTTCGCAAGCTACAATAGAAAACATGTTCTTATCCGACCACCACCCCATTACGATAACCCTTTCATTCCCAGAATCGCAAAAGACTACCAAAACCTGGAGATTGAACCCATCTCTCCTAAAAGATCCTGAAACAATCCGGCAACTGAACGCCCAAATCCAACTGTACTTCCAGGAAAATTCAACCCCAGGTATCACTCCGGTGACGCTGTGGGAAGCACATAAGTGCGTTTTAAGAGGCAAACTCATAGCCCTAGCCACGGCGGAAAAAAAAAGACACCAAGAACAGATCAAAGCCCTTACCGCAACAATCCACAGACTTGAAACAACTCACAAAAAGTCCATCTCTGAATCCACATTACAGGCCCTCTCACAGGCAAGAACATCTTTGCTGGACGAACTGGGGAAGCGCACTAGACGTAGATACATCCTAGGTCAAAAAGTGTTTTATGAACATGGCAACAAAAGCGGGAGACTTCTCGCTCGCACAATCCAGGCAGCTAAAACATCCTCTACTATACATCACCTCCGCACTGCAAAAGGCACACTTCTCTCCAAAAATGAGGAAATAGCCAAGCACTTTGAGGAGTTTTACTCTAAGCTGTACAACTTACCTCAAAATCCACCAGACTCCCCTTCCGCATATGAACGGTCCTCACAAATTCAAGAGTTTCTGACCCAATATTGCCCCAAGCCAATACCGACACAAAAAGCTGAGGAATTAGAACTCCCCATGACCATAGAAGAACTCAACCTTGCCATTAAACAAACAAAGGTGGGCAAAAGCCCAGGCCCTGATGGCCTACCTCTCATATACTACAAAACTTTCCTAGAGGCACTAGCACCTAAAATGTTGTCAGCCTTTAATTTTCTTTCAAACCTACTTGCCACATCTGGACACATGTTAGAAGCCCAGATAGCAGTGATACCCAAAACAGACAAAGATCCAATGCTAGTTTCTAATTATAGACCCATATCACTGCTCAATGTAGACATTAAATTGTATTCCAAAATTATAGCAAATAGATTACTACCCCTAATCCCAGACCTAGTTTTGCCCGATCAAGTAGGCTTTATCCCGGGCAGAGAGGCAAGAGACAACACCATCCGCACCCTAAACCTACACCACTGGCTCAATACATCTAATACCAAGGGATTTCTTTTATCCCTGGATGCTGAGAAGGCGTTCGACAGGGTGGCCTGGGACTACATGCAAGAGGTACTCAAAGGGATTGGCCTTCTTCCACGCATGTTTGCACACATTAGTGCCCTATACACCAATCCAACAGCAAGAGTTAAAGCAAATGGCCTCCTGTCGAACGCCTTCCACATCAGTAACGGTACCCGTCAAGGATGCCCTCTGTCCCCCCTAATTTTTGTCCTGTCTCTTGAACCCCTTCTCAACAGAATAAGAGCCAACCCCGATATCCAAGGTATCCCCATAAACCGCAGGGAATTTAAGGTTGCCGCTTTTGCGGACGACATCCTATTATCATTGCAAACACCCCGCACATCCCTTCCCAATCTGTTAAAAGATATTAACCACTTTGGAACATTGTCCAACTTTAAAATTAACTATTCTAAATCCCAGGCCCTTAATGTCTCTCTCCCACCATTGGAAGCTACCCACTGCCAAGCTTCGTTCCCATTTCAGTGGAAAAATGACTATATCACCTACCTAGGCATCAAAATCCCCCGGCATCTAACAGAGCTATATGATCACAACTTTCTCAACGCCTTGACGAAAATCCAAACAGACCTTCAAAACTGGAGTACCCTAAATGTCTCCTGGTTTGGTCGCTCGGCATTGATAAAGATGATAATTCTTCCCCGTCTTTTGTATTTCATGCAAACGATCCCAATCCACTTGCCCCCATCTTTCTTTTTGGCATATAAAAAAGCCTGTTCAAAATTTATCTGGAAAGGCGGTCCCCCCCGCATCAAATATACGAAGCTGACATGCTCCAAAACGAAAGGGGGGATTGCTTTGCCAGATCTACACAAGTACTACTTAGCTAGCCACCTCTCTAGAGTGGTAAACTGGAAAACTCATAAACTAAGCAAACTATGGACCATTTTGGAAAATGCCTTTAGTACTATACCCTTGCACACCCTAACATGGGTTCCAATGAAACACTACCCCCTGGCTGTTAAAACACACCCGCTTATATACCCATCACTGCAAGCTTTCTCCACAGCTAAGAACTTATACCACATAGCCTCAACACCAGGTCCGTTGACCCCTCTTCGGGCCAACCCAGAGTTTCCTCCTGGAGAATCAAACTCTTTCCTAACACAAGAGTGGCCACATGACGATATTTACACCCGTCACTTTTTTGTCGACGGGAGGATACGTACATATAACGAATTAAAATCCATCTCACGCACAAAAGAGTTCCCCTTTTGGTCTTACAGACAGCTAAGACACTTTTTCACATCGACCAACACAAACGACACTTGGACAAGACCACTTACTCCATTCGAAACAATGTACTCTCAGTCCATTCCACAAGGTCACTTAATTTCCATGATTTATTCCCTCCTCCAAGACGATTCGCTTCGCCCACAGACGGAAACCTCAAGAACATCTTGGGGTAGGGACTTACAAATCAATTTTTCTGACGATGACTGGGAATCTATCCTCACATATGCCCATAAGGGGTCTATGAATGTAGCAATTCAAGAGAATGGGTACAAAACTGCCACAAAATGGTATAGAACTCCCGCTCGATTACATCAATTTTCGCCCTCCATCCCCAACATTTGCTGGAGATGCAATAAGGCAATAGGAAACATGTTACACATCTGGTGGGAATGCCCATTAATTCAACCGTTTTGGAAAGAGGTACACTCCATTATTACACATGTAACAACCTATTCCTTAAATTTTAACCCGGCCCAATATCTCCTCCATTACTCAACCTTGTCCAAAAAAGTTTACCACAAATCATTAGCAATGCACATGGTGAACGCCGCTAGAGTATGTATTCCCACACACTGGCGCTCAATTACTCCCCCGACCATTGCAGAATGGTTAACCAAGGTTGCAAAGTTCGAGGAGATGGAAGAACTGATTCACATATCCCAAGACCGTATCCAAAAATTTACTGCCGTATGGGCTTGTTGGTCCCATTTTAAAACCACTGATTACTATAAATCCTTCTTTCCGTCCTAAGCACCCTCCCTTTTATAGCCTAAAACCCATGACCTCCGTAGCTCGCGGAGACGTTCGTGGGGTCTGGATCGAGGGGCAGTCCCCCCTTTATCTCTCTTCATCTGCCTTTATTTCCTTATCTGCCATCTTTTCTTTTCTTCTCTTCTTCCCCTATACCTTGCCCCCAACCCCTATCCCTTTGCCTTAACAATCCCTCCCCACCCATCCCTTTATTTTCTCTGAATTTGGGGTCATGCTCCACGTATGACCGTCATAACGTGCCTAATCCCCCATCACAGACACTCGAACTTGCCTCCTTATATTTTTAATCTACTCAAGGAACAGGACGGGTATTGGACCTCTTTGTACCAGAGACACTGGAACATCTTCACTACAGTATTAGCAACAATGGTACATTTCTTGCTATCAAGATTGCCCCCTCTTGTGTGTATACTTCAATCAGTACATATGCACTATGTAAATTCAAACTTGTTACAACAATAATCTGTATGATGTATCATTGTCCAATGAGTGTATTGTATGATTCTTTTTGATACTCTTTCGATGTATTGTACCTGCTACCTTACTCTTGTTTCAATAAAATCTTTTTTGTGGAAAAAAAAAAAAAAGACAATATCCATTAATTATGGGTCATAAGAAAATAAAGAGGAAGGCAACGCTGGAGAAACTGCTGAAATTGACGAAGCTTTTGTACCCCAGGGCACAAATCAATTATTTGCCAGCCAAAATTGGTGGCCTGAGGAGTTCATATAATAGTGAGCACAATCCGGTCCAGGACTCCAAGAGATCAGGGACAGCAGCAGATTACATCTATGTCCCCAGGCTGTGGTTATACAACAGCCAAATCTTTTGCCAAACCAGACTGAACCCAGGCCATCACTTTCTTGTCTTCCTTAAATGCTTGCTTCCAGGCTGTGGCTGTGGTGTGGGAGGAGGAGGATGGTCCAACTCACACAGGTGGCCTTTTGGGTGTGAGTTGGCCCCTCAACCCCTTATTTAATGTGAGATAAATGATTTCTTCACACATGATGCATTGGCCCAACTCCATGTCCTGCATTTTGCAGGCTGCCATGGAGGCAAAGGCCTCTTGAGGATTGAGGGGGGTTCTGAGGACAGCATTAGCCTCCCTAATCAGCCTGAGCTCTGCCTCCTCCACATTACTCCTCTTCCTGGCCTTTTTTTGTGGAAGGTGGAGGGGAGGGACCTGAGATTGTGTCAGGCTACTGGGCCCTGCCACCTCCTGGCTGCCACTAACCCCTGCCACCTCCTGGCTGCCACTGACCCCTGCCACCTCCTGGCTGCCACTAACCTCTGCCTCCTCCTGGCTGCCACATTCCACAGCCTACTCCTGGCTGCCACATTCCACAGCCTCCTCCTGGCTGAGGCTTTCCTGTGTAAGAAAAAGGGACATAGTTTTAGTATTTTGTTCATCAATCACACACAATTTTCAGCTCATGACTGTTGAAAATTGAATGTTAATAAATAGAAAAGACTATCATTCTGACCCCAGCATTTTTCGTTTTTGTCCTAAACCTTTTTGGCTGCTACTGTCTATTGATATGTAAAACAATTTATTAAATCAGCAATTAGTGTTCAATAATAACATCTATTTCACATCATTTATTTTACGACAAGAAATATGTTTAATAATGCTATACCTGGCTTAAGCTGGGCTCCTCCACTTCTTCCTGGCTGGAAGGCCCAGGGTGGGCATCGGAAGCCTCAGCTGGGGTGTAAGGTAGCGTAGAAGGTAGGCTTGAGAGGGATTCCCTGACTTCAGTCTGGTCTGACAGAAAATGAAGTCTGTCATAGTACCACAGCCTACGGACATAAATGTCATCTGCTGCTGCTCCTGATCTCATGGATTTCTGGACCTTAGTATGCTCACGATTATATGTGCTCCTCAGGCCACCATTTTTTTTTTAAATAGTTGATGTCTACTCTGGGGATCTGTTCACCAACTCCAGCAGTTTCTCCAGCGCTACCTGCCTCTTTATTTTGTTATTATGATGTGGATGTTTGACCTGCCACAGACAGGGCAGCTCCCTGTATTTATCTATAAGTATTGGGAGGAAGCTGTGGTCTTTAAACTAATCCATTTTCTCTGCAAGACACAACACAAGACAAACCCTAATGTCAGGCAAAACACTCCTAATCTTGACCCAATATAGGCCTCAATCTATAAGCAGTATAGGCCACTGATGCACCAAGTTAAAATTATACCTTCATTATAATGATCGTTGCCTCCGATACTCCGTCCTCAACTCACAGATCTTACCTATGATGCACGCGTGTTACGCTTTATATACACTGCACATGGGTGAAACTCCGCCCGCCCCTGACGTTCATTCTAGTGTATTCCCTGCCCCTTCTCTTTCGGCGCAGTGGGTAGAGAACATGGCAGAGACACAGCAGGTGCATGCAGAGGAGAGCAGCAATGAGGAAAGCCCAGAGCCATGAATTTCCCGATCCCGGAGGAGATTGAAGGCCTCAAATATGTCCTTTGTAGAGATGGTGGAATGGTGGACATCTTGAAGAGGGCCAACTATAATGGGAAGCATAGGCATTACCCCAACCCAAATATGAGAAAGCCCAAGATCATGACTAAAGTTGTGAAAAGTCTGCAGAAGAATTTTGGGGTATGGCGATCCAAGAATCAACTGAGGAAACAATGGTCATACCTCAAATTGAGGGAGCACGATCAGTACAGAAAGATCCAGAAACTGCTTCTAAAAAGTAAGTATTTGTCGTGTGTTTCTATTTTAGTATTAATTGCATGCTGCTCCATGTGCTTTCCTTACTGTTGTACAGTTTAAAATGGCAACTTTCATGTTCGTGGGCACAGTAATCGTTCGTAGGAAATATTGTTCGTTCACCCACTAATACAATGTTTTTGGCAGATGCAGGTTAACTACATTTGGTCATGCCTATTTATATTCAAAGAAGTTTATGACATTGTTGTCTAGATAGGTTTGTAACTAGAATGAAATGCAAACTTGATTCAGTGTAAGGAGTGGACACTCAACAGCTGTTTACACATCTGGACGCAGGAGCACTAGTGTGGAACACCAGAACAAACTTTTTAGGTTGTCCCACACAGGTGCTCCAGTGGATACTAGGGGTGTCTCCATGTGTGAAACTTTTACAAAAAAGGTAAGTATTCCAGTTTTAGAAAGGAACTAAAAATGTCTTCAGCTTGGAACTCTGCCAAAACAGACAAGCAATGTTTCATACTCCTATTTCTGCCCTCAAATATCTGTGTGCTAAGTATACCTTTTTTTTTATTCACATAGGGGAGAAAAGACTTGGGACATCTGAGGACACCGGGGACCCCCACCTCCTAAAGAAGGGGAAGTCACCAACACACAAGAAGAAGATGTGGAGGAAGGAGAGGCTTATGAAATGGGCAAAATTGTCACCACAACAGGTGAGTGTCTGAGACCACAGCTTCAGGTAATAGACGGATTTCTGCACATTCATAATACATGGTGTGTTTTTTATTTTAGGCAATGTGGATGTTGTGGAAGAAGAATCTCATTTCACAAGTGAAAGGGCCCAGATCCTCATTGGGGAGATAATGGGGTGCAATCGTGATTTAGAAAATATAAAGGAAAACATCAATGATGTTCCAAAAAAATGAAGAACATCATTGATGTTTTAGGCAGAATATAAAAAACAAAAAAATTGTACCGTTTTATTCTGTATTTTTGAATTTAAAAAAAAGTTTTAAAGTATTTTAAAAGCCAAATTTTGAAGATGCACACAGTGTGTCAACATGTGCAATCTGCCATCACGGGATATCCATGTACACGTTTTGTGGGTGCAACCCCTTCTTCCCAACTCAATTAGGTAGGAAGGGGTTGCACCCCAAAACACATCCATTGATCCCCCATGATGGGAGCTAGCACATGTTGACATTAGGTATGGGATCAGGAGGGAAATCCCTAGTTTGAATCCCAATCTGTGTGCATCTTCAAAATTTGGCTTTTACAGGGGTGACATCACCCCATCTGATGAAGGCTACATGAACACAGTTTGGACATAATAATGTCGCATATTGCCTTCAATTTATTAAAGTTGAACTTTGTAAGTTCCTGAGTTGTGTATGTTATATTTTGAAACATGCCTGTTTAGCCAAAACTATTTCTAATGTGACAAAAAAATGTTAAACACCAAAGATATTGGTTTGTTCAAAAACCTTTTTCTAAACACACATGTGAATGTGCTTTGAGTAAAATGTTTTCTACTCAACAATGTGTGGCTTCTTCTTTTAATGCTCAATAGCAGTTTTTGGAGTAAGTTGGTGTTTACAGTGGCAATGGGGGTTATTTGCTAAAGGCAAATCCACTTTACACTACAAGTGCACTTTCAGTGCATCTTCAAGTGCATTTTTGCAGTGCACTTGTATTGCAAAGTGGATTTGCCTTCAGTAAATAACACCCACAGTGGTTTATGAATTACCACAATCAGCCCATTTTCGTAAATCCACAAATCTCATTCATGGTGCTGAAAATGATGAATATTTTTATCATTAATGCATTACAGACATTAACAACAAAAACAAGGTGTGTGTTTAGCAGACCCACAACATAATATTTTGCTGAAGAAGAGATTGTCACCTCATGTATCAAATAAATTACATTTGCACTATTGAAGAAAGAGGCCAAAAAAAACCCCATTGGAGAACCTAGGGGACAGCTAAAAGAAACTCAAGCAGTAAATCAAATGAAATATTAGTTCTGTTTCAAAAAGATATTTATTTAAAAAATGTCTCAGACATATGGAGGCATATCAATGTCCCCCCACCCCCATTGGGTGGGCAAGCCAGGATGGCCAGCTTCAAGAGCCATCATTGTTGGATCCAGTAAGAATCCGGCCTCAGGCCCAACTGAGGCCACATAGTTTGCTGCATTTTTGCGCAAAAAAATATGTAAAATGCAGCAGGCAAGAATTATGTGATTAAGTTTATATTCCGCCATGTTAATTGCAGTGAGGAATAGGCGGAACCGGCTGGCCATTATCCCGAAAGCGTTCTCCACCACTCTTCTGGCTCTGGCCAGCCGGTAATTAAAAACCCTCTGCTCCAGGGTGAGGGTCCTCATCGGAAACAGCTGCATCAGGTGTTCACCCAGACCAAATGCTTCATCAGCAACAAATGCAAACGGGAGTCCTTCCACGTTCTCTTCCGGAGGTGGCAATCCCAAGCCACCACTCTGGAGATGCCTGTAGAACTCGGTCTGGGCGATGACTCCACCATCTGACATCCGGCCATTCTTCCCCACGTCCACATAGAGAAACTCATGTCATCGACACCACCGCCAACATCACAATACTATTAAACCCCTTGTAATTATAATAGTATGACCCCAAGTTGAACTATGTTGACATGTTTATCATCAATTGCACCTCCACAGTTGGGAAAGTCCAATCAGCAAAGTGGAATGCCACAGTCTGCCATTCCTGTGGTGTTGAAGGAAACTGTGGAGTCAAACAAGAAAAAAAATAGTCATTTTGCACATAAACATTGCAAGCAGATTAGACACAAACATTCTTGGCCAACATCAGTATAACATTTATTTGAAGGAGTATTTAAAGACAAAAGTATAACATCCACTTATCAGATTCCTCCCCCTCTGATGGCCCATTGTAAAAATTTTAGGGGGGGATGTTTTAGACAGGTAACCCTCTCCACTTCATTGAGAGCTGAATGCATAAATAATGTGTTTTACTTTGGCCAGCCCCTCCTTACATACACTATTGGCAGCCAACTGGACAGGTAAGAAGTGTCATAATACAAAAATATAAATACACACTGTCCTAATTGAAGCACATTTTTACATTCTGCAATTACCTATCAAGATAATAGGAGACTTTAAACAGTACCATTTGAAAGTATTCAGGCAGGCCCTTTTACTACATGCTTTGGGGAATTTGTCCATAAATATGACCACGAAAGAGTAGGTGTAGTGTGTATGGGTTGGGCAAAGTCAGTAGATAGAGGATTGGAATCGGTTGACTTAGTGGTTGGGGGGAGGGAGGGTTCCAAATGATTTTGGGACCCAAAAAAAAGCCTCTGGAACTCTGCATGAATTTAAGCACACAAGTAACATTTTTACACATTTTAGGGGGTGTTTAGGGTAAAGCACTACTATGGAGCTGACAAAATACATTGTTAAGTGACTAGGCTAGGTATGTATGGGCCCAGGATAGCATGCTGCGGAGATTTGTGAAGGCAAATATGCATGAAGGCAAAAAGCATTAAAAACTTCCAGCATGCATGAGGACAAAGAGGACATTGTGATGTTAAAGGAGAAATCTTACCTTAATATAGTCCTTCTGCAGGATCTGAATGATGGCAGAACAGGTCTCTGGAATAATGATCCCCAGAGCCTGGGGGGAGATGCCTGTCGAGAACTTGATGTCCTGCAGACTTCTCCCCGTCGCCAAGTACTGCAACGTGGCGACTAGCCTCTGCTCGGGAGTGATGGCTTGCCACATGCAGGTGTCCTGCTTTGTAATATAAGGAGACAGCAAAACCAACAAACGGGGTGAAAAACGGGGTCCGTCATCTGGAGATAATTCCTGAAATCATCAGGATTATTCTCCTGGATCTCCCGCAACAAAGGCATGTGAGAAAATTGGTCACACTGGAGTAACCAATTTTTCATCCATGAACTTCTCCTCGCTCTGTTCATGGACTGGACTTGGGTCAAAGTAAGAACCCCAACAATAAGCCCCTGCACAGCATGAACTCTACGATGAGTACGTACCCGCAACATGGCTTCAAAACGGTCGGCTGGTCAGAACGAACTAACAGAAAGCACTGAAAAACAGCAAGGCCTGAGAAGATGGAGCTGAAAATCAGAAACGAGTGGACAAGAACGCACTGGTAATCAAATACGTACTATAATAATAATATGCACAGACAAACAAATGTGAACTGACTACACGCAATGAAGAACAGATACGGACCCACAAGCACAAACTGAAGAGCAGTAACGATCGGAAAAGCACGAGTCTGAAAAGCGTGAATCGTCTCTCACCAAACTTCTACTAACACGAGATAAACACGAGATTAGCAGAAGGAGTCCAAAGGGTGGCGTACTGGGTATTGAACTTCCGTTTTCTAGTCCCGTCGTATGTGTTGTACGTCACCGTGTTCTTGACGTTCAGGATTTATGACCAACTTTGTGTGACCGCGTGTATGCAAGACAAGTTTGAGCCAACATCTGTCAGAAAAAAAACATGGATTTTGTTGTCGGCATTATTGTCTAATTGTCTATTGTCTAATTGTCAATTGTTTATTGTCAAATGCACTGTGCGGCGGCGCAGTACATTGTGGTCATTCAATGGGCTCAGGCCGAACCATTTGCACATTACTACAGGAAAATCTTTTTTTTAAAATTATAGATGCTTATTTTTTAAGAAAATCCTGGAGGAAATCACATATTTGGATTTTTCTACTACTTTACATTTTCTACATGATGACATTACGGCTCCAGTGCACATTAGGTTAAGACATTAGATATACAATTTTGAAATGTTATTATTAGTCCCCTTAACACTTGACAACGTGCCATTTAATGATTATTTGCACATTTGAATTGTTGAAGGAATAACAACCTGTTGTATTCTACAGTGCACTGTACTGTTATGCCCTGTACACATGGTCGGACATTGATCGGACATTCCGACAACAAAATCCATGGATTTTTTCCGACGGATGTTGGCTCAAACTTGTCTTGCATACACACGGTCACACAAAGTTTTGGAAAATCTGATCGTTCTGAACGCATGTAAAACACGAACGTCGGGACTATAAACGGGGCAGTAGCCAATAGCTTTCGTTTCTTAATTTTATCTGAGCATGCATGGCATTTTGTGCATCGGATTTGTGTACAAACGATCAGAATTTCCGACAACGGATTTTGTTGTCGGAAAATTTTATAGCAAGCTCTCAAACTTTGTGTGTAGGAAATTCCTATGAAAAATGTGTGATGGAGCCTACACACGGTCGGAATTTCCAACAACAAGGTCCTATCACACATTTTCCATCAGAAAATCCTATCGTGTGTACAGGGCATTAGTGATATTCACACATCATATGGTTATCTAGTATGCCATTAAATATCTTGTTTACTGGTTATTTCTTAGCAGCAGAATTATGACATAGTTTGGGAACAAAAGTGTTGAATATTGTTTGTGACATTTCTGTGATAGTTTCATAAAAAGCTGCTTTCATTAAAGAACAGTATTTACATTTATGAAAGGTTCAGGATTGCAATTAACTGCAAATGCTGCCATATGCTAGTAATTAATTGATTTGATTATTAGCAGACATTAAAATCTGTGTTTAGTAGAGTACATTTTTTTTCTTGCTAATGTGCCCAGCATTGTTCATTTACAGTATTGAAAGGTGGATTTTTGCATAAAGCTCATGCTCAAAATGGGATTCCTATTTTTTTAATTAATTTTTTTTTGCTTCTAGTACACATATATTGAAGAAGAAGGACTAGCAGTTTGAAAGAATATATAGTTGTATTTAGCACCAGCATATATGCAGAAAGCCAGACATTAATCATGTTATTCAAAATATAATTTTATGTGTATGTTTGACATTGTCATTGTATTAGAAATAATTTTACATTTGTAGCACCCTCCTAGTTTGGTTGCTAGTAGGTTTAGGTAAATTTAGTTTTTGCCTCCTCTGTAGCCAGTGGAAAAGGTTTTGATTACTTTTGGCTGTTCTGGGCTCTGCTGGTTGCAGGCTCAACTATTTCCCCCTGTATTCTGGTAAGCTCTGGATTATAGTGGGTTGGAAGAGGCAGACTCTGGGCTGAATATTGAGGAAGTCCTCGGCCAATCTCTGGTCAAGAGAGTGACCATCAGGGGGCTGAGGTGTGCATAAATTGACCACAGCCCTCCTGGGCTATTTAGCTGAAGACTACAGGAGGTTCATCGCGGTCCCAGCTCTGGGAGAGCTACAGGGCCTATTGTTAGAGCTGTGAGAACAGGCAGGAGAAAGTCTGCTGAAGATCTGTCCTGGAGACTCATGCTACAGGGTCTGGCTGGTACAGAAGGAAACATCTGTATACACAGAAACACAGTGAGTAACAGCCTAAGAGAGAGATTCTATAGACACTGTGGCTGCTTGACCTCTTTTTTGAGAGACTGTTCCAGAGTCACTGACTCGGGGATGCTTCCATAGTGGAAGTCCCCTGAGCTGTATGTCCATTATCCCTTACCCAAGAAATCTATCCTATAGAGTTTAGCTTTTATCAGAGAGTATTCTCAGTTTCTGTTTGCAATGGATTTGGAGTATCCCAAGTCTCACTCTATACCCTATCCAAGTTCTTCAAGCAATAAATCCTAAAAATACTCTCTCTGTTTGGTTATTATGTGAAGAGACTGAAAAGCTGCTGTGTGCCTGGCTGCTGTGTACCCTATAGGGGATAGAACCTGGGACAAACAGCAGGACCCATTAAGGATCTGTCTACTACACATTAATTGGCCCTGAACCCACATAACTGAGTTATGTTCTACCAATATGTCAATATGTTCTACCAATATGTCATTAAGTGATTAACTGACCCATGTATCTATGCTTATAGACCAAATTATATAGGAACTGTTATGGTCCTCAAGATGATAATATTTTTATTAACCCTTCCACATACAAAGGCTTTTAGGGCATGTTTACACTCTCATGCATGTTTACCTCCTTGGTGAAATATTTTTTTGTCTTAATTAACCACTTCAATATCAGGCACTTTCACCCCTTCCTGCCCAGAACAATTTTCAGCTTTCAGCGCTGTCACACTTTGAATGACAATTGTGCCATGCAACATTGTGCCCAAACTAAATTTTTATCATTTTCTTCCCATAAACAAAGCTTTATTTTGGTGGTATTTGATCAAAAAAACTAAATAAAAAAAAAAACTGATCAAAAACTGATCAAAAATTAGGGTTTTTATTTTTTCCTAAACAAACTAAAAAGTCTGAAATTTATGAAAAAAAAAAATCTGATGGGCACTGATAGGCGGCACTGATGGGCACTGATGGACACTAATAGGTGGCACTGATGGGCACTGATAGATGGCACTGGATAGGCAGCACTGATGAGGAGCTACTGACAGGCATTACTGAGTGGCATCTGAAGGGCACTGGCAGGCATTACTGATGGGGCACTGACTGGCACTTTTATGGGCACTGATTAGCACATTTATGGGCACTGATTGACACATTTATGGGCTCTGACAGGTGTTCTTTATGGGGCACAGGCTGGCAGCTGATGGGCAGTGATTGACAGCTGATGGGTACCTCTGATGGGGGTTGCCCTGAAAATCAATGTGCTGATTATCAGCGCAGACCCCCCTCTGACAGGGAGAGATGCCAATCGGCTTTCCCTTTTAGCACGAACTGGCACTTCCTGGTTCACGCAATGATCAGCTATGATTGGTCACAGCTGACCACGTGGTAAGAAGCCTCTGTCAGAGGCTCCATACCACGATTGGAGTTGCGGTGTGTCAGACTGACACACAGCACCTCCGATCACCGCAATGCGCGCCCTCGCCGGCACACTCCGGCCGTGTTATCCTGGGCACATCATATGATATATGGTCAGAATATCACAACCACTTTGCCGACATCATATTGCTATATGGCGGGCGGCAAGTGGTTAATATAACTGTGTAATGTTAGACATATACATTTCTTTATCATAATCTGTTCAAAAACTCCTATCTGTTGACAGAATGAAAAACACAGCAGCAAACAAATATGATTAATTTGCACTAAAAGATGTAAGTAAAATATTTTGTGTAGAAGTAATAGGTCAGAATTGAGCAATGGAAAGAGCAGACACAATGGGCAATGGGGGAGTTTTGATAAAACGGGGACAAGCAAAAACTGCTGCAGCTATGCATGATAGCCAATCAGCTTCTAACTTCAACTTATTCAATTAAGCTTCGACAATAACATCCTAGCGAAAACAATATATATTTGCGAAAACAATATTCAGGGATATTGGAAATTATTTTTCTACATACACACACACCAATGTTTCCCAGTATGTTTGACATTTGCTTGTCCCTGGTGTGGGCTGCTAAATCAATAGTTCCTCTGCAGCTCTTAAGGGGATGCTAGAGATGAAGCAACCAAATGGGGGAGATGAAGACATCTAATACACTGTATTAATCATTGGTATTACCATATAGTAGATGGGCTTTTTTAAACACGCTCCAGTTTTAGTAAATCTCCCCCTACACATTTAAAATCTAGATAAAAATATACACTGGGAAAAAAATAAAGATACAGCTATCAATCTAAGCATGGCTTTTGATCTTTTGTCTAGTACCACACTGCATTGTGTACAAATTTCAACAAAAAGTACATCATAACACATCAAAATCACAAATTCACATTCCAGAGGTAAAGCAGTTGTTATGCCAAATTTAAATCTACAATGCCATGTTGAATAGACAATAGCCAACCATACAGTACAGTGTAAGTACAAGTATGTAATAGACATGTGCAGGATGAAAAAATGTGTTTAGTTTTTGTTTTGATTCGTTATTTAACTAAATTTGTTTAGTTAAATTAGTTGCATTCATTATATTCGTTTTCGGGATTTGTTTAGTTTCGTATTAGAATTCGCAAAAAATTCTACCGCATTCGAAAAAACTATCAATATCGAAAAAATTCTACCGCATTCAAAAAAAATTGACCAAATTTGAAAAAGTAAACTATATATAACCATTTTGCGAAATTCGAATTTCATATAGAATGAAATTGAACTCCAATAGAAAAGATTAGAATAGAATACAAAATAAGAATAGCATAACAAAATAGAAAAAAATATAATATATTCTATTCTAATCTTTTCTATTCAACTTGGAATTCATTCTGTACCAAATTCCAATTCCGGAAGATGTTTATATATATATATACTGTTCTATTGTTTTTTCTATTCTAGTCTTTTCTATTAGAATTCGATTTCATTCTAATTCTATATAACCATTGTCCGAAATTCAAATTTGGTATAGAATGAATTTGCATTCAAATAGATTAGAATAAAATAGAAAATAATAGAAAAGAAAGCATAGAAAAACCATAGACCAGCATAGAAAAATGTATATATATATTTATATATATATATATATATATATATATATATATATATATATATATATATATATATATATATATATATATATAACCCATCTTCCGAAATTCGAATTTCGTATAAAATGAATTTGAATAGAAAAGATTAGAATAGAGTAGAAAAGAATAGAGGATACAAAATAATGTAGTACTGGGTATTACCAGGGAGGCTGACTTTTTAGGCTAAAACAGTGGAGAAGATATAGCAGTATAAAAAATATAAATTTATTGAAAAATACAAATATCTAAAAAACAAAATGACAGTTGTAACATAAAGCATCTATGATTATTGTGCAGTGAGCCCTTGTATGTCTACGCGTTTCACCGTTAGGCTTCCTCAGGACACGGCTAAGGTTCACAGATGAGACGGAGAAGGAAATATGTCTCTATCTTAAATTGAAATGCAAAAACATGCAAATCACGGTAGGATGAGAAAGTTCAATCAGCAGTTAGAAAATATATTGGATATAGCTAAATATCTCAGCAGGGGCATGTAGATAGTGTTACTAATTATGGGAACAGCCATTAGAGGGAGGAAGGCCAACACCGGATACACCAATTAGATCCAGGATTTAGTATCAGCAATGCTGAAGGCTCAATATAATCCCATCGCTGCATATTCAGGATACAAATACTCCAGCGTGCCCCTGGGAGACAGCATTACTTTTCCGAAATTCGAATTTCGTATAGAATGAATTTGAATTTGAATAGAAAAGACTATTATAGAATAGAAAATAATAGAAAAGAAAAGCATAGAAAAGCAATAAAACAGAATAAAAAAATATTATATATATGTATTCTATTGCTTTATGATTTTATGTTCTATTCTATTGTATTTTTTTAGAAAATCGATTTCTATTGTTTTCAAATTCGATTTGAATTTGTTTTTGAATTTAATTATGTTTTCGAATTTGATTCAAATTTGTTTTCAAATTCGATTCAAATTCATTTGCTTTTTTTTCGGATTCGTTTAAATTCATTACTTTTGTAATTCGGTAATTTGGATGCAGCCGAATTTCTGAATAATGAAAAATTCATCCAAAATTTGATTCGGAACGAAACGAAATGCACATGTCTAGTATGTAAGCAGCT
Source organism: Aquarana catesbeiana (assembly GCF_042186555.1). Taxonomy (NCBI): domain Eukaryota; kingdom Metazoa; phylum Chordata; class Amphibia; order Anura; family Ranidae; genus Aquarana; species Aquarana catesbeiana. The sequence continues at coordinate 461,433,759 of NC_133324.1, read as the reverse complement.
TGAATGGTCACTAGGCAATGTAACAGGAAAAGACTAGTTTCTTTATCATTAAACAACAATTGGATCTAATTTATTTCAAGACAATACCCCAAAATATTGTATAGAATTGCTGCACATTTTATAATCAGTTTTGCTAGGTCACTATATTAGAGGAAGAGATGAGGAAGTTTTCATTGCCAAAAAATAACACTTCATTATGTCAGTCAAGATACAGAAATATCTGGAAGAAGGTGAAAGAAAACAGGTTTTCACATGAAATTAAAAATTGCAGTCTTTTTTTCAGAGATGGTAAACAGAAAAATTGTACAGATTTGCTGCACACTGTGCTCCTTTTTCACTAGAATAACATTTCAGTGGTAGAGATTTGGAAGATTTCATCGGGGAATTAGAATCTTTTTTTCTGAGACTGAAGACAGAAAAGATGTACAAATTTATGGAACAGCTTTCCTTTTTTTTGACAGGCTGGCAATTTCAGAAGAAGAGGAGTGAAGGAGTTAAAACATACCATCAGCCTCCATCTCACCTTTAAAACACCTTTACTCAGGGCCCTCTAAGTCCTGCAATTCAGACACACACACTGGATCGACTCGTTTATTGGGCGCAGCACATCATTTTAACTTCCCTGGCGGTATGATTATGTCAGTTTTTTGCGTCTCAAAGCAGTACATTGTTTTGCATGGAAATTTGGCGTTTTATATTGTAGGCCTGTAATATGTCACCGGGTGGCCCTGCCCCCCTCTGACGCTATGGGGAAGCCATAGGGATGTCCCCATGCGTCAGAGGGGGTGGGGTCACCCGGCAACATCACCGTGTGGCCCCGCCCTCAGTTATAAAAGAACTGTCACCTGATAGGATGGTCATTATGGGGGGTGCCTCCCGTGGAGGCGGATCGCTGGCGGCGTGCAGGGTTTTTTTTTCTTTTTTGGTCCATCGACAGAGCAAGAGAAGAAGAAGAAGACTTTGTGGGACAGTTTTATTTTATTTTTTTAATAAAAAACTTGGCCCCAAGCCGTGTCATGTCATTTTTACCATTTTCATACTTTTTTTGTGAAATGGTAGGGGTACATTTGTACCCCATTACCATTTCACACGGGGGGGCCGGGATCTGGGGGTCCCCTTGTTAAAGGGGGCTTCCAGATTCCGATAAGCCCCCCGCCCGCAGACCCTCACAACCACCGGGCAAGGGTTGTGGGCATGAGGCCCTTGTCCCCATCAACATGGGGACACTGTGCTTTGGGGGGCTACCCCAAAGCACCCTCCCCATGTTGAGGGCATGTGGCCTGGTATGGTTCAGGAGGGGGGGCGCTCTCTCATCCCCCTCTTTTCCTGCAGCCTGCCAGGTTGCGTGATCAGATAAGGGTCTGGTATGGATTTTTGGGGGACCCCCACGCCCTTTTTTTTTTAAATTTTGGCGCAGGGCTCCCCTTCAAATCCATACCAGACCTAAAGGGTCTGGTATGGATTTTGAGGAGGACCCCCACGCAATTTTTTTTCATTTTGGCGTGAGGTTCCCCTTAATATCCATACCAGACCTGAAGGGCCTGGTATGGAATTTGAGGGGACCCCCATGCAATTTTTTTTTATTTTTGTTCAAGTTTCCCCTTAATATTCATACCAGACCCAAAGGGCCTGGTAATGGACTGTGGGGGAAACCCATGCCATTTTTTTCAATGATTTTATGTGTATGGCCGGGACCAACAATTTATTATAGCTGCGAGTACTAAATTACTTTTTTTCCTTTAGAAATGACATTTTGTGCAGAGATTGTTGTAAACATGGGAAACATGCGCCACTTTACAGGCATACTATAGACACCCCCCAGGTATGAAATTTAAAAGAATATTTCACTTTTATTGTTTCACTTTAAGCAATATTGTTCGAACACATTTTTTGCTTGTTTGCATGTTTTGCTGTTCGGCTCATCCCTAATCCTTGCCCACCAATCAGATACAAATATATTGCATATGCATATTATATGATAGGTGCATTAGATGACATATTTCCTTCACTATAAGGAGAAAACCTCCTTTATCCCTTAAACCAATCATAATGATACACATATTATAACATATTAATTATTCATGGTCTATAGGAAAGCTTGCTCAATATGTTTGCTGCATAGAATTTTCCAGTAGACAAGACTATACAAGTTCCTCTTTTTTCTAATGGTGTTACTTTCATTCTTACTAAATAAGTCTCGTGCAAATATGCTTAGAATAAACAGCTCTCAAACAAAACCTAAAGTAGCACTCTACAGCCTGAAATATTGTTCATAATTATATTAAACAATTAGTTAACCCTTCAAGAAACATATTTTATTTTTTTCTGTCCTTTAATTTTTTTCTGTCTTAAGTCTCAAAGAAGAAAAGACAAACATTTGCAGTACAGCTTTCTATTCTCTTTGCAATAGGCCTGCAATTTCAGAAGTAGAGAGCAAGCAGATTTAATTTTGAAACGGAAATGTAGCTTCACTTTTCTGAGACAGAAAGCAGAAAAATTAACAGAGCGTCTGGTTCATGTTTACAAGTGTCAAAAAAACAAATCCTTTTCCCAAAACCCCCTGCTTTGCAAAATGTATGTTCTGAAAGCATGCTGGCTGCAGGCAGCTCAATTGCATACTTAGTCAAGGGTCTCATCCATTCTGAGGGTGTCAATATCCACCCCTGACCCCATATACTCATGTACCATTTAGTTCAGGTGCTGCCTATTACTGCTGGCAGCAGACAACCCTGGGTGCTAGATAATTTAGTAGGACTGAAAGATGGAGTTGAAAGCCTCACTAAGGCAGCTACCACTGCTCCACTGTTTACCAACAGGAGAATGGCAGTGATAGGGAATATTGCCTCTCTGGAAGGGATGTTAAGAGTTTCTCCACAGCACAGCCTCCAGGTGCTAAAGCAATTGTAAACCATGGATGCTTTTAAAAAAACCTGTAAGGCAATTGCATAATGTGCTAGTATGCATCATATACTAGCACATTATGAAATACTCACCTTGGTGTTGTGCTGTCACCACTAAGAGGGCTGACATGTTCCAGGCTTTGGAGCCATGATGATGTCACTCGGTTCCGGCATGAAGCAAGGTATGCTGGACCTTCAGGGCCTTCAGGGCACATGTGCTGTCGACGTAACTGGCTACATTCAGGGGGAATATCCCCTAAACAGTGCACGTTTAGGAGATATGCATTTTACCTACAGGTAAGCTTTATTATAGGCTTACATGTAGGTAAAAATGACCAAGTGGGATTTACTACTGCCTTATTCGTTTGCTTTCACTGTGATGGCAGGATAAACTCTGCTATTTTCCCCTTATAAATGTGGATCCAAAAGGGAAACCAATCAGTAATGGTCTTTCTCCTTGAGGACCTTAATGCTGGGGTCCTTTCTCGGGCACTGGAGCATGAATGAGTCCATCTGCTACCAATTTGCAGAGGCAGAGGAACCTCTCTCCTAAGGGTCACTGGGAGGGTTTAAATGTATGACTGGGAAAACGATAAATAATAAATGGTGAATAAGGGATAATGACCCCTTAACCTAATATTAATAAAAACAAGGAACACAATGATAAAATGTCCAAGAGATCATCTGGGAGGTTGTGAAACAGTCCAAATAAAATACAAAAAGGACTAATAATTGTTAAGTGGTCCTGGTAAAATTTGTGAGAGAAACTTTTTTTAATATTTAATTATTTATTTTTAATTTTTACACTGTTGCTTTCATTTTCTTTTTTAATCACATTTATTGCTGTCAGAAGGAATGTAAACATCCCTTGTGACAGCAATAGGCATGTGACAGGTACTCTTTATGGAGAGATCTGGGGTCTATAAGACCCCGGATCCCTCCTCTGCCATTTGATCACACCAAGATCGGTTTAATCAAATGCTTTTGATTTTTAAAAATGTCACTAGGGATGAGCCGAACACCCCCCCGGTTAGGTTCGCACCAGAACCTGCGAACGGACCGAAAATTTGCACGAATGTTAGAACCCCATTGACGTTTATGGGACTTGAACGTTCAAAATCAAAAGTGCTCATTTTAAAAGCTAATTTGCATGGTATTGTCCTAAAAAGGGTTTGGGGACCCGGGTCCTGCCCCAGGGGACATGTATCAATGCAAAAAAAACTTTTAAATACGGCCGTTTTTTCGGGAGCAGTGATTTTAATGATGCTTAACGTAAAAAAAAAGTGAAATATTCCTTTAAATATCGTACCTGGGGGGTGTCTATAATATGCCTGTAAAGTGGCGTGTGTTTCCCGTGCTTAGAACAGTCCCTGCACAAAATGTCATTTTTAAAGGCATTTAAAACTGCTTGTGGCTTTAATGTAATGTCGGGTCCTGGCAATATGGATGAAAATCAATGAGACAAACGGCATGGGTACCCCCCAGTCCATTACCAGGCCCTTTGGGGCTTGTATGGATATTAAGGGGAACCCCGCACCCAAATTAAAAAAGGAAAGGTGTGGGGCCCCCAGGTCCTATATACTCTGAACAGCAGTATACAGGCGGTGCAAACAAGACAGGGACTGTAGGTTTGTTGTTAGGTAGAATCTGTTTGTAATTTTGAACTGGTACATTTTTAACGTGTTTAGCTCCAGCCAAAAAATCTATTTTAAGCTTTTTGGAAAACCTAGGTAAGGGTTATCACCCCTGTGACATTTGTTTTGCTGTCTGTGCTCCTCTTCAAAAGATTTTACCTCACTTTTTGTCCCAATGACAAATATTTTTTGAAAATTTGGGTTTTTTTGTGAAACAAGGATTGGTGATAAAGCATCAGTGGAAAGGAGAAAATTTTTTCCCATATTAACTCTTACAGGAGAGAATTTCCCCTCCTAGGGGTAGATTTCATCTTACTTCCTGTTGTCTCCTTCCGTTTGCATGTAGGAGTCGTTTGTAAGTTGAATGTTTGAAAGTAGGGGCCTGCCCTATATACTCAGCAGAAATGTGGGCCTTAGGTGTTGTTGTGGCCACAACACTGTAAGCCCTCACAGGGCCCTGCTGTTAAGTATTAGATCAAGAATTGTAATTACATGCCCCTGTTGAACAGGGGCAGAAAAATTGGGCCTTTGGTGGTGGTGCTGTTGCCACAACACTGTAAGTCCTCACAGATACTCTTGGTGGGCGCCGAAACGGGCCCTGCTGTGAAATATTAGATCAAGAATTCTAATTACATGTCCCTGTTGAACAGGGGCTGAAAATTGGGCCTTAGGCACTGGTGCTGGTGCCACAACACTGGAACCCCTCACAGATAATCTAGTTGGAGCGAAGGAACTAGCCCTGCTGCAAAGAATTGCAACAAAAATTGTAATTACACTCCTCTGTTAAACAGGGGCTGAAAAATTGGGCCTTAGGCACTGGTGCTGGTGCCACAACACTGCAACCCCTCACAGATACTCTAATTGTAGCGCAGGAACTAGCCCTGCTGCAAAGAATTGCATGAAAAATTGTAATTACATGCCCCTGTTGAACAGGGGCTGAAAATTGGGCCTTAGGCACTGGTGCTGGTGCCACAACACTGGAACCCCTCACAGATAATCTAGTTGGAGCGAAGGAACTAGCCCTGCTGCAAAGAATTGCAACAAAAATTGTAATTACACTCCTCTGTTAAACAGGGGCTGAAAAATTGGGCCTTAGGCACTGGTGCTGGTGCCACAACACTGCAACCCCTCACAGATACTCTAGTTGGAGCGCAGGAACTAGCCCTGCTGCAAAGAATTGCATGAAAAATTGTAATTACATGCCCCTGTTAAACAGGGGCTGAAAAATTGGGCCTTAGGCACTGGTGGCGGGACTGGCGTCGCCCAGAATAAAAAATGTTCTTACAAGCTATCATCATGATCATTGAGAGGGAAGAGGATAATTACTCAGTATAACAGGATAGTCACTCAGCATAGGCAGTCTTTGAAGGGATCTGACATTTCAAAAAAATGTATTCGGTTACATCCGCATCAGGTGCTTGGTAGCTGGTGGTGATCCAAGACTGATTCATTTTTATGAAGGTCAGTCGATCGACCAAGTCGGTGGACAGACGCACCCTGTGATCGGTTACAAAGCCTCCAGCAGCACTGAATGTGCTTTCCGAAAGAACGCTGGATGCAGGACAGGCCAGTAGCTCAATTGCATACTGTGCAAGCTCTGGCTAGTGATCCATCCTCAAGACCCAGTAACCGAGAGGATTTTTGGTGGGAAAGGTGTCCAAGTCAGATCTTGCCCCTAGGTATTGCTGCGCCATGTAAAACAGACGCTGGTGATGGTTGCTGGAACCGATCATACCTTGGGGCTGCGGACTAAAAAATTGTCTGAACGCATCGGTCAGACGGCCACCTTCTCCACCGCTCCTTCTTTGACTGACCGAAGCCTCAGCAACATGTTGTCCAGAAACAGGAGTTTGTAACCACCCAGTCTCTGGGAATGCGTTGCACAGACCTTTCTGCAAGGCCTCCTGAAGATGTTTCATCCTCTGCTCCCTCTGTGACGGCAAGATAAGGTCCGAAACCTTACCCTTGTAACGTGGATCAAGGATGGTTGCCAGCCAGTATTGTTCCTTCTCCTTGATACCACGAAAACGAGGATCCTTCCGCATGCTTTGCAGCATCAGGGAGGCCATGCAGCGTAGGTTTGCTGAGGCATTCGCTCCGGAGTCCTCTGGGTCACTAAGGACGACAGCCACCTCCTCCCAGCCACGTACAAGACCATGTGTTTCTTGGGACTGTAAATGATCCCTTAAAGACTGCTGCTGATGCTGAGTGCCAGGCTCCACCTCCATACTGACACAATCCTCCTCCTCCTCATCCTCTGCCTGTGTGATAGGAACACTGTCTGGATAAAGGGGGCCTTGAGAGCTAAGGAAGTCCTCCTCTTCCCGCCTCTGTTCTGCCTCAAGTGCCCTGTCCAATATTCCAAGCAGCGTGCGCTCCAACAGGCGGACAAGGGGGACAGTGTCACTGATGCATGCACTGTCACTGCTCACAATCCTCGTGGCCTCCTCAAATGGTGACAGGACAGTGCATGCATCCCTGATCATGGCCCACTGGCGTGGGGAAAAAAAACAAGCTCCCTGACCCTGTCCTGGTGCCATAGTCGCACAGGTACTCATTGATGGCCCTCTGCTGCGTGTGCAGCCACTGCAGCATGGCCAACGTTGACTTCCACCTGGTGGGCATGTCACAGATTAGGTGGTTCTTGGGCAGGTTAAATTCCTTTTGGAGGTCTGCCAGCCGAGCACTGGCATTATATGACCGGCGGAAATGCACACAGACTTTCCTGGCCTGCCTCAGGACATCCTGTAAGCCCGGGTACCTGCCCAAGAACCGCTGCACCACCAAGTTAAGGACGTGAGCCAAACAGGGCACATGGGTCAGAGAGGAGGTTGGTGCCATTGTCGCAAACCACCATTCCTGCCTTAAGTTGGCGAGGCGTCAACCACCTCTGAACCTGCCCCTGCAGAGCTGACAGAACCTCTGCCCCAGTGTGGCTTCTGTCCCCCAAGCACACCAGCTCAAGCACCGCATGGCATCTTTTGGCCTGCATATATTTGAGTAGCCCCTTGAACGCCTACAGAGTACCGCTGGTTCCAAGGACAAACCACAGGAAGAGGCCATGGAGGAAGAAGAAGAGGAGGGGGTGGAGGAGAGAGGTGTGTCAGAATCATTAGTAGTGGCATTTTGGAGGCGTGGTGGTGGAACAACTTCCAACACTACTGTACCTTGTCCTGCATCCTTCCCCGCTGCCAGCGGAGTCACCCAGTGCGCCGTGAAACTTAGGTAACATCCCTGTCCATGCCTGCTGGACCATGAGTCAGCAGTAATATGCACCTTTCCGCTGACCGCCCTGTCCAGCGAGGCATGGACATTGCCTTCCACATGCCGGTAGAGCCGGAATAGCTTTCTGTGAGAAAAAGTGGCGTTTGAGTACCTGCCACTGAGGAACCGCACATTCCACAAACTCACGGAAGGGGGCAGAGTCTACCAACTGTAAAGGTAGCAGTTGAAGTGCTAGCAATTTTGCCAAGCTAGCATTCAACCGCTGGGCATGTGGATGGTTGTGAGCGAACTTCTTTCGGTGGTGAAGCAGCTGGGGCAGGGAAATTTGCCTGGTACAATCTGACATCGGTGTACCGAAAGCAGATTGCCCACAAGTACTTGGCTGTGACACACCTAATTCTACACCTTCATTCCTCTCAGTGCAGGTCTCAGAGAGGACTGAAGGTATAGTGGGGTTGGAGATCTCTGGTGTGGTTATTTTAGATATGCTTGCCAACGAACTGCATGGCAGGTCAACACATGTGTGGTCAAGCATGTGGTGCCCAAGCGGGAGATGTTTTGGCCACTCGAGATACACTTGAGACACATGTTGCAAATAGAACTTTGGAATGAAAACTTTTGGAATAATGCACAGAGACAGCAGCGCCCTGCACATGCGGAGCTTTGCAGTGTGATGCAGTCAGTGTGCTGCCCTTAGGCTGGCCCCTGGAGGGCATCCTGCCTCTTTGGTGATGTGCCTCCTCCTCCACCTCCTCCTCTCTCCTATCAGGCACCCACGTTGAGTCAGTGACCTCTTCATCCCCTCCCTCCTCATCACTGGAGCATACCTGGCAGTATGCTGCAGCAGGGGGAGCATGACTGCCAGATTGCTGTCCTTATTGGGCACCCCCTCTGTCCGTGCTCACATTACTGACTTCATCTAGCTCAGTATCATCATCACAGCCTTCTAAACGCTGGGCATCCTCCTTGAGCATGTACCCAATACTATGTTCAAACAGTTCAAGGGACTCCTCAGGAGGACATGGTGGGGCTAGGGAAGGAGTCACTGATGCCATTGAGCCGAGGGAAGAGGCCGCATTGGCAGCTGCTTTGCCAGACAAAGGACCCTGAGCATGGGTGAGAGAGGATGAGGAGGATGAGGATGGCTTGGTCATCCACTCGACCAAGTCTTCCGCATGTTGCGGCTCAACATGGCCAGCTGCCGAAAAAAAGGCCAAGCGTGTCCCACGGCCATGTGCTGATGAGGATGCACTGTCTCCACGTCCAGCACTGTTGCCTCTAGACACAGAGCCTGCTTGCCCTCTTTTATTGGCTTGTGACTGTCTGCCTCTCCTTGTTGGCCTTCCAGACATACTAATGGCCTGCAGTGAGATGTAGCTGCACTAAGCTGGGATAGATAGATAGATAGATAGATAGATAGATAGATAGATAGATAGATAGATAGATAGATAGATAGATAGATAGATAGATAGATAGATAGATAGATATTGATACTGCAGCTAGCAAAATCAACTGCCTGCCTGTAGTATGAGAACACCACCAATCTTCTACAGGTAGCTTTAGATGAACACTGTGCAGAGGTCGCATTACACTAACTTGTAGCTTTAGCTGAACACTGTGCAGAGGACGCACTACACCAACATTAAAATAATGTAGCTGCCTGCGGTAGGGATAGGATCAGGAAAACACCACCAACCTTCTACAGATAGCTTTAGCTGAACACTGTGCAGAGGTCGCACTAGATTAATGTGTAAATAATGTAGCTGCCTGCCGTAGTGATAGGATCAGGAAAACACCACCAACTTTCTACAGGTAGTTTTAGCTGAACACTGTGAAGAGGACGCACTACACTAACGTTAAAATAATGTAGCTGCCTGCGGTAGTGATAGGATCAGGAAAACACCACCAACCTGCTACGGGTAGCTTTAGCTGAACACTGTTCAGAGGACGCACTACACTAACTTGTAGCTTTAGCTGAAAACTGTGAGGAGGACGCACTTCACTAACTTGTAACTTTAGCTGAACACTGTGCACTACACTAACTTGTAGCTTTAGCTGAACACTGTGAGGAGGATGCACTACACTAACTTGTAGCTTTAGCTGAACACTGTGAGGAGGATGCACTACAATAACTTGTAGCTTTAGGTAAACACTGTGCACTACACTAACTTGTAGCTTTAGCTGAACACTGTGCAGAGGTAGCACTACACTAACTTGTACCTTTAGCTGAACACTGTGAGGAGGACTCACTACACTAACTTGTAGCTTTAGCTGAACACTGTTCAGAGGACGCACTACACTAACTTGTAGCTTTAGCTGAACACTGTGCAGAGGTCACACTAAACTAACTTGTAGCTTTAGCTGAACACTGTGCAGAGGTCACACTAAACTAACTTGTAGCTTTAGCTGAACACTGTTCAGAGGACGCACTAAACTAACTTGTAGCTTTAGCTGAACACTGTTCAGGGGACGAACTAAAGTAACTAAAGTAACTTGTAGCTTTAGCTGAACACTGTGCACTACACTAACTTGTAGCTTTAGCTGAACACTGTGTAGAGGTTGCACTACACTAACTTGTATCTTTAGCTGAACACTGTGAGGAGGACTCACTACACTAACTTGTAGCTTTAGCTGAACACTGTGCACTACACTAACTTGTAGCTTTAGCTGAACACTGTGAGGAGGACACACTACACTAACTTGTAGCTTTAGCTGAACAATGTGAGGAGGATGCAGTACACTAACTTGTAGCTTTAGCTGAACACTGTGCACTACACTAACTAGTAGCTTTAGCTGAACACTGTGCACTACACTAACTTGTAGCTTTAGCTGAACGCTGTTCAGAGGACGCACTACACTAACTTGTAGCTTTAGCTGAACACTGTGCAGAGGTCACACTAAACTAACTTGTAGCTTTAGCTGAACACTGTGAGGAGGACGCAGTACACTAACTTGTAGCTTTAGCTGAACACTGTGCACTACACTAACTTGTAGCTTTAGCTGAACACTGTTCAGAGGACGCACTACACTAACTTGTAGCTTTAGCTGAACACTGTGAGGAGAACGCACTACACTAACTTGTAGCTTTAGCTGAACACTGTGCTCTACACTAACTTGTAGCTTTAGCTGAACACTGTACAGAGTTCACACTACACTAACTTGTAGCTTTAGCTGAACACTGTGAGCAGGACGCACTACACTAACTTGTAGCTTTAGCTGAACACTGTGCAGAGGTCGCACTGCACTAACTTGTATCTTTAGCTGAACACTGTGAGGAGGATGCACTACCCTAACTTGTAGCTTTAGCTGAACACTGTGCAGAGGTCACACTAAACTAACTTGTAGCTTTAGCTGAACACTGTGAGGATGATGCACTACCCTAACTTGTAGCTTTAGCTGAACACTGTGCAGAGGTCACACTAAACTAACTTGTAGCTTTAACTGAACACTGTGAGGAGGACGCACTACACTAATGCCCCGTACACACGGTCGGATTTTCCGATGGAAAATGTCCGATCGGAGCGTGTTGTCGGAAATTCCGACCATGTGTGGGCTCCATCGGACATTTTCCATCGGATTTACCGACACACAAAGTTGGAGAGCAGGGTCCCCACAAAACCCCACAAAATCACTTTTTGTATTGTGGTTCAATCTTTTAAATTTTTTGGAAATGTTTTGAAAAGCCAAATTTGGAGGATGCACACAGTGTGCCAACATGTGCTATCTGCCATCACGGGAGATCAATGGACGCGTTTTGGGGGTGCAACCCCTTCCTCAATTAGAAAGTCGCGTTGAGGAAGGGCTTGCTCCCCCAAAACACGTCCCTTGATCCCCCCTGATGGCAGATAGCACATGTTGACATTGGTAAATTTGTGTGCATCTTCCAAATTTGGCTTTTCCAGGGGTGATTTCCCCCCATCTGAACGCTATATCAAACCCAGTTCCTAAATACTGATGTCTGATATAGCCTTCAGGTTTTACCTAATGTGAACTTTGTAAGTTCAAGTTTTTTTGGCTTTCTTGTTGGTTTTACACAGGCCTGTTTTATCTGAAATGGACATTTCAATTTTTGATAATGCTACTGCAAAAATTGGTATACAACAAACATGTTGGTTTGTTTTAAAAACCTTTGGTAAATGCACATGTGATTGTGCAGGTATAAAAAAGTGGCTTACTCAAGAATGTGTGGATTATTGTCTCAACACTACAACACTTTTGGGGTGATGTAATAGCTGTTTTATGCAAAAGTGGGGGTTATTTCCTAAGGGCAAATCCTCTTTGCACTACAAGTGCAGTTTCAGTGCAGTTGCAAGTGCACTTGTAGTGAAATGTGTTTTTGCATTTAGGAACTAACAGCCAACAGTGCTTTGTATAAGGTTACCCAATCACGACATTTTCTGCACTCAAAACATTTCTGTCAGGGTCAGCTAAAACAAACACAAGCAGTAAATGTCCACAAAGATTTTCTTTTTTTTTTATTTTAAAAAGGCTTCACATATTGTCTGGCATATTGATAGCCCCCCTTCCCGCAAAGAACTCCATGTAGCGTAACCGGACATCACGGGCACTCAGGGAGGGCAAGCCAGGACGGCCACTTTCAAGCGCCGTCAGTGTGGTTTGATGTAGGATTCCGGCCTCAGGCCCAACTGAGCCAGCATAGTTGGCGGAATGTTTCTGTAAAAAGTTATGGAGAACACAGCACGCAAGTATTATATGGTTCAGTTTATACTCTGCCATATGGATAGGTGTCAGAAATAGGCGGAACCGGCTGGCCGGGATTCCAAATGTGTTCTCCACCACTCTTCGGGCTCTGGCCAGCCGGTAATTAAAAACCCTCTGTTCCGGGGTGAGGGTCCTCATCGGGAATGGCCGCATCAGGTGGTCCCCCAGCGCAAATGCTTCATCAGCAACAACCACAAATGGGAGTCCTTCCACATTGTCCTCTGGAGCTGGCAAGTCCAAGCTGCCATTCTGGAGACGCCTGTAGAACTCCGTCTGGGCGATGACTCCACCATCGGACATCCGGCCATTCTTCCCCACGTCCACATACAAGAAGTCCTAATTAGCCAACACCACCGCCAACATCACTATACTATTAAACCCCTTGTAATTCTAATAGTAGGACCCCGAGTTGGGTGGTGGGACGATGTGGACGTGTTTCCCATCAATTGCCCCTCCGCAGTTAGGAAAGTCCCACCGCTGGGCAAAGTGGGAGGCCACAGTCTGCCATTCCTGTGGCGTGGAAGGAAACTGTTGAGGAAAAACAATAAACATTACTATTTTTACTCTGAAACATGGCAAGCAGATTAGACACAAACATTATGGGGCAACCTCCAGATAGCATTTATTAAGGGGAATTTAACAAGGCCAAAGTATAAGGTACACCTATCATATCCCCCCCCCCTCTCATGGGCCATTTCTAACATTATGGGGTGTGTGGAAATCTTGGACAGGTAACCCTCTTCACTTCATTGAGAGATGAATGCCTAAATACAGGGTCTTACTTGGAACAGCCCCTCCTTAGTTACACTATTGGCAGACCACTGGACAGGTAAGAAGTGTCATAATACAAAGATATAAACACACACTGTACACATTTGAGGACATTTGGACATTATGCTATTACCTATCAAGATAATAATAGGATACAAAAACTTTAAACAGTACCATTGGAAAGTATACAGGCAGGCCCTTGCACTACATGCTTTGGGTAATTCAGCCATAAATCTGACCACAAAAGAGATGGGTATAGTGTGTATTGGTTTGGCAAAGTCAGCAGATAGATGATTGAGGATAGAGAATTGGGATCAGCTGACTTAGCAGTTGGGGGAGGGAGGGTTACTAAAAATTATTTTGGGACACCACAAAAAAAAGCCTCTGGCACTCTGCCTGAATTTAAATCAAAAATAACATTACCAAACATTTTAGGGGGTGTTTGGGGTAAAGCACTACTATGGAGCAGAAAAAATACATTGTTAAGTGACTACATGAGGTGAATATAGGCCAGGAGACACCATGCTGGGGAGGTTATTGAAGGGCAAATATGTATGAAGGACATAAAATAATAATTACATAAAAATCCAGCATGCATGAGGACAAAGGGGACATTCACAGCATATTCCAAGCATGGTAATTAGGGAATGAGGAAAGAAATACAATATATTATCAAACATTAAAGACAATAAAATGTGATATAAAAGGATAAAAATCTTACCTTCATATACTCCTTCTGCAGGACCTGGATGATGGCAGAACAGGTCTCTGGGATAATGATACCCAGAGCCTGTGGGGAGATGCCTGTCGAGAACTTCAAGTCCTGCAGACTTCTCCCTGTGGCCAAATACCGCAAGGTAGCGACCAGCCTCTGCTCCGGAGTGATGGCTTGCCTCATGCAGGTATCCTGCCTGCTAATATAGGGGGTCAGCGAAGCAAACAAACGGTGAAATACGGGGTCCGTCATCCTGAGAAAGTTCCTGAAATCATCAGGATTATTCTCATGGATCTCACGGAGCAAAGGCATATGACAGAATTGGTCACGCTGAAGCAACCAATTCTTGGTCCATGAACTCCTCCCCACCCTGTTCATGGACTGGAGTTGTGTCAAGGTCAGGACCCCAACACCAAGCCCCCGCACAGCACGAACTCTACGAGGAGTACGCATACGAAACATGGCTAGAAAACGGTCGGCTGCTCAGAACGAAGTAACAGAACGCACTGAAGAACAGCAAGGCCTGTGAAGAACGACCTGAAAAACAGCAACGAGCAGGCAAGATCACACAGAAAACTCTGATACGAACTGACTGCACGCACTGAAGAGCAGATACAAACCCACAAGCACAAACTGAATGGCAGAAAACGATCTGAAAGCCACGAGTCTGAAAAAGCGCGAATCGTCTCTCACCAAACTTTTACTAACACGAGATTAGCAAAAGGAGCCCAAAGGGTTCCACGCTTGGTTCTGAACCGGCCTTTTCTAATCTCGTCGTACGTGGTGTACGTGACCGCGTGGTTGGTGATCGGAAATTCTGACAACTTTGTGCGACCGTGTGTAGGCAAAACAAGTTTGAACCAACATCCGTCTGAAAAAATCCTAGGATTTTGTTGTCGGAATGTCCGAACAAAGTCCGACCGTGTGTACGCCCTATAACTCTAAATAGTCTAGCTGCCTTACTGTGGTACTAATAGGATCAAAAGAACACCAGCAATTTTCTTCAGGTAGCTGTAAATACTGTAACAAGACAAGCCTGCCTGTCAGTAGGAGGATAATATATATATATATATATATATATATATATATATATATATATATATATATATATATATATATATATATATATATATATATACACACACAACACCTGGGATGCATATATATATACACAATACACTGCAAGTGCAGCTAACTGACTGACTGTCCTGCCTAATCTATCTAACTTAAATCAAATGACACTGTCTCTCTGTCTCTGTCTCTCAACGCCGGAACACACTACACAGGGCCGCTGTGCAGGCGGCCTTATATAGTGTGGGGCGTGTACTAAACCCCCTGAGCCATAGATGGCCAAAGCCACCCTGGCTTTGGCCAATTACAGCTCTCTCTACAGATGGCGCTGTGATTGGCCAAGCATGCGGGTCATAGTACATGCTTGGCCAATCAGCCAGCAATGCACTACGATGCCGCAGTTAATTATGGGCCGTGACGCGCCACACGAATTTGGCGCGAACGGCCCATATTGTTCGCAATTCGGCGAATGTTAAATTAATCCCATGCAGCTTCTTTACAGGGATATTCCTGCTTTTTCTCTGTCTAGTGCAGGGATCTTCAAACTACGTCCCTCCAGCTGTTGCAGAACTACACATCCCATGAGACATTGTAACACTCTGACATTTACAAGCATAACTAGGCATGATGGGAAATGTAGTTCCTGAACAACTGGAGGGCCATAGATTGGAGACTAGTGGTCTAGTGAGTTGCTCATTGTTTTTCTCAATAAATGTATTTCTTTTAATGCTGCACTTAGTTTGAGCTCCCTCTCTACCCTTCCATGTGTACATGGAAGCCTACTTTATGTCCTGCTATTCCTTAATGCAGCACAGAAACCCCCTTCTCCCTCCTCCTGCGCCTGGTGTGGCCTGACATGAATAACTGGACCCTGAGACACAAGGACACACGTCCTCCTCTTCATCCTCCTGCTGTGCCTCCAGTGCTCAGTCTATAACACCACAGTGTATACACTAATAGAAACACCCCGGATAGTGTTGCTAATGCCCACATCATCACAGCTCACCATTCTGGTTGCCTCTTTGAATAGGGAAAATATGGTACCTGCATCCTAAATGAGGAGTTTTTGACATGGTGAAAAAAAAAAACTGTTCCCCTGAGCTTTTCCTCGGGCCATACCTACAAAAAATACTTAATGGTTGCCCACTGATGCAAATCCAGCTGCTACAGCATGACCACGGTGGACTTATAGCATGTGGGAATATCACATATCAGGCAGTTAGTTTGAAGGTATGACCACTTGAAGTGGCTACACACTCTACTGGCCTGTATGCCAAGGTACCTAATTAGGAACCGCTGCACTACCATGTTGAGGATGTGTGACAGGCAACGCATATGCATGAACTTTTCCTGCCAAAGAATGCACAGCAAGTTGGTAAAATTTTCAACATTGACCTTGACATGGTATTGCAGAGCTGACAAAATCTCATCTGACCCAGTTTGTATTCATACCATGGCAAACCAACAGGATGGCAGCTTTTTGTAAATTTATCCAGTGGTCTGTGAAGAAATTATAACATCCCTGCCCATGCTTGCTTGACCAGGTTTCTGTGGCCATGGAGACTGTGCCACTTAACATGTGGTCCAGAAGCATGGAAACATTTTCTTCCATATTATGGTGGAGGGCAGGGATAGCCTTCTGGATGGAAAATGGTGGCTGGGATACTGAAACTATAATACACTGGCTGAAAATTAGCAGAAGAGGGCATACTCCACCACAGTCTAGGAACAGCTGTAAAAATATCAATTTACCACGTTGACATTACCTCCCTTTTTTACTGCCCCCTTCCCCCTTCCCTGTAACAGAGCCTCTAGCCAGAGACTTAATGGTTAATAAGAAATTACTCTTTAATATGCTGCATATTTTGTTATACTGCTTGTATTAAAGCTTACACTGTAAATGCACTTTGGCAGCTTATGGGCTATATGAAAGATGGGCAGGTAGGCTGCAATGGCATTGCCGTTACATACTTAACTATCTCAATACAGTGCACTTTCACCCCCTTCCTGCCCAAGCCATTTTTCAGCTTTCAACGCTGTCACACTTTGAATGACAATTGCGCGGTCATGCAACACTGTACCCAAATTACGTTTTTATTATTTTTTTCCCACAGTGGTATTTAGTGGTATTTGATCATCTCTGCGGTTTTTATTTTTTGCGCTATAAACAAAAGAAGAGTGACAAGTTTGAAAAAAACACAATATTTTTTACTTTTTGCTATAAACAAATATCCATTTTTTTTTTTTTTTAAATTTTTTTCTCAGTTTAGGCCGATATGTATTCTTCTACATTTTTTTGGAAAAAAATCACAATAAGCGTATATTGATTGGTTTGCGCAAAAGTTATAGCGTCTACAAAATAGAGGATAGATTTATAGCATTTTAATTATTTATTTATTTTTTTACTAGTAATGGTGGCGATCTGTGATTTTTATCGTAACTGCGATATTGTGGCGGACATATCGGACACTTTTGACACATTTTTGGGACCATTTACATTTATACAGCGATCCGTGCTATAAAAATGCACTGATTACTGTATAAATGTGACTGGAAGGGAAGGGGTTAACACTAGGGGGTGATCGAGGGGTTAACTGTGTTCCTAGGGAGTGTTTCTAACTGAAGGGGGAGTGGACTCACAAGGAGAGGAGACCGATCGGTGTTGCTCTATACTGAGAACACACATCGGTCTCCTCTCTAACAGGACGTGGATCTGTGTGAAATGACGGGCATGCGCGATTGCTGCCAGCAGCACGCGCACGCCCCCTGGTGGTCAGGAAGCCGAGGACGTTATATGACACCCTCCCAGAACAAGAGCCGCGCCACCTGGCCATCATGTGACAGCAGGTGGGCGGCAAGCGGTTAAGCATGATTTTTGTTATCAATTACCCCAAATTAAACCCATTCTCGTGTGTTGAGATTAACTTTGATTTTTGGTTTTTGCTTTACCAGTATTTTGTCAATATGCCAGTTATGGTGGGTTTGGCCCTGCCCGTGTCTGCCCATTGCCTGTGGGTGTTGGTGGAGATGTGGTTATAGTATCCACCTAACTTTCTATCCCTGTAACAACAGGGATCCCACAGAGGTGTTTCCAGGGCGGAAAACACTTTCCATCATCACTATCCCGACATGATGCAGCCTCCGGTCTGCGTCATTTCCGAGTTTCCATTTCCGCCCATTTGGAATGCAAGCACCCAGACACACCTTCATAGTTGCATAATTTCCGGTGTGCTGCCAGTTTCTTTCCCCATCCCTTCCATCTATGTGGGCATCTCTCCCTCTGAGCATATCAGCTGGGAGAGACCCACCACACCGCCCACTTGGCGGGTGGTACGCACTGAAGAGGGACTTTCATGGGGTGTATACCGCTGCTTTGGTCTACACCCCATCCTGGCAGGTCAGTGGACAGATGAGCCATCCCTCCCGGTCCAACATGGCCCCCCCAAAGGATCTTGTCCCCATGTTGATGGGGACAAGGGCCTCATCTCCACAACCCTTGCCTGGTGGTTGTGGGGGTCTGTGGGTGGGGGGCTTATTGGAATCTGGAAGCCCCCTTTAACAAAGGTGCCCCCAGATCGTGCCCCCCCATGTGAATGGGTATTGGATACATTTTACCCCTACTCATTCACCAAAAAAAGTGTCAAAAAAGTAAAAACGACAGGAGACAGTTTTTGACAATTCCTTTATTTAAAAAAAAGTGTCCCGCGATGTCCATCCATCTTCAATCACTGCACCGGCGGACCCGGAAAATAGGAAAAAAAGAGAATACTCTGCCTCCATGGGAGGCGTCCTGCTGACTGCTGTCTTTTTGCTGTGACAGCTCTTATATAGGCAAGGGCGGGGTCACCCGCTGACAAACCGGATGACCCTGTCCCCCACTCTGATGGCACATGATGTCAGAAGGGGCAGGGTCACTCGGTTACATCACCGGGTGGCCCTGCCTTTGCCTATATAACAGCTGTCAAAGCCAAGAGACAGCAGTCAGCTTTTTTTTTTCTATTCTTTGGGTCCGTTTGCGCCATAAAGATGGATGGACATCTTTTTTAATATAGGACTTGTCAAAAACTGTGTATTGTGGTTACACTTTTTTGGTGAATGGGTAGGGGTACAATGTACCCGTTACCCATTCACATAGGGGGCTAAAGGGGGCTTCCAGATTCCGATAAGCCCCCACCCGCAGACCCCCACAACCACCGGGCAAGGGTTGTGGGGATGAGGCCCTTGTCCCCATCAACATGGGGACAAGGTGCTTTGGGGGGGACCACAAAGCACCCACCCCATGTTGAGGGCATGTGGCCTGGTACAGTTCAGTGGGGGCGCTCTCTCGCCCCCTTTTTTGTGCTGCCTGCCAGGTTGCATGCTCGGATAACGGCAATTTATTTTATTTTGCCCTTGAGTTCCCCTTAAAATCTATACTAGACCTTCTCAGTGGAGCTGCAACGTAAGCAGAAAACCTTTAACAAAGTCCGTAGGTGCCTACAGGAAAAGAACATTAAATACAGCATAATCTACCCTAGCTGCCTTAGGGTCCCAAATAATGGCTCAGTTTCTTTCTTCGACTCCCCAACTGACCCAGATGACTGGTTGAATACCTTGAGATGAAACAGTCCCTCTAACTCAACTTCATGAAACGCCTCCTAGAGTCAATATGAGTCAGGCCTTTAACTTTTAGATCCACTATTTTGAATGCTTTGTACTCAGCTCCTGTTTTTAAGTTAGCTGTCCTGGACTGACTCCTGGTTACCCTCATAAAGACATCCCCAAGGTCCTTTGGTGTTGATGGGCTGGCCTGCAGGGGCTGCTACATTCACTCTTGGCTCGACTTGACAAGCCTTCTTCACGGTGCACTGGTAATAAGCAGTCACTATACTCCTAGTTATGGTATACACCCTCCTTTTTTTTTTTTAGTTTCTCCTTCTATTACTGGAGCTACCTTACCAGTTACATTTTAGGTTACGCACTTAACCCCTCGAGTTCTGCCTTCCTAAAGAAGCTTCAGCGGTTCCAGCTGCCACACTATGTACTTCTTCTGGAAAGACTGAAGTTTAGTTTAGTTCTGGCCTGGGTATCAAACTGACTGGCATAGTTGTTGGGGTTGCTGGTCAGTAGGGAGTTTGCTATGTTTACTATGTTTGGTATGTTTAATATGTTCACTAGTTTAATGTTTTTTGGTAACCAACTGCTTTGCTCAACGATTATCCTTAAGTGCTGGAGTGTCCTCATAGAGGCTACTTCCCTACTTGCTGTCATACATGGGGGTGTGGCGACTTCCCTGGAGGGCAGGTCCCCTCTGCCTCCCTCGGGCTGGTTTTCGGGGCCCCTCCTATACATCTCATTTGGCATTCCCATGGAGTTAAAACTAGTCTCATGGAACATAAGGGGTCTCAATAACAAAGTTAAAAGAGCTCTCATGTTCAAATTCCTCAAATCCCACAAGCCACATATTCTCTTTCTACTGGAGATGCACCTCCTGGGTAATAAAATTCTCTTCCTCAATAGAGAATGGGTGCAACAAGAATTTCATGCTATGTACTCTAGCTATGCCAGGGGGGTCGCCATTCTTCTACATAAATCTCTTGCTTACAAGGTGTTACAGGTATGTTCGGATCCGGGAGGCAGATACATTATCTTGGTTCTGGAAATAGGTAATGTGAAATATGCATTTGTCAATGTTTATATCCCACGCCCTTTTCTCCTGGCATACTGTATACCATCCAGGGGAAATTGGCACCATTACAGCTCTCTAGAGTTATCTGGGCTGGAGACTTCAATGCGGTCTTGCAGGCGGACTTGGATTCCTCCAATCCCCAGCGGATGTCCTGTCAGGACCTTGAGTCCTGGGCGCATGCCTTTGACTTAACAGAGGTCTGGAGAAACAAATTCCCTTTAGACCATTTCTACTCTCATTACTCTGCCTCACACAAATCTGGCTCCAGCATAGATTTGGAGTTTGGCTTGAGACTTGCTATCTGCCATCCGGGGTGCTTCCTACTTGCCGGCTGGCATCTCGGACCATTCCCCGATGGAAATTACGGTGTGGGTGGGAGTGGGTAGATCCCCAGGCTTCTGATGCTTGGATTCTAAATGGATACATAACAGGAGGGTGCAGGAGCTGCTGCAGGACTCAGGCCCCCCCTTTTGGGAAGTGAATGTTTCCACTGCATCCCCTCAGTTGGCGTGGGATGCCTTTAAAGCTTTTACCCACGGTCAATTTATCTCTGCCATTAAAACTGCACGGGTCAAGTATAACTCACAGTTGTCCTTACTGTAGCGGGCCGAGTCTGATGCAGCTTCTGGGTTCGCGTCCTTCCCCAGTGGGGACAACTAGTCTACACTCGCACAGGCTCGAAGGGACCTGGAACGTCACCTCACCTCCCTCACTCATGCAGATGCAGGCTGGTAGGCTGTTTGAGTCTGGGGACAAAAATGGTGGATTGCTGGCAAACCTTATAGCGGATTCCCAGTGCCTGACGATTGTTTCAGAACTGCTTTCGGACACCGGAGAATCTGTAACCAACACCACCGACATATTACATGAGTTTCAATGTTTTTTTCAAGCCTTATATCACCAGGGCCCTTCCCCAGATCTCTCACCCTTGCTGGACACTCTGCGCACTCTTTCCTTGTCGAACCTGTGTGATGAGGAGGCTGCTTCACTAGATGCAGACATCTCTATCCAAGAAATAGTGAAAGCAGTTAACTCATCCCCCACTAATAAAACTCCTGAACCTGATGGGCTACCCGGAGATTGGTATAAATTACAAACTGAACATCTGGCTCCCAGGTTGTGCAAAGTTTTCTACTTTCAATATTTTTATTGTTATGAAAATGTAATACAGCAACAAGAGTAGTACATAAAGACCAACATAAGAGGTCAACAACATCATACAACAGATTACAACAAATTACAATCTGAAAATATATACGGGAGTATGCTTGTAAGAAGGGGGAGAAAACCAAGTTGGACATATGGGGGGGATTGTATTCCCTGATACAGAATTAAGACTTATTTTAATCGAAGAAAGTAGATGTTTCAGAACTTACAATCATGAATTTGCCCCCCCGAAAACCGGTGTTCAATCACCTGAACCTATATAGTGGTCATAACCTTGAGGAGATCACTAAACAAGGCTCCGAATAACGGGCCTCCCCAGCTCCCATACTAAGTTCCCAAGATGAGAGCCCCCTAACGGATACACTAGGAGGCCTACTTCAACTACTTTCACTCACTCCTAGATAAGTAAAACTCTCCAGTATAACCTCTGTGGAATTTGCGATTATTACTACACTGAAAGAGAAGAGAAAAAAATAAACATTTTCAGTTGTCAAACCTGCTAGTGCAAAGAACAGAACAAAGTAATCACAGAAGGTCTATTACAAGACAAAAAGAGGGAAACACAGTAGTCAAGGAGAGGATAGGAAAGAGGGGAAAAAGAGAGATATAGGACAGCGTAGACCCCGAGGTGAGGAAAAATTTCCTGGCCTGTTATGATAAGGACAGGACATAGTCAATCCAGGGTGCCCAGATCATGTCAACTTTTTTAGCATTGTCTTGGATAATACCTATCGCTTTCTCCTGGGTCAATATCCAGGATACTTTCCTCTTCGCTGCCCGGAAGGAGACCGTAGGTTGCTTCCAGGTGCGTGCGATGGTAATCTTCGCCCCCCAATATAATAAAATAGATCAGTTTTTGAGTGCTCACAGGTATCTTTTCGAGCTTTTCATTCAGTAAGGCAATGAGCGGTGATTTGGGAACAGCTATGGCAGTAACCTTTTGCAGCAAATAGAAAATCCTGTTCCAGAAACCACGTAATCGAGGACATTGCCACCAAATATGGAGTAGATCTCCCCAATGGCCGTACCCCCCAAAACATAGAGGAGAGGCCCCTGGGAAGATCTGAGCTAAGTGAGAGGGAACCATATACCAACGGGTCAGCAGTTAAACACTAGCCTCGACTAAAGAAACATTAATGGTACCTTTTGAACGAGTGGGTAAAGTGTCGATGCCAGGTTTCTGTGTCCCAATCTAAAGACAAGCATGCAAAAGCATAAGATGGCTTACCTGAGGTCTCTGACAAAGAATTGTAAATCAGAGATATGCCACCCTTCTGATCAGTGATTTCGGAGCACCATTTTTCATAGGGTGTGATTCTCTGGGCCTCTGGGCCTGCTTTCCAGACAGAGAGCAGGAAATCACGTATTTGCATCAGTCTGAAGTTTTCAGATTTGGGCATCTCCAGTTTTTGTATACAGTAGTTCAGAGTAAGAGGGCCAGTAGCAGAGAAGAAATGCCCTATTCTAAATAGTCCTTTATTTAACCACCATTGGAATGCTCTAATGTCCAAGCCAGGGGGAAATTGATGATTGTTATAGAGGTGTCTTAACGGGCTGAGTTTAGAGGTGAGTGTTGAATTGGCAAGGATTCCATCACACAAGGCCATGGAGTGAGAAAGAGTGGGCGCTAGGATCTCTGGTCTGTGTTTCTTAGGACACCAAATAAGGTAGTCTATGGTGTGTTTGGGGATAGCTTGCCGTTTCAAAATTACCCAGTCTGATTTAGCTCCTCTCGAATAGATTATAGAGAACTGAGCTAGTTGAGCTGCCTGATAATATTTCCACAGGTCGGGGAGACGCAGACCCCCTTGAGTTCGCAGCCTAAGGAGAACACTCCTAGGGCATCTATAACCCTTGGAGCCCCAGATAAATATAATAACCTTGGATTGGAATCTATTCAGTTGAGATTTTGGGATTGGAATAGGAAGAGATCTGAACAAGTACATTAAATGGGGCAAAAGGATCATTTTTTACGGAGGCTACTCTGCCCAGCCAGGATAGATCACACCTTGCCCATGCGTCCATATCGGTGGTAAGTTTTCTGTACATCCCAGGGAAGTTTGCGGCATATAATTGTCCCACATTAGCTGTCAAATTGACCCCTAAATATGGAAGGGAGGAAGAGCTCCAATTAAAAGGAAAATACTTCTTAAGTCTCTCAATAAGAGACAGTGGAACCGTGATGTTGAGTGCCAAGGATTTAGAGAAGTTCACCTGTAAGCCCAATACCTTACCAAAGTTATGTAGTAGAGTGAAGATGTTTGGCGTAGAGATTAAGGGTGACATGATAAAGAGTAGTAAATCGTCCGCAAATAAGGCACATTTGTGAGACTCCTGGCCGAACTGAACCCCTCGGATATCCAGATGGTTCCTGATAGCTATCGCCAATGTCTCAATAGCTATAGCAAATATCAAAGGGGACAGGGGCAACCCTGTCTAGTGCCCTTCGATATAGGAAACCGCTCCGAGTACTGGCCCTGGAGCCTCACACTTGCACTAGGATTACAGTGGTGAGCTCTGAGGATCTCCAGGAAGTGGGATCCAAAACCCCATCTGGCTAGGACCTCAAACAGGAAAGGCCATTCCAACGTATCAAAAGCCTTCTGCAGGTCGATAGACAAGAGGTACCCTTCCTGAGGGGGACCCCCACCCCACCCCGAGTGTAGTAAGGAAATAATGTCCACAGCTCTCCGTATCTGATTGGGACCCTGTCTCCCCGGAATGAACCCCACTTGATCTTTGTGTACATATCAGTCTATAAACGTGGACAGTCTGCTAAGATTTTTGTTAGAATTTTAAGATCATTATTGATCAATGAGATTGGTCTATAGTTATTAACCTCAGAAGAATCCTTGCCCGGTTTAGGGATGACCGATATGTATGCAGAGTTAGCGTCACCGTCAATACGGGCGCCCTTCCAGAGAGAGTTGAAAAGTCTTGCCAGATACGGAGAGAGTGCAGGCACAAACGTCTTATGCCCTGTACACACGGTCGGATTTTCCGATGGAAAATGTGTGATAGGACCTTGTTGTCGGAAATTCCGACCGTGTGTGGGCTCCATCACACATTTTCCATCGGAATTTCCTACACACAAAGTTTGAGAGCTTGCTATAAAATTTTCCGACAACAAAATCCGTTGTCGGAAATTCTGATCGCGTGTAAACAAATCCGACGCACAAAGTGCCCTGCATGCTCAGAATAAATTAAGAGGCGAAAGCTATTGGCTACTGCCCCGTTTATAGTCCCGACGTACGTGTTTTACATCACCGCATTTAGAACGATCGGATTTTCCGACAACTTTGTGTGACCGTGTGCATACAAGACAAGTTTGAGCCAACATCCGTCGGAAAAAATCCATGGATTTTGTTGTCGGAACGTCCGATCAATGTCCGACCGTGTGTACAGGGCATAATAATAGCAGGCCGAGAACCCATCAGGACCCGGGGCAGAACCACTTTTGAGATTTTTAATTATAGTCAACACCTCTGACTCCGAGATAGGTTCCTCCAGGTCAGAGATGTGAGTCGGAGCCAGTTTGGGAAGGGGGATCCCATCAAGAAAATCCCTCAGGTCTCTGGGGGAGGTGAGAGTATCAGCCCGATATAACGTGGAATAGAATTGTTGAAATGTTCCATTATCTTATCTGGATTTTGGGTGAGGGCTCCTGTGGGAGCGCAAATTTTTGGAAATGAAAAAGATTGTGGTTTAGGAGTCTGTCTGTTGGCCAGTCTGGGGCCTATTTTGTCTTTCATCATATAATGTCGGGCATTAGCCCACCGTAGGTCTTTTTCAACATGTGTGGTGAGCGCTATATTGAGGGATAGTCTTGCTGCTTCTAATTGAGCGGAGGACGAGGCTGTTGGGTTGCGTTTATGGTGTTTAGCTATGAGAAGGAATTCTTTTTCAAGGTTGTCAAATTCAGCCCTTTTGTCCCGTTTTCGCTGTGAGGCAATCTGTATGAATTTACCCCTAATGACAGCCTTATGAGCAGCCCAAAGTGTTGTGGGGAATATTCCTTCCGTGTCATTTAAGTCAAAAAAGGATTTGATTTCTGTGGAAATCATCGTCGCTAGAATGGGATCACTCAGTAAGGCTTCATTGATGCGCCATCGAAAGGGACCGCGTCTCCCTTGGAGTTTCCCAATATACATAAGGACCATAGCATGATCCGATAAAGTAGAGTCTCTAATTCGGGATTTAGCTATGAACGGGATTGCAGTGGCAGAAAGAAAAATGTGATCTATCCTGGCGTAGGAGTTATGCGGGGCTGAGAAGTGGGTGTAGTCTTTTGAAGAAGGATTTACTTCCCTGCATATATCCACCAATCCATGGGAATTGATTAGTTTAGCTATACGAGTGCTAAATTTCAGAGGGCGGCGTGGCCTAGCTCGACCATTATCCAATTTATCAAGGGTCTGTTACAGGGCCACATTTGAGTCACCCCCCATAATCACTGTGCCCTCGAAAGGTGGGGAGAGAGTCTCCAGCATGGAGGAGAAAAATTCTGCCTGGCCTTTATTTGGGGCGTAATATGAGATAAGCGTGAAAGTGGAACCATAGATATTACCTGTAAGTAATAGGTATCTACCATTGGGGTCGGATATCTCTTTGGAGAGAGAGAAGGGGATATGTTTAGCGAAAAAGATACCGACCCCCTTAACTTTCTCCTCCACATTAGATAGAAAAATTGTGGGAATTTATGGTGGATATAGGAGGGTTTGTAAGTTTTGGGGAAATGGGTTTCTTGTAAGAGAAGCACATCTAAGTGTTGAGAGTGGTAGGTTTGGAAAAGTTTGCGCCTTTTCATCTGGGAATTTAAGCCCAGTGCGTTGTGGGAGGCTGCTCTAATGGGAAGTTTGGAGGTGCTATCAGACATCTTGGATCAGAAGGATAACACTGCTCGATCTGTGACAGAGACCTACCTCCTTAGACAAAATCCAAGCCAGCGATAGACGAAGCCATGTGATGTGGGACATGGGAACCTGGACATCACCCTTTGATTGAGTACCTCGGAGTCTGGAGAGAAGAAGAGAAAATGAAAGAAGATGGATGAAAGAGAGCAAGAAGAGAGAGGGTAGGGGATCACGCGGCAGCCAATTTTTGGGTACCGCAGATCCTGCCGGGGTAAGAGTGGGCCTGCCAACTCCCACCATGGCATGAAATTTTGAAAAAACCCTCCATCTTGGAGGGCAGGGGTCTGCCTCGACCCTAAGGAGACTCCTCAACATCGAGGCAGAAGGAGACGCATGAAGTCCGCTCCGGTCTAGACCCAACCTAGTATAAAAAGCTAATAATACCACAACCCCCCAAGGAGGGTTACCCATGGGGGTCTCATGATGGGGGTCAGGAGGAGAGTCAGTTTAACCGAAACAACTAGTAAATGTGGTAAAGGAGAAAACTTTGTAAAGAAAGCCTGGGAGACTAAAAGAGCCGCTCTGAACCTTCCCACTAACTTATAACTCTATTGACCGAATAGAAAAAACAATACTGGGCGGATGTGCAGAGGTTAACAATCAAACAGTATAACTGACATTGAGCACATGAACTCAAGTACTCATTTGCACTCATACAGAAATTTGTCTGCACACCTGCCTCTAAATGAGTTTCAAAAAACATATCTAAAGGGATAGTCTCATAGCATATCAAGAACAGGACACGAAACAAAACAAAAAAAAAAAGGGGGGAGGTGTCCAAAATAAAAAAAAATATATGTTCATCAGCGACGAGCGGATACTTGCATCAGTATCAAAGTTTCAAACCAGGTGAAATGTGACCTGGAAAATAGAAAAAAAAAGAGTCACCAGCTACGACAGATGAGGTATCAAGGCGGTTGAGCTTCCTTGGAGCGCTTGTTGTGTTGCCTCCTCCAAAGAGGAGCGATGGGGCTTGTTGACGGAGGTCGCTTAGACGATCCTGGGTTCTTGGATGAAGAGGCAGGATCAGGCGGTACTGAGGGATTTTGAGAAATGAGTCCCATTCGCAAAAGAAGCCGTTCACCTTCCTGGATGGTGGCGAAGCCATGTGATTTGTTCTTATAGGAGAAGGTTAACTTGAAGGGGAAGGACCACCGATATTTAATAGATTTCTGGGATAGAACAAGCAGCAGAGGTTTAAGAGATCTTCTCCTCTGAATAGTGTAAGGGGATAGATCGGTGAAGACTTGAATAGCGTGTCCCTGGATATTGAGATGATCTGTTTCCCTTGATCTCAGCATAACTTCCTCCTTTACATTGTAGAAATGCAGCTTCACTATAATATCTCGTGGAGGACCTTCAGCACGGGGTGGTTGTAGAGCTCTGTGTGCCCGATCCAGTTCCAGGCGGTGTTCTGGAATGCCTGGGATTAGTTCTTTGATAAGGGAACGAATCGCCTCAGGAGTGTCCTTAATGGATTCTGGAAGTCCTCTAACTCTAAAGTTATATTGTCTGGTTCTATTTTCCAGGTCATCAATTTTGTCAAGCGCTGATTCTAGTTGGTCCTGTAAATCTTGTATGTGCATTGTGTTTTGATTGGCTCGTGCAGTAGTGTGTTCCGTTTTTTGTTCGATGGCTTCAATTCTAGCACCCAAATTTTGTAGATCAGCTTGAATGGTAGTAGTTATCTGTGTTGCTGTCTGTGCTAGGCCTCTGGAAAGCAGCTTTGAAAACGTGGCCATCATTGCATTGAGGTCAGTGGAATGTACAGAGGGAGGCAGGGACATGCCCTCATTCAGCCCAGGGCTACTGCTAATGTATCCTAAGGGGGATAGAAGCAGGTTGTCCAGCATCCTCTCAATGAGAGACTCTGTGGAGGCTGGAGAGGGGACTGGGCCACTGTAATTACTCACTGTGGCATGACCATGCAGGGGTTGTTAAGCTGCAGGGATGGCTCAGTGCCGGCATCCATATCCTCCATCTCTGATGCTGTCTCGTGCAGCGTCCCAGGTGACCTTCTTGGATTTCTCCTGTGTCCTGGAGATCGCCTCCATTTGCTGAGATAAATTCCTCCTGACACCACCCTTTGACATCCAGGCTTTCCCAGTCTCTCAGGTGAACTTAGGAGCCTGGAGAGGAGTGGTGTGGCTCTGGCTGTGCGACCGTAGGCGGTTCAGACGGCCGGAGCGGGATGGAGCCTCGGGATTAAGAGTCCATTGCCGAGGGGTCCGTGCATGCGCCTCCTGTGCAAGGTTTGCTCAGAAAGCTATGAGTCCCGATCCTTGCCCCCATCCATGTATCGGGCACATATTATACTAATACCCAAGCCAGGGAAAGACCCCAAGTACTGTGTTTCTTATAGGCCTACGATATTAAAGTCCTAACTAAAGTGCTAGCAACAAGATTGACCAACATCTTACCATCTTTGGTCAGTATTGATTAAACCAGCTGTATCCCCAGGAAATCAATTGACATTAATCTACGCAGAGTCCTGACTCACTTGCAACTTCCCCTTATGATTCAGCCTCTAGAGTTCTGGTTATGCTTGACATAGAGAAAGCTTTTGATTTGAAAGATTGGGACTACATGTCGGCCGTGTTAAATGTCATGGGTTTTGGTCCACGTTTCTGCAACTGGATCAAGATCCTATACAAAGCCCTTATGGCACAAATTAAATTGGGAGGGGAGCTATCAGAGGAGTTTCCCATTGGTAGAGGGACCAGACAGGGGTGCCGTTGTCCCCAGTACTATTTGCACTTGTAATGGAACCCATAGCTCAGGCCATATATAACTTGCCCCTAATTGAAGGCATTCAAGTAGGCACCATCACAGAGAAAGTAGCGCTTTATGCCAATGACATGGTCCTCTTCTTAAAAGACCCTGGACCTTCCCTTAAAGAGGCTCTGGTGTTATTCTCCTTTTATTCTCCTCAACAGGGTTAAAGGTCAACTGGGAAAATGACTGATCCTACCCATAGATAGGGGGGCTGATGCCAGGGCAGACCCGAATTTACCCCTTAAGTGGACTACCTCTGCCAAATATTTGCGGGTAGTGATTTCCCCAAAAGCATCTGACTATGTGGCCCTAAATCTTCTACCACAATTGAATCTGACGAAACAACGTCTATCAGCGTGGTCTCACCTCTCCTTTAACTAATGGGAAGGATTAATCTTTTCAAAATGAAGCTATTACCCTCTCTACTGTATATCCTCCGCCATGCCCCAGTGTGGATCCCTAAAAAATACTTTAGACAGTTTGAGTCTGCAATGACCTCATTCTTTTGGGGAAATCAAAGGCAGCACTGCTTGGCTCTAATGAAGCACTACGCAATATACTTTACAGGGGTGGTTTAGCATCGCTCCCTCTCACCCAATCTATGATTACCGTCATTAAGGCATGGCAGCTTCCCGGGACCTCATCTACTTACTCACCACATACACCTCTATGGCATAACCCTTCCCTGAAGCAATTCTTCTTGATTCCTGATCCCACTGTGTGGGCTTCTAAAGGGATAAAATATCTTAGCCAAATCTCTGAGGGGGGTTTACTTTAGACTAGGGATGAGCTTCGAGTTCGAGTCGAACTCATGTTCGACTCGAACATCTGCTGTTCGCAAGTTCGACGAACAACGAACAATTTGGGGTGTTCGCGGCAAATTCGAATGCCGCGGAACACCCTTTAAAAGTCTATGGGAGAAATCAAAAGTGCTAATTTTAAAGGCTTATATGCAAGTTATTGTCATAAAAAGTGTTTGGAGACCTGGGTCCTGCCCCAGGGGACATGGATCAATGCAAAAAAAAGTTTTAAAAACGGACGTTTTTTCAGGAGCAGTGATTTTAATAATGGTTAAAGTCAAACAATAAAAGTGTAATATCCCTTTAAATTTCGTAGCTGGGGGGTGTCTAT
Organism: Aquarana catesbeiana; assembly: GCF_042186555.1. Lineage (NCBI taxonomy): Eukaryota > Metazoa > Chordata > Amphibia > Anura > Ranidae > Aquarana > Aquarana catesbeiana. Next base: position 461,403,067 of record NC_133324.1, on the reverse strand, counting down.
AGTATGCCTGTAAAGGGGCGCATGTTTCCGTGTTTAGAACAATCTGACAGCAAAATGACATTTCAAAGGAAAAAAGTAATTTAAAACTACTCGCGGCTATTGCATTGCCGGTCCGACAATACACATAAAAGTTCATTGATAAAAATGGCATGGGAATTCCCCACAGGGGAACCCCGAACCAAAATTAAAAAAAAAATGACGTGGGGGTCCCCCTAAATTCCATACCAGGCCCTTCAGGTCTGGTATGGATATTAAGGGGAACCCCGGCCAAAATTAAAAAAAAAAAATTACGTGGGGGTCCCCCTAAATTCCATACCAGACCCTTCAGGTCTGGTAAGGATTTTAAGGGGAACCCCGCGCCAAAATTAAAAAAAAAAGCGGTGTGGGGTCCCCCCAAAAATCCATACCAGACCCTTATTCGAGGACGCAACCTGGCAGGCCGCAGGCAAAGAGGGGGGGACGAGAGAGCGCCCCCCCCTCCTGAACCGCACCAGGCCACATGCCCTCAACATTGGGAGGGTGCTTTGGGGTAGCCCCCCAAAACACCTTGTCCCCATGTTGATGAGGACAAGGGCCTCATCCCCACAACCCTGGCCGGTGGTTGTGGGGGTCTGCGGGCGGGGGGCTTATCGGAATCTGGAAGCCCCCTTTAACAAGGGGACCCCCAGATCCCGCGCCCCTGTGTGAAATGGTAAGAGGGTACTTGTACCCCTACCATTTCACTAAAAAAACTGTCAAAAATGTTAAAAATGACAAGAGACAATTCCTTTATTTAAATGCTTCTTCTTTCTTCTATCTTCCTTCATCTTCTTCTTCTGCTTCTTCTTCTTCTGGCTCTTCTGGTTCTTCCTCCGGTGTTCTCGTCCAGCATCTCCTCTGCGGCGTCTTCTATCTTCTTCTCCTCGGGCTGCTCCGCACCCATGGCATGGGGGGAGGCTCCCGCTCTTCTCTTCATCTTCTTCATCTTGTTCTCCGGGCTGCTCCGCATCCATGCTGGCATGGAGGGAGGCTCCCGCTGTGTGACGCGTCTCCTCTTCTGACGGTTCTTAAATAATGGGGGCGGGGCCACCCGGTGACCCCACCCCCCTCTGACACACAGTGACTTGACGGGACTTCTCTGTGAGGTCACGGGGAATGCCACAGGGAAGTCCCATCATGTTCCATGCGTCAAAGGGGGGCGGGGTCACCGGGTGGCCCCCCGTTATTTAAGAACTGTCAGAAGAGGAGACGCGTCACACAGCGGGAGCCTCCCTCCATGCCAGCATGGATGCGGAGCAGCCCGGAGAAGAAGATGAAGAAGAGAAGAAGATGAAGAGAAGAGCGGGAGCCTCCCCCCATGCCATGGGTGCGGAGCGGCCCGAGGAGAAGAAGATAGAAGATGCTGCGGAGGAGATGCTGGACGAGAACACCGGAGGAAGAACCAGAAGAGCCAGAAGAACCAGAAGAAGAAGAAAAAGAAAAAGATGAAGGAAGATAGAAGGAAGAAAGAAGAAGCATTTAAATAAAGGAATTGTCAAAAACTGTCTCTTGTAATTTTTAACATTTTTGACAGTTTTTTAGTGAAATGGTAGGGGTATAAGTACCCCCTTACCATTTCACACGGGGGGCCGGGATCTGGGGGCCCCCTTGTTAAAGAGGGCTTCCAGATTCTGATAAGCCCCCCGCCCGCAGACCCCCACAACCACCAGCCAGGGTTGTGGGGATGAGGCCCTTGTCCTCATCAACATGGGGACAACTTGTTTGGGGGGGCTACCCCAAAGCACCCTCCCAATGTTGAGGGCATGTGGCCTGGTACGGTTCAGGAGGGGGGATGCTCTCTCGTCCCCCCCACTTTTCCTGCGGCCTGCCAGGTTGCCTGCTCGGATAAGGGTCTGGTATGGATTTTTGGGGGGACCCCACGCCGTTTTTTTTTAAATTTTGGCGCGGGGTTCCCCTTAAAATCCATATCAGACCTGAAGGGTCTGGTATGGAATTTAGGGGGACCCCCACGTCATTTTTTTTTTTTAATTTTGATTCGGGGTTCCCCTGTGGGGAATTCCCATGCCGTTTTCATCAATGAACTTTTATGTGTATTGTCGGACCGGCAATGCAATAGCCGCGAGTAGTTTTAAATGACTTTTATCCTTTGAAATGTCATTTTGCTGTCAGACTGTTCTAAACAGGGGAAACATGCACCCCTTTACAGGCATACTATAGACACCCCCCAGCTACGAAATTTAAAGGGATATTACACTTTTATTGTTTGCCTTTAAGCATTATTAAAATCACTGCTCCTGAAAAAACGTCAGTTTTTAAAACTTTTTTTTGCATTGATCCATGTCCCCTGGGGCAGGACCCAGGTCCCCAAACACTTTTTATGACAATAACTTGCATATAAGCCTTTAAAATTAGCACTTTTGATTATTCATATTCGTGTCCCATAGACTTTAACGGTGTTCGCATGTTCGAACAAACTTTTTTCCTGTTCGCATGTTCTGGTGCGAACCGAACAGGGGGTGTTCGGCTCATCCCTACTTCAGACATTCGACTCCCTTAAAGTGAAATACGCCCTCCCCAATTCATACCTGATTAGGTTCCTTCAGATGAGACATGCCTTTCAGACGCAATTTGGCAATCAGCCCGTAACCTTAGCCCTGTCCAGAACTGAAGCTATGCTACGGGGGGATAGTCTGGGTAAACCACTCTCTAAAATATACAAGTCTCTTCAACCCTCCATCCATGATGGCCTCGACAAACTATTGTCACAATGGCGGGAGGAAGTCCCAGAGTTAGATTCTAAAGACTGGGAGGATGTTTGGGACTACCCTATGCAAAACTTAGTATCAGCCAGAGACAGATTAATCCAATTTAAGATTCTCCATAGAGTATACCTCCTCAACGGTTACAGAAGATTTATCCCTCACACTCTTCACAATGTTGACGATGTACGGCTGACCCAGCCACGTTCCTGCATGTGTTTTGGTAATGTCTGGGCATAAAATTATTCTGGACAGTGGTTTCTCGATGTACTGTATTTGCACAGTCACCACAATTGCAATACCACTATCAATTGATGTTTGCATTTTAGGTCTCGTTCACCTACTAGCTACCTCTTGATCTATGAGAACTTTGATAGGCCTCCTATTGCACGCAAGACTATACTCCTTAAATGGAAATCCACCCAGCCCCCCACCTTAGATTATTGGAAGAATATAGTCAATAAAGCTGTTCCACTGTATAAATATACATATGAATTTAGGGGATGTTCAAAAAAGTTCTCCAAAGTGTGAGATATTTGGACAGAGTCCAGAGATACTGTTGGATCCTTGGCAACCCCTACTTAGGATACGCTGTTGTGTTTCTGTTTACTGCTTAGATGTGGACTGTATACAGAGAATGTACCACCCGACCCTTTTAACTTTGCACACCCCAGATACCGCGCTTCCAATTCCCTAAGCCTTGATTACCAACCACCTTAGCTTTTGTTGTTTTTCTTTTAATGTGTGTGTTTTTACCTAAGCCTGGGTATGCCCAATAGGCTTTGTTTTGTATTTCAATTTTATATTCTTATAATAAAAAGAATTTAAAAAAAATCCTATACCAGACTCAAAGGGCCTGGTATGGACTGGGTGGGAACCCATGCCATTTTTTTCTTAAATCTGTCATAGGGTTCCCCTTAACCACTTCAATACACTATATTATATATTGTACACTGCACTATATACCCTGCACTGTATTATATATACTACACTGACTGCACTATATACTCTGAACTGCAGTATATATAATATAAGGACTTCTTGTTGGGTGCAGAAATGGGCCCTGCTGTTAAATTTTATTTCAAAAATTGTAATTACAGTCAGGTCCATAAATATTGGGACATCGATATACATACAGGGCATTTACATCCAAATCAGGTGAACGGTGTAGGAATTACAACAGTTTGTATATGTGCCTCCCACTTTTTAAGGGACCAAAAGTAATTGGACAGATTAACAATCATCCATCAAACTTTCACTCTTTAATACTTGGTTGCAAATCCTTTGCAGTCGATTACAGCCTGAAGTCTGGAAAGCATAGACATCACCAGACGCTGGGTTTCATCCCTGGTGATGCTCTGCCAGGCCTCTACTGCAACTGTCTTCAGTTCCTGCTTGTTCTTGGGGCATTTTCCCTTCAGTTTTGTCTTCAGCAAGTGAAATGCATGCTCAATCAGATTCAGGTCAGGTGATTGACTTGGTCATTGCATAACATTCCACTTCTTTCCCTTAAAAAACTCTTTGGTTGCTTTTGCAGTATGCTTTGAGTCATTGTCCATCTGCACTGTGAAGCACCATCCAATGAGTTCTGAAGCATTTTGCTGAATATCAGCAGATAATATTACCCGAAACACTTCAGAATTCATCCTGCTGCTTTTGTCAGCAGTCACATCATCAATAAATAGAGAACCAGTTCCATTGGCAGCCATACATGCCCACGCCATGACACTACCACCACCATGCTTCACTGATGAGGTGGTATGAGTTGATCTTGGTCTCATCTGTCCATAGGATGTTGTTTCAGAACTGTGAAGGCTTTTTTAGATGTTGTTTGGCAAACTCTAATCTGGCCTTCCTGTTTTTGAGGCTCACCAATGGTTTACATCTTGTGGTGAACCCTCTGTATTCACTCTAGGGAAGTCTTCTCTTAATTGTTGACTTTGACACACATACACCTACCTCCTGGAGAGTGTTCTTGATCTGGCCAACAGTTGTGAAGGGTGCTTTCTTCACCAGGGAAAGAATTCTTCGGTCATCCACCACAGTTGTTTTCCGTGGTCTTCCAGGTCATTTGTGTTGCTGAGCTCACCGGTGCATTCTTTCTTTTTAAGGATGTTCCAAACAGTTGATTTGGCCACACCTTATATTTTTGCTATCTCTCTGATGGGTTTGTTTTGTATTTTCAGCCTAATGATGGCTTGCTTCAGTGATAGTGACAGCTCTTTGGATCTCATATTGAGAGTTGACAGCAACAGATTCCAAATGCAAATAGCACACTTGAAATGAACTCTGGACCTTTTATCTGCTCCTTGTAAATGGGATAATGAGGGAATAACACACACCTGGCCATGGAACAGCTGAGCATCCAATTGTCCCATTACTTTTGGTGCCTTAAAAAGTGGGAGGAACGTATACAAACTGTTGTAATTCCTACACCGTTCACCTGATTTGGATGTAAATACCCTCAAATTAAAGCTGAAAGTCTGCAGTTAAAGTACATCTTGTTCGTTTCATTTCAAATCCATTGTGGTGGTGTATAGAGCCAAAAAGATTAGAATTGTGTCGATGTCCCAATATTTATGGACCTGACTGTACATGCCCCAGTTAAACACGGGCAGAAAAATTGGGCCTTTGGTTTTGGTGGTGCCACAACACTGTAACCCCTCACAGTTATGCCCCGTAGACACGGTCGGACATTGATCGGATATGCCGACAACAAAATCCTAGGATTTTTTCCGACGGATGTTGGCTCAAACTTGTTTTGCATACACATGGTCGCACAAAGTTGTCGGAATTTCCGATCGCCAACAACGCGGTGACATCAACCCTGTATGACGAGACTAGAAAAGGCCAGTTCAGAACCAAGCGCGGCACCCTTTGGGCTCCTTTTGCTAATCTCGTGTTAGTAAAAGTTTGGTGAGAGACGATTCACGCTTTTTCAGACTCGTGGCTTTCAAATCGTTTTCTGCGGGTCAGTTTGTGCTTGTGGGTTTGTATCTGCTCTTCAGTGCATGCAGTCAGTTCGTATTGGAGTTTTCTGTGCGATCTTGTCCGCTCGTTGCTGTTTTTCAGGTCGCTCTTCACAGGCCTTGCTGTTCTTTAGTGCGTTCTGTTACTTTGTTCTAAGCAGCCGACCGTTTTCTAGCCATGTTGCGTATACGTACTCCTCGTAGAGTTCGTGCTGTGCGGGGGCTTGGTGTTGGGGTCCTGACCTTGACACAAGTCCAGTCCATGAACAGGGTGGGGAGGAGTTCATGGACCAAGAATTGGTTGCTTCAGCGTGACCAGTTCTCTCATATGCCTTTGCTCCTTGAGATCCGTGAGAATAATCCTGATGATTTCAGGAACTTTCTCAGGATGACGGACCCTGTATTTCACCGTTTGTTGGCTTCGCTCACCCCCTATATCAGCAGGCAGGATACCTGCATGAGGCAAGCCATCACTCTGGAGCAGAGGCTCGTCGCTACCCTGCGGTTCTTGGCGACAGGGAGAAGCCTGCAGGACTTGAAGTTCTCGACAGGTATCTCCCCCGAGGCTCTGGGGATCATTATCCCAGAGACCTGTTCTGCCATCATCCAGGTCCTGCAGAAGGAGTATATGAAGGTAAGATTTTTATCCTTTAATATCACATTTTATTGTATTGAATGTATGCTAATATATTGTATTTCTTTTCTCATTCCCTAATTACCATGATTGTAATATGCTGTGAATGTTCCCTTCGTCCTCATTCATGCTGGAATTTTATGTATTTTTTTTTGTCCTTCATACATATTTGCCTTCACTTACCTCCCCAGCATGCTCTCCTGGCCCTATATTCACCTCATGTAGTCACTTAACAATGTATTTTATCAGCTCCATAGTAATGCTTTACCCCAAACACCCCCTAAAATGTTTTGAAATGTGATTGGTGCTTTAAATTCTGGCAGAGTGCCAGAGGCTTGTTTTTGTGGTGTCCCCAAATCATTTTGAACCCTCCCTCTCCCCCAACCGCTATGTCAGCTGATCCCAATTCTCTATCTATCCTCAATCTTCTATCTGCTGACTTTGCCAAACCCATACACACTATACCCATCTCTTTTGTGCTCAGATTTATTGATGAATTCCCCAAAGCATGTAGTGCAAGGGGCTGCCTGTATACTTTCAAATGGTACTGTTTAAGGTTTTTGTATTATATTATTATCTTGATAGGTAATAGCAGAATGTCCAAATGTGCTCAAATGTGTACAGTGTGTATTTATATCTTAGTATTATGACACTTCTTACCTGTCCAGTGGTCTGCCAATAGTGTAACTAAGGAGGGGCTGTTCCAAGTAATACCCATTATTTGGGCATTCATCTCTCAATGAAGTGGAGAGGGTTACCTGTCCAAGATCCCCCCCCCATGCTAGAAATGGCCCATGAGAGGGGGGGGGGGAATCTGATAGGTGTACCTTATACTTTGGTGTTTAAAAATTCACATTAATAAATGTTATCTTGATGTTGGCCAAGAATGTTTGTGTCTAATCTGCTTTCCATTTTTTAATGTGCAAAAATAATAATTTTTTTTGTTTCCTCCACAGTTTCCTTCCACGCCACAGGAATGGCAGACTGTGGCCTCCTACTTTGCCCAGCGGTGGGACTTTCCTAACTGCGGAGGGGCAATTGATGGGAAACACGTCTACATCGTCCCACCACCCAACTCAGGGTCATACTATTATAATTACAAGGGGTTCAATAGTATTGTGATGTTGGCGGTGGTGTCGGCTAATTACGTCTTCCTGTATGTGGACGTGGGGAAGAATGGCCAGATGTCCGATGGTAGAGTCATCGCCCAGACGGAGTTTTACAGGCATCTCCAGAATGGCAGCTTGGACTTGCCACCTCCAGAAGAGAATGTGGAAGGACTCCCATTCGTCTTCATGGCGGATGAAGCATTTGCGCTGGGGGACCATCTTATGCGGCCATTCCCGATGAGGACCCTCACCCCAGAACAGAGGGTTTTTAATTACCGGCTGGCCAGAGCCAGAAGAGTGGTGGAGAACACATTTGGAATCATGGCCAGCCGGTGCCTGTGATGTCCGGCTAAGATACCTTGAGTTCTTTGTGGGTAGGGGGGCCATCAATATGCCAGACAATTTGTGAAACCTTGATCAAATAAAAAAAAAATTAAGCAAATCTTTGGTCACATTTACTGCTTGTGTTTGTTTTAGCTGACCCTGACCGAAATGTGGTGAGTCCTGAAAATGGCGTGATTGTGTAACCTTATACAAAGCACTGTTGGGTGTTATTTACTAAAGGCAAATACACTTTGCACTACAAGTGCACTTGAAAATGCACTGAAACTGCACTTGTAGTGCAAAGTGGATTTGCGCTTAGGAAATAACACCCATTGTCACAGAAAGCAGCAATTACATCACCACAAAAGTGTTGTAGCGTTGAGACAATAATCCACAAATTCTTGATTAACAATCTTTTTAATACCTGCACAATCACATGTGCATTTAGAAAAGGTTTTTAAAACAAACCAACATGTTTGTTGTATAACAATTTTTGGGGTGGCATTATCAAAAATAGAAATGTCCATTTAAGATAAAACAGGCATGTTTCAAAACAACAAGAAAGACACAAATCTTGAACTTACAAAGTTCACATATGGTAAAACTTGAAGGCAATATCAGACATGAGTATTTAGGAACTGTGTTTGATATTGCGTTCAGATGGGGTGAAGTCACCCCAGGAAAAGCCAAATTTGGAAGATGCACACCAATTTACGAATGTCAACATGTGCTAGCTGCCATCACGGGGGATCAAGGGACGTGTTTTGGGGGAGCAACCCCTTCCTCTCAGCTACTTTATTATTGAGGAAGGGGTTGCACCCCCAAAACGCGTCCATTGATCTCCCGTGATGGCAGATAGCACATGTTGACACACTGTGTGCATCCTCAAAATTTGGCTTTTCTAAAAATCGCTAAAACATTTTTAACATTGTAGCACACAAAAAAACACAGGGATCTGGAGGGGTTTTAAACTCTCCCCAAAACATCAATGATGTTATTATTTTTTTGAATAACATCATTGATGTTTTTCTTGATGTTTTCCAAAGCTCAATTACACCCCATGATCTCGCCAATCAGGATCTGTGCACTTTCCGAGGTGAAATGCCCTGGATCCACAACATCACGATTACCTAAAAAGAGAGAAAACCACAAAAAAACAGGTATTATAAATATGCCGGCATCCATCTCTTACCTGTGGCCTGTGGTCACAGACACTCACCTGTTGTGGTGCCAATTTCCACCACGTCTTCTTCCTCCTCCTGCTCTGCTTGGGTTGGAGGTATTTCCCCTTCTTCCCGAGGTGGGGGGTCTCTGGTCTCCTCGGATGAGGGGTGTCCTCCGAGTCTTTTCTCCCCTATGTAAAACAAAAATGGTATAATTAGCACACAGATATTTAATGGCCGAAATATAAAGATGAAACATTGCTTGGAAGTGGTGTACAATTGTCTATTTTTGCAGAGTTCCAAGATGTAGAATTTTTATTGTCCGTTGTCAAGCTTCAAGACTTTACCTGTTTTGTACAAGCTTCACAGATGGAGACCCCCCTATAGTATACACTGGAGCACCTGTGTGGGCCCCCTAATAAAAAGGGTGTTCTTGTGTCCCACACTAGTGCTCCAGCATCCAGATGTGAAAACAGCTGCTGAGTGTCTTCTCCTTACACAGAATCTAGTTTGCATTTCATTCTAGTAACAAACCCATCTACACAACCAAATATTTTTCATACAAGTAGGCCCTAAAAAATGTGGGCAAATGCATATGGCCTAAACAATGGTGTTTTATAGGCCGAAAGAAAAATGTTTGATACGAACGAATAATGTGCCCATGAACATGAAAGTTGCCATTTTAAACTGTACAACACTTAAGAAAAGCACATGGAGCAGCACAAACGTAATAAAGACAAAAAGAATAGGAACACAGCACAACTACTTACTTTTTTGCAGCACTCTCCGGATCTTTCTGTACTGCTCTCTTAATTTCAGGTCCGACCACCGCTTCCTGAGCTGATCTTTCGATCGTCGTACCCCGAAATTCTGGTGCAGACTTTTGACCACTTTCTCCATGATCTTGGCCTTTCTGATATTGGGGTTGGGGTAAGGTCCATACTTTCCATCATAGTCGGCCTTCTTCAGGATGTCCACCATCTCCAACATCTCCCCAAAGGACATATTTGATGCCTTAAATCGTCTCCTTCTGGATCGGGACGTTTCCGGATCCGGGCTTTCCTCCTCCTCCTCCTCGTTGCTATAATTAGCATGCACCTTCTCTGACTCCGCCATGTGCTCTTCACCCACTGCGCCGAACGAAAAGGGGTGGGGAATAGATTAGAAAGAACGTCAGGGGCGGGCGGAGTTACACACATGCACAGTGTGTATAAAGCATAACACGCGTGCATAGTACGTACGATCTGTGAGCGGAGGAAGGAGTATCGGAGGCACCGATCGTGATAACGAAGGTAAGAGCCAAACTTGGGCCTATACCGCTTTTAGATTGAGGCCTATATTGTAACTAGATTAGGAGAGTTTTGCCTGACATTAGGGTTTGTCTTGTGTTGTGTCTTGCAGTGAAAATGGATATCTTGAAAGATACCGACTTTATGACAATCTTCATAGATATGTTCAGGGAGCTGCCTTGTCTTTGGGAGATAAACCACCCACATTATAAGAACCAAACAAAGAGGAAGGCAGCACTGGATCAATTGCTGGAATTTGTGAAGACAGTGATCCCCACAGCAGACATGACCTATTTGAAGATCCTAATTGGTGGCCTGAGGAGCACTTATCTAAGGGAGCACAAGAAGGTCCAGGATTCGCAGAGATCCGGAGCAGCAGATGACATCTATGTCCCCAGGATGTGGTACTATGACAGGCTGCATTTTCTGGCAGGCCAGACTGAACCCAGGTCATCACTCTCCAGTCTTCCTCCCCCCCCCAGCTGAGGCTTCTGACGCCCATCCTGGGCCTTCCAGGCAGCAACATGTGGAGGAGCCCAGCTTGAGCCAGGTATAGCATTCCTTTAAATAGTTCAGGTTGTCCAATCAATGATGTTAACTAGATGTTAGTTTGGAGTACTAATTTATGATTGTGATTGATGATGCAGAAACTAAAACCATGTCCCTTTTTCATACACAGGGAAGTCTCAGCCAGGAGGTGTCCGGGCCGAGCAGGCTGCCTGATATCCAGGTCCCTCCCCTACACCCGCAAAGAGAAAGTGGCAGGAAGAGGAGTACCCTGGAGGAGGCTGCCATAGGCCTCTTTTGGAAGGCTACAGAGGCCCTGACAGCCCCCCACACTGTGGAGGAGGAGTTTGCTGGCATAATTGCCTGTAAAATGCAGCGGATGGAGGAGGGCCAACAACTCATGTGTGAGTCATTAATTTTGGAAGCTCTCAATAAGGGGTTGAGGGGCCAAATAACATCTGCTACCCACATTTGTGACCTCACACATAGTCCTCCTCCTCCTCCAGGTCCTTCTACTTCTCCTCCTCCTCCTCCTCCAGGTCCTACTAGTCCTCCTCCTCCAGGTCCTACTCCTCCTCCTGCCACATCTCCAACAGCAGAGCCACAGCCGGGAAGGAAGCGTGGAAAGAAGACCAGAAAGTGATGACCTGGGTTCAGTCTGGTCTGGCAAAAGATGCAGCCTCTTGTGGTACCACAGCCTGGGGACACAGATGTCATCTGCTGCTTTCTGGATCTCTGGGACTTCTGGACCAGACTGCACTCCCTTACATATGGACTCCTCAGGCCACCAATTTTGAAGTTAAAGAATTGATGTCTGCCCTGGGGGTCCAAGGCTTCGCCGATTTCTGCTGTTTCTCCAGCGTTGCCTCCCTCTTTGTTTGGTTCTGAGCCCTTAATAAAGAATTTTTGGTTTCAATTATACTCTCCTATGTGTGTTTTCCTTCAAAAAGGACAGTTTGTTTGTGAGGATTCAGGTACATTTCTAAAGTACAATGTGAAATTAACAAGGGACCCCAACACCAAACAATCTCCTTGAGATTAAATAATATAAGATATCAATGGTGTTGTGGTAACTTGACACACAAAACACACACAAAAATATTTTGGATTAAAACTAAAAATAAAATAAAACAAAGATCAGCCTTAAAAAAATACAAACCTAAAAAAAAAAGAAAAAAATCTGCCTTTAAAAAAAAAAAAAAAAAAAAAAAACACAAAAATATTTTTGTCAGATGTGACAAATCAAAATATATTAAGGGAATCCCGATAAATAATAAAGAAAGAAGTTTGTGAGAAGTCTGTGTGAATATGAGCAGCAAAACTACTTCATTCTTCTCACATTATAAAGAAGAAGAGAGTGCGCTGTATTAAATCATTTTTATCTTTGCACCGTGATGAAAGTGTTGTATCCAATGCGAACGCTAAGTTTACCAGACCGAGCTGTTCCGTCTCGGAATTTCTTCTGGGCATGCGTGGCACCTTGTGCGTCGGAACAGGCCACACACGGTCGGAATTGACGCGATTTTGTTGTCGGAAAATTTTATAGCCTGCTCTCAAACTTTGTGTGTCAGAAAATCCGATGGAAAATGTCAGATGGAGCCCACACACGGTCGGAATTTCCGACAACACGCTCCGATCGGACATTTTCCATCGGAAAATCCGACCGTGTGTACAGGGCATTACTCTTGTTGGGTGCAGAAACCAGCCCTGCTGTTAAATATTATTTCAAAAATTGTAATTACATGCCCCAGTTAAACAGGGGCAGAAAAATTGAGCCTTTGGTTTTGGTGGTGCCACAACATTGTAACTCCTCATAGTTACTTTTGTTGGGTGCAGGAATGGCCCTGCTGTTAAATATTATTTCAAAAATTGTAATGACATGCCCCTGTTAACCACTTCTGGACCGCCGCACGCTGATAAAGGTCCTTACTTTGAAGGGGGATATCGTTGTTATGGCAGCAGCTAGCTGTCATAACCCCAGTATCCTCTTGTTCGGCCAGCGCTCTGGTTTCCAATAAGAGTGGTCTCTGCGGTGGATTTGCCACGAGATCACTTTTATCGCGGCGTGAGAGGACCCCTCCTCCCACCGCACTCCAGTGCCCTCCGCCACTTACCAGGGCCATTGGCAGCGACGGAGGAAATCAGATCTTCACCCTTGCTGGGCATGGAGACAAGTGAGGGGAAGATGGCCCCCACCCGTCTCCATAACAATGCAGGGTGGAAGCGATGTCAAAACGTCACTTCCGCCCATAGCTCTTAAAGGGACATTTTTTTTATTTATTTTTTTTAAATGACTTTTTTTTTATTGCATTTAAGTGTAAATATGAGATCTGAGGTCTTTTTAACCCCAGCTCTGATATTTAAGAGGTCCTGTCATGCTTTTTTCCTATAAGAAGGGATGTTTACATTCCTTGTAATAGGAATAAAAGTGACACAATTTTTTTAAAAAAACAGTGTAAAAATAAAAGGTAAAATAAATACGAAAAAAATACATTTTTAAACTCGTCCCGTCCTGCCGAGCTCGCGTGAAGAAGCGAACGCATACGTGAGTAGAGAACGCATATGAAAACGGTATTCAAATCACACATGTGAGGTATCACCGCGATTGGTAGAGCAAGAGCAATAATTCTAGCCCCAGACCTCCTCTGTAACTTAAAACATGCAACCTGTAGAATTTTTTAAACATCGCCTATGGAGATTTTTAAGGGTAAAGGTTTGTCGCCATTTCATTTTGAAGCATGACATATTGGGTATAAATTTACTCGGGCATAACATTATCTTTCACAGTATAAAAAAAAAATTGGGATAACTTTACTGTTGTCTTATGTTTTAATTCAAAAAAGTGTATTTTTTCCAAAAAAAGTGCGCTAGTAAGACCGCTGCGCAAATACGGTGTAACAGAAAGTATTGCAATGACCGCCATTTTATTCTCTAGGGTGTTAAAAAAAAATGTATAATGTTTGGGGGTTCTAAGTAATTTTCTAGCAAGAAAAAGGTTTTTAACTTTTAACAACACATCTCAAAAAGAGGCTTGGTCCTTAAGTGGTTAAACAGGAGCAGAAAAATTTGTCCTTTGGTTTTGGTGGTGCCACAACACTGTAACCCCTCACAGTTACTCTTGTTGTGTGTTTGGTTGGTGGTGCCCTAAACCAAAAATATTGTTGGAAGCTAGCATTGTCAAGATTCAGGAGGAATAAGATAGGCAACATAGGCAGTCTTCAATGGATCCCAGATCTATAGCAAATTCAATCAGTTAGATTAGCATCAGGTGCTTGATAACTGCTGATCCAGGACTGATTAATTTTTATAAATGTGAGCCTATCAATGGAGTCTGTAGAAAGGTGCACTCTTTGATCCATTACAAACCCTCCAGCATGCTGGATGCAGGACAGGCCAGTAATTCGATTGCATATTAAGCAAGTTCTGGCCAGTGGTCCATCCTCAAGACCCAGTAACCCAGTGGATGCTCTGCTGGAAAGGTCTCCAAGTCTGCTCTTGCCTCTAGATATTCCTGCACCATATAATGCAGACGCTGGCGATGGTTGCTTGAACCTATCAGACCTTGACTCTGAGGACTGAAAAATTGTTTAAAGGCATCGGTCAGCCGGCCACCTTCTCCACCACTCTTCCCCTGACTGAACAAAGCCTCAGAAACAAGTTGTCCAGCACCAGGAAATGGTAACCTCCCAGGGTCTGGAAAGGTGTTACACAAACTTTTCTTCAAGGCCTCCTGAAGATGTTTCACCCTCTGCTCCCTCTGCGAAGGCAGGATGAGTTCTGCAACTTTACCCTTGTAATGTGGATCAAGAAGAGTTGCCAGCCAGTAATGATCCCTCTCCTTGATACCACAAATTCTAGGGTCCTTTCACAGACTTTGCAGAATCAGGGAGGCCATGCAGAGTAAGTAGGGCTTTTTTTCTGAGAGAATAGGTGCTGGAACTCCCACCTACTGAGTCACTTCTTGTCTCTGCCCCCTACCCACCTCCGAGCAACATCTCTTGGTTCCACCCCTTACCCACCTCCTAGCACCATCTCATTCAGAGAATACAGAGCCAAGTATGATTATGTAATGCTATGCTAAAGTAATTTGTATGGAAATTGGTAATGATAACAAGAAAAGCATTACAATAGATCCCCTGCAGTCAGCAGCAATATACCCCCCCAGCAAGAATAGACCCCCCAGCCACATAGGACCCCTGCAACATAATATCATCCCAGCAACAATAGACCAGATCTCCCAGCGGCCAGCATCAATAGACTCTCCAGCAGCCAGAAACAATAGTCCCCTCCTTTAACAGTGGATCCCTTCCAGCAGCAGTTGACCCCCCAGCAACATAACCTCCCCCAGCAACAATAGATCCCCCACCAGCAACAATAGACCTCACCAATAAACAATAGGTCACCACACAAAAACAGATCCCCTCCAACAACAATAGATCTTCCAGCAGCCAGCATCAGTAGACCCTCCAGCACACCCTAGCACCCCTTGTCATTAGATACTTTCAGTGCTGGAGGTGCCGGAACTGCGTTCCCCCGTGTTCCCGCTGAAAAAAAGCCCTGAGCGTAAGTTTGCAAAGGCAATTGATTCTGAGTCCTCTGGGTCACTAAGGATCACATTATCAGTAACTACCTCCTCCCAGCCATGTACAACTCCTTGGGTTTCTGGGGACTAAAAACTATCCCTTGAAGACTGCTGCGTGTTATCCTCTACATCCATGCTGACACAATCCTCCTCCCCCTCTTCTTCCTGTGTGTTTAGTGGCCCCGCAGGAATGATATCTGGATAAAGGGGGCATTGAGAAGAAAGGAAGTCCTCCTCTTCCTCTCGCTGGTCTGCCTCAAATGTCCTATACATGATTCCATGAAGTGTGTGCTCCAGCAGGAAGATTAGTGTCACTGATACATGCATTGTCGCTGCTCACCATCCTTGTGGCCTCCTCAAATGGTGACAGGACAGTGCATGCATCCTTGATCAGTAGCCACTGGCGTGGCAAAAAGAAGCCAAGCTCTGCTGACCCTGTCCTGGTGCCATACTCACACAGGTACTCATTGATGACCCTCTGCTGTGTGCAGCCGATGCAGCATTGCCAAAGTTGAGTTCCACCTGGTAGGCATGTCACAAATGAGTGTAAGGAAGATAGGGGGCGCTAGATACCATATTATTCAAGTGCTCTAAATAAATAAATCTCCTGCATTACCAAAAAAATGGAAATGTAAGAAAGCTAGGGGGCGCTAGATACCATACTATTCAAGTGCTTTAAATAAATAAATATCCTGCATTACCAAAAAAATGAAAAACATAATAATGACAAATCATAATTAGATTACACATAGGAGTGCCCACAATAGTGAAAAAAATATATAGTGATTGATTGTCCACATAAAAAAGTGTTTTGAAGTGGTTGAAATGATATCTTTCAATAATATCCCAATCTTGTTGCTGTAAACGAAAGGTTTTCCATCACCAAAGGAAAATAAGAAAAAGGAAAACACCTCGAAGTAGTAGATATCTGCTTACCAGATACCAATGACTCCTTTAGTTAAAAAGAGAGTCACTAGCGCTTGTGCAGGGTTGTGCCTGCTCACATGGATGGCCGGACTGTGGTTGGTATTATAGGCATGGATCGTTCCCGTCAAGCTCATTCAAGATAGGATAAGGATACATAGGAAACAAAAACAGTCTCCATAGCGTAAAACCATTTATTAAAAAAGTAAACAAATTAAAAAGCCAAATGGCCACTTACATTGGTGGGTGCCTACCCGGCACTGGGGCTGCTTGCATGTCAGGGTGACTTCACAGTCAGAAAAAGCCTTTCATGTCTCCTCCACGCTGGCGTGCGTTCCAGCTTACACAGGGGGGCAGCCAAAGGATCCGGATGTTGTTGGGTGATAGGACATGTGACCACGTACCGCTCCGACGTACGTTTCGTAGTGAACGTCTTCAGGGAAGCGTACGTTGGTCACTGGAATGGTGGTTTTTATTAGGAACAGGAAGGGGGCGGGTAATTGGCAAATGGGCCACAGGAACTGTGCTCATAGCAATAAAGTTGGAAAGTTCAACTATGGTCTGGAGCATTAGCTCCATCTTGTGGATATTTACTATATTGTTCAAAAAAAATCCTTAATTGAAAACGAATGTGACTTTTTATTAGGAACAGGAAGTGGACGGGTAGTTGGAAAATAGACCACAGGAACTGTGCTCATGGCAATAAGGTTGGAAAGTTCAACTATGGTCTGGAGCTTAGCTCCATCTTGTGGATATTTACTATATTGTTCACAAAAAACTCCTTAATTGAAAACGAATGTGACTTTTTGTTAGGAACAGGAAGTGGGCGGGTAATTGGAAAATAGACCACAGGAACTGTGCTCATAGCAATAAAGTTGGAAAGTTCAACTATGGTCTGGAGCCTAGCTCCATCTTGTGGATATTTACTATATTGTTCACAAAAAACTCCTTACTTAAAACAAATGTGACTTCATATCAAACATCTCCTAAGTGGAGACGACATGTTGTTATAGTCCCCCTACTGGTTAAAAACAGGTAGGTGAATCCACCCATATAGGTGGTGGGGAAGTGAGAAAAAATATATAAGTGAATAAAATTAATGGTGGTGTTTTTGTAGAGAGAAAAGGGGGGGGGGGGACTCATGTAACCCTGCATTCTATAACAGCCCCAGTCTCGGTTTACATACAAAAATGATTACAAAACTAAATAGCATTTATTAAACCTTAAAAGGCTGCAATATAACCTATCCCCGTCTGACTCGAATAATAAAGGGGACAAAGAAGAGGGGGGGAAAAAATATTCCATCTTGCACCCTGGACAGCTATCTCTGACCTCAACCATAATACAAGTGGTGCCTAACTCACTCACATGATCTGAGGTGGGCAGATAATGATATTCCTAGACACTCCTGGATTCAATCATTTGTAAGAAAACAATTAAGGTCCAAATCTATATTCATCCCATGTGGTTGCATAGTCCGTAATTTATAAAGCCAGTACGTTTCATTCCTAGATATTGCCCTTTTCATATGGGTACCTCTCCAATCCCTAGAGATTTTGTCAATCCCATAGAATGTACACAGTGATGGGTCACTATCATGGTAAAGTTTGAAGTGTCTTGATACACTATGGTTAGGGTATCCCTTTTTAATATTTGTTAAATGTTCATTTATTCTTACTTTCAGTTGGCGTGTGGTTCTGCCCACGTATTGAAGGGAGCATGGGCATTCCAGAACATATGTTACGTGATCAGAATCGCATGTGATGAGAGGTTTAATATCAAATTGTTGTTGTGTTACTATAGATTGGAACTGGGTCTTCTTTTTCTTGGTACCTGGTTTTCTGGTTATTTTACAAGCATTGCATCTAGTGCAATAGTGAAAACCAGAACCATCCAGAAAAGTGGGAGGTTTCCCGGGGGGATCTGGTACGTTTGGAGCCAAGCGATTCCTAAGGGTAGGGGCTCTTCGGTAGATAAACTTAGGTTTATTGGGCAGGGAAGACTGGAGATCTTTATCTTTGAGTAGGATAGGCCAGAATTTTTTGAAGATACCTTCTACTGTTTTATATTGGCGATGAAAGCCCGATATGAACGCACAGTCACCCTTATATTCTTTTTTTGGTTTAGGGACCAATAGGGACTGTCTGTCCATATTTGCCACCTGTGAGACCAATTTTGTCAAGATATGGGCGGGGTATCCCTTTTCTCTAAATCTAGTGGTGAGAATTGCTGCTTGTGTGAAATAATCCAAGATATTAGCACAATTTCGCCGTATACGCATATATTGCCCTTTCGGTACAGCTCCTATCCATTGCGGATGGTGACAGCTGTGTGTAGGGACATATGCGTTACGGTCAGTTACTTTAAAAAAAGTCTTTGTACTAATATGATCACCTTGTTTGAAGAGTGTTAGATCCAAATAATTCACCGTGGCCAAACTGTACTCCGCTGTGAACTTTAGATTGTACTTATTCATATTCATACTCTCCAAAAACTTGTTAAAACTTTCTTTGGTTCCCTCCCACAGAATCATCACGTCATCTATGTATCTTTTATACAGAAGAAGTGAGTGAGGTCTGTTTTTGAAAATGGTCTCTGATTCCCATTTATTTAACGTAATATTCGCCACGCTAGGTGCATAGCGGGCTCCCATGGCTACACCGCCAATTTGATTGTAGTATTCGTTTAATGCCCAGAAATAATTATTCCCCATGGCCATAGATAATCCTTTAATCAAAAATTTGATTTGTGAATTTTTCAGGGTGGATTGGTTGGTGAGAGCCCACCTCACTGCTTCTAACACATCTGTTTGACGAAGGTTTGTATACAAAGACTCGATGTCTATTGTTACTAGTAAGGTTTGGTCCGTGATGATGGTGGATTGTAACAGTGTAATTAGTTCTCGACTATCTTTGAGATAGGATTGGCTCTGTGGGACTAGAGGCTGGAGGAAAGTGTCGAGGTATTCCCCCACCCTAGAGTACAGAGAGCCAATCCCACTCACTATTGGACGGCCTGGTGGGTTTACCTTATCTTTATGTATTTTTGGTACTATGTAGAGTACCGGAATTCTGGGTGTAGTTAGGTTCAAATAATCTGCTTCTTTCTGAGTTAATATTTGTTTACTGGTACCTTGGTTAATCCAATCTAATAGTTGTTGTTTCAGTTGTGGGGTAGGGTTACTTTTAAGCTTTTTATACGTTGAGGTGTCATTCAACTGTCTCCTTAGTTCTGTATTATAGTTTTCTTTGGTTAGTATTACCAAACCTCCCCCCTTGTCAGCAGGTCTCACCACTATCTGTTTGTTCTCTTCCAGTTTTTTTATTCCCTCCCATATTCTCTGGTTGTTTCTATGTTGTGATATTTCAATCTGTCGTACTTCATCTTGGACCATACTCTTGAATACTTCTATGTGGTGATGGGAACCCTTTTGGGGATTGAACACCGAATTATTTTTCAAATTACTGTGTACAAAAGGGTCTGTTATTTCCTGAATCCTAGTGTTGCTGGTTTGCCCTGCAAAATGTTTCCTGATATTTAGTTTCCTTATATATTTCTCAATATCTACGAACAGATTGAACTTATCTATGTTCTTATTTGGCGCAAATTTTAGTCCCTGTGCCAAGACTTCCAATTCTGCCTCCGAAAATTCTATGGTGGTTAAATTGAATAATCCTGCTTTTAGTTGTTTCTCTTCCTTTTTCTTTCTCCCTCTGCCTCTTCTTCCTCTCTTTCTACTCTTTCTATATAGTTTTGTTGTGAGTTGGAAGGGATTCTGTATGGTTCTTTCCAGTCCCTCCATTCCCCCCCTCCCTGGTGTGGATAGGGGTTGTGTACTGGTCTCCCTCTAAAATTACCTCTAAAGTTTCCCCTTGGGGGCCTTGATGGGTACTGATTGCGGTTGTTGGCATAGTAACCATAGTCTGGGGGTCTATAGTCAGTAGGGGGGGGGGTCTGTTATAGTTAGGTCCCCTTATGGTGAATGGTAAGTGGTAGGGTATGTGTGAGAATTCCCCTTAGGGTAATTGATAGGACCACGTGCTGTCCTATTGTTTTTGTGGGGTGTATTGGGGTCCCCTTTACTTTGGGCTACCATAGACGCTACAGTGTTGTGTACTTCAACTTCCCTCTCCACTGTTGGTTCTTGGGACGGGTTCAGCTGTAAATTTTGTTGCCATTTGTATACCCTATTGTCTTCATAGTCCTTAGTATCTCTAAAATATTTTTTGAGCTTTTTATCTTTGATTTCCCCATCATATTTAGCTAGATGGGTGTTTAATTCCTTAGCCTTGTCTAAATACTCTTTAGAGGACATAAGTGGTTCCATAGTTGTCTTGAGTTCTTTGATCTTAGATTCCAAGACAGCTTTTTTGGCTTCGCGCCTTCTTACCATCATTTGCATTAGTTTTTGTTCACAGGCGTTGAAGAATTGGTACCACTCATCGAGTAGTCTCAAATCCTCCACTCCATCATTGGGGCTAACATCCCATCTTAAACTTCTGGGGGTAAAATTTTTACCTATATACATCTCCAGAGATGCAATATCCCACCACAGCCTAATTTGTTTTTCAGTGTCATATTTGAGTTGTTTGAATCCCTTTTCCAAATCTACATTATTGGTAGATGTTTGTTGGAAAATCTCTTCTACGTTAATTTGTCTATTTTGCATAAAATTAAATACATCCATGGCTGCGGTAAGTAACAAGTTTAAATCCAAATTATTCAAACTCAAGCAGTAGAAAATAGTAAAAACCTTCGCGCCAGTGGTGTCGATAGCAGATAATATATATGAATTACATATACTGGTGATACATCTAGTAAGAAAACATTCCCAACAATAAAGAAAATTTGTGGAAATATATAAACAATCAGTGTAAGCTGCTCCCCAATTTTTGAATAATCAAAAAAATAGATAATCAAAAAAAGGAATGTAAGGAAGATAGGGGGCGCTAGATACCATATTATTCAAGTGCTCTAAATAAATAAATCTCCTGCATTACCAAAAAAATGGAAATGTAAGAAAGCTAGGGGGCGCTAGATACCATACTATTCAAGTGCTTTAAATAAATAAATATCCTGCATTACCAAAAAAATGAAAAACATAATAATGACAAATCATAATTAGATTACACATAGGAGTGCCCACAATAGTGAAAAAAATATATAGTGATTGATTGTCCACATAAAAAAGTGTTTTGAAGTGGTTGAAATGATATCTTTCAATAATATCCCAATCTTGTTGCTGTAAACGAAAGGTTTTCCATCACCAAAGGAAAATAAGAAAAAGGAAAACACCTCGAAGTAGTAGATATCTGCTTACCAGATACCAATGACTCCTTTAGTTAAAAAGAGAGTCACTAGCGCTTGTGCAGGGTTGTGCCTGCTCACATGGATGGCCGGACTGTGGTTGGTATTATAGGCATGGATCGTTCCCGTCAAGCTCATTCAAGATAGGATAAGGATACATAGGAAACAAAAACAGTCTCCATAGCGTAAAACCATTTATTAAAAAAGTAAACAAATTAAAAAGCCAAATGGCCACTTACATTGGTGGGTGCCTACCCGGCACTGGGGCTGCTTGCATGTCAGGGTGACTTCACAGTCAGAAAAAGCCTTTCATGTCTCCTCCACGCTGGCGTGCGTTCCAGCTTACACAGGGGGGCAGCCAAAGGATCCGGATGTTGTTGGGTGATAGGACATGTGACCACGTACCGCTCCGACGTACGTTTCGTAGTGAACGTCTTCAGGGAAGCGTACGTTGGTCACTGGAATGGTGGTTTTTATTAGGAACAGGAAGGGGGCGGGTAATTGGCAAATGGGCCACAGGAACTGTGCTCATAGCAATAAAGTTGGAAAGTTCAACTATGGTCTGGAGCATTAGCTCCATCTTGTGGATATTTACTATATTGTTCAAAAAAAATCCTTAATTGAAAACGAATGTGACTTTTTATTAGGAACAGGAAGTGGACGGGTAGTTGGAAAATAGACCACAGGAACTGTGCTCATGGCAATAAGGTTGGAAAGTTCAACTATGGTCTGGAGCTTAGCTCCATCTTGTGGATATTTACTATATTGTTCACAAAAAACTCCTTAATTGAAAACGAATGTGACTTTTTGTTAGGAACAGGAAGTGGGCGGGTAATTGGAAAATAGACCACAGGAACTGTGCTCATAGCAATAAAGTTGGAAAGTTCAACTATGGTCTGGAGCCTAGCTCCATCTTGTGGATATTTACTATATTGTTCACAAAAAACTCCTTACTTAAAACAAATGTGACTTCATATCAAACATCTCCTAAGTGGAGACGACATGTTGTTATAGTCCCCCTACTGGTTAAAAACAGGTAGGTGAATCCACCCATATAGGTGGTGGGGAAGTGAGAAAAAATATATAAGTGAATAAAATTAATGGTGGTGTTTTTGTAGAGAGAAAAGGGGGGGGGGGGACTCATGTAACCCTGCATTCTATAACAGCCCCAGTCTCGGTTTACATACAAAAATGATTACAAAACTAAATAGCATTTATTAAACCTTAAAAGGCTGCAATATAACCTATCCCCGTCTGACTCGAATAATAAAGGGGACAAAGAAGAGGGGGGGAAAAAATATTCCATCTTGCACCCTGGACAGCTATCTCTGACCTCAACCATAATACAAGTGGTGCCTAACTCACTCACATGATCTGAGGTGGGCAGATAATGATATTCCTAGACACTCCTGGATTCAATCATTTGTAAGAAAACAATTAAGGTCCAAATCTATATTCATCCCATGTGGTTGCATAGTCCGTAATTTATAAAGCCAGTACGTTTCATTCCTAGATATTGCCCTTTTCATATGGGTACCTCTCCAATCCCTAGAGATTTTGTCAATCCCATAGAATGTACACAGTGATGGGTCACTATCATGGTAAAGTTTGAAGTGTCTTGATACACTATGGTTAGGGTATCCCTTTTTAATATTTGTTAAATGTTCATTTATTCTTACTTTCAGTTGGCGTGTGGTTCTGCCCACGTATTGAAGGGAGCATGGGCATTCCAGAACATATGTTACGTGATCAGAATCGCATGTGATGAGAGGTTTAATATCAAATTGTTGTTGTGTTACTATAGATTGGAACTGGGTCTTCTTTTTCTTGGTACCTGGTTTTCTGGTTATTTTACAAGCATTGCATCTAGTGCAATAGTGAAAACCAGAACCATCCAGAAAAGTGGGAGGTTTCCCGGGGGGATCTGGTACGTTTGGAGCCAAGCGATTCCTAAGGGTAGGGGCTCTTCGGTAGATAAACTTAGGTTTATTGGGCAGGGAAGACTGGAGATCTTTATCTTTGAGTAGGATAGGCCAGAATTTTTTGAAGATACCTTCTACTGTTTTATATTGGCGATGAAAGCCCGATATGAACGCACAGTCACCCTTATATTCTTTTTTTGGTTTAGGGACCAATAGGGACTGTCTGTCCATATTTGCCACCTGTGAGACCAATTTTGTCAAGATATGGGCGGGGTATCCCTTTTCTCTAAATCTAGTGGTGAGAATTGCTGCTTGTGTGAAATAATCCAAGATATTAGCACAATTTCGCCGTATACGCATATATTGCCCTTTCGGTACAGCTCCTATCCATTGCGGATGGTGACAGCTGTGTGTAGGGACATATGCGTTACGGTCAGTTACTTTAAAAAAAGTCTTTGTACTAATATGATCACCTTGTTTGAAGAGTGTTAGATCCAAATAATTCACCGTGGCCAAACTGTACTCCGCTGTGAACTTTAGATTGTACTTATTCATATTCATACTCTCCAAAAACTTGTTAAAACTTTCTTTGGTTCCCTCCCACAGAATCATCACGTCATCTATGTATCTTTTATACAGAAGAAGTGAGTGAGGTCTGTTTTTGAAAATGGTCTCTGATTCCCATTTATTTAACGTAATATTCGCCACGCTAGGTGCATAGCGGGCTCCCATGGCTACACCGCCAATTTGATTGTAGTATTCGTTTAATGCCCAGAAATAATTATTCCCCATGGCCATAGATAATCCTTTAATCAAAAATTTGATTTGTGAATTTTTCAGGGTGGATTGGTTGGTGAGAGCCCACCTCACTGCTTCTAACACATCTGTTTGACGAAGGTTTGTATACAAAGACTCGATGTCTATTGTTACTAGTAAGGTTTGGTCCGTGATGATGGTGGATTGTAACAGTGTAATTAGTTCTCGACTATCTTTGAGATAGGATTGGCTCTGTGGGACTAGAGGCTGGAGGAAAGTGTCGAGGTATTCCCCCACCCTAGAGTACAGAGAGCCAATCCCACTCACTATTGGACGGCCTGGTGGGTTTACCTTATCTTTATGTATTTTTGGTACTATGTAGAGTACCGGAATTCTGGGTGTAGTTAGGTTCAAATAATCTGCTTCTTTCTGAGTTAATATTTGTTTACTGGTACCTTGGTTAATCCAATCTAATAGTTGTTGTTTCAGTTGTGGGGTAGGGTTACTTTTAAGCTTTTTATACGTTGAGGTGTCATTCAACTGTCTCCTTAGTTCTGTATTATAGTTTTCTTTGGTTAGTATTACCAAACCTCCCCCCTTGTCAGCAGGTCTCACCACTATCTGTTTGTTCTCTTCCAGTTTTTTTATTCCCTCCCATATTCTCTGGTTGTTTCTATGTTGTGATATTTCAATCTGTCGTACTTCATCTTGGACCATACTCTTGAATACTTCTATGTGGTGATGGGAACCCTTTTGGGGATTGAACACCGAATTATTTTTCAAATTACTGTGTACAAAAGGGTCTGTTATTTCCTGAATCCTAGTGTTGCTGGTTTGCCCTGCAAAATGTTTCCTGATATTTAGTTTCCTTATATATTTCTCAATATCTACGAACAGATTGAACTTATCTATGTTCTTATTTGGCGCAAATTTTAGTCCCTGTGCCAAGACTTCCAATTCTGCCTCCGAAAATTCTATGGTGGTTAAATTGAATAATCCTGCTTTTAGTTGTTTCTCTTCCTTTTTCTTTCTCCCTCTGCCTCTTCTTCCTCTCTTTCTACTCTTTCTATATAGTTTTGTTGTGAGTTGGATTCACCTACCTGTTTTTAACCAGTAGGGGGACTATAACAACATGTCGTCTCCACTTAGGAGATGTTTGATATGAAGTCACATTTGTTTTAAGTAAGGAGTTTTTTGTGAACAATATAGTAAATATCCACAAGATGGAGCTAGGCTCCAGACCATAGTTGAACTTTCCAACTTTATTGCTATGAGCACAGTTCCTGTGGTCTATTTTCCAATTACCCGCCCACTTCCTGTTCCTAACAAAAAGTCACATTCGTTTTCAATTAAGGAGTTTTTTGTGAACAATATAGTAAATATCCACAAGATGGAGCTAAGCTCCAGACCATAGTTGAACTTTCCAACCTTATTGCCATGAGCACAGTTCCTGTGGTCTATTTTCCAACTACCCGTCCACTTCCTGTTCCTAATAAAAAGTCACATTCGTTTTCAATTAAGGATTTTTTTTGAACAATATAGTAAATATCCACAAGATGGAGCTAATGCTCCAGACCATAGTTGAACTTTCCAACTTTATTGCTATGAGCACAGTTCCTGTGGCCCATTTGCCAATTACCCGCCCCCTTCCTGTTCCTAATAAAAACCACCATTCCAGTGACCAACGTACGCTTCCCTGAAGACGTTCACTACGAAACGTACGTCGGAGCGGTACGTGGTCACATGTCCTATCACCCAACAACATCCGGATCCTTTGGCTGCCCCCCTGTGTAAGCTGGAACGCACGCCAGCGTGGAGGAGACATGAAAGGCTTTTTCTGACTGTGAAGTCACCCTGACATGCAAGCAGCCCCAGTGCCGGGTAGGCACCCACCAATGTAAGTGGCCATTTGGCTTTTTAATTTGTTTACTTTTTTAATAAATGGTTTTACGCTATGGAGACTGTTTTTGTTTCCTATGTATCCTTATCCTATCTTGAATGAGCTTGATGGGAACGATCCATGCCTATAATACCAACCACAGTCCGGCCATCCATGTGAGCAGGCACAACCCTGCACAAGCGCTAGTGACTCTCTTTTTAACTAAAGGAGTCATTGGTATCTGGTAAGCAGATATCTACTACTTCGAGGTGTTTTCCTTTTTCTTATTTTCCTTTGGTGATGGAAAACCTTTCGTTTACAGCAACAAGATTGGGATATTATTGAAAGATATCATTTCAACCACTTCAAAACACTTTTTTATGTGGACAATCAATCACTATATATTTTTTTCACTATTGTGGGCACTCCTATGTGTAATCTAATTATGATTTGTCATTATTATGTTTTTCATTTTTTTGGTAATGCAGGATATTTATTTATTTAAAGCACTTGAATAGTATGGTATCTAGCGCCCCCTAGCTTTCTTACATTTCCATTTTTTTGGTAATGCAGGAGATTTATTTATTTAGAGCACTTGAATAATATGGTATCTAGCGCCCCCTATCTTCCTTACATTCCTTTTTTTGATTATTCAAAAATTGGGGAGCAGCTTACACTGATTGTTTATATATTTCCACAAATTTTCTTTATTGTTGAGAATGTTTTCTTACTAGATGTATCACCAGTATATGTAATTCATATATATTATCTGCTATCGACACCACTGGCGCGAAGGTTTTTACTATTTTCTATGTCACAAATGAGGCAGTTGGTGGGCAGGTTGCATT
The DNA here is from genome assembly GCF_042186555.1 of Aquarana catesbeiana. Taxonomy (NCBI): domain Eukaryota; kingdom Metazoa; phylum Chordata; class Amphibia; order Anura; family Ranidae; genus Aquarana; species Aquarana catesbeiana. The sequence goes on along the minus strand of NC_133324.1, from coordinate 461,376,116 downwards.
CCCTTTGAATGTCAGCCACCAGAGCACTGGCATTGTATGACCGGTGGAAATGACCACAGACTTTTCTGGCCTGCCTCAAGAGATCTTGTAAGCCTGGGTACCTGGTCAAGAAACACTGCACCACCAAATCTGGGACATGTGCCAATCATGGAACGTGGGTCAAGTGTCGCTGTCAGAGGGTGGAGAGAAGGTTGGTGCCATTGTCGCATACAATCATTCCTGGCTGAAGCTGGCATGGCGTCAACCACCTCTGGCTCCTGTACCCTAGGTAGACCAACTCAAGCACCGCATGGCATCTTTTAGCCTGACTGCTTGCATAGCCCCTTGAACGTTTATGGAGCACTGTTGGTCCAGAGGACAATTCTGCAGAAGAGGCCAAAGAGGAAGAAGAAGTGGAGGGGTGGAGAAGAGAGCTGTGGCAGAATCACCACTAGGTTTTTGGAGGCATAATGACGGAACAAGCTCCAACAAAACTGAACCCTGTCCTGCATCCTTCCCAGCTGCCAGCAGAGTTACCCAGTGCGCCATGAAGGAAAGGTAACATCCCTGCCCATGCCTGCTGGACCATGAGTCAGTGGTAATATGAACCTTAATGCTGACTGCCCTGTCCAACAAGGCCAAAACATTGCCTTTCACATGACGGTAGAGAGCCGGAATGGCCTTACGTGAAAAGAAATGTCATTTTGGAACCTTCCACTGTGGTACAGCACATTCCACAAATTCACGAAAGGGGGCAGAGTCTACCAACTGAAAAGGTAGCAGTTGCACTGCTAGCAATCAACTGGTGGTGCACTACTAGCAGATTGGCTGCAAGTACTTGTGACACCTATTGCTATGCCTTCATTCCTCTCAGTGCAGGTTTTTGAGAGGACTGGAGGTATAGTAGGGTTTGAGATCCCAGATGAGGAGCAAGGAGAAGTCTGCCTTTTTCTATGATGTGGGTTTTCAAGTGCTGTTGCCAATGGACTGCATGGCAAGTTGTCATATGTCTGGTCAAGCATGTGGTGCCCAAGCGGCTGGTGTTCTGGCCACGCTTGATCCGCTTCAGACATAGGTTGCAAACAGCAACAGTGCAATCTGCTGCACACGTGTCAAAAAAGGTCCACACCAAGGAACTTTTAAAAGTCAGTGGGGACTCATCAGTGCCCTGCACCTGCGGAGCTCTGTGGTGTAATGCAGTAGGCTGGCTGCCCTTAAGCTGCCCCCTGTAGGACATCCTGCCTTGTTGGAGTTGTGCCTCCTCCTTCTCCTACCCCTCCTCACTTTATTCCTCTCTTCTCTCAGGCACCAAATTATAGTCAGTGACCTCATCATCCCTTCCCTCCTCATCACTGGAGCAAACTTGGCAGTATGCTGCAGCTGTTTCTTGTCCTTCTGTGGCACCACCTCTCTCTAGGCTCACGTTACACTCTTCCTCAACCTGGGAACCATCGGAGCCTTCCAATCGCTGGGCATCCTCCAGCAGCGGGTAATCGACTCTGTGGTCGAATAATTTTGGGGACTCCTCCGTGCATGATGATGGGGCTATGGAAGGAGTAACTGTCAACAAGGAGCTGGTGGAATAGGCCGCTTTGGTAGCTGCGTTTGAATGCAAACTACTATGAGCCTGGGTGACAGAGGATGAGGAGGATGAGGACAGCTTCATTATCCACTCCACCAACTCTGCATATTGTGGCTCAACAACATGGCCAGCAGCAGAAAAAAAGGACAAGCGTGCCCCACAGCCACCTGCAGATGATATACCATGTCCACGACCACCACTGTTGACTGTAGAGACAGAGTCTGCTTGCCTTCTTTTAGTGGCCTGTGAGCGTCTGCCTCTCCTTGGTGGCCTTCCAGACATGATAGTTTTTTCTTTTTGTAACACCGCACTACACTGTATTATATACTGTGTATACCGCCTGAAGTGTATTAGAAACTGTACACCACTGAATGCACTGTATATATAGACTACACTGAATGCAGAGTCTGTGTATATATATATATATATATATATATATATATATATATATATATATATATATATATATATATATATATATAATATAAAAACAGTATCTCACAAAAGTGAGTACAAATATTTTATTATATCTTTTCATGTGACAACACTGAAGAAATTACACTTTGCTACAATGTCAAGTAGTGAGTGTACAGCTTGTATAACAGTGTAAATTTGCTATCCCCTCAAAATAACTCAACACACAGCCATTAATGTCTAAACTGCTGGCAACAAAAGTGAGTACACCCCAAAGTGAAAATGTCCAAATTGGGACCAATTAGCTATTTTCCCTGCCTGGTGTCATGTGACTCATTAGTGTTACAAGGTCTCAGGTGGGAATGGGGAGCAGGTGTGTTAAATTTGGTGTTATCGCTCTCACTCTCTCATACTGGTCACTGGAGGTTCAACATGGCACCTCATGGCAAAGATCTCTGAGGATCTGACAAAAAGAATTGTTGCTCTACATAAGGATGGCCTAGGCTATACGAATATTGCCAAGACCCTGAAACTGAGCTGCAGCACAGTGGTCAAGACCATACAGAGGTTTAACAGGACAGGTTCCACTCAGAACAGGCCTCGCCATGGTCGACCAAAGAAGTTGAGTGCATGTGCTCAGTGTCATATCCAGAGGTTGTCTTTGGGAAATAGATGTATGAGTGCTGCCAGCATTGCTGCAAAGGTTGAAGGGGTGGGCGGTCAGCCTGTCAGTTCTCAGACTATACGCCGCACACTGCATCAAATTGGTCTGCATGACTGTCGTCCCAGAAGGAAGCCTCTTCTAAAGATGATACACAAGAAAGCCTGCAAACAGTTTGCTGAAGACAAGCAGACTAAGGACATGAAATACTGGAACCATGTCCTGTGGTCTGATGAGACACAGATAAACCTATTTGGTTCAGATGGTGTCAAGCGTGTGTGGCGGCAACCAGGTGAGACGTACCAAGACGAGAGTGTCTTGCCTACAGTCAAGCATGGTGATGGGAGTGTCATGGTATGGGGCTGCATGAGTGCTGCTGTCGCTGAGGAGCTACAGTTCATTGAGGGAACCATGAATGCCAACATGTACTGTGACATACCGAAGCAGAGCATGATCCCCTCCCTTCAGAGACTGGGCCATAGGGCAGTATTCCAACATTATAAAGACTCCAAACACAGCTCCAAGACGACCACTGCCTTGCTAAAGAAGCTGAGGGTAAAGGGGATGGACTGGCCAAGCATGTCTCCAGACCTAAACCTTATTGAGCATCTGTGGGGATTCTCAAATGGAAGGTGGAGGAGCGCAAGGTCTCTAACATCCACCAGCTCTGTGATGTCATCATGGAGGAGTGGAAGAGGACTCCAGTGGCAACCTGAGAAGCTCTGGTGAACTCCATGCCCAAGAGGGTTAAGGCAGTGCTGGAAAATAATGATGGCCGCACAAAATATTAACACTTTGGGCCCAATTTGGACATTTTCACTTAGGGGTGTACTCACTTTTGTTGCCAGGGGTTTAGAAATTAATGGCTGTGTGTTAAGTTATTTTAAGGGGACAGCAAATTTACACTGTTATGCCCCGTACACACGGTCGGACATTGATCGGACATTCCGACAACAAAATCCTAGGATTTTTTCCGACGGATGTTGGCTCAAACTTGTCTTGCATACACACGGTCACACAAAGTTGTCGGAAAATCCGATCTTTCTGAACGCGGTGATGTAAAACACGTACGTCGGGACTATAGATGGGGCAGTAGCCAATAGCTTTCATCTCTTTATTTATTCTGAGCATGCGTGACACTTTGTCCGTCGGATTTGTGTACACACAATCAGAAATTCCGACAACGGATTTTGTTGTCGGAAAATTTTATAGCCTGCTCTCAAACTTTGTGTGTCGGAAAATCCGATGGAAAATGTGTGATGGAGCCTACACACGCTCGGAATTTCTGACAACAAGGTCCTATCACACATTTTCTGTCCGAAAATCTGACCGTGTGTACGGGGCATTACACAAACTGTACACTCACTACTTTGCATTGTAGCAAAGTGTCATTTCTGCAGTGTTGTCCCATGAAAAGATACAATAAAATATTTACAAAAATGTGAGGGGTGTACTCACTTTTGTGATATACTGTGTGTGTGTGTGTGTGTGTGTGTGTGTGTGTGTGTATATTAATACACTGCCTGAAGTGTATTAGAAACTGTACACACTGTATTATATACTGTGTACATTGCCTGCACTGTATTAGAAACCGTACAATGGCTGCATTGTATTATATACTGTGTACACTGTTTGCACTGTATTAGAAACTGTTCACTGGCTGCACTGTGTTATATACTGTGTACACCACCTGAAGTATATTAGAAACTCTACACCGCCTAATGCACTGTATATATATGCTACCCTGAATGCAGAATATATTTTTCAGAGAATATGAATGATAACACAAAAACTTTTCTTTCACTCATGGTTAGTGTTTGGGTGAAGCCATTTATTATCAATCAACTGTGTTTAACATTTAATAAATTGGTGTTGGTTATAATACTACACTATGGAAGCCCTGTATATTTGCTTATTTTACTGAGAACTATGCAGAATTGCCACCTGAATAAATAAGGGAATTTAAACACAGTGGAGTGATCATAAGGCTTCAGTCCCACGAGGCGGATCCGCTGCCATGGAGTCCACCTCTGTCCACCAGCTCAGTGAGAGATCTCTCCATTGATCTCCGCTGAGCCGGAGGGTGACAGGTCCCTCTCTGCTCATTGAGTGGGTAGGGGCTTGTCGAGTGCTGCTGGTTGCTATGGAGAGATCAGACGAAAACGGACAGCATGTCCGTTTTCATCAGATCTCAAATGATCCGATCCACCAGGGACGGATGCGAACGTAGGGCCATCCGTCTGATTTTAGTGGATTGGATCGGGTCAGATGTCAGAGGACATGACACCGCTGACATCCGTCGCTTCATAGACTAACATGAAGCGCCCGTTCAGGTATGCCGACAAAACTGACAGGCGGACCTAAACGGTCTGACAGTGGGAAAGGGGCCTAAGAGACCTCTGTGGACAGAAAGCTAAATGTGGTCATAACCTGATGAATGGAGATACTATTGTGTCCAAATATCATATGCTCAGATTTTACTTATTGAAGGTGAGCGTTCTTAGAGCCTAAAAGGAGCACATGGTGTTAACATTAAGGCTGCTATATCTATTGCATACGGTGAAGAGGAACACCTAATCACTGAAGTTTGAAACACTATAAGAAGTTTTATATGGAATGGACTGTATATTTATTTGATGGACTGTGTTCCTTTATGAAACACATTATTTAAGTAAAATATTGTAGTATTGTCATAAGTGGTGCATTTAATTTTGAGTATTATTTTTATTACTATGCTATGGTATAGTTGCACAATACATTTATTTATTTTATTTTTTTATTTAGTCACTTTATTAGCAGTGCAGCACTTTCCTTAGTATTGATTAGCATAAAAAACGATTCCCTATTAAATCCTATGTAACAGTTCACACGGCAGGTGCGATGCTCTTTGAAGCCCTGCGTGCTGCATCTTTGGTGCAGTTATTCAAAAGCATACCAGAAAGGCGCTTTCCATTGTAAGCCATTGGGAATGAATCAAAAACACATCAAATGTACATCAGTGTGAAAGGGCCCTTAAGCTGCACAAAAGCAAATCAAAAGTGCATCAGTCTGAAAGGGCCTTTAGGGTCCTTAGCTATCACTTCCAGGTGTGTTGGATGTCTGATTACTATTAATAGTCTTAATTATTTGCAGGGGCCACATTTTAGTATTGTGTTTTTTTCAGGTGACAGAGTCACTTTAATATTATATCATTACTGGCAAACTAATCAGTTCTTTAGCACTGAAGACACACCTTGCTTCTGAAATATCATTACCAAATTCCATATTTTTTTAATTTATTTCCTAAAGGAGTGGAGAATATTTAATTTGACAAAATTTGAGTATCGTGAAACTGTGTTTAATTCAATCATCTAGCAGCAAAAACACCTTTCTTCTGTTAAATTGACTTTACCTAGTGAATATTATCCACTCCTTTAATAAACTGACCCCATTTGATCTAAATAGCTAAACTATGAAATAGGTGAAGTGCAGTGGACCTCTATATACTATACATTAAAAAAACTGTCACGTGTGCAGGGAATTAGAAGCTTCACCTTCGCATTACTGGACATTTTTAGTTAACACAGGTCAACTTTACTTCCATTTACTTCAATGTTGCTGCTTTTTACCTCACTTCACACTTAAAACGGAACATAAATAGCAATACAGAAGCATTTGCCATAATGTGCAAGTACAGTATGTATAGCATATGTGCATAAATTGCAAACGTGCCTCTTAGTTTGCCCTCTTCTAGAAATTACTCTCACTATTTTTGTCCTCTATCTTGCCCTGTTCTTTTACAGTCATCTTATTCATCCAGCTATTAGGTGGCCAGCATTGATGCAACCCCCATGAATGCCTACTGGAGTTTCATTATCCCAGCACCTAACTCCATTCTTGGCACAGATCATAGGCAGTGTAAACAAAAAAATTGCTAGCAAAAAGGGAAAGTAGGTTTTTGGCTGAAGATATGTATAAAGTTTCAAAAACTATACCTACTAATAGACATGGGCCAAACACCCCCCTGTTTGGTTTGCAGCAGAACTCCCAAACAGGGGAAATGTTATAACCTGAATGGCAAACCCCAATGAAGTCTATGGGAGCCAAACAGAGAAAATCAAAAGTTCCCCCTTTTAACGCTTAAATGCAAGTAATTGGCCATAAAGGGGTATGGAGGTCTGGTGCTGCCCTGGGGGAAATGTATCAATGCAAAAAAATGTTTTTGAAAACAATAGTTTTTTCAGGAACAGTGATTTTAATTATGCTTAAAGTGCAACAATAAAAATGAAAATATCCTTTAAACATAGTGCCTGTGGGTCCCCTTAATGTGCCTGAAAAGTGGCACATCTCTAGCAAGCATAAAACATGCTGTAGCAAAAATGAAATTTCTAGAGAAAAAAACGAGTTAAACCCCATTTAAAATGACTCGCTGTAGCAATTTCCGGTGCCAGGCTTTTGAAAAAATAAAGAAAAACTAGCTTGGGGGTCCCCCTCAGTCCATACCAGACCCTTATCCTGGCATGCACGAGGCAGGTCAGGAAAGAGGGGTGCGAGCGCCCCCACCTCCTGAACCATATCAGGCCACATGCCCTCAACATGGAGGAGTGGGTGCTTTGGGGCAGAGGGGGTTCTGCCCCCACCCCAAAGCACATTGTCCCCATGTTGATGGGGACAAGGGCCTCATCCCCACAACCATAGCCATTAGATGTGGAGGTCTGTGGACAGGGGGCTTTTCAGAATCTGACGCCATATGCTGGGCATGTGACGTCACAAGGGGTGATTGGGAAACTGGGGATGTATTTGATTTAACCAAACAAAGTAGGAGTAGGAGCCAATCAAGGGGCTTTAGATCGAGACAACATAGCAATAAACATAGAGCAGGCTCATCCTCTGATAGTGATCAAGAAAAAGAATGCATGTAAAACGGTCACTTTTTTAGAGGAACTAGAAGGGAAACTGTTAGCCCTGGATGCCAAACAAATGTTGACCAAAAAGAAAGGAGGGAGGAAAAAACACCATAGAAGGAAAAAGAAAGTTAAAGGAAGGAGCGAAAAGTCAGAAAAGTGGAAGATTAAGAAGCCAAAAGAGATGTTAAATAATGATGCTGAGGATCCAATACAGGATCTAAAAGTTGTGAATCTATCCGGATTCCAACTGAACGAATATCATATTAAACTTCTGCAGAAGGGCCTGTCTTTTTCTCCCACTTCTCCTATGAATGAGTTTGAAGTATTCAAGGACATTATTATTTTCTTAAGAAAGGTCCTATTTAAACTCTGGCACTCAAAGAAACCTAATAACAAGGAGACTGCAGGGGATAATTTAGATAGGGAAGATAGGGAAGCTCTAGAAAACCTTATTTCCCTGTTGGACGAGAACATGATTAGTGACTCAGAGGAAGAAAGAAGCTAATCAGTCAGGAGAACAGGCAACCTGAGAATTAGATCCACTAAGATGCCAACACTGTCAAAATATAAATGGCTTAAAGTGTTCCTAGATCTGGTACAAAAGGATCTAAGTAAGGTGATTTGGGACTAGGTAGATCCAAATAATCTAACTAGTAAGGAAAGAAAGGTCCTGAGAGAACTTGAGGAAACCCCTGTCTAGGGATGAGCTTCGAGTTCGAGTCGAACATGAGTTTAACTCGAACATCGGCTGTTCGTTCGTTCGACGAAGATTGCACATTATGGGCCATTGGCGCCAAATTCAAGCAGCACATCACGGCCCATAATGCAATGGTTTGCTGGCTGATGACTGGCCAAGCATGCACTATGACCCGCATGCTTTGGCCAATCACAGTGCCGTAAGCAAACAGAGCCATAACTGGCCAAAGGCAGGGTGCCTTTGGCCAATTATAGCTCAGGGGATTAAGTACACACCCCACACTATATAAGGCCGCCTGCACGTCGGCCGTGTGTAGGGTGTTCAGAGAGAGAGAGTGTCATTTAATTTCATTTAGATAGATTGAGCAGACAGTTGATTCAGTTAGCTCCAGTATATTTTATATATATATATATATATATATATATATATATATATATATATATATATATATATATATATATATATATATATATATTGTATCCAGTTTAGGTAGATCTTGCTGCAGACCGTTCCTGTTGTTCTGTTCCTAATATACTACAGGCAGGCAGTTCATTCAGTTAGCTGCAGTATATTCAGTACTGTATCCTGTGCAGCTAGATCTCGCTGCAGACCGTTCCTGTTGTTCTCTTTCTAATATACTACAGGCAGGCAGTTCATTTGGTTAGCTGCAGTATATTCAGTACTGTATCTTGTGTAGCTAGATCTCGCTGCAGACCGTTCCTGTTGTTCTCTTCCTAATATACTACAGGCAGGCAGTTCATTCAGTTAGCTGCAGTATATTCAGTATATATATATATATATATATATATATATATATATATATATATATATATATATATATATATATATATATATACATCCCAGGTTTGTGCAGCTACATCTCACTGCAATAGACATGTGCAGGATGAAAAAATTTATTTAGTTTCGTTTCGATTTCGTTTCGATAACTAAATTCTTTTAGTTAAATTTGTTGCATTTGTTACATCCGTTTTCGGGATTCATTTAGTTTCGTATCCGAATAAAAAAAAATTCTACCGCATTCGAAAAAAACTATCAAATTCTAAAAAATTCTACAGCATTCGAAAAAATTTGACCGAATTTGAAAAAGTAAGCTATATATAACCATTTTGCGAAATTCGAATTTCATACAGAATGAAATCGAATTCTAATAGAAAAGATTAGAGTAGAATAGAAAATAATATAAAAGAATAGCATAGAAAAACAATAGAACAGCATAGAAAAAAATATAATATATTCTATTCTAATCTTTTCTATTCAAATCCATTCTGTACCAAATTCTGATTTCGAGATATATATAATTTTTTTTTTTTTTTTCTATTGTAGTCTTCTCTATTAGAATTCGATTTCATTCTATTTCTATATAACCATTTTCTGAAATTCGATTTTCGTATAGGATGAATTTGAATTCAAATAGAAAAGATTAGAATAGAATAGAAAATAATAGAAAAACAATAGAACAGAATAGAATATATATATCCATCTTATGAAATTGAAAGATTAGAACAGAGTAGAAAAGAATAGACTAGAAAAACAATAGAAGAGAATAGAATAAAATATAATATTTATTATATTTTATTCTATTTTCCTCTATTGTTTTTCTAGTCTATTCTTTTCTATTATTTTCCATTCTAATCTTTTCTATTCAAGTTCAAATTCATTCTATACGAAATTCGAATTTCAGAAGCCATCTTCAGAAATTTGAATTTCGTATAGAATGAATTCAAATTCGAATAGAAAAGTTTAGAATAGAATAGAAAAGAATAGCATAGAAAAACAATGGAACAGAATAGAAAAAAATATAATATATATATATATAATATCTTCTGAAAATTCAAATTTAATATAGACTGAAATCAAATTTGAATAGAAAAGATTAGAATAGAATAGAAAATAATAGAAAAGAATAGCATTGAAAAGCAATAGAACAGGGTAGAAAAAAATATAATTTATATATATATATATATATATATATATATATATATATATATATATATATATATATATATATATATATATATATATATATATATATATATATATATATATATATATATATATATATATATATATATCTATTGTTTTTCTAGTCTATTCTTTTCTTCTATTCTAATTCGATTTCATTCTATATGAAATTAGAATTATAATAATAATAACTAGAAAAGGTACAATTTCTGGGGAAATTGTGAAAAGTGTTCTTGCCTCTATAACTGGAGTGGGCCGAGTAACTGGGTGGAGTGGCTTGAATAACTGTTGTGTGGTTGGAGTGGCTGGAGTAACTGTGAAAAGTGTTAAAAAGCTTAATATTTTAAAAAGTATAAATAGTAGTAAAAAAGTTGAAGTCTCATAATTAGCTGAAAGAGCTGAACATTTTTTTCAAAAATTTTTTTTTTTTTTTTAAAAAATTTTTTTTTTTTCAAAAATATTTTTTTTTTCAAAAATAATTTTTTTTTTTTTCAAAAATGATTTTTTTTTCCAAAAATGATTTTTTTTTTAATTATTTTTTTTTCAAAATGAATTTGTTTTTTTTTTCAAAAATTATTTTTTTTTTCCAAAAATATATTTTTTTTACATGGGGCGGTCATAATGTTTTGGCTGATCATGGGGTTGTCATAATGTTTTGGCTGATAATGGGGCTGTCAGCTTTTGTCACCTCCCACTCTAGTTTTGAACATTTTGCCATTCATTCCTATGGGACCAATTTCGCCGCAAAAACGACAATATTTCGTGGACCATTCAGCGAAACTTTCCACAAAGTAATAGCACACCAATCGGGAACAATCTGCACGTTTCGGTATATTACTTGTCTCTGTAGTGTAAAAACTGTGGGAGGAGTCTACAAGCATTATCAAGTCTAGCAGATGAAGTCACATGCATTTGGGGTGTCTCAGCATCTTGTGTTTACAACCACTGTTTCCTAGCAACGCTCATGCCCTGTTTATGCTTCACAAATACTGTTCAATACACAATAGACAGGACCATGATAGATGTAGTAACTATGCAGTAATTCAAATGGCCGTATTTTAAAAACTATAAATCCTACAGCGAAGATCATTATATTGTGAGAATCACAAGATCCAGACCTAGATTTTGATATATAGTATGTCTCTGAAATATTAAAATTGAAGGCACGGTCGCAGTTTAGAAATTGCCCTTCAAATTTGAAGGGGCTAGAGTGTAGTTTCAATGAATGTCAATGGACGGTGTGAGTTGCAAACAAATGGTCATATTGTGAAAACTATCAGGACTATGGCTTAGCCGTGGACATGTTTAGTGGCAGCAGGGATAGCTGAACGTTTTGATATAAGATTTGTGTAGGTGGGCTTGAAAATGAGGGAGTGGCGGCAGTTTAGAAATCATGTTCTGATTTTTCAGCTTTTGTCACCTTTGAACATTTCGCCATTCATTCCTATGGGACCAATTTCGCTGCAAAAACGTCATTTCGTGGACCATTCGGCGAAACATTCCACAAAGTAATAACACACCAATCGGGAACAATCCGCTCGTTTCGGTATATTATTTGTCTCTGTAGTGTGAAAACTGTGGGAGGAGTCTACAAGCATTATCAAGTCTAGCAGATGAAGTCACTTGCATTTGGGGTGTTACAGCATCTTGTGTTTACAACCACTGTTTCCTAGCAACGCTCATGCCCTGTTTATGCTTCCCAAATACTGCTTCATCAAAACTGCCCCATCAGAATTACCCCATCAAAACTGCCCCATCATATTCCTCTATTATAAATCAGTACATGGTGTGTCTGTCCCCTCCCCCGGGCTCTGTAATCAGCTGAGATGCTCCAGCCACCTTCCCCCTGTGTATAACAGAAGCTTTGGTAACCATGGCAACAAAACAAACACACACAGTACACTCTGATTAATGGCTAAAATTTCCTGAAATGACCTCTAAACAAATGGCCGTATTTTAAAAACTATACATCCTACAGCGAAGATCTTTATATTGTGAGAATCACAAGACCCAGACCTAGATTGTGATACATAGTATGTCTCTGAAATATTAAAAATGAAGGCACAGTTGCAGTTTAGAAATTGCCCTTCAAATTTGGAGGGGGCTAGAGTGTAGTTTCAATGAATGTCAATGGACGGCGTGAGTTGCAAACAAATGGTCATATTGTGAAAACTATCAGGACTATGGCTTAGCCGTGGACATGTTTAGTGGCAGCAGGGATAGCTGAACGTTTTGATATAAGATTTGTGTAGGTGGGCTTGAAAATGAGGGAGTGGCGGCAGTTTAGAAATCATGTTCTGATTTTCCAGCTTTTGTCATCTCCCACTCTAGTTTCCCCATTCATTCCTATGGGACCAATTTCGCCGCAAAAACGACGATATTTTGTGAACCATTCGGCGAAACGTTCCACAAAGTAATAGCACACCATTCGGGAACAATCCGCACGTTTCGGTATATTACTTATCTATGTAGTGTAAAAACTGTGGGAGGAGTTAGGGTGGTAAATTTGGCTATAATAATAAGAATAATATATATGTGAGATAACAGTAAGTGGTCTTGCTATGCAAGAACACTTAACTAGAAAAGGTACAATTTCTGGGGAAATTGTGAAAGTGTTCTTGCCTCTACAACTGGAGTGGGCGGAGTAACTGGGTGGGGTGGAGTGGCTTGAGTAACTGTGAAAAGTGTTAAAAAGCTTAATATTTTAAAAAGTATAAATAGTAGTAAAAAAGTTCCATCATTAGCTGAAAGAGCTGAACATTTTTTTCAAAAGTAATTTTTTTTTCAAAAATATTTTTTTTTTTCAAAAATATTATTTTTTTCTTCAAAAATAATTTTTTTTTTTTCAAAAATTTTTTTTTTTTTTAAGTAATTTTTTTTTCAAAAATAATTTTTTTTTTTTTTTTTACATGGGGCGGTCATAATGTTTTGGCTGATCATGGGGTGGTCATAATGTTTTGGCTGATCATGGGGTTGTCAGCTTTTGTCACTTCCCACTCTAGTTTTGAACATTTCGCCATTCATTCCTATGGGACCAATTTCGCCGCAAAAACGTAATTTCGTGGACCATTCGGCAAAACATTCCACAAAGTAATAACACACCAATCGGGAACAATCCGCTCGTTTCGGTATATTATTTGTCTCTGTAGTGTGAAAACTGTGGGAGGAGTTAGGGTGGTAAATTTGGCTATAATAATAATAAGAATAATATATATGTGAGATAACAATAAGTGGTCTTGCTATGCAAGAACACTTAATAAGAATAAGAATAACTAGAAAAGCTACAATTTCTGGGGAAATTGTGAAAGTGTTCTTGCCTCTACAACTGGAGTGGGCGGAGTAACTGGGTGGGGTGGAGTGGCTTGAGTAACTGTGAAAAGTGTTAAAAAGCTTAATATTTTAAAAAGTATAAATAGTAGTAAAAAAGTTCCATCATTAGCTGAAAGAGCTGAACATTTTTTTCAAAAGTAATTTTTTTTTTTTCAAAAATGATTTTTTTTCTTCAAAAATGATTTTTTTTTTTCAAAAATGATTTTTTTTTAAAAGTAATTTTTTTTTTCAAAAATATATATATATTTTTTTTTCAACTGATTTCAGCTGTTTCAGCTGATCATGGGGTTGTCAGCTTTTGTCACCTCCCGCTCTAGTTTTGAACATTTCACCATTCATTCCTATGGGACCAATTTCACCGCAAAAACGACGATATTTCGTGAACCATTCGGCGAAACGTTCCACAAAGTAATAGCACACCAATTAAATGACATTGATTCCGGATTTACACTGGTATTTTTCATCTTTTCACAAAGTTCCACAAGGTAATAGCACACCAATTAAATGACATTGAACATTTCGCAATTCATTCCTATGGGACCAATATTGCCGCAAAAAACTACGATATTTCGTGGACCATTCGGCGAAATATTCCACAAAGTAATAGCACACCAATCAGGAACAATCCACTCGTTTCGGTATATTACTTGTCTCTGTCTCAGGTTTTCCTCTACCCTTTCTATGTACACCAAGTTGTCAGCATCACAAGACGACTTGTTACGGTATCTCTGTCCTGCATTTGGATTGTCCAGCATAAGCCCAAGCTTGTTTACCGTAGTAGTACCATTCTCAGTCTGGATGATTATTCTTGCAATCTTGCCAAATGTCCCGTTAACAAGCCCGTCTTCTACATCAATGTTTCTTGTGATCATGATACGGGCACCTTCAGCTGCTTGCAGTGTGTCAATCAGATTGTCTTTGTGTCCTTTGAAAGGTTGGTGTTGCCTCAGCATCACTCCTGTCTTAGGGTCTTTTCTGTAATCGTCGGCATCTATGTTGGTGATGTTTGAATGGAGAACAGACACAGTTGCAGCATTATGTTTGTGAACCTCTTTGTTGGTGGCAAATATGTGTAGCACGTCATTAGGGCAGTGGGTGGGATCTGTAAAAGCCTGAGCAAGCAGAGCTTTGTCATCATTGCTTAAGGTGACAGTCTTCTGCTTGACTCTGATTCTATTCAAAAGCTCAGCAAATGAAATGTCATCCTTCTGTCGCATGATCTCTGTCAGCGTGATCATCTGAAAGTTGTCTTTCCAGAGGTCATTGGTATTTTCCTCAAACACGCAGAGTGGCTTACTTTTTCCCAGCGGGGGGACCTGGTAAAAGTCTCCTACTGCTAGTACTGACATACCACCAAAAGGTTTCTTACTGCCTTTGATTTGCTGTAATCTCCAGTTGATGTAGGCAAACAGGGGCTTTGAAATCATTGACACCTCGTCAATAACAATGATCTCTGCATTTGACAGCTGTGCCCTCACTTCATCTATTAGATTTCCAAGTCCTTGGTAGGGTGGCTTCAAGCTTCTTGGCAACTTCAGAAGAGAATGCAAAGTGTTGCCTGAAATGTTGAAAGCTGCTGTTCCTGTAAATGCAGTTAGTAAAACGCTGGGCATGCATATGTCTGCTTCCTCACGTAGTCTGGTAAGTTTACAGAGTATCTTTGTCGCCTCAGCATAGATGCACTTTATCAGGTGTGATTTGCCTGTCCCTGCACCACCAGTGACAAAGTAATAGAATGGGTCAGGATTTAGGCCACGCACACGGTTAGTGCACCAGTCACAAACTGAGTAGAATGTCTGAGCTTGTGTCCGGTTAAGGTTTCTGTACATTTTCCGAAGGAAATCAGGGCACATTTGTGGGGCCTTCACAGTAAGCGCAATTCCACCTGTTTGTTTGTGACGTGTATACTCCGGAACATCATCTTGTTCATTCTCATGAAGTGGCTCCCCTTCTTTGCGTTCCTCTATACATTCCAACCTATCCAACTCAGCTTCTGGGGCAAAGGTGTTCCAAGCATCTTCAACAGGGCCGTTTTTTACAAAGTCATCCAAGACTTGTTCCACAATTTTGTTGTGTTGTTCGAACTTCTTTTGGTTGCTGGTAACAATTGCAGACACAGCTCGGATTGCTTCTTCTCCTGGTAAGCTCACACAGGCGCCTTTGTAAAAATCCTGGTGTGTTGGGAACCTTACAGTTTTCAGTGATGACTCTGAACGGTGGGGGAGGTACAGTTTAAGCAGTCTGCCGTAGTAGTTCTCGGGGTCCTTCTTCTCTGAGAAGCGTGCGTACCTGATGATTGCAGGCTTCCCTCTCGTGCGTTTTTGAATCATTCCCATTTCATTCAATAGGCTGACACGCTTGCTGTCTTCCTTCTGCTTGCCATAGACAACCCTGTAATGGGATGCAAAGTCTGCCAGACACATGGACTCAAACTCTGGTGTTTCGGGTCTGGCTCTGTATTTGTCGACAAAACTCGTCATCCACACATTAAGAGAATCGGCTGGTTTGTTCTGCAATGCACTGAGCGGGAGACTCATTTTCAGTGCGTTGTCACCAGTTGGCAGAAAAACAACCTCACGTGAGCAAGACTTCATTTTCAGGCTGCACGTACGGGCCACAGACTCCTGGGCGCTGACCTCTCTGTGTTTTGAATAAGCCTGAAGAACCTCTTTCCATTTCTTCTCGTTCTGTCGCTGTTTCTGGGCTCATTTATTTGACTATTGCTTTGAGATAGTCACTCAGCTCCCGTTCTGGCTTGGATATGTAGGACAACATGTACATGATGCAACCATACTCATCAAGAATGTACTGGATGTCCATGTTGGCGTTCCAGGCCGTCAGCAAATGTGGATTGTAGTTGTTCACCCAGCAGTCCTTGACATCACGCTTCATTAGAATCACGCTTGAGGAGGTCAATGCCTGAATGTACGAGTTGTACTGATTCAAAGTCATATCACACTGTGCCAGTAGCTGTGACATGTCTTCAAGCTGCACTTTTGGGTTATTAAGCAAATCCCAGACTGGTTTCAGTTTGTTTTTGGCTGCTTGTGGTTTCATTGCACAATCTCCTTGTTCTTCTGGCATCGGGTAAGTTATCCTCGTTTTTCTAATAGGTGGCTTTGGAAATCCAAATCTGCATACTCTGTTACCTTTCTTGCATGATTTTGAATGAGATCTGCTGTGCATTTGAAGTTCTGTTACAAATCTGTGAAGTAAGGCCTGTTTGGCTTCATCAGGCAGCTGGCATGAGATGTTATGATCTATAAAGGCACACACCTTGTCATCACTGTCTTGTCCAAATATAGGAGCTCCTGCTACCCAACAGAGACAATGTATATGAGGGCTCCCTCTCGCCTGAAATTCAACCCGGTAAAAGTAATCAATAACTTCACCAATTGGCTGTGCAGGACCCAACAGCAGCTCTTGCATCAGAGCATCAACCCGTTTGTCAAACATGCGCATGGTGGTCACTGGGTTGCCTCGAAGAATGTCACACTTTTCAGCCCAGTCTAGCCCCGCAAAATCCACCTTTTGACCTTGTTGTGCCTTTATTGCCGTTATTACCTCTGGCCATCTGAATTCTGCAGCAGAGAAGGTAAGAAAAAATGTTGGCTTACCCAATTGTCTGACCATGGCTAGCAAATTCTTCAGATTTTTATCCCAGTAAGCTGGACTCCCTCTCAGTGGTTGCATGAACCTTGTGGCATCTCGGTTTCGCACCAACCTCTCAACCTCACACTTGTCCTGTAGCAGCTTGTTGGATATTTTCCGTCCATCCCTGGTATTGGGTTTTCCTTTCCTTAACTGGATGGACATGCTGCTTTTGGCCATGTGTGTTTCTGTGACAAACTGCGCAAAGAAGAGGTAGCTTGTGTCTCTTGCAAAACGAGTATCAACACAAAAAAGCCTTGCATTGAAATACATGCTCGGGGACAGTTTGACTTGTCTTGCCTGGTCCAATGTATTCTGTCCAGTAGGGAACTGAACAGGGAAAGCCATTGCCTCAAGCCTAGGAACTTTAAAGAAGCTGACAGGTGTGTTTCCTTGTGCAGGTGCAATGCTGAATATTCCATCACCGTGTGTCAGTGCTTCCTCTCCAAGGTCAGATGGCTGCAAACAACTGTCTAGGCCAATTCCAGGTCTTAGTGTATCCTTCTCATCCTCTGCATTAGGAGGTTGTTGGTCATGGCCTTCCTGTTGCTCAGAAGCAGCCGGTAAACATGCAGACTGTACCTCTGATGGATCACAATTTTCGATGCGTTCAAGTATCTCCATCATTTCAGTTTCGTCACAACTGTCGAGTTCCATCCCATCATCATCATCATTATCATCATCATCATCAGCGATTGTCTCATCCACTCTAATTGAAATGTCACTGTAGTCGGGGTGTGTGTCAATGAGTTTTGACAGACCTGCTACTACATTTCCCATGTTGACATTATGAAACAGCTGGTGGCCTTTGTAAGTCAGACGTCTTTTCAGCTTCACTCTGTGTAACTGGGATGTGCTGTGCGATCTTGGTAGAGTATTGACCATGGTTTCCACCTCGGATGGCACACACACTACAGCGCCATGTATAGCTGCCTGTCGACCTTTGGGAAGTGTGATGATCTTGGCAAATGGCAGTATTTTGGCCAAAAGTTGTCTTTCCAGTACATTCAAATCGCAGAGCTCTGGGGGAATGGGCGCCAGCTCCATGTTAGCCACAGCGATGGATGATTTGTGTCCTGCTTTTAAATGTGAATCACAGTTGTGACAAATCCATTCTTTGGTCCTTTCATCTGGTACGGTGCATTGTTCAGGTCCTTGACAGTGATTGTTGCACACATGGACATATTTCCCTGTCAAACAGGCAGCAACAATGTGTAGATTCTTCTTGTAGTTGCTGTGAATGCAATGTTTCACTTGGTTAGGGAAAAGGGTGCGATGACACATCGTGCACACAAATGTTGGCCCAGCTTTAATGCATTCATGGAAAGTGGATATAGCTGTCTGCATTAGGCTGTTGTCCACTGGTTGACTGCATTCCCGCATGACACGAGTCCATCGTCTGTATTTCATTCTTATTTTGAAGGCACATTGCATCTTATGGGTTATGCGAAAATCTGCTTGAGTGTGACGCTTCATTTTCATGTAACTCATGCAATGTTGCAAGTGACGTTTTCTGAAAGCAGGATCATTATGATATTTTCTGGTGATGTATTGCTTCTGCTTCAAGTTGAAATCGGCATTTGTCGCATATTTTCTGGTGATGTATTGCTTCTTCTTCAAGTTGTAATCTGCATTTGTCGCATATTTTCTGGTCATGTATTGCTTCTGCTTCAACTTGAAATCTGCATTTGTCGCATATTTTCTGGTGATGTATTGCTTCTGCTTCAAGTTGAAATCGGCATTTGTCGCATATTTTCTGGTGATGTATTGCTTCTGCTTCACGTTGAAATTGGCATCTGTTGCATATTTGCGAATGATATATTGCTTCTGCTTCAACTTAAAATCAGCATCTGCTCTGTATCGGCTGGTGATGTATGTCCTCTTCTTATTGGTGACAGACATCTTTGTAGCCTTGAAATCACGCCTTCTTTCATTTCTGTGTCTTGTCTTCAGTTTTTGTCGTCTCTGTGCATTTAATTTGGACAATGCCTTACTGTCCTTCCATATGCCCTGTGAGGATTTTGCATCAAGTGACCGTGGAGAATGCTTGCTGGCTGGGAATCCAGTGTGTGTTGCATCTTTGGTCATCTGTGTCACTTTGTTCTCCACATGCTTTGCATTATGTGGTTTGTCAGATTGCACCAGTGGGGACAGCAAACCATCTGACAGACGTCTTGCACGATGAAATGAGACTGGCATGAAGTCATACTGCAGTCCATCAATAGGGCCTCTGGTGTCTGTAAGGAGCAATTCATACAACTTATAAATCCTTGCCCCCATATCACTCAAATGTGTAAAAGTGATCATAACAGCTTTTCCTTTTCCAGTGGCAGGAAGTCCATCCTTATTTCGACTATGAGAATCAAACAGTCCATATCTCCCAGACTTGTCTCTGAACAATGCAATGCAATATGGCACTACTATAAAAAGTGCATGTGTAACATCTGCATTGAGGCACTGAAGTCTTGTGGAGAGGTCAACAAACCAACCTTGGTTGTCACCGTCTACCGTGTCTCTCATACATCCCGATAACACTGGAGATTTAACAACGTTATACTCATATTTGTCAGTGTTGACTCTGAGGGGCACTTCTTCCATTGTCAAGTGCTGATGCTGATAGACATTTCTTTGTTTTAGCTGTTTTATTGTTGAGCCATACAAGCTGTTGCCCTTCTTCAGTATTTGATCAAGATCACCCTTTCTCACATCATCAAGCTCACTGTGGTATGCCAAAAATGTCAGAGCCATGCATGTACACTGTTTGTTCCTTAACCTTCCATAGCCATGATGACCCTGATGAAATGATGCCTGCACAGAAATCTCACTTGGTACACATGGTTCTTGCATGCCATGGTTTTCAGAAGTGCCCATCACACTGTCACTGTGCTCTTGAACTTGACACTGAGTTGAACATGAAAATGACACCACAGGTTCACTATGTACCTCCTGGGCACATTCACTGTCACAAACCTCCATATCCACTATGCTGCTGTGGGGCTCTGGATCCAGTTTAGTCCAGCGTATCTTTGCAGCTTTAGATCTCTTTCCTTTAGATGGCATGATGATATTTGTGGAAGGAGCTATAATTCCCCTCAGAGCTTTGTTTGAAGAGCTATAATTCCCCTCAGAGTTGTGTTGGAGGAGGAGCTATAATTCGCCTCAGAGCTGTGTGGGAGGAGCTATAACTCCCCTCTGAGCTGTGTGGGAGGAGCAATAATGCTATAATTCCCCTCAGAGCTGTGTGGGAGGAGCTATAATTCCCCTTAGAGCTGTGTGGGAGAAGCTATAATTCCCCTCAGAGCTGTGTGGGAGAAGCTACATTTCCCATCAGAGTTGTGTGGGAGAAGCTATAATTCCCCTCACAGCGGTGTGGGAGAAACTATAATTCCTCTCAGAGTTGTGTGGGAGGAGCTCTAATTCTCCTCAGAGCTGTGTGGGAGGAGCTATAATGCTAAGCTGTAATTCCCCTCAGAGTTGTGTGGGAGGAGCTATCATTCTCCTCAGAGCTGTGTGGGAGGAGCTATAATGCTAAGCTATAATGCTATAATTCCCCTTTGAGCTGTGTGGGAGGAGCTAAAATTCCCCTCAAAGCTGTATTGGAGGAGCTATAACTTCCCTCCAAGCTGTGTGGGAGGAGCTATAATGCTATAATTGTCCTTAGAGCTGTGTGAGAGGAGCTATAATTCCCCTCAGAGCTTTGATTTTTTTTTTTTTTCAAAAATGATTTTGTTTTTTTGTTTTTTCAAAAATGATTTTTTTTAATGATTTTTTTTTCAAAAATGATTTTTTTTTTAATTTTTTTTTTCAAAAGTAATTTTTTTTTCAAAAATATTTTTTTTTTTCAAAAATATTTTTTTTTTTCAAAAATATTTTTTTTTTTCAAAAATATTTTTTTTTCAAAAATTAATTTTTATTTTTTTCAAAATGATTTTTTTTTTTTCAAAAATATTTTTTTTTTTACATGGGGCGGTCATAATGTTTTGGCTGATCATGGGGTGGTCATAATGTTTTGGCTGATCATGGGGTTGTCAGCTTTCGTCACCTCCCACTCTAGTTTTGAACATTTCGCCATTCATTCCTATGGGACCAATTTCGCCGCAAAAACGACGATATTTCGTGGACCATTAGGCGAAACGTTCCACAAAGTAATAACACACCAATCGGGAACAATCCGCACGTTTCGGTATATTACTTGTCTCTGTAGTGTAAAAACTGTGGGAGGAGTCTACAAGCATTATCAAGTCTAGCAGATGAAGTCACATGCATTTGGGGTGTCTCAGCATCTTGTGTTTACAACCACTGTTTCCTAGCAACGCTCATGCCCTGTTTATGCTTCACAAATACTGCTCCATACACAGTACACAGGAACATGATAGATGTAGTAACTATGCAGTAATTCAAATGGCCGTATTTTAAAAACT
Source organism: Aquarana catesbeiana (assembly GCF_042186555.1). Classification (NCBI taxonomy): domain Eukaryota; kingdom Metazoa; phylum Chordata; class Amphibia; order Anura; family Ranidae; genus Aquarana; species Aquarana catesbeiana. The sequence goes on along the minus strand of NC_133324.1, from coordinate 461,354,512 downwards.
ATAAATCCTACAGCAAAGATCTTTATATTGTGAGAATCACAAGACCCAGACCTAGATTTTGATATATAGTATGTCTCTGAAATATTAAAATTGAAGGCACGGTCGCAGTTTAGAAATTGCCCTTCAAATTTGAAGGAGCTAGAGTGTAGTTTCAATGAATGTCAATGGACGGTGTGAGTTGCAAACAAATGGTCATATTGTGAAAACTATCAGGACTATGGCTTAGCCGTGGACATGTTTAGTGGCAGCAGGGATAGCTGAACGTTTTGATATAAGATTTGTGTAGGTGGGCTTGAAAATGAGGGAGTGGCGGCAGTTTAGAAATCATGTTCTGATTTTTCAGCTTTTTTCACCTCCCACTCTAGTTTCCCCATTCATTCCTATGGGACCAATTTCGCCGCAAAAACGATATTTCGTGAACCATTTGGCGAAACGTTCCACAAAGTAATAGCACACCATTCGGGAACAATCCGCACGTTTCGGTATATTACTTGTCTATGTAGTGTAAAAACTGTAGGAGGAGTTAGGGTGGTAAATTTGGCTATAATAATAATAAGAACTAGAAAAGGTACAATTTCTGGGGAAATTGTGAAAGTGTTCTTGCCTCTACAACTGGAGTGGGCGGAGTAACTGGGTGGGGTGGAGTGGCTTGAGTAACTGTGAAAAGTGTTAAAAAGCTTAATATTTTAAAAAGTATAAATAGTAGTAAAAAAGTTCCATCATTCGCTGAAAGAGCTGAACATTTTTTTCAAAAGTAATTTTTTTTTTCAAAAATGAATTTTTTTTAATCAAAAATGATTTTTTTTTATTTCAAAAATAATTTTTTTTTCGAAATTATTATTTTTTTTGTTCAAATAGTTTTTATTGAAAAATTTTTAGTGCAAATACAGATAAATGCAGTCATACAGGAGTATAATGAAACAATCCCGTACTTACTGTACAGAAAGTAATCGAAAATAGTAATTACAAGTTTTTATTATAAACATTGAGTATGTCTGAAATCATTCCAAGGTATCTTAAAGAGTGTAGCTTTACTACTATAAAGAGATCGTGAGATGATGCTGGTTGCTCTATTCCACGAGTAGCAGTGGAGGAGTAATGGGAAATACAATGCTTTTATAACGGTGGAGGAGATCCCCGGGCACCCCAATGGGAACACACTGTGCTCACATAGGGACCCCCTCCTTTAATTATATTAGTAAATCAGTAACCATTTCAAAAATAAACAGTATAACTCGGGAGTCACTGAGATATATTACTTTGCATAGTTTATCAGCTACAGCTTAGTTGGAATGTTGAAACGAAGAAAAAGAAAGAAAAAAGTTAAAACAAATAATTAGAAGATAGAAGGAGTTTCCATGGGGACCAGTTAGATTCAAACTTTGAAAAGGTTCCATCCCTGTAAGCCATAATTTTTTCATATTCTATAATAGTGTTAATTTTTATTTTTATATCTTTAATAGTAGGTACATCAGTAGATTTCCATCTGTATACTAATTCCATTCTTGCTGCCAGTAAGACTTGTGTTGCTATACATCTAAGTTCTGGTTTGTATTGGTCCATGTTTAATCCTAGAATAGCTTGTTCTATGTTTGGGACCACTGTGCTATTAGTTATTTTCGAAAGCATATCATAGACCCTCCACCAAAATTTTTTGACTACCGGACATGACCACAGCATGTGTGCTAGGGTCCCTATCTGACCACATCCTCTCCAGCATAGATTTGAGTTGTCTTTGGAGAATTTTGCTGTAATGTAAGGTGTGTAGTACCATCTTAACATCAATTTTTGTGTTAGTTCCTCATAATTGGCGCATCTAGAGAATTTGCGATTATTAGCAATCGCTTGTTTCCATTGTAGATCTGTGAACTCTTTGCCTAATTCTTTTTCCCATTTGGAAATCTTGTTATTTTTTGTAAAGACATCTTTAGAGTGAAGATAATTGTTGATTATTTTAATTCCTTTTATATTGGGGTTTTTGGATTGAAGGAAAGTCCATATTTTTTCTACTATGGACACTTGTGTGGCCCTAGACACCTGAAGATATGAAGTAATCTGGGTATATGTTAGGAATTCAGAAGTGTTGAGATTAAATTTCTGTTGTATTGTGCTAAACGGTAGGAGCCCATCGCCACACATGATATCCACTATATTTAGTATATTTGCTTTATACCAGTTGCGAAGGTTAATATTGGGAATTATCCATTGCAGTGTGTCAAGGGGAATGGGTATCATTGTTGAGGGGTAGAATACATTCCCTGTATTGTTGATTTCTTCCCAAGATTGTAGTATCGCTTGCATTGTTTGTGGAAGGGGTCTTCTATTCTGTTTATGTGCCTTAGTAGCAATTAAGAATGATAATTGTGAAGTCTTGTTTAGTCGTGCAATCTCCAAGTGACACCATGGTTTAGTAATAGGGTTGGAGAACCAATTTTTAAGTTGGTCCAGAACTGCCGCTGTGTGATAGTCTTTCAGGATTGGTAAACCCATGCCTCCCACCGTTTTGTTTTTAGTTTGTATTTCAGGGGAACATCTTGGTCTTTTTCCTGCCCATACAAAGTTAGATAATTGTTTTTGCATTGATCTAAAAAATGATGCTGGTGCTGGTATAGGTAGGACTCTGAATATGTATATTAGTTTCGGTAAAATAAGCATTTTGTACGCTGCTAATCTGCTTAGCCACGTTAAGTGATGCTTCCCCAGTCTAGACAGTTCTGGTTGAAGGGAGGAGAGAAGTGGGGTATAGTTAATGGTATATGTTTTCGAAACTGGATAGGTGAGCTTAATACCTAGGTAATTGATTGATTCGTTTGTCCAGGGATATGGTAAGGAGTGTTTGAGGAGGTTTTCAAGTTTTTTGTGTATATGCATACCTAAAATGCTGGATTTAGATGCATTAACTTTATAATAAGATATGTTACTAAAATGTGCAAGGACTTTGTGTGCTGCGGGTAGTGATTTGTCTGGGTTTAATAGGGCTAAGATAACATCGTCTGCAAATAGTGAGATTTTGTGGTGGTGTTCTTGTGATGTGATACCATGTATAGAGGGATGAGACCTAATTTTTTCCGCTAATGGTTCCATAAGCATGGTAAAAATTATGGGGGATAAGGGGCACCCTTGTCTTGTACCATTTGTAATGGGAAATGGTTTAGAGAACATGCCTTCAGTATAAACAAATGCTGAGGGTGATGAATATAGTGCCATTATAGCATTCTGCAATGGGCCGACCAGACCAAACTTATCCATGACCTTGGACAGGTACCCCCAATGCACTCTATCAAAGGCCTTCTCTGCATCTAAGGCCAGAAGCAGAGAAGGCTCTTTGTTTTCCTCTACCAAATGAAGGAGATTTAACATTCTTCTGGTGGCGTCTGTGGTCTGGCGACCCATTACAAACCCCACCTGATCATAGTTTATCAAGTTGGGTAGGATACGTGATAATCTGTTAGCTATCAGTTTAGCGTGCAATTTGACATCTACATTTAATAGGGATATCGGCCGAAAATTTTGTGGGAGGTTGGGTTCTTTGCCTGGTTTAGGGAGAGTTATAATTGTGTCTGTAAGCATTTCTGGGGGAAATTTTGCTGTAGTAGTTGCAGCTTCAAAAACATGGAGTAAGTGAGGAGTTAGGATGGGGGAGAATAATTGATAATATTCTGAAGAATAACCATCTGGGCCTGGGGCTTTGTTGCGGGGGAGATGTTTGATGGCGTCATTTGTTTCTTTTAGTGTGAATGGTTGGTTTATGTACGTTAAATCTTCTGTAGGTATTTTAGGGAGATGTATTGATTCCAAAAATTCTGAAATTGCTTTGTCATTGGGTTGAACAGTGTCTGGGTCCTTTTGAAGGTTATATAGTTTCTCGTAGTAATCGCTAAATGCATCGGCTATGTCTTGCGGGTTGTTAACTTTTTTGTTGGATTTAGGGTTAATGAGGTAGGAAATTTTTTTGTTTAATAGTTTTTTCTTTTAATTGTGTGGCTAGGGACTTTCCTGCTTTATTCCCGTATCTATATGTTTGAGCTTTAAGTGATCTCAATTGGTGGTTGTGGCGTGAAATTAGGAGAGTTCGCAATTCTTGTCTGGACATAAACAATGCTTCTCTTATCTTTTGTGTGGTATGTTGTTTGTTTAAGTTTTCTAACTGTTGGATTTGAGCTAGTATAGTATTGAGTTTTTCTAATCTTTGTCTTTTTGCTCTAGCGCTCATCTGTATGAGTAGGCCTCTTACATAAACTTTATGTGCATTCCATAGCGTGAAGGGGTCGCTGACCGAGGGGGCGTTGATGGCAAAGAATTCTTTAATTGCTTTTTCGATTTTCGCTAGGTTTTGCGGTTGAGATAATGTGAAAATGTCATTGCGCCATCTGTTAGCCCTGGTCTCGGCACAGCGATCCCCCACGTCCACTGAAATCGGAGCATGGTCCGACCATGTAATACAGTGCAGTTCAGATTTAGAAATCTGTTGTAAAATAAATTTATCTACTAAAAACAAATCTATACGAGAATATGTATGGTGAACGCTGGAAAAAAAAGTAAAGTCCTTTTCTGAGGAATGTTGGCACCTCCACACATCATACAAACTGGAAGATGAGATGAAATCATTCAGAGTCAATCTGTTTCTTGAATGCTTGGTCTGGCTGGACACATCTAAGTCTCTGTTGGGGACAGCATTAAAGTCTCCACACAAGATGGTATGACCTTGTTGCATTGAGGAGACTTTTTTCCATATTTTTTTTAGAAAAGATAGCTGTTTGGAGTTTGGAAGGTAGATGTTCACTAAGGTGAATTTTTTGCCGTTAAGCTCACATACTAAGATGATGAATCTGCCTGAGCTGTCCAAGTGAATATCTAGACTTTGGAATTGCACAGAATCCTTAATGGCTATGGCAACACCTCTTTTTTTTGAGGTATAGTTTGCTTGGAAAATGTGCGGGAACTGGCGATTTTGAAAGTTAGGCGATTTGTTTGCTGCAAAGTGTGTTTCCTGGAAACAAATCACATCACAGTGAAGACTTTTAGCTTCTTTCCAGGCCATTTGTCGTTTGTATGGGCTGTTCAGGCCTTTTACATTAAGAGATACAATTTTGATCGGCATGGTGTGGGATCCTGTTGGTCTTAGTTATATGGTTTGACAGTTATTTAGATGTTGGTTACCTTAAGGTCGATGAGTGGTTCGGCTCTGGTCCTGAAGGCGATGATCAGACGCTGGCAGTGTGGTGGTCCGTAAGGTGGAACTTGTGGATTAGGAGACTCTCAGGTGGTAGTTGTTGCGGATATGTTGAGATGCGTTACTGCAGGTGGGGTTTCCGTTCAGTTGGAGTAGTATGCGATTCCTTGGGATGTACAGGGATGGATCCCAGTCTTGGAAACTTCTTGGAGAAAAGAAATAGTTAACAACAACAAACAAAACTTGATTCTTAAAAGAATCAGTGCGGTAGGAATAACCGCTCAAATGAGGGGTGTTTAACAGGTAAACAAAAGGTGGCAATCCCCGGGGCCATCAGGGATGTAATAACAGTAGAGGTTGCCTAGAAGTATATCTAGTTTGTGGACCTCTTCCTTTCTAGCAATGATTGACTTGGTCGTCTGCATCAGGGAGAATGATTTGCCATTCTCGCAGGAGTCGGAGGCCATCTTTGATGTTAGAGATCACATGTGTGGTTCCTTCTCTTGTTATCATGAGTTTTGCTAGGTATATCCACCGATAGGTGATATGGTGGTTGTTTAGTGGCTTCGTGATAGAGGCTAATTGACGCCTCTGTTGCATGGTGAAGGCTGAGAGGTCAGCATAAAAGGAAAGTTCTTGGAACTCCTCTGGAAGGGAATCACGGTTTCTTGTGGCAGCCATAAACTGATCTTTAACATGATAAAAGTGTATTCTGACAATGGTGTCCCTGGGAAGGTGGGCGGCTACATGTTTAGGCTTAGGCAGTCTGTGGATACGATCCACTACTAGTTCCTCAAGGGGAACTTCTGGGAGGGCAGATTTCAGCATTTGTATAAAGTGGGGTTTCAGGTCAGGATTTTTAACTGATTCAGGTATTCCTCGTATTTTAACGTTGTTTCTCCTGGACCTATCTTCTAAATTTGCTAATTTTAGTTTCAGTTGCATCATGTCGTCATCTCTATCATTATGGGCATCCACTAAATCGTTAAAAGTGCATGCAAATTCCCCCATCTTTGTTTCGACATGTGAGATTCTCTTGTTCACTGAAGATATTTCAGATTTAAATTGTCTAGTTAGTGATTGAATGTCAGCATGCAATGTGGACCTGAGAGATATCAGCATGTCTTTAAGTGTAGTGTCCATTATTGGTGTATTAGCGGTGGGGAAGTCAGTTATGGAGTCTTGTAGTTCTCTTGTATCATCCTGAGATGAATGCAGGCTTACCTCTTCATCATCCTCCTCTGTGTGATCCAACTTTGGCTTGCTTTTGGCTGGGCTGGATGAGGCTGAAGGAGGCAGGGAGTACTGCTCAGCGGTGGGTGAGTTGTAAGCTCTGTTTGGTCTTCTCCCCTGTGCAGCGCCGTTCTGTGTATGAGAGCCTCGTGTGCCTTTCCCCTGCTTGCCGCCGCCATCTTGCTCAGGAGACCGCCGCTGCCACATGAAGTAATCTGGCAGTTTGTTGGGGTAAGTATCCTCTTTTCTTTTCCTGGAAGTCATCCTTAGTGTTCCCCCAGCTGAATCGCTTTGGTTGTGGTAAATTTTCTAGGTTGTAAGTCGCTGTTTGGATGTCTGATGGCCCTTGGCAGAGAGGAGCTCTTTCAGTGAGCGTCCATACACCGCGCCGGCTACGAAATTATTATTTTTTTTAAAGTAATTTTTTTTTTCAAAAATAATTTTTTTTTTTCAAATATATTTTTTTTTCAAAAATAATTTTTTTTTTTAAAGAAATTTTTTTTTCAAAAATATTTTTTTTTTTCAAAAATAATTTTTTTTTTTCAAAAATATATATTTTTTTTTCAAAAATTATTTTTTTACTTTTTTCAAAATTTTTTTTTTTTTTTTTCAAAAATATTTTTTTTTTTTACATGGGGCGGTCATAATGTTTTGGCTGATCATGGGGTGGTCATAATGTTTTGGCTGATCATGGGGTTGTCAGCTTTTGTCACTTCCCACTCTAGTTTTGAACATTTCGCCATTCATTCCTATGGGACCAATTTTGCCGCAAAAACGTCATTTCGTGGACCATTCGGCAAAACATTCCACAAAGTAATAGCACACCAATCGGGAACAATCCGCACGTTTCGGTATATTACTTGTCTCTGTAGTGTGAAAACTGTGGGAGGAGTCTACAAGCATTATCAAGTCTAGCAGATGAAGTCACGTGCATTTGGAGTGTCTCAGCATCTTGTGTTTACAACCACTGTTTCCTAGCAACGCTCATGCCCTGTTTATGCTTCCCAAATACTGCTTCATCAAAACTGCCCCATCAGAATTACCCCATCAAAACTGCCCCATCATATTCCTCTATTATAAATCAGTACATGGTGTGTCTGTCCCCTCCCCCGGGCTCTGTAATCAGCTGAGATGCTCCAGCCACCTTCCCCCCTGTGTATAACAGAAGCTTTGGTAACCATGGCAACAAAACAAACACTAACAGTACACTCTGATTAATGGCTAAAATTTCCTGAAATGACCTCTAAACAAATGGCCGTATTTTAAAAACTATACATCCTACAGCGAAGATCTTTATATTGTGAGAATCACAAGACCCAGACCTAGATTTTGATGTATAGTATGTCTCTGAAATATTAAAAATGAAGGCACAGTCGCAGTTTAGAAATTGCCCTTCAAATTTGGAGGGGGCTAGAGTGTAGTTTCAATGAATGTCAATGGACGGCGTGAGTTGCAAACAAATGGTCATATTGTGAAAACTATCAGGACTATGGCTTAGCCGTGGACATGTTTAGTGGCAGCAGGGATAGCTGAACGTTTTGATATAAGATTTGTGTAGGTGGGCTTGAAAATGAGGGAGTGGCGGCAGTTTAGAAATCATGTTCTGATTTTCCAGCTTTTGTCATCTCCCACTCTAGTTTCCCCATTCATTCCTATGGGACCAATTTCGCCACAAAAACGACGATATTTCGTGAACCATTCGGCGAAACGTTCCACAAAGTAATAGCACACCATTCGGGAACAATCCGCACGTTTCGGTATATTACTTGTCTATGTAGTGTAAAAACTGTGGGAGGAGTTAGGGTGGTAAATTTGGCTATAATAATAAGAATAATATATATGTGAGATAACAGTAAGTGGTCTTGCTATGCAAGAACACTTAATAATATATATGTGAGATAACAGTAAGTGGTCTTGCTATGCAAGAACACTTAACTAGAAAAGCTACAATTTCTGGGGAAATTGTGAAAAGTGTTCTTGCCTCTACAACTGGAGTGGGCAGAATAACTGGATGGAGTGGCTTGAGTACCTGTGAAAAGTGTTAAAAAGCTTAATAATTTAAAAAGTATAAATAGTAGTAAAAAAAGTTGAAGTCCCATCATTAGCTGAAAATTTTTTTCAAAAGTTTTTTTTTTTCAAAAATGATTTTTTTTTTTTTAAATGAATTTTTTTTTTTTCAAAAATGAATTATTTTTTTTCAAAAATATTTTTTTTTTATGGGGCGGTCATAATGTTTTGGCTGATCATGGGGTTGTCAGATTTTGTCACCTCCCACTCTAATTTTGAACATTTCGCCATTCATTCCTATGGGACCAATTTTGTCGCAAAAACAACGATATTTCGTGGACCATTCGGCGAAACGTTCCAGAAAGTAATAGCACACCAATTAAATGACATTGATTCCGGATTCATACTGGTATATTTCAGCTTTTCACAAAGTTCCACAAGGTAATAGCACACCAATTAAATGACATTGATCATTTCACCATTCATTCCTATGGGACCAATATTGCTGCAAAAACGACGATATTTCGTAAACCATTCGGCGAAAAAAGTTCCACAAAGTAATAGCACACCAATTAAATGACATTGAACATTTCGCCATTCATTCCTATGGGATAGGGATGAGCCGAACACCCCCCTGTTCGGTTCGCACCAGAACATGCGAACAGGAAAAAAGTTCGTTCGAACACCGTTAAAGTCTATGGGACACGAACATGAATAAACAAAAGTGCTCATTTTAAAGGCTTATATGCAAGTTATTGTCATAAAAAGTGTTTGGGGACCTGGGTCCTGCCCCAGGGGACATGGATCAATGCAAAAAAAAGTTTTAAAAACGGCCGTTTTTTCAGGAGCAGTGATTTTAATAATGCTTAAAGTCAAACAATAAAAGTGTAATATCCCTTTAAATTTGTACCTGGGGGGGTGTCTATAGTATGCCTGTAAAGGGGCGCATGTTTCCTGTGTTTAGAACAGTCTGACAGCAAAATGACATTTCAAAGGAAAAAACTCATTTAAAACTACCCGCGGCTATTGCATTGCCGACAATACACATAGAAGTTCATTGATAAAAACGGCATGGGAATTCCCCAAAGGGGAACCCCGAACCAAAATTTAAAAAAAAAAATGACGTGGGAGTCCTCCTAAATTCCATACCAGGCCCTTCAGGTCTGGTATGGATTTTAAGGGGAACCCCGCGCCAAAAAAAAAAAAACGGCGTGGGGTCCCCCCAAAAATCCATACCAGACCCTTATCCGAGCACGCAACCTGGCAGGCCGCAGGAAAAGAGGGGGGGACGAGAGTGCGGCCCCCCCTCCCTCCTGAACCATACCAGGCCACATGCCCTCAACATTGGGAGGGTGCTTTGGGGTAGCCCCCCAAAACACCTTGTCCCCATGTTGATGAGGACAAGGGCCTCATCCCCACAACCCTGGCCGGTGGTTGTGGGGGTCTGTGGGCGGGGGGCTTATCGGAATCTGGAAGCCCCCTTTAACAAGGTGACCCCCAGATCCCGGTCCCCCCCCTGTGTGAAATGGTAAGGGGGTACATAAGTACCCCTGACATTTCACGAAAAAAGTGTCAAAAATGTTAAAAATGACAAGAGACAGTTTTTGACAATTCCTTTATTTAAATGCTTCTTCTTTCTTCTATCTTCCTTCATCTTCTGTTTCTTCTGGTTCTTCTGGCTCTTCTGGCTCTTCTGGTTCTTCCTCCGGCGTTCTCGTCCAGCATCTCCTCCGCGGCGTCTTCTATCTTCTTCTCCTCGGGCCGCTCCGCACCCATGGCATGGGGGGAGGCTCCCGCTCTTCTCTTCTTCTTTTCTTCTCTTCTTCATTTTCTTCTCCGGGCCGCTCTGCAATCCATGCTGGCATGGAGGGAGGCTCCCGCTGTGTGACGGCGCTCCTCGTCTGACAGTTCTTAAATAACGGGGGGCGGGGCCACCCGGTGACCCCGCCCCCCTCTGACGCACGGGACATGACGGGACTTCCCTGTGACGTCACGGGGAATGCCACAGGGAAGTCCCGTCATGTCCCGTGCGTCAGAGGGGGGGCGGGGTCACCGGGTGGCCCCGCCCCCCGTTATTTAAGAACTGTCAGACGAGGAGCGCCGTCACACAGCGGGAGCCTCCCTCCATGCCAGCATGGATTGCGGAGCGGCCCGGAGAAGAAAATGAAGAAGAGAAGAGCGGGAGCCTCCCCCCCATGCCATGGGTGCGGAGCGGCCCGAGGAGAAGAAGATAGAAGACGCCGCAGAGGAGATGCTGGATGAGAACGCCGGAGGAAGAACCAGAAGAGCCAGAAGAACCAGAAGATGAAGGAAGATAGAAGAAAGAAGAAGCATTTAAATAAAGGAATTGTCAAAAACTGTCTCTTGTCATTTTTAACATTTTTGACACTTTTTTCGTGAAATGGTAGGGGTACTTATGTACCCCCTTACCATTTCACACAGGGGGGGGCCGGGATCTGGGGGTCACCTTGTTGAAGGGGGCTTCCAGATTCCGATAAGCCCCCCGCCCGCAGACCCCCACAACCACCGGCCAGGGTTGTGGGGATGAGGCCCTTGTCCTCATCAACATGGGGACAAGGTGTTTTGGGGGGCTACCCCAAAGCACCCTCCCAATGTTGAGGGCATGTGGCCTGGTACGGTTCAGGAGGGAGGGGGGGCCGCACTCTCGTCCCCCCCTCTTTTCCTGCGGCCTGCCAGGTTGCGTGCTCGGATAAGGGTCTGGTTAGGATTTTTGGGGGGACCCCACGCCGTTTTTTTTTTTTTTTGGCGCAGGGTTCCCCTTAAAATCCATACCAGACCTGAAGGGTCTGGTATGGAATTTAGGGGGAACCCCACGTCATTTTTTTTTTTTATTTTGGCCGGGGTTCCCCTTAATATCCATATCAGACCTGAAGGGCCTGGTATGGAATTTAGGGGGACTCCCACGTCATTTTTTTTTTTTTAATTTTGGTTCGGGGTTCCCCTTTGGGGAATTCCCATGCCGTTTTTATCAATGAACTTCTATGTGTATTGTCGGCACTGCAATAGCCGCGGGTAGTTTTAAATGAGTTTTTTCCTTCAAAATGTCATTTTGCTGTCAGACTGTTCTAAACACAGAAAACATGCGCCCCTTTACAGGCATACTATAGACACCCCCCAGGTACGAAATTTAAAGGGATATTACACTTTTATTGATTGACTTTAAGCATTATTAAAATCACTGCTCCTGAAAAAACGGCCGTTTTTAAACACTTTTTATGACAATAACTTGCATATTAGCCTTTAAAATTATCACTTTTGATTTCTCCCATAGACTTTTAAAGGGTGTTCCGCGGCATTCGAATTTGCCGCGAACACCCCAAATTGTTCGCTGTTCGGCGAACTTGCGAACAGCCAATGTTCGAGTCGAACATGAGTTCGACTCGAACTCGAAGCTCATCCCTACTATGGGACCAATTTCGCCGCAAAAACTACAATATTTCGTGAACCATTCGGTGAAACGTTCCACAAAGTAATAGCACACCAATCGGGAACAATCCGCACGTTTCGGTATATTACTTGTCTCTGTAGTGTAAAAACAGTGGGAGGAGTCTACAAGCATTATCAAGTCTAGCAGATGAAGTCACATGCATTTGGGGTGTCTCAGCATCTTGTGTTTACAACCACTGTTTCCTAGCAACGCTCATGCCCTGTTTATGCTTCACAAATACTGCTCCATACACAGTACACAGGACCATGATAGATGTAGTAACTATGCAGTAATTCAAATGGCCGTATTTTAAAAACTATACATCCTACAGCAAAGATCTTTATATTGTGAGAATCACAAGACCCAGACCTAGATTTTGATGTATAGTATGTCTCTGAAATATTAAAAATGGAGGCACGGTCGCAGTTTAGAAATTGCCCTTCAAATTTGAAGGGGCTAGAGTGTAGTTTCAATGAATGTCAATGGACGGCGTGAGTTGCAAACAAATGGTCATATTGTGAAAACTATCAGGACTATGGCTTAGCCGTGGACATGTTCAGTGGCAGCAGGGATAGTTGAATGTTTTGATATAAGATTTGTGTAGGTGGGCTTGAAAATGAGGGAGTGGCGGCAGTTTAGAAATCATGTTCTAATTTTTCAGCTTTTGTCACCTCCCACTCTAGTTTCCCCATTCATTCCTATGGGACCAATTTCGCCGCAAAAATGACGATATTTCGTGAACCATTTGGCGAAACGTTCCACAAAATAATAGCACACCATTTGGGAACAATCTGCACGTTTCGGTATATTACTTGTCTCTGTAGTGTAAAAACTGTGGGAGGAGTTAGGGTGGTAAATTTGGCTATAATAATAATAAGAATAATATATATGTGAGATAACAATAAGTGGTCTTGCTATGCAAGAACACTTAATAATATATATGTGAGATAACAATAAGTGGTCTTAAATAAATATATATATATATATATATATATATATATATATATATATATATATATATATATATATATATATATATATATATATATATATATATATATATATATATATATATATATATATATATATAAAACCATTTTCTGAAATTCTAATTTCTTATAGAATGATTTTGAATTTCAATACAAAAGATCAGACTAGAATAGAAAACAATAAAAAAGAACAGAACAATAGAATAGAATAAAATACAATATATGTTTTTCTAGATTATTTTTTTCTATTATTTTCTTTTCTATTCTACTCTTTTCTATTCAAATTTGATTTCATTCTATATGATATTTGAATTTCTAGTCTATTCTTCTCTATTCTTTTCTAATCAAACCTTTTTCTATTCAAATTCATTCTATATGAAATTCGATCTTCAGAAGCCATGTTCCGAAATTCGAATTCCGTATAGAATGAATCTGAATTTGAATAGAAAAGACTATTATAGAATAGAAAATAATAGAAAAGAAAAGCATAGAAAAAAATAGAACAGAATAAAAAAAATATTATATATATGTATTATATTGCTTTATTATTTTATATTTTATTCTATTGTATTTTTTAGAAAATCGTTTTATATTGTTTTCGATTTCGATTCAAATTTGTTTTCGGATTCGATCCGAATTTGTTTTCAACTACGTTTGATTTTTTTTGGATACGTTTAAATTCGTTACTTTTGCATCTGGATGCATCCGAATTTCCGAATAATGAAAAACTTGTCCGAATTTTGATTCGGAACTAAACTAAATGCACATGTCTACACTGCAGGCCATTCCTGGTGTACCTATTCAAATACATTACAAATACATCAAATACAGTATGTCTGGAAGGCCAACAAGGACAGGCAGACGCTCACAGGCCACTAAAACAGGGCAAGCAAGCTCTGTGTCTACAGCCAACATTGCTGGTCATGGACACGGTGCGTCCTCAGCACGTGGCCGTGGGGCACGCTTGTGCTTTTTTTCGGCAGCTGACCATGTTGAGCCACAACATGCAAAAGAGTTGGTAGAGTGGATGACCAAGCCGTCCTCATCCTCCTCATCCTCTGTCACCCAGGCTCAGAGTACTTTGGCTGCCAATGCAGCTGCCAAAGCGGCCTCTTCCATCAGCTCAATGTCATCAGTCACTCCTTCCCTAGCCCCACCATCATGCCCTGAGGAGTCTCCCGAACTGGTCGACCACAGTGTTGGGTACATGCTTCAGGAGGATAAGCAGCGTTTTGAAGGCTGCGATGATGGTACCCCGATTGAGGAAGGCAGTACGTGAGCCCAGAGACAGGGGTGCCCAAGAAGGACAACAAACTGGCAGTCATGTTCCCCCAGCTGCAGCATACTGCCAGGTTTGCTCCAGTGATGAGGAGGGAGGGTATGATGTCACTGACTCTACATGGTTGCCTGATAGGAGAGAGGAGGAGGAGGCACATCTCCAGGCAGGATGCCCTCCAGGGGCCAGCTTAAGGGCAGCCAACCGACTGCATCACACCTCAGAGCTCCGCATGTACAGGGCGCTGCTGACTCCGCACATTTTTCCAAAAGTTCTTTGGTGTGGGCCATTTTTGAGACGTTTGCGGCAGATCGCACTGTTGCTGTTTGCAACATATGTCTGAAGCGTATCAAACGTGGCCAAAACAACAGCCGTTTGGGCACCACATGCTTGACCAGACATATGTCGAACTCTCATGCAGTCCATTGGCAAGCGTACTTAAAAGACCCACACAAAAGAACAAGGCGGACCTCTCCTTGCTCCTCATCAGCTGGGATCTCCAACCCCACTATACCTTCAGTTCTCTCAGAAACCTGCACTGAGAGGAATAAAGGTGTAGAATTAGGTGTGCCAAGTACTTGCGGGCAATCTGCTATCGCTACACCAATGTCTGATTGTAGCAGGCAAATTTCCCTACCCCAGTTGCTAAACCGGTGAAAGAAATTCTGTCCCAGCCATCCACATGCCCAGCGGCTGAATGCTAGCTTGGCTAAATTGCTAGCACTCCAACTGCTGCCTTTTCAGCTGGTAGACTCTGCCCCCTTTCGTGAATTTGTGGAATGTGAGGTACCTCAGTGGCAGGTTCCCAAACGCCACTTTTTTTCACGGAAGGCGATTCCAGCTCTGTACCGACATGTGGAAGGCAATGGCCTCGCTGGACAGGGCGGTCAGCGGTAAGGTGCATATTACCACTGACTCATGGTCCAGCAGGCATGGACAGGGACGTTACCTATCTTTTATATCACTCTGGGTGACCCTGCTGGCAGCTGGGAAGGATGCAGGACAGGGTGCAGTATTCTTGGAGCTTGTTCCACTACCACGCCTCCAAAATGCTACTTGTGGTGATTCTGACACACCTCTCTCCTCCACCCCCTCTTCTTCTTCCTCTATGGCCTCTTCCTCTATAGATTTGTCCTTGGAACCAGCAGTGCTCCGTAGGCGTTCAAGCACTCAGACAAAACACTACGCAAGCACTCAGGCAAAAAGATGCCATGCGGTACTTGAGCTGGTGTGCTTAGGGGACAGGAGCCACACTGGGGCAGAGATTATGTCAGCTCTGAAGGGGCAGGCTCAGAGGTGGTTAACGCCAGCTTCAGGCAGGAATGGTGGTTTGTGACAATGGCACCAACCTCCTTTCCACCCTCAGAGACAGGGACACTTCACCCATGTTCCCTGTTTGGCTCACATCCTTAATTTGGTGGTGCAGCGGTTCTTGTGCAGGTACCCAGGCTTACAGGATCTCCTGAGGCAGGCCAGGAAAGTCTGTGTGCATTTCCGCCGGTCATATAATGCCAGTGCTCGGCTGGCTGATGTCCAAAAGGTATACAACCTGCCCAAGAATCGCTTAATCTGTGACATGCCCACCAGATGGAACTCAAAGTTGGCCATGCTGCAGTGGCTGCACATGCAGCAGATGGCCATCAATGAGTACCTGCGTGATTATGGCACCAGGACAGGGTCAGGGGAGCTTGGCTTTTTTCGCCACGCCAGTGGCTCATGATCAAGGATGCATGCACTGTCCTGTCACCATTTGAGGAGGCCACGAGGATGGTGAGCAGTGACAGTGCATGCATCAGTGATACTGTCCCTCTTATCTACCTGTAGGAGCACATGCTGCGTGGAATAATGGACAGGGCACTTGAGGCAGAACAGAGGGAGGAAGAGGAGGACTTCCTTACCTCTCAAGGCCCCCTTTATCCAGACAGTGTTCCTGCGGGCCCGCCGATCACACAGGAAGAGAAGGAAGAGGAGGAGGATTGTGTCAGCATAGAGGTGGAGCCTAGCACTCAGCATCAGCAGCAGTCTTTAAGGGATCATTTACAGTCCCCAGAAACTTATGGACTTGTACGTGGCTGGGAGGAGGTGGCTGAAGATCAGGTCATCCTTAGTGACCCAGAGGACTCCAGACCGAATGCCTCAGCAAACCTACGCTGCATGGCCTCCCTGACCCTGCAAAGCCTGCGAAAGGACCCTCGGATTCGTCATATCAAGGAGAGGGATCAGTACTGGCAGGCAACCCTCCTTGATCCATGTTACAAGGGTAAGGTTGCAGAACTTATCCAGCCGTCGCAGAGGGAGCAGAAGATGAAACATCTTCGGGAGGCCTTGCAGAACAGTTTGTGCAATGCCTTTATAGAGCCTGGGAGGTTACAGATTCCTGGTCCTGGACAACGTGTTGCTGAGGCTTCGGTCAGTCACAGAAGGAGCAGTGGAGAAGGTGGCCATCTGACCGATGTGTTCAGACAATTTTTTAGTCTGCAGCCCCAAGGTCTGATCAGATCCAGCAACCATCGCCTGGGTCTGATTTACATGGTGCAGGAATACCTATGGGCAAGATCAGACTTGGAGACCTTTCCAAACAGAAATCCTCTGGGTTACTGGGTCTTGAGGATGGATCACTGGCCAGAGCTTGCACAGTATGCAATTGAGCTACCTGGCCTGTCCTGCATCCAGCGTTCTTTCGAACGCACATTCAGTGCTGCTGGAGGCTTTGTAACCGATCACAGAGTGCGCCTGTCCACCGACTCGGTTTATCACCTTAAAAAAATGAATCAGTCTTGGATCACCAGCTACCAAGCACCTGATGCTAATGTAACCAACTAATTTTTTTATGAATGTGAGATCCCTTGAAGACTGCCTATGCTGATGCTGAGTGACTATCCTGTTATGCTGCGTGACTATCCAATTCCTCCTCAATGTTCATGTTGATAGCTTGTAAGAACATTTTTGGTTCTGGGCACCACCACCAGTGGCTAAGGCCCAATTTTTCTGCCCCTGTTTAACCAGTGCGCGTAATTATAATTTTTGCTGTAATATTTTGCAGCAGGGCTTGTTTCTGCGCTAAAGTAGAGTATCTGTGAGGGGTTGCAGTGTTGTGGCACCAGCACCAGTACCTAAAGCCCAATTTTTCTGCCCCTGTTCAACAGGGGCGTGTAATTACAATTTTTGATCTAATATTTCACAGCAGGGCCTGTTCCTGCGCCCACCAAGAGTAATTGTGAGGGCTTACAGTGTTGTGGCAACACCACCACACCACCACCAAAGGCCCAATTTTTCTGATCCTGTTCAACAGGGGCATGTAATTACAATTCTTGATATAATATTTCACAGCAGGGCCCGTTCCAGCACCCACCAAGAGTAACTGTGAGGGCTTACAGTGTTCTGGTACCACCAACACCTAAGGCCCAAATTTCTGCAGAGTATATAGGGCAGGCCCCTACTTTCAAACATCCGACTTACAAATGACTCCTACTTAAAAACAGAGGGAGACAACAAGAAGTGAGAGGAAATCTACCCCTAGGAAAGGAAATTCTCTCCTGTAAGAGTTAATATGGGAAAAAGGTGTCTCCTCCACTGATGCTTTATCGCCAATCCTTGTTTCCCTAAAAACCCCAAATTTTCAAAATCCAATTGTCATTGGGACAGAAAGTGAGGTGAAATCTTTTGAATAGGGGCACAGGCAGCAAAACAAATGTTACAGGGGTGATAACCCTTCCCTATGTTTTCCAAAAAGCTTAAAATAGCTTTGGCTGGAGCTATACTTACAAAATGTACCTGTTCCAAATTACAAACAGATTCAACTTAAGAACAAACCTACAGTCCCTGTCTTTTTTTGGGACCGCCTGTATTCTGGTGTTCAGAGTATATAGAGCCTGGGGGCCCCACGCCTTTTCTTTTTTTAATTTGGGTACGGGGTTCCCCTTAATATTCATACAGGACTCAAAAACCTGGTAATGGGCTGGGGGGTTACCCATGCCATTTTTCTCAATAATTTTCATGCATATTGCCGGGACTCGACATTACATTACAGCAGCAAGCAGTTTTAAATGACTTTTATTCCTTTAGAAATGTCATTTTGTGCAGGGACTGTTCTAAACACGGGAAACGCGTGCCACTTTACAGGCATACTATAGACACCCCCCAGGTACGATATTTAAAGGAATATTTCACTTTTATTTTTTCATTTTAAGCATCATTAAAATCACTGCTCCCGAAAAAACATCCAATTTTAAAACTTTTTTTGCATTGATACATGTCCCCTGGGGCAGGACCCGGGTCCCCAAACCATTTTTAGGACAATAACTTGCATATTAGCCTTTGAAATTTGCACTTTTGATTTCTCATGTTTGAGTCCCATAGACTTTAACGATGTTC
Source organism: Aquarana catesbeiana (assembly GCF_042186555.1). Lineage (NCBI taxonomy): Eukaryota > Metazoa > Chordata > Amphibia > Anura > Ranidae > Aquarana > Aquarana catesbeiana. Next base: position 461,336,012 of record NC_133324.1, on the reverse strand, counting down.
AAAAGTTTGCACAAACTTTCGGTCCATTCGCGTGTTCTGGATGCAAACCGAACCGGGGGGTGTTTGGCTCATCCCTACCCCTGACCTGGTGATCAAAAAAAAGTGACAAGGGCGGAAATGTAATCTTAATAAGTGAGATCATTTATGAGGATGAAGCCTTGACATTGCTCAATGATAGATCTACATATAAAAAACTCGGGGTGACTCCATTTCTGCTCCTTGCCAGGACTCTGAACACTAAACTTAAATTAGGTCTAGAAGTGAGCTTGCTTTCAAAGAAAGAACATGATTACCTTAAGGTTGAGAATCTTATTATCCCCACATTTTACATTATACCGAAGCTGCATAAGTCGTTAAGTCAGCCACCAGGGAGACCTATAGTCTCAGCTATCAATGGTCCCTTGGAAAATGTGGGAAAATACGTGGATTCACTGATTAAAGACATGGTCAATTGGCTTCCCTCCTTTGTTAGGGACACTAGGGATGTTCTCTTGAGACTCTTACATCTGACCCTACCAGATGGTGTTCTTCTTTATTGGGGGATCGCAGTGGTAGCACACTTTCTGGAACAAGAATATCCCCTAATGGGGCCACATAACGAATTTGTAGTTGAACTGTTTGAATTCATGCTTAACAATAACTTTTTTCAGTGCTTAGGAGTGTACTATCACCAAATAAAGGGCACGAGTATAGGGGCCCCGTGGGCTCCATCTTACCTGCCTTACGTGCCTCCACCTGGGCCTATGGGAAGAGGTAGTGTTTAAATCCTCTATGTACCTCAGCCGCTGTCAGTTATGGCTGAGGTACATAGATGATGTCATCATGATATGGAGGGGTACAGTAGAACAACTTACTGACTTTTTGTCACAACTTAATGGTAGAAATATCAAACTTACCTATTCATGTCATGTGTAAACACTACTATTCCTAGACTTGCAACTAACTTAGGTCAATGACAAGATAGTGACGCAAACATATCGCAAAGAGACGGCAGCAAATACCCTGCTTCTGGCCCAGAGTCATCATCCGAAGTCCTTAATTGATGGAATACCAACTGGGCAGTTCCTAAGGATTAGGAGGAATTGCTCTGAGGACACTTTCTAGAAGAAGCAGACAACATGTACAGACACTTTAGGGAGAGAGGATATTCCCTTCAACCCCTCAAAAAAGCCAAATCAAAAACCCTAAGATGCAAACGTGAGTGCCTCCTTGAAATGCAAAATAAACTCCAAAAAACTCAAGAAGATTATCTGAGAATCATCAACAAATTTGGGTCCCACTGAACGAGCGTGGCTCAATCCTGTTCGATGAGTGGAGGTGCAGGAAAGTGGATGACACAGAGGATGTGGTGAGAGTGTCTTTGACTAATTAAATACACAGCTGTGACGCCTTACTCCTTTGTTTTCTCCCCATCTCTCCACACAATGGAGATTTATCCACAGTGCTTTTGAACTAACCAATCTTATGCTAATATGTTCCTTGGACATTCAAAATCTTATAAATTCACCCACCGTACTTCAAGTAGTTGGATTCTGGTCAGTCAATAATGTATATCTGAGGGACTCATTTTCACTCCTGTTTGGACTGTGAAACAAAAAACCCCATACATGACTTCAGGATGGCCATACATTAATCACCTCGCTTAAAACACCACCCACACCCAAATTAGCCACCTGATCAATCACGCCTAATTAGCAATCAGAAGTTGTTCTGTGCATGGAATAATTGGTTTATCCTTTTTTTGCAAACTAAGAACGGTATTTTTATATATGCTATAATTAGAGTCTTCTGTGGATCAGAGTGTTTGCAAGAGTGTGTGTTAGAGTGTTTGTTGCATGCACAGCTGCAAAACCCCCTTTCTTTTTAAACATGACAATGTTGTCCTTTTTAATCTATCTGTGAGGTACATTTTCAGTCCTGTGTTCCATTAAACTGTTGTGTGTTTTTTCTACTTAATAAATCATTAAATCAATCTAGTGTCCTAATTGACCCTCTTGGGAGAACTTTATTCTCTCTTTTTTGGTATATGTGATTTTAGGGTTGCTTGGACTGTGACTCGGGGTTTTCCTTGAGCTGAGCGATTGATAAACTATTAGGAGAACAAGAAAATGTTGGTGGGCTCAAGACTTTATAGGCACAATAATGAGAGTATATGTAATTAAAATTCTATTTTATTTCGAGATTATTTTTTTTAAAAAAGGGAGGGATAGGGAATAAAGTAAGAAAGCATATACAGTTTACAAATTATGCACTCCATACACAGCTGGATGGTATAGGTAATAAAGATAAACGAAACTTTAGAACCAACAAGAGACATGCAACTTATTGATCTATATAATTACAGTACATTTCGTTGAACCAAACGCTATGTGATGGTGGCAATCAGATTCTGTCTAAGCTCGACATGTTACGTGCCGCATGCGCTTCTTCAGGAGCACAGAATTGAATACTGTAATAAATAATACAATTTATAAAAAAAAGCAACATAACAATATGTCTACATGCAAAATTGTATTTCAACAATATAATGAAATGGTAAAAAGAGGCTGTTCCTAAATTACCAAGGGGACATCCGTCCTGCAGTGATCAGGCGGAGCGAAGGCAATGCGGGGACGAATGTAACATCATACAAATCAATCATAAGGAGATAAGGTAGGTTATAGGGTGCATCGTAGGACATATAGTCAGGTAAGGTAGGGGTAGGAAACGGGGGAAGCGGAGAGGGGGGGTTGGGGGAAGAAGGGGGGGCCCAAAAAGAAGGAGGGAGGGGGGGGAAGGAGGGGAGGGGGGACGGAAGAGGGGGGGGGCGGGGCGGGGGGACGGGGGGGCGGAGGGGAAGGGGAACGGGGAAGGGGAAGGAAAGAAAAGGGAAGGGGAAGGGGGGAAAGGGGGAAAAGGGGGGAGGGGGAGGAAGAAAGGTGGAAGGGGGGGGAAAGGGAAGAAGGGGCGGAAAAAAAAAAAAAAAAAAAAAACTCCAATTATGAATAATTTATGTAAATGTCCGTATATATGTGGAATGATATTTTTGAATAATTTGATAGCCATAAAGATTACTAATAACGAGAGACTCGGAGGAAATTGTATTATTAAATAGTAAAGTATATCACATGTAGTGCAGGATGTGGCCCCTGTTGTTATATATTATAGATAGCATTAGTGTTAGAAAATAAATTAAATTAAATTGCACTTACCCTGATAAATTTAAAACTATGCTTGAAAAGAAGGGGAGGTAATAACGGAACCACAGCACTCTCATTGATCAGTATTGGTAATTCACAGCACTATCAACGGTTATTGTTTGATGTAAGGGGATATGGTGTCAGTCAGAGGCAGATGCAGATATTGCATTAAGGTGCATATAGGAATTTTTTTCTCTTAAGAGGCTATTCTTTCTGACCCCCAATCCTGCTGTGTCTGTTGAATCAGTAAAACATATTGTAAGGATAAGCCATAAATGAGCTGTAATGGAAAGTAGTTGGAGTACAGGCTTACCTGGATCTGTAAGATATAGTTGATAGGCGGAGGAGTTGGTGGTAAAGAGCCACACAGCCGTCTCGCATAGAGCGGCTTGTGGTGTGGATGATACAAGAGGAGGCGCCAAGCAGGCGTCTCTTGTACATCCGCCCCGCCTGTAGTCACCAATCGGCGTAGCCGACGTGACGTCATTCAGGCCGGCCTCTGGGCGCGTACTGCGCATGCCTCGATCCCCGGCGTCATCCGAACAGCTGACGGTGCGTCGGGGAGAAGAGGAGGCAGTCGCGTCCTGGTATCCCGGCAACCGAGCGGACCCGGGGGCCACTGCGCAGACTCCCCATCTCCAGCGCCTGCCAGACAGCTGACGGCGCAAGGAAGGGGGGAAAGGGCGGGCACGTCTCGGCATCCTGGCCAGCAAGAATACAGAGAGGTCCATCGCCATAGTCCCGCCCTCCAGCGCAGCCAGAGAGTCGACCGCCCTATATGGAGAATAGGGGAGATGGAGCGCAGCCGTGTCCATGTCAACACGGCCAACTAGGGACACCTGTTGTGCCAACCATCTAATTGTAGATGTGGCGCTGGGCGGCCGCACATTACCCATAGCAACACCGCCATAACAGTGCAGGGGAGGGATAAACTCATGGTAAAGGTACATCCTCTGGAAAAGTAAAAATAGGAATAACAGATTAAGTCACATTGGTATAGATTATAATAGTAATTAGCAATAAACGGCATGAAGGTATCATAACAACAATTGAGATGAAAAAAGGGGGGGAGGGGGGGGTTTTCCTTTTTTTTTTTTTTTTTTTTTTTTTTTCCTTCCCCTTCCCTTCCTTTTCCCTCCCTTTTCCTTTCTCTTTTCTTCTCTTCTTTCCCTTTTTTAGGGGAAAAAAAAAAAGGGGGGGAAAGAGAGGGGGGTTTTGAGAACAGGTACAACATCTGCGACTATACTGTACGTATACTGATATTGTTGAAACATGTCAATTGATTTACATTATTTAAGTCTAAGTAGAGGAACATAGAAAGAAAAATTCTACATTAACCATGAAATGGCTAGAAAGGGGGATATAATCTCACTTCTGTTGATAAACAACAATAGTTTAATATATGAGTACTTGTATAGTTTAGCCAAGATGGCCCAAAAAATAAAATAGAAAAGTAAGATAGTGGAAAGGCCCAAGATGAATAGGCTGAATGTGTTTAAAGGAAAGGTTTGTAGGTCTGAGCTTCGTTGATCCCAGGGGGGAAAGTGGCACCTAGGCGCTCTATCCATAGGGTTTCTTTCTGGCATACTCTTTTTTCCCAATCTCCACCCTTGGGGTCTATTGGGACTACTGCTAATGCAATAAAAGAAATGAGAGAGATATTGAATTTGTGGTAGAGGTCGAGGTGCCTACTAACTGCTGTCACCATTTTCCCTTCACCAGAGTAATATACATGGTCCCTGATTCTGCAGCGTAGGTGTCTGATAGTCTTCCCTACATAGAACGCGCCACATTGACATAGCATCAGGTATACCACTCCTTTTGTATCACAATCTGCATAGAATTTAGGCGTGAATTTTTCTCCATTAGGTAAATTAAAGGAGTTCCCTTCTTTGATCCATGGGCAAAAGGAACATTTGCCACATTGGGCCATTCCTAGTTTAGGTTGTTTCAGTTTGGGGGTGGTAACAAAGTGGCTTGAAGTCAGTTGATCACCTAAGGACCTCGTTCGTTTAAATGTAATTTGGGGAAAAGAACTGATGTATTTGTTTATAATGGGGTCCTCCTGGAGGATCGGCCAATGTTTATTGAGTATGTCCCTAAGTTTCTGGTGTTGTTGAGAAAATTGGGTAATAAATCTTACTGGGGCAGTGGTAGAGACATTTTTCTGCTTAAAAAGTAAGGAGTTTCTTGACTGGCGGATGGCTTTATTGTATGCGCTCCGTAGTATAGTTTTATTATAGCCTCTTGCTAATAATCTGTTACGGAGCGCCCGTGCTTGAAATTTGAATTCCTCTAGATGCGTACAGTTGCGGCCTAGCCTGAGATATTGTGCATAAGGTATACTTTTAATCAGCGATCTCGGATGAGCGCTTTCCGCGTGCAGTAAGGTGTTCCCTGCCGTTTCCTTTCTGAACAGAGTGGTCGCTAAACAGTTCTCTTGGTCTTTAAAAATAGTTAAGTCTAGAAAAGTTATTTGATTCGAGTGGGCAGAAGTTGTAAACTTGAGATTCATCGAATTGCGATTGATCGTTTGGATGAATTCATCCAGAAGATTGTGGGTACCTGTCCATACTAGAAAAATATCGTCTATATACCTCGGCCATATGAGCATCTGGTCAGTGTAGATGGTCAGGTCTTCATTAGAAAAAATATTACGTTCCCACCCCCCCAGGTACAGGTTTGCGTAGGCCGGTGCACAACATGTGCCCATGGCCACGCCCTGTACCTGGAGGAAGTGGGAATCCTTAAAGCAGAAATAATTGCGAGTTAGTACAAATTTGAGCAGTTCCAATATGAATTCACAGAATTCCCAACTATACTGATCTTGTTCTCTTAGAAAAGTGCGTGCCATCCCGATGCCCTGCTCGTGTGAGATGCTGGAGTATAATGCCTCCACATCCAGTGTCACGAGGAGGGCATCGGGAGGGACAGACAATCCCTCTATTTGTTTCAACAAATCAAGTGTATCACGGGTATAAGACGGAAGGCTTGATAAACTATATATATATATTTCTGAATTTATTATGCTACTATAGTTCTCGGTTGATCCAGGCATCCAGGTGACATTGCCAGGTGGCCCCACCCCTTCCCTTTATAAGAACTGTCGAATCGCAGAGTGTTTTTTTTTTCGGGTCATGGGCAGAGTTATTGATGCTGGATTTACATCAAGGGACAATATATATATATATATATATATATATATATATATATATATATATATATATATATATATATATATATATATATATAATATATATATTTTTTAATAAAGGATTTTTTAAAAACTTAGCTCTTGTTTTTATTACTTTTTGTACACTTTTTTGGTGAATGGGTAGGGGTACTATGTACTCAATACTCATTCACATGGGGGAGGACAGAATCTGGGGGCCCCCTTGTTAAAGGAGGGTTCCGATTTCGATAAGCCCCCCGTCCACAGACCACCTGTCAGGGATGTGCTGGCCATGGTGCAACGGATGTCCAAAGGCAGACGCAAATGCGCATGTGAGATCCCGCAAGTGTCCATGATGCCAGGTACACAAATGTGCACCTGCCCACGAATATTTACACTCATGTGCGCCAATGTGCACACACCAATAATGATGGTGCCAAAATGCCATATATAAGTCCAGCAGGTTCACTAGTAATTTGCTGTCTGATCTGCAGCTGTACCTGTGTTCCTGAAACCTGACCTTGTTGATTTCTGTATTTGAGGTGGCTTGCCTCTGACACCATTGTACCTCTCTTATCCTGATCTTGGCCTGTATCTGGACTTTTGCCTTTTGTCTTTTGTGTATCTGCCTGAACTAACATTACTGACCTCTGCCGGTACCTTGACCATTATTAGTCTGTCGTCTATGACTGCATCTGACCGTCTGTTGCCAACCCGGTTTATCTGACCATGCATCTGGTGCCTCTTTTACCCCAGCATACTCCTGCCAGTCTCCAGCTATCTTCTGCCATCAGCCCAGAGTCTGCTGATCTACCAAACTCTGCTGTCTGGCTTCCTGGTCCACCCTGGTGGCGCACCCTCCACACGGAAGAAGGTTCAGGCACCCTTACACCACTGTGCTCTCGAGGCCACTGTTACAACATCAGTGGTCCCTGAACTGGGGGTTGTACAAGAGGCCTTCCTCTGCACGTCAGGCTCAGCCATCAGGTACAGTTGTGGGGGTGAGGCCCTTGTCCCCACAACTGTGGGGAACCCATTGACAGCTGATGACTCCCATTGACCCATTGACAGCTGATGACTCATCAGTTGTTAAAGGATGCCGCAGCCGACTTCCCAGGCCGCTCCTTAACAACCAAAGCTTTGCCCAATCAGGGCACCGAAAGCACTGTTAAGAGCTCAGTGCATTGCAGGGTGTTCATCGGGGTGAACACTCTGAAAATTCAGATGATCCATCCCTACCTACTAACAGTTTTTTTCCATTTCACTTTAAATAAATTGTTACCATCAAAACAGTTTGTACAGAATGTACAGTAAATTGGAAATGAATAAAATCATGATCATTTTTTCACCTACTGTACTAAGTCTTAACATGATTCTCAAATAATTGCAAATTGAGCCAGTTAGCACTTTTGCATATTCCCAGCTGTGTACTTTAGCTCACTGAATTTATTTACAAATTAAATCAACCTATTGTAGAACTGAAATGTTGACATCTTAGTCTATAAGTTATGTATTTCAAAGATTCAATTGATTCAAAAGATTAAATCAAGTTTCTTATTAGTGAAAGATAAAGGATAAATGATCAGAGTAGGTTAGAGATTGTAAGCAATTCACAAGTCCCTTCTTATGGATCTTCAACATGGAACTAGGAGGGTGCTGGGGTGGGCTGCCCCCCCAAAGCCAATAGCTCCCCCATCCGCCTCCACCCGGACGCTGTGCCCGGCCCCCAAATGCTTTCTCCCGGGCTGGTGCAGTGGATGGAGCCAGGGACACACTGAGAGGTGCAGCAGCTTGCTTAGACCCCATACACACTATACAACTTTTGTTGTCAGATTTCCTTTAGATTTACCAAAACCATGTAGTGCAAGGGCCTGCCCGATTGCATACAAATTGAAACTCTTAAGATTTGACCTCATATTATATGGTTTTGGTAAATTCGAAGGAAAAAATCTAAAGACAATTGTAAAGTGTGTATCCAGCTTTAATCCCTTCTTGGAAAAGACACAAATGCACCAAATTAAGTGTTAAATTAAAGGAAATCTTCTTCCCTGACAACAGAACTTTCAGTGCGCACAGCCTTGTTTACCTTGTTTTGACTGTGTATTTCATTCTCCACTCTGCTGAACAATCACTGCACACTAACAGTCAGTCCAATAAAACTGAGTCGGAATGTGCAGGGATCGCTCATGCTTGCTTGCTGGACCTGTCAGCAAAGAGTGGAGATAAAAATATACAATCAGCCCAGCAGTAAATAAGGTTGTGTACACTGAAAGTTTTGTTATCAAGGGGGACGTTTTACTTTAATTTAATACTAATTTGCCTTTGTTTGCTTGGCTACCTTTAATTTAATCTTTAATTTGTGTTGCCTTGGGACCTTGATGTAAAATGGAAATGGAACCCTGATGTAAAGAGTAGGGATGAGCTTCGAGTTCGAGTCGAACTCATGTTTGACTCGAACATCGGTTGTTCGCCAGTTCGCCGAACAGCGAACAATTTGGGGTGTTCGGGGCAAATTTGAAAGCCGCGGAACACCCTTTAAAAGTCTATCGGAGAAATAAAAAGTGCTAATTTTAAAGGCTTATATGCATGGTATTGTCATAAAAAGTGTTTGGGGACCTGGGTCCTTCCCCAGGAGACATAGATCAATGCAAAAAAAGTTTTAAAAATGGTCATTTTTTCGTGAAATAATAAAAGTGTAATATTCCTTTAAATTTCGTACCTAGGGGGGTGTCTATAGTATGCCTGTAAAGGGGCACATGTTTCCCATGTTTAGAACAGTCTGACAGCAATAGGGATGAGCCGAACACCCCCCGGTTCGGTTCGCACCAGAACCTGCGAACGGACCGAAAATTCGCACGAACGTTAGAACCCCATTGACGTCTATGGGACTCGAACGTTCGAAATCAAAAGTGCTAATTTTAAAGGCTAATTTGCATGGTATTGTCCTAAAAAGGGTTTGGGGGCCAGGGGACATGTAACAATGCAAAAAAAACTTTTAAAAACGGCCGTTTTTCGGGAGCAGTGATTTAAATGATGCTTAAAGTAAAAAAAAAAAAAAGTGAAATATTCCTTTAAATATCGTACCTGGGGGGTGTCTATAGTATGCCTGTAAAGTGGCGCGTGTTTACCGTGTTTAGAACAGTCCCTGCACCAAATGTCATTTTTAAAGGAAAAAAATCTCATTTAAAACTGCTTGCGGGTTTAATGTAATGTCCGGTCCTGGCAATATGGATGAAAATCAGTGAGACAAACGGCATGGGTACCCCCCAGTCCATTACCAGGCCCTTTGGGTCTTAAACCCCGCACCCAAATTAAAATAAGGAAAGGTGTGGGGCCACCAGGCCCTATATACTCTGAACAGCAGTATACAGGCGGTGCAAACAAGACAGGGACTGTAGGTTTGTTGTTAAGTAGAATCTGTTTGTAATTTTGAACGGGTACATTTTTAACGTGTTTAGCTCCAGCCAAAAAATCTTTTTTAAGCTTTTTGGAAAACATAGGGAAGGGTTATCACCCCTGTGACATTTGTTTTGCTGTCTTTCCTCCCCTTCAGAAGATTTCACCTCACTTTTTGTCCTAATGACAAATGTTTTTTGAAAATTTGGGTTTTTTTGTGGAACAAGGATTGAAAAGCATCAGTGGAAATGAGAAATGTTTTTCCCATATTAACTCTTGCAGGAGAGAATTTCCCTTCCTAGGGGTAGATTTCATCTCACTTCCTGTTGTCTCCTTCCGTTTGCAAGTAGGAGTCGTTTGTAAGTTAGATGTTTGAAAGTAGGGGCCTGCCCTATATACTCAGCAGAAATTTGGGCATTAGGTGTTGTTGTGGCCACAACACTGTAAGCCCTCACAGGGCCCTGCTTTGAAATATTAGATCAAGAATTGTAATTACATGCCCCTGTTGAACAGGGGCAGAAAAATTGGGCCTTTGGTGGTGATGGTGGTGCTGGTGCCACAACACTGTAAGTCCTCACTCGCTCTTGGTGGGTGCAGAAATGGGCCCTGCTGTGAAATATTAGATCAAGAATTGTAATTACATGCCCCTGTTGAACAGGGGCTGAAAAATTAGGCCTTAGGCACTGGTGCTGGTGCCACAACACTGCAACCCCTCACAGATTCTCTAGTTGGAATGCTGAAATGAGCCCTGCTGCAAAGTATTGCATCAAAAATTGTAATTACACGCCCCTGTTAAACAAGGGCTGAAAAATTGGGCCTTAGGCACTGGTGCTGGTGCAACAACACTGCAACCCCTTACAGATACTCTAGTTGTAACGCAGAAACGAGCCCTGCTGCAAGGTATTGCATCAAAAATTGTAATTACACGCCCCTGTTAAACAGGGGCTGAAAAATTGTGCCTTAGGCACTGGTGCCACAACACTGCAACCCCTCACAGATACTCTAGTTGGAGCTCAGGAATGAGCCCTCCTGCAAAATATTGCATCACAAATTGTAATTACACGCCCCTGTTAAACAGGGGCTGAAAAATTGTGCCTTAGGCACTGGTGGTGGCACCCAGAACCAAAAATGTTCTTACAAGCTATCAGCGTGATGATTGAGGAGGAAGAGGATAATGTCTCAGGGATAGTCACTCAGCATCAGTATAGGCAGTATTTGAAGGGATCTGAGATTTCAAAAAAAATTATTCGGTTACATCAGCATCAGGTGCTTGGTAGCTGGTGGTGATCCAAGACTGATTCATTTTTATGAAGGTCAGTCGATCGACCGAGTCGGTGGACAGACGCACCCTGTGATCGGTTACAAAGCCTCCAGCAGCACTGAATGTGCGTTCCGAAAGAACGCTGGATGCAGGACAGGCCAGTAGCTCAACTGCATACTGTTCAAGCTCTGGCCAGTGATCCATCCTCAAGACCCAGTAACCCAGAGGATTTTCGGTGGGAAAGGTGTCCAAGTCAGATCTTGCCCCTAGGTATTCCTGCACCATGTAAAACAGACGCTGGCGATGGTTGCTGGAACCGATCATACCTTGGGGCTGCGGACCAAAAAATTGTCTGAACGCATCGGTCAGACGGCCACCTTCTCCACCGCTCCTTCTTTGACTGCCCGAAGCCTCAGCAACACGTTGTCCAGAAACAGGAGTTTGTAACCTCCCAGTCTCTGGGAACGCGTTGCACAGACCTTTCTGCAAGGCCTCCCGAAGATGTTTCATCCTCTGCTCCCTCTGCGATGGCAAGATAAGGTCTGCAACCTTACCCTTGTAACGTGGATCAAGGAGGGTTGCCAGCCAGTATTGCTCCTTCTCCTTGATAGCACGAATACGAGGATCCTTACGCAGGCTTTGCAGGATCAGGGAGGCCATGCAGCGTAGGTTTGCTGAGGCATTCGGTCCGGAGTCCTCTGGGTCACTAAGGACGACATGGTCCGCAGCCACCTCCTCCCAGCCACGTACAAGTCCATGTGTTTCTTGGGACTGATCCCTTAAAGACTGCTGCTGATGCTGAGTGCCAGGCTCCACCTCCATACTGACACAATCTTCCTCCTCCTCCTCCTCGTCCTCTTCCTGTGTGATCGGTGGGCATGCAGGAACGCTGTCTGGATAAAGGAGGCCTTGAGAGCTAAGGAAGTCCTCCTAACTTGTAGCTTGAGATGAACACTGTGCAGAGGTCTCACTACACCAACTTGTAGGTTTAGCTGAACACTGTGAGCAGGACGCACAGCACTAACTTGTAGTTTTATCTGAACATTGTGAGCAGGACACACTGCACTAACTTGTAGCTTGAGATGAACACTGTGCAGAGGTCTCACTACACCAACTTGTAGGTTTAGCTGAACGCTGTGAGCAGGACGCACAGCACTAACTTGTAGTTTTAGCTGAACACTGTGAGCAGGACGCACTGCACTAACTTGTAGCTTTAGATGAATACTGTGCAGAGGTCTCACTACACCAACTTGTAGGTTTAGCTGAACACTGTGAGCAGGACACACTGCACTAACTGTAAATAGTCTAGTTGCCTGACTGTGGTACTAATAGGATCAAAAGAACACCAGCAATTTTATTCAGGTAGCTGTAAATACTGTAACAAGACAAGCCTGCCTGTCAGTAAGAAGATAACAGGAACGGATCTAGCTGAACACTGTGAGCAGGACGCACTGCACTAACTTGTAGCTTTAGATGAACACTGTGCAGAGGTCTCACTACACCAACTTGTAGGTTTAGCTGAAAACTGTGAGCAGGATGCACCCCACTAACTTGTAGGTTTAGCTGAACACTGTGAGCAGGACGCACCCCACTAACTTGTAGGTTTAGCTGAACACTGTGAGCAGGACGCACCCCACTAACTTGTAGGTTTAGCTGAACACTGTGAGCAGGACGCACCCCACTAACTTGTAGTTTTAGCTGAACACTGTGAGCAGGACGCACCGCACTAACTTGTAGGTTTAGCTGAACACTGTCAGCAGGACGCGCTGCACTAAATGTAAATAGTCTAGCTGCCTGACTGTGGTACTAATAGGATCAAAAGAACACCAGTAATTTTCTTCAGGTAGCTGTATATACTGTAACAAGACAAGCCTGCCTGTCAGTAGGAAGATAACAGGAACGGATCTAGCTGAACACTGTGAGCAGGACGCACTGCACTAACTGTAAATAGTCTAGCTGCCTGACTGTGGTACTAATAGGATCAAAAGAACACCAGCAATTTTCTTCAGGTAGCTGTAAATACTGTAATAAGACAAGCCTTCCTGTCAGTAGGAAGATAACAGGAACGGATCTAGCTAAACACTGTGAGCAGGACGCACTGCACTAACTGTAAATAGTCTAGCTGCCTGACTGTGGTACTAATAGGATCAAAAGAACACCAGTAATTTTCTTCAGGTAGCTGTATATACTGTAACAAGACAAGCCTGCCTGTCAGTAGGAAGATAACAGGAACGGATCTAGCTGAACACTGTGAGCAGGACGCACTGCACTAACTGTAAATAGTCTAGCTGCCTGACTGTGGTACTAATAGGATCAAAAGAACACCAGCAATTTTCTTCAGGTAGCTGTAAATACTGTAATAAGACAAGCCTGCCTGTCAGTAGGAAGATAACAGGAACGGATCTAGCTAAACTGAATACAGTGTATATATATATATATATGCAACACCTGGGATGCATATATATATACACAATACACTGTAAGTGCAGCTAAACTGACTGTTCTGCCTAATCTATCTAACTCAAATCAAATGACACTGTCTCTCTGTCTATCTCTTTCAACGCCGGAACACACACTACACAGGGCCGCCATGCAGGCGGCCTTATATAGTGTGGGGCGTGTACTAAATCCCCTGAGCCATAATTGCCAAAGCCTCCTTGGCTTTGGCCAATTACGGCTCTCTGTTCAGACGGCACTGTGATTGGCCAAGCATGCGGGTCATAGTGCATGCTTGGCCAATCATCAGCCAGCAATGCACTGGGATGCCGCAGTGAATTATGGGCCGTGACGCGCCACACGAATTTGGCGCGAACGGCCCATATCGTTCGCAATTCGGCAAACGGGCGAACAGACGATGTTCGAGTCGAACGTGGGTTCGACTCGAACACGAAGCTCATCCCTAGACAGCAAAATGACATTTCAAAGGAAAAAAAGTCATTTAAAACTACTCGCGGCTATTAATGAATTGTCGGTCCGACAATACACATAAAAGTTCATTGATAAAAATGGCATGGGATTTCCCCACAGGGGAACCCCGAACCAAAATTTTAAGAAAATGGTGTGGGGGTCCCCCTAAATTCCATACCAGGCCCTTCTGGTCTGGTATGGATATTAGGGGAACCCCGGCCAAAATGTAAAAAAAAATGGTGTGGGGATCCCCCTCAAAATCTATAGCAGACCCTTCAGGTCTGGTATAGATATTAAGGGGAACCCTGGCCAAAATTTTTTAAAAAATGGCGTGGGGTCCCCCTCAAAATATATACCAGACCCTTCAGGTCTGGTATGGATATTAAGGGGAACCCCAGCCAAAATTAAAAAATAAATGGCGTGGGGTCCCCCCAAAAATCCATACCAGACCCTTATCCAAGCATGCAACCTGGCAGGCTGCAGGAAAAGAGGGGGGACAAGAGAGCGCCCCCCTCCTGAACCGTACCAGGCCACATGCCCTCAACATTGGGAGGATGCTTTGGGGTAGCCCCCCAAAGCACCTTGTCCCCATGTTGATGGGGTCAAGGGCCTCATCCCCACAACCCTTGCTCGGTCATTGTGGGGGTCTGTGGGCAGAGGGCTTATCGGAATCTGGAAGCCCCCTTTAATAGGTGGACCCCCAGATCCTGGCCCCCCTGTGTGAAATGGTAAGGGCGTACAAAAGTACCCCTACCATTTCACACAAAAACTGTCAAAAATTTTAAAAATGACAAGAGACAGTTTTTGACAATTCCTTTATTTAAAGTCTTCTTTTTTCCATCTTCTTTTTTCTATCTTCTTTCTTCTATCTTCCTTTGGTTTCTTCCTCCATCTTCTTCTTCTGGTTCTTCCTCCGGTGTTCTCGTCCAGCATCTTCCTCCACTGCGTCTTCTTCCCTTCTTCTTCTCAGGCCGCTCTGTATCCATGATGGGAGGCTCCCACTGTATGATGCTTCTCACCTTCTGACGGTTCTTAAATAATGGAGGGCGGGGCCACCCGGTGACCCCGCCCCCCTCTGACGCACGGGGAATGTGACAGGGAAGTCCCTGTCAAGTCCCCTTGCGTCAGAGGGGGGTGGGGTCACCGGGGGGCCCCGCCCTCTGTTATTTAAGAACCGTCAGAAGACGAGAAGCGTCATACAGCGGGAGCCTCCCATCATGGATACAGAGCGGCCTGAGAAGAAGAAGGGAAGAAGACGCAGTGGAGGAAGATGCCAGACGAGAACACCGGAGGAAGAACCAGAAGAACCAGAAGAAGACAAAGATGGAGGAAGAAACCAAAGGAAGATAGAAGAAAGAAGATGGAAAAAAGAAGACTTTTAATAAAGGAATTGTCAAAAACTGTCTCTTGTCATTTTTAACATTTTTGACAGTTTTTGTGTGAAATGGTAGGGGTACTTTTGTACGCCCTTACCATTTCACACGGGGGGAGGTCTGGGATCTGGGGGTTCCCTTGTTAAAGGGGGCTTCCAGATTCCAATAAGCCCCCTGCCCACAGACCCCCACAACCACCGGGCTAGGGTTGTGGGCATGAGGCCCTTGTCTCCATCAACATGGGGACAAGGTGCTTTGGGGGGCTACCCCAAAGCACCCTCCCAATGTTGAGGGCATGTGGCCTGGTACGGTTCGGGGGGGGCGCTCTCTCATCCCCTCTCTTTTCCTGCGGCCTGCCAGGTTGCGTGCTTGGATAACGGTCTGGTATGGATTTTTGGGGGGACCCCACGCCATTTTTTTTTAAATTTTGGCGCGGGGTTCCCCTTAAAATCCATACCAGACCTGAAGGGTCTGGTATAGATTTTGAGGGGGACCCCCACGCCATTTTTTTTTAAATTTTGGCCGGGGTTCCCCTTAAAATCCATACCAGACCTGAAGGGCCTGGTATGGAATTTAGGGGGACCCCCCCACGCCATTTTTTTTTTAAATTTTGGTTCGGGGTTCCCCTGTGGGGAATTCCCATGCCGTTTTTATCAATGAACTTTTATGTGTATTGTCGGACCGACAATTCATTAATAGCCGCGAGTAGTTTTAAATGACTTTTTTTCCTTTGAAATGTCATTTTGCTGTCAGACTGTTCTAAACACGAGTAACATGTGCCCCTTTACAGGCATACGATAGACACCTCCCAGGTACGAAATTTTAAGGAATATTACACTTTTATTGTTTCACTTTAAGCATTATTAAAATCACTGCTCCCGAAAAAACAGCCGTTTTTGAAACTTTTTTTTGCATTGATCCATGTCCCCTGGGGCAGGACCCAGGTCCCCAAACACTTTTTATGACAATAACTTGCATATAAGCCTTTAAAATTAGCACTTTTGATTATTCATATTCGAGTCCCATAGACTTTAACGGTGTTCGCGTGTTTGAACAAATTTTTTGCCTGTTTGCATGTTCTAGTGCTAACCGAACAGGGGGGTGTTCGGCTCATCCCTAGTAAAGAGGGGACTGTCTTTTATGGAATTAACTCCTAAGGGCCCTGATATCAGTGAAAGGGGGGTGACTCTTGGGACCCTGGTGATAGGGGGGTGTTTCTGGGGACCCTAATGCAAGTAGGTTGACTCTGGGGACTCTGCAGTAAGGCTGAGGAACTCCAGGGACCCTGATGTAAGTGTTGAGGGACTCTAAGGACTACTGACCCTTGAACTCTGCCTTGCCCACTACTGACCCCTGTACTCCACCCTGCTGACCCCCTAAACTGCCCTACATACTGCTGACCCATATCCTCTGCCCTGCTGACCCCCCGTACACTGCCCTGCTGACATCCCATCCACTGCCCCCGACATTTTTTACTGCACCCCCACATTAGACAGGCTAGATCTGGCCCTGTTCTTCAAGATTATTCATGCTACTGAATTAGAGCAAAATGCATGATAGTGCACTTTGCTTACTTTAGTGAGTTATAGCAAACCTCAGTACCCAACAACGCATCTACAAAACAATGCAGCATGCCATTTTGTGTGGTCTGTTGTGCTACAGACTAATTATTTTCATTTGTGCTGCCTAAATCAGCACACCTCCTTGATCCTCAATGCATAAAAATGCATGCACTGCATCACGCTGCATTATGGATAGGTGGGAATGGGTCCTTAAAGCCCAACTCTGGGCTACTTTTAAATATACCTGTGCAGTCCCCCCACACTGCATAGAATAAATGCTAGTTTCGTTGGTGAAAGAAAATTATTTAGATCAAACTCTTACCTTTTTTCTAGCTCCCCCCCAGCAGCTATTGCTGTCTTCTTCTGTTTAGTGCTCCAGGTTGTGTTTTTTAGCTATCTAAGCAAGTCAATATAGGAGGATGGGGTGCCTGGATCAGTGTTAATTAATGACTCTCCAAGGCATCATCCCATGCAGTAACAAAGTGCAGTAACAAAGTATACATTTAAAATTGGGGCTTTAGATATACCTCTGGGAGTCACGCCAATAAATACTTATTATATTAAATAAACAATCTTTATTACAAATATTAGCATTGAAAGGTTAAAGATATGACCATCATAAAACACAGTGGGGGTCATTTACTATAGCGCTAATTACAGCGAATTAGCGCTAATTAGTGCTAATCGCACTAATTAGCATTAAAACAGTATTCACTATAGCACTGGTAAAAAAAATACTCCCAAAATCAAATTTACTTTAGTTCCCTGAAACCAAATAGCGCCCAAACCCTTACTCTGCTAAAACCTGGAGTAGTGCACATGGTAATAATGTTTAGTGCATGATATAATGGCCTAAATGGCACTGACATATGCGGTATATTATTTAAAGATAATCTGCTTTTAAACTGTGTGAAAAAGTGATTTCTACACTGAAATATCTTTAAAAGTATGAGGAGAGATAAATTCCCCGTTTTTGTACAACTAGGTGCCAACACAACTGCGCATGCTCAGACCTGCAAATAGCTCTCATTTTAGCTCCAGTGTCTTTTTTACAGGGTGCTATAGTAAATACCAGAATGAGCACTGTGTTAAAGAGCATTTTTTGGGAGTGAAAATCGGCGCTATTATAGTCCAATGCAAGTTTTACCCATTGATTCTAATGGTACAATTGTAACTTCCCCAAATAAATCCTTTTAATGTTGAGATGAAATGTATCTTTCTCTGAAATAAATTTGGCTTTGGCAGCCTTGAGGTCTGAGCACTGGGTGGAGCTATTATTTGCGGAGGTTGCAGCACCTATTCACCTGATTTCCCTAGTAAGCTCTTCTACCTATCTATCTCTAACAATTTCATTGTGCTCAGAAAAAAAGACACACATTCCATGAAATTACAGAAATATTTACTTCAGTTAGAAATATACCAAGCAGAAGAAGTAACAAAGAAAAGAAGACCCTACACAGAAAAAAATATGATCCTATGGTATTTTCAAATTTCCAATTACAAACCACAGAATAACCTTCAAAACAGACCTTGATGTTTAAGGTTTGTAGTTAAGTCTTTCAAATTGAAATTAATTAGCAGTTTATGAAAAGATCATGAATGCAATGAATAATAGCTTGTGAACTTTTACATTTTTCCTTGAATGACAGAACTGCATTAATGAAAGATAGATGGATCAGACTTCTTGAATTATTCATTATGTGAAAAGTTTGTCTTAAATTATTACAAACAGCAGTTATTTGTAGGGCAAATAAGTAGGGATGTCTACAGAAGTGCATTTGAATAAACATTACTGTATAGTTCAATTAGTTTTACCTTTATGCTTACAGTATTTGTCTTGGTTTTGGTATACATACATGGTTTTGGTATACATATTTAATGCTGGTGCTGATGGTTACTAGGCTCTTGTTCCTTAAGATAGTGATAGGGAGATAGTGTGTATGAATCACTTTTACTTTCAGAAATAATAATAGTGAGAGAACATTGAACAATCATCCTAGTGAGTTTATATACTTAATGACTGGACAAATCAAATAAATGATATTAGTCCTACTTATTTTAATTTATTTAAAAAAAATTAGGAGAAGGAAAGGCTGAAGAGTGGGACACATAAAGGAAAAGTCAAAGAGTGCAATACAGAGAGAAAAAGTGGCAAATACAACACAAAGAATACTTGGCTAATATGCCCTGGGAGGAAGTAAAAGGTTATTACTGGATATTTTGGTGCATTGCAGGGTTTCTCTGGTGCTTTATCAGACGTGAAGATCTCTACCAGTTTACCAAGCCAGGGGTAGCAACTTGGTGGGGCTAAGTTGCAAAGAAAAAATAGCACACAATCTCATACAACCTTTTAGGAACTCCAGAAGAGAATAAAGTCAGCACTGGATTGGTATTTTGAGGTAAGTCATCCTCTGGAAGTAGCCTCTCTGTGCTCTCCAACTACTTTGACTCTGCAGTAAGAAACATTGGTGTTGTCATGGTTTGTTCTAATACAGAGAGCGAAAAAGTTGTAATGTAGAGTTGAAATACAGAGAGAGAAAAATGTAATTCAGGATGAAGTATTACATGCAGCAGAAAATATTTAGTATTCCTTTATATATTAACTGCAATTACCAAGAGAAAAATCTAATTGTGTGTTCATATCTCAAACATAAACAGTGTTCTGATGTACCAATATCCTAAAATTAGATCTGACACAAAAACTTAAAATGATGATAAATGTGTAATTGACTACAAAACTGTTTGTTAATGAAAGCATCAATCTCTCTTAAATTTGCCTAACTCTCAAGGTAGTTGGATAACGCTTGCATATTGCTTAGTTTCAGTAGTTGCTTTGAACATGCAGTTTCAGTATTCATTAACAGTACAGATGGTGCATAGTACAAGATTTATACTGTACTGTATACAGTGCTAGTAAACCTATAAACTAAAGAAATTTCTGGAGGTTGTGAGCTGTAATTACAAGAAAAGGCTTCAGAAAATTGGAGATATCCCTGTATAGGTAATTTTATGTTAAAGCGGTATTAAACCCAAAAGCAAACAGGTATTATATTGCAGCTTACCAATTCTTAGATGTAGTGGCTGCATTAGTTTTCCTTTTCAAGGCTTTACGTATTTTCATCTGGTGGTCTGGCCAGTAAGTCTGTTGTTTTTTAAAAGAACAAACTGTCTTGCAGATGTAACAGTTAGAAGGATGAGACAAATCCTTTAACACTGATTGGGATGCTGACAACGATCAGCTTTTATTTATTAATGAAAACCTTTGTCCAAAAAGGAAAAAAAAACTGTTGCTGCTTATTAAATATGTGAGCTGGAGTTTGACTTCAATTTGTTAGTGTAACTAAATATTCTGTTACATCTAATGCTACTCTCCCCATAGATTACTAATGTTGCTGCTTTGGCCAATCACAGCTAATCACAACAAAAGACACTGAATGAACCCATTTTATTCATTAAAAGGGGTTGCTTATACCAATGAAATTCAATGGTATAAGCAATCATAATGTGCAAAAAAAATTAAAAATTCCGATCAGTTCCCTAGAGTAGTACAGTGTTACTACAGTAACACTATGGTAACACTGTATTGCTCTGGTCACAGTGTGTTAGAAAAAAAAATGACAAAAAAATAAAATAAATGTAATAAAAAAGAAAAAAAACTGAAAAAATGTTTTTATTTTTTTTACATACTGTCACCAGACAGTGTCACTGATCACTGCCACACCAATTATATGATAATGCTGTACTGCACTGGTGACTGTATGTAAAAAAAAAATGTGAAATGTTTTTTTTTTTTTTTCATTTTCCAAATAATTGTGACAAAAAATTGTGACAAAAAATTACAAGTTAAAAAACTCATGTCGGGCGTCCTGTCACGCACATGCCCGGCATATCAGCTTGGCTTACATATGTGGAGTCTCTCCGGTGTTCTCACCGGATTGTCTCTCCAGCTCTGCCGTGCCAGCGTGACGCTGAGGGGTAATCGACTGGGTATGTCACTGGTATCCATTGTTGAGCCAGCACATTGTCTGTACATTCAGATCCTCATTTTTTTCAGCTTGACTCCTCAACCCCCTTTGTGGATTCACCAAGGTAAACCCTAAGCATTTATTCCATCACCAAGCTTTGGGCCCCACTTTATATTTTTTATTTCTGGGTTTATCCCATTGAGTTATATTGTTACAGATATATACCTTTTCTACTTTATATATCCTAGAAGTCCCATTCATTCATGGGGGATGGAGTGTGTGTTTCCGGACTTCTGGTTGGGTCCCCTTCTCAGCTCCCGGGCCTGGCTCAAATTTTGTCGACCCCTCATATGTGGCATTGCACGGTCCAATTTTGTGGCTACATGTGAGTATATTTCTGGCATGGCCGTTCACTGTCATTTATTTTCCTCTTCCCCATATGGGTACTTCAACCAAACCACGTTGGTATCTATATTCCTTTTTAGAACAAGGATGCATTTGGTTCCTGATGAGTGGATAGAAGTCCATGAAACACATCGAGCCTACCCTTGATGCATCCTACTTATATCAACAAATTTTAGATGGTTTTACCCTCCTTTCGATTCCAATTAATGTTATGGTTTGTTCTGCCATATGGAGGATTATGATGTACAATTTTACTTGTTTATGCCATGCTGTTATATATACTTCATGTTTTATACATTAATATTTCTTATGTTTGATGTATGGAATGCTGTTTTGATGCCATGTCGATCATTGGTTATTAGTAAACATACAAATGTTTATACCTATGTGTTTTTGATTGGTTCCACCATGCACACCTCATCTAAAGTCCCAACCTTCCCCCCTCTTATTCGTAAACACAGCTCTTAACCACTTCAACACCAGGCCAGTTCTGACACTTCTCACATATACTGTATGTAAAACTCTCAATTTTTTTGCTATATATATATATATATATATATATATATATATATATATATATATATATATAGTTATAGTTATATTTTTAGCAGAGGCCCAAGAGAATAAATGATTGGAAGTTGCAATTTTTTATGTTGCACGATATTTGCTGCAGATGCAAATTTTTGGGGGGAAAAATACACCCAAATTAATTTTATTTCACACAAACACTATATAATATCCACATTTTGGTAAAAAATAAATGATAATGTTACACCAAGTAAATAGATACCTAACGTGTCGCTCTTTAAAATTGCATATGCCTGTGAAACAGTGCCAAACTACGGTACCTAAAAATCTCCATAGGGAATGCTTTAAATGCCTTTACAGGTTACTAGTTTAGAGTTACAGAGGAGGTTTTGAGTGGAAATGATTGCTATCACAAAGAATGAACAACATGGAGAAGGTGGCAAAATCCTTATCACTTACAGTTTTTGGGATAACAGAGAGGCAGAAAAAATGTTTCCCTCTTTCTGTGTAATATAGCCGATGTCACCAGTCGGAGCAGTCCTGGGCTCCCTGATCAGATTGGACAGCCTAGGAAAGACGGCGGTGGTGGGGATCCCCTTCTGCCACTTTCAGAAGTGATTGAGTGGCTATATAGCCACTCAAATCACTTCTGCTTTAGGCTCTATTCACACTAATGTGTTTTTTGATGCATTTTGCAGAAATGCAGGGAATTTTTTTTAACATAGGTTCCTATGGAACATGTTCACATCAATGCATTTTTGTGCCTCTGCGTTTTTGGAAAGGGTCTGGGACTTTTTTCCCGCAAAATGCTATGTTTTGCATGTAATAGACTTCACTGGACCTGCATCAAAAATGCAAGTACCGTGTTTTTACCGCCATTTAACGCAATTTTGCAGCGATTTGTGTTTTGTGTTTTTTTTACACTGTACATAGCTGACTGCTAAGGAGGGGACTGGGAAGCCAGCTGCCGCGTCCTTAACAACCGATGAGTCATCAACTGTCAGCAGGCTTCCCTGCTGAATGTAAAAAAAAAAAAGAATTTCCGGCTAAAAAAAAAATTGTGAAAAAAAAAATTGGGTCTAGTATGGATTCGGAGGGGGCCCCCATGACAAAATTAAAAAAAAAAAAAAAAACCCTTCCAAAATCCATACCAGACCCTTATCCGACCATGCAGCCCGGCAGGTCAGGAAAGGGAGGGGATGAGCGAGCACCCCTCCTCCTGAACCATACCAGGCCACATGGCCTCAACATGAGGGGTGGGTGCTTTGGGGCAGGGGGGGCTCTGTGCCCCCCACCCCAAAGCACCTTGCCCCCATGTTGATGGGGACAAGGGCCTCTTCCCGACAACCCTTGCCAGGTGGTTGTCGGGGTGTGCTGGTGCGGAGCTTATCGGAATCTGGAAGCCCCTTTAACAAGGGGGCCCCCAGATCCCGGCCTCCCCCCTATGTGAATGGGTATCGGGCATTGTACCCCTACCCATTCACCAAAAAAAAGTAGTGTAGTGTGAAAAAATACAGTAGACAGTTTTTGACAAGTCTATTATTAAAAATATTTTCTTCTTCCCCACTTCTTCCTCCGGTCTTCCTCCATTAGGGATGGGCTGAAAAGACCCCTGTTTTGGTTTGTACCAGAACTCCCAAACACTGCGAAAGTTCGGACCCAAATATCAAACCCTATTAAAGTCAATGGGACCCGAACATCAAAAATCAAAAGTGCCCATTTTGAAGGCTTATATAGACAGTTTTTGACAAGTCTTTTATTAAAAATATCTTCTTCTTCCCCACTTCTGCCTCCGGTCTTCCTCCATCGGAGGATGGTCATCGGTGGCAGAGGAAGAAGAACAACGGACAAAGAATACAGGCAAAAGAAGAAGAGTGAAAGAAGAAGCAGCCAGAGAAGGAGAAGCCCGGAGGAGGAAGATGCGGAAGAAGTTCGAGGATAGGGATCGGCAAACGGTTCGGCCCGAGCATAAGTTCGGGCTGAACTTTCGCTGTTTGGACGTTTGCCAACCGCTGAACAAATGGGTCGTTCAACCATTTGTTCACCCCCTCAACCAACCACAATGCATTGCGGGGCTGAACAGTGCATTGCAAGCCCTGATTGGCTGAAGCAGTGAAAGTTTCAGCCAATCAGGGCACAGAGCACTGTCAAAGTCATGATTGGGCACTGTCATCATGACTTTATCCAATCATGACTCATTCCTGCCCCACAGTATAAAAGTATTCTTGCAATGGCAGCCATTTTCAGTGTGATTTCAGCATGGAGAGAGATAGAACAGGGCTCTGTTCAGTGCTATTAGTTAGTGTGCTATACTGTGCTATTTTTCTTCAATTGTCAGTGTAGAATATTAGTTTAGTGTCAGTCTAGGAATAGTGTGAGTGTAGTGAGGAGGACCATCATTCAGCTTTGCATAGTGTGCAGCTAGAGTAGGGACAGCTCAGATGGTTTCAGTGTAGTGTAGTGAGACTGTGTCAGTAATCTTTACATTAGTGTATAGCTAGAGTAGGGACAGTTCAGATAGCGTCAGTGTAGTGACGGTTGAACACTGTCTATTTGATTGCGTTACTGCCAGTTTAACGCCATATAGTTCTGTGTGTGTTACTGCCAGTCAATAAAAGACTTGTCAAAAACTGTCTACTGTATTTTTTCACACTACACTACTTTTTTTTTGGTGAATGGGTAGGGGCACAATGTACCCGATACTCATTCACATAGGGAAGAGGTCAGAATCTGGGGGCTCCCTTGTTAAAGGGGCTTACAGATTCCGATATGTCCCCCGCCCACAGACCCCGACAACCACCAGACAAGGGTTGTCGGAAAGAGGCTCTTGTCCCCATCAACATGCCCCCCCCTGCCCCAAAGCACCCACCCCCCATGTTGAGGGCATGTGGTCTGGTATGGTTCAGGAGGGGGGACGCTCGCCCGTCCCCTCCCTTTCCTGACCTGCCAGGCTGCATGCTCAGATAAGGGTCTGGTGTGGATTTTGGGGGGGGGGCCATGCCATTTTCTTCACAATTTTTTTTAACCGGCAATTTTTTTTTACATTCAGCGGGGAAGCCGGCTGACAGCTGATCACTCATTGTTTGTTAAGGAAGCGGTGGCCGGCTTCCCGGCCCCCTCCTTAGCAACCAGCTATATACAGTGTAAACAAAAATAAACACATAATGCAAATTGCGTCAAAATCGCTGCAAAATCGCTGTAAAAACCAGTGTCCAAAAACGCAGCAGGCACTGCAGAAAAGCTCAAAAGCAGCATGCATAGATGTGAATCGAGCCTTACAGGGCATTGGCTGTTGTAAATTTTGATACCAGGATGCTGCCTGCAGGGGCAGGCATCATTTCAGTATAACCACTTCATTCCCAGGACGTGATATGATATCCACCCAGGTGAAGTGGTTAATTCATTGTAAACACTAATGTTGTATGTAAAAAGCTCTCTGTTGTTCCTGTTGCATATGCATTGTTTCATTTGCAGATATTGCAAAAGCCATAAGCAAATATATATTTTTTTTGAGGCAAAGCCATAAGCAAGTTTATGGTTTAGTTTTAGTTTGCAGCAAATTTGGCAAAAATTACTAGAGTTCGAGTAATATATCCAAACCCTAATGAAGTCAAAGGGCAGAATGTTAAAAACCAGTGATGACCATTTTCTGGGATAATAGGTATGGGATTGTCAAAGAAATGTTGAGGGCTGGGCACTGCTTGGGGGACATGTAGCAAAAATATTTTTTTTAATAAAACTTCCATTTGGCGGAAAGCACTGATTTTAATAATGCTTACAGTAAAACATTAAAAAATGCAAAATTCCATTGAATAAAATGCCTGAGAGATGCAGTGACCCACAACTTTTGTGAGATATACAAATGCAATTAGGCGATCCCATCAGAAAAATAACTTGCATGGGGTTCCCCCCACTTATTCATACCAGGCTCTTTGAATCTGGTATGGTTTTTAAAGTGGAATCCCAAGGAAAAATCAAGAGAAAAATTTTAGATCCCCCACAATTCCATACCAGGTCCAAACATGCAGCCCTTCTTGCCATGAAAAGGCAAGGGGCGAGCGTGGCATACGAAGCCACATGCCCTAAAAATGGAGGAGGGGCCTTGCCAAGGGGGTACACTCCTGACCTAGAAAAGTTTGCTGTCCCCACATTAATGAGGACAAGGGCTTCTTTCCCACAGCCCTGGCCCAGTGGTTGTAGGCCAGGGGCTTATTTGAATCTGGAAGCCCTCTTTATTAATAAGGGGGCACACAGTTTGATATAATAAAAAAAACCCTACAAGGTACATTTACTGTAAATCATGCCATTCATTGAGTTAGATCCATGTAAATCTTGATGGCCAACACCTGTTAAAAGCCTGCTTGTCCTGCTGCTTCACTGCCATCAAACCAATACTATGTTTTATTTAAGTTTGATTCAATTAAAAAACCCCCTACAAGGTACATTTACTGTAAATCATGCCATTCATTGAGGTAGATCCATGTAAATCTTGATGACCAACACCTGTTAAAAGCCTGCTTGTCCTGCCGCTTCACTGACATCAAACTGATACTATGTACCCCTTAATAAATCAAATTGGGGTAGCAGAATCTAGGTGGTCTCTTATTGTTAAATGCGGCTTCCAGCTTAAGATAAGCCCCTCACATTGGGAAGAGGCCCTTTTCCTCATCAACAGGGGAATGAGTTGCTTTTATGGGGTGGGCCAATGTTGAGGGCACATGGCTTGGTGTGGTGCAGGGGGGCATATGCACATCCACCGCCTTTCCTGGCCTGCCAGGCTGCATGCTTGCATAAGGGTCTAGTATACATTTTTTGAGAGAAAACGTTATGCTTTTTTCTTTCTTAAATGATTTCTTAATTTTTGTGTAGGGTTCCCCCTCTGAAGAATCTTGTAAAGAAATTTGGAGATGAGTGCGCATGCACGGGACTTCCGGATCGCAACGCTAGCCAGGAGCTCCACACTGCTCCAGTCCTCCAACACTCCTCACACCAGCTACAATCAGTGGGACCCCTCGGTTTGACCCCCACGGTCTCCGGACAGTGCTGGGCATCTGCCTGTATGACGGGGGTACTCCCAAAGAAAGACGTTAACTGTCAGCTCCACTTCGGCCTAGCCTCCCCTGATCCTCCCAAGATGGCGGCCGCAGCTCATCCATGCGGAGACACGGAGACCCAGCCTGCTTCCACCTCTGTGAGTATCAGTGAGGGCTTTCTGGCTTTCCCAGCATCAACTGAGTCACTCCTGGGCAGATCACTAGGAGGTTTTTCTCAACCACCCCTGATTAACACCCCTAACAGCCTGACTGATTCTCTGCAAGCTTCTCCCATGCCACATAATCAACCCCCTGAGATGGCTCAGCTATTAAACTGCTTCTTGGACATGCTAGCTGTTGGTCTAGCACAAAATGCAATGCAGATTACATCTTCAATTAAAGCAGACTTACAGAGCCTAGGGGCCAGAATATGCAATTGAACAAGCCATAGACGATTCTGCAGCACGCACGAATCAGAACACTACATGCATCCAGACACTCCAGGACCAACTGAAACCGCTCTCTCTAAAATAGACAATTTAGAGAATAGAAGCAGACGCTACAATTTCCGAAGCCGAGGAATACCCGAATCTACATGACACGTCAAATCATTTATTAAGGATATCATCCCAGATATACCGGATCACAGGCTAGAATTGGATAGGGCCCACAGAGCTTTGCAACCCCCCCGCCAAGATGGCCTCCCAAGGGACATTGTGGTGAAACCCCATTTCTACTTGGTGAAGGAGGAAGTCATCAAGAGATCTCGTAACCTGGACAATCTCAACATAAATGGCCATAAAATCCAAATTTTCACGGATATCTCCTCAGCCACAATTCAAAAAAGGAGATCCCTCAAACCTCTCCTTGACATCCTCTCCCAGAAGATGATAAAGTACAGATGGGCCTTCCCCTTCCACCTACAATTCCAGTACAAAGAAAAATCCTACAGCTTCACAAATTTCCAAAACGGCGAACGTCTCCTTCTCCAACTTGGGTTCATCGGGTTCATCTCGCAGGAACTATTCTCTCACGAGATGGAGAATTGGCCAAGTTCCTCAAAGAGGCCTCCACCGAACAGCCCCCTTACCCCGCTATGGGTGAAACAACAACCGAAGAGACAGCGTGACTCTATTTCTCCACGATGATTGCTTAGGCTACCTGGCCCCTAGGGGTCTTATTCCAACCCTTCCGATTTAGTCGGAACCCCTGATGGTGTATTGGCTACCCCTCCACCCACACAGTCCTTTTTTTGGATTTGCCGGACTTGTTCTCCCTATGCAGATATACCCTGATTTACCCCCCAACACACCCCTAATTTTTCCCCCTTTTTTTTTCCAAGGTCCGTACTTCTATTTTACCTTCCTTCCTTTGATGGCTGCAATTTCTCATTTAAACCAGGGACTAGGACCTGAAAAGACTGTTACAACTTCTTTTCAACAAGTATATTTCCCTTCCCCCTAACCCCTACCCATTCCCCCAACCCCCCCTCTCCCCCCCTTACCCCCCTGTTTTTGTTGTTCTAAGGCTGATTTACATGTTTATCTCAGCTCAGGAGAAATAAGTTTACATGTTTAGTAAGTTTGCATTTCCTGCATGACATTTATTGATCCTCTCCTGGGGTCCTTTCTTGAATTTGTTCCTCAGGGAGCCCTTCGGCCGGAGCGGAGCCGCTTGCCAATCCACCTGCTGTGACCTTGAGGAGATCTCCTCCCTTGGTGACACCAGGAATGCAACCCCTTTTAGGGTTGCCCTTAAACCAATCCCTACAATTTTCAGGGCATCGGAGCAGGTCTTGGATCACCAACCCTGCTTATGGGAAGTCCAGGGTATTCTATATACTGGACTGACCTTCTCTCAATCTCTTCCTCTCTCTTTTTCTTTTCTAGTCTTTCATTGCTTCCTCTGCTCTTTTTTTTCCCACCCTTCAGGTGCCTTCGAGGAGAGTTTGTCAATTCAATTCTACTCGGACCCTGGGCTCGCTCCAATCACACCATCCAGATACAAGGACTCGAATGGATCGGGTAAGACAATTATGCATTCACATGCTCTCACCCCCCCTGTCCATGGCTGACACCACTTCCAAACAAGTGTCCCTTAAGATAGCATCCCATAACACACAAGGTTTGAACTCCCCTATTAAAAGACGTAAGGCCTTCCCTAACTACCACTCTAGGGGACTAGACATTGTTCTAGTCCAAGACACACGCTTCTCGAAGAACTTTAACCCCACCTTTCTACACTGAAATTACCCTACCTTTTTCCTTGCTAATGTAGACGATAAAAAGAGAGGAGTTGCCGTCCTCATATCCAAAACATACTCCATTCACTCTCTCTCAAACCATCAAGGACAGTGACAGACGGTACATATTGGGCAAAGGCCACATAAATGACACAATATTCTCTATCATCTCTTATTATGCCCCAAACAAAGGCCAAGCCTCCTTTTTCTCCTCCATGTTAACCTTCCTCTCCCCCCACCTTGAGGGTAAAGTGATCATGGGAGGCGATTCCAACGTCACCTTTGATCACATTCTAGATAAATCAACACAAGGCAGATCCCATCTGAAGAGGCCCCCTAAACAGAGCCTCAGTATAGCTCTACTTTTTCATTCCCTAGGCATGATCGACTCTTGGAGGGAATTGCACCCTACTGCTAAGGATTACACACATTTCTCTGCTCCTTATAGGACATATGCTCGGATAGATCATATTTTCCTACACACTTCTGACATCCACTTAGCATCCCAGACCTCTATAAGCGAAGTCCCCTTCTTAGTCTCCCTTAAAATCACTGGCTTCTTAAACCAAACGAGTCCCCCCAAGTGGCGCCTTAATGAGGCTCTACTCTCCAACCCTGTACACTGTGCTATGCTCAAAAGAGACTTACTGGAATATTTCCGCTTGAATGATACCCCAGACATATCTTTATGGGGAGCCTATAAAGCGGTCATGAGGGGTAAATGTATCCAGCTAGCATCACGCCTTAAACGTGAAAAACAAATAGACATAATCAAATTAGAAAAAACTACAAATCTATGAGTAAAGCACATAAAGACAACATCACATCCCTAGCTCAACTTGATGCAACTAGGATTGCCCTGAACACGGTCCTTACTTCTAGCGCTGAAAAACATCTAAGATGGGTGAGTGGCAGATTCTATCTCCACTCAGACAAATTTGGCCCCTTTCTTGCGGCGAAGCTTTCTCCACACAGAGCTCATGCCCTGCCCAGAATTTAATAGCTAGCCGGCACCCTAACCCAAAATCCCAAACAGATCCTAGAAGCATTCCACTCGTTCTACTCAAACCTATACTCAGGACCTTGTCCTGGCAGTACTCATACTCTCAACTCTTTCCTAGACAACATTCCTCTCCCCAAACTCTCTGATCAGTATCATTCTATAATGAAAGCTCCCATCTCTGAGGAAGAGGTTAGAGAGGTCATAAAAGAGCTGAAAAGAGGCTCAGGCCAGGACCTGACGGATTCTTGACACAGTATTATAAGACCTTCTCTGATGTACTATCTCCTTATCTGGTCCAGTTTTTCAATTCCCTTTCCAAGGCCTTGCCCTTAGACTCAGCAGCTAATTTAGCCTACATCTGACATTCGCAAACCTGGCAAGGACCAGAGCCAAGTGAGCAATTTCAGACCTATATCATTAATTAACAACGACCTGAAAATTATGACGAAAATTCTATCTAACAGACTAGGTTCCTTTGTAGGGTCCTATGTGCATAAAGACAAGGTGGGCTTCATCCCGAGGAGTCAGGGTCTGGACCAGATAAGGAGGGCAGTAGACATCATATCCTTACTGAAATCAGGTTGGGATGGCAATCCTCCACAAGAAGGCTTTGTCTTGTCCATTGACCTCCAAAAGGCCTTTGATACTGTCACCTGGCCTTACCTATTCAGCACTTTAGAAAGGTGGAGATTCGGCTCACACTTTATCGACCTCCTCAAAGCCCTCTACTCCCAGTCCAGAGCACAGATTAGACTACAGGGACACCTCTCAGATCCTTTCCCCATCACCAAATGAACTAGACAGGGTTGTCCACTACCCCCCCTCCTTTTTGCCATTGGTATAGAAACTTTAGCTATTGCTATTAGAGACCACCCAGATATCCACGGAGTCAAATGCGGCCAGACAATACACAAATGCGCGCTCTTTGCGGATGATGTTCTCCTCTTCATCACCTCCCCTCTCATCTCAACCCCTAATGTCTTACAACTCCTTCACAAATTTGGACAGGTCACAGGCCTACAAGTTAATATGTCTAAATCTATCGCTCTCAACGTTACATCTTCCCCTTCCCTTGTCGATAGACTTAAAAACCATTTCCCCTTCTCTTGGAGTACCAACTCAATCCCATACCTGGGCATTCACCTAACTTCCAGGATTGACCAACTTTATAAATATAACTACCCACCCATGTTTAAGAAGCTTAAAAACGATCTTGACCAATGGTTGCTACACAAATTGTCCTGGCTAGGAAGGGTAAACGCAATTAAAATGACACTCCTCCCAAGGTTACTTTACCTCTTCTGTTCTCTACCCATTCCTGTCCCCAAACTCTATTTACAGAACCTACAATCATCAATAATCCGATTTACATGGGGCAAATCAAATCACAGACTTCCTAAAAAGACTCTTTTTAGACCCCGAAGGAAAGGAGGGTTAGGACTGCCTAATCTCTGATGGTATTACCAGGCAGCACAACTATGCCAAATCTCCGCCATTTACTCCAGAGGGCCTAAACCTGACTGGATAGGAATGGAAAGGCAGGCGATTCCCAATTTTACTATAGATTTCCTTATATGGCGCCCACCTAAATTTAGGCCCCCAATCTTAGCCCCTACCCTATCTCACTCAATAGCATTATATGACTCCCTAAAGAAATTAAATTCCATAACATCCAAGTGGCATCCCCTAGCCCACATTTTATATAACCCCCTATTCCTGACAGGGCTCGATATCAAGGGATTTCAGTGGGGGATAGATAAAGGCCTCTATCGAATAGGGCACTTCTTCAAAGCAAACGGCCCCCTTAAACTAAGCCACTGCACCTCAAAACTGGAAATGCCTTCCTCAGAAAAATTTTGCTTTTACCAGATAGCCCACTTTCTTCACACAATCTCCTCCCACGACTCCCTTCCTTTAACGGTTACCCCATATGAACAGTGGCAATGTAATGCTGTCTCCCAGGGGCACGCTGGAGTATTTGTATCCTGAATATGCAGTGATGGGATTATATTGAGCCTTCTGCATTGCTGATACTAAATCCTGGATCTAATTGGTGCATCCGGTGTTGGCCTTCCTCCCTCTAATGGCTGTTCCCATAATTAGTAACACTATCTACATGCCCCTGCTGAGATATTTAGCTATATCCAATATACTTTCTAACTGCTGATTGAACATTCTCATCCTACAGTGATTTGCATGTTTTTGCATTTCAATTTAAGATAGAGGCATATTTCCTTCTCTGTCTCATCTGTGAAACTTGGCCGTGTCCTGAGGAAGCCTAAAGGCGAAACGTGTAGACATACAAGGGCTCACTGCACAATAATCATAGATGCTTTATGTTACAACTGTCATTTTGTTTTTTAGATATTTGTATTTTTCAATAAATTTATATTTTTTATACTGCTATATCTTCTCCACTGTTTCTTAACCTAAAAATTCCACCTCCCTGGTAATACTCAGTACTACCTTATTTTGTATCCCCATATGAACAGTGGTGCTCCACGGCCATGGACACGAGGGTGGCAATCTCCCTGATTTATTCAGCATTAGCTGAACCGCTGGAGAAAGCGACATTCATGAAGAGCTGGGAGCGTGACCTAGGGTACGAGTGGGACCTAGATACCTGGCATTCTCACTTCACAAGCTCTTTCAAGGGGATCCTCAACATCTCCTTGATTGAAGCAAACCTCAAGGTCCTTTCCCGATGGTACCTGGTAACAACACGCCTAGCTAAATTTTACCCACAGTCTTCTCCCCTATGTTTCAGGGGATGCGGACACCTGGGATCTCTTCTCCATACCTTTTGGGAGTGTCCCAGAATCAGAGGCTTTTGGAATAATCTTTTTAACCTAATTCAAAAAGTCACTGGCACCGCGGTCCCCCAAAACCCGACAATAGCCCTCCTAAATCAGAAAATTCCCAAAACCCCTAAAAACAACCAAATTTTGATCCACTACATCCTTATTGGAGCTAAATTGACAATAGCTCGGGCCTGGAAATCGGGCCTGGTCTCTTTCCATTTAACCAAACAAAAGATTTCCTGGATCATGTACCAGGAAAAAACCTCTAATACCATTCTTGACAAACTCGAAAATTTTAAATGAGTATGGGAACCCTGGGCCCAATATATTGGTGTTTCCCTTTATTCCGAAGATCTTCCCTATCCATGAATCTTCAGAAGCAAGCCCCCTTACACCCTCCTGCTCTCTTCGCAGGCACCCTCACCCTCATGATCCCCTCTTTCTCCTTTTTCCTTTCTCCACTATATTCTGTCTCTTCTCTCTCTTCTCTTTTATCCCTGCTTCCTTTCTTCCTATCGGCACCTGCTACTAGGAAGTTGGGACATGTACGTAACAAAAATCCTTCTTTCTTTTACAATTGTATTATTTGATTCTGGTTCAAGTGGTTATTCTCAGTTATGTTACACCAGCTCAAGTGTCCCTTGGGCATATCTTTTGATGTTATTGAGGTTATTTCTCATATCAGGCTTTCAATGGTTTATTAATATCTCTTGTGAGTGCATTTTGATTTAATCAGCACCCAAAGGCCGGCAGGCCCTGGGGCCCTGACATAGTCTGAACCCATGTGGGGTGTTGGGGTGGCTGGGCAGCTGGCTGCTTTTTCTTTCATCTGTTATTGTGCCTCACGCTTTTATTGCAACCATAATTCCCTCAGCCCTTCCCTCTACTCTTGGAGAAGATCTGCCTAATGGATGTTTGTCTCCAAAATTCCTCATGTATAACAGTTGTAACTATGCTTATTTTTCTATATTTTATGACTCCCCTGCACGGGAAAACCTTTGTTACAATCATTTAATAAAAATTTTAAAACCTAAAAAAAAAAAAAAAAAAAAAAAAAGAAATTTGGAGGCAAATATGCAACATTTCTTTTTTTTGTGGGGTCCCTCCTAAAATTCCTTTTCCTTTTTCCTTTTCAACTTTGCCTGGCTCCTTTGCTTACATGGCCAGGGGTTTTTAAACTGAAAACCATGTTTTTTTAGAGCATTTTTAAATCCATTTATCACATTTTGCATATTTGCACTATAGTTTTATTTGTTCATTTATTAGTTACTTTTTTTTGCACATTAGGGTTTTTGAATTGCACAGCTTTAAAAGTTGCTTCCTAATCTGTCAACTCTCAAAATAGATCTTATTGATGCATATGAGGTATTGAGACTTAAAGCGTAACTACACTTTTGTTGAGAAAAAAACATTCCCCTCTGCGTGATCTCTGTACATTGCAAGGATTATAACAACCTTTGTTGCAGATTCCTA
Source organism: Aquarana catesbeiana (assembly GCF_042186555.1). Taxonomy (NCBI): domain Eukaryota; kingdom Metazoa; phylum Chordata; class Amphibia; order Anura; family Ranidae; genus Aquarana; species Aquarana catesbeiana. The sequence goes on along the minus strand of NC_133324.1, from coordinate 461,301,712 downwards.
CCTTTTGTTATTCTGGTAGGACAAAATTCAATTTGTTACAAAATAACAAAATGCGCAATAGCAGAAGATTTTGACCGGCTCTCTATGGAGCCGGTTCACATATCTCCGCAGCAGGTCTGGTGCATTTTGCAGAAAAACGATGTGCGTCTTTTGGTCCATTTCAGGTGTGAATTCAGCCCAAAATTCAGGCTGAAATCGGGCCTGAAACGGTGAACCAGCACACATACTGGACCCCTGCTGTGAGACGCATGCGCATATGTGAACCCAGCCATAGACAGCTCTAAAGCTTTCAGTACCTTGTCCTAATCCTGTATGAAAGTGGGGATGCATCACTTAGAGTTAGGACCACATTTTATGTCTTGAATAGAAGCTCTCTAAGTTTACCTCAGACTATACTTAAAGGGTAACTCCACTTTAATAAAAAAAAATATAGCTACACAAGCCATATTGTAATCTGCTATTATTAAACATTACCTTTCCCTTTTAATCTGTAGCTGTTGTAATTTTCTGTAAAATTCTATTTAATATGGCAACCTGCAATGTCTACGCTAACATACAAGTAACATTTTAGGCACCCTCTGCAATAATTATATTTTTAGTGAGATACTTCCTAAGGGTTATTCATTTCTAAAGGAATGTAGACACTGTAGCTTTCCACACTGGAACTCGGCAAGTGCATCAGCACTTTAGATTGAATACAGACACTCCCATTTAGGAATCAGTATTTCAAGGACATAATTGAACATATAGCTTTTTCTTAAAGTGGATGTAAACCTGATTCATGAAATTTGAGCTAGGCACATATATCTGCAGTGTTTTCTTATATATCTTCAAAGCCCTAAGTCCTGTGTCATTCTGCTGCTCCCTTCCCCTGTGTTTAGCATGATAACTTCTGTCAAGTTCTCTGACACTTTTGTGTCGAGGTGGGTGCTATAAATAGATTAGCAGAGAGATTGTCTATTCATAGCATAGTTCTGCAAGTATCTTCGTGTGAATGTGCAGTGCGTGCCTTTCCTCCAATCAGCTGTCACACAGTGTATGCCAGACTCCCCTCCCCCTGCCAGAACAGGAAGAACAAATTCTAACTTGATGTACACTTTCTAAAGAATATAGCAAGCTGAAGACAGCAGATATAGATGTAAAACGTATGTAGGGAGATTTGTTTCATCCCTGTGTATCATCTGAGTATGTTCACTTCACTGGATATAGGAGAGGGTTTACATCCACTTTAAGAATAGAAACAAGTAGGACTCTGCTACAAAGTTTGTTAAAACCTTGCAATGTACATAGATCACCCAGACAGGATTTTTTTTTTCAACAAAAGAATACTCTTTAAATTTTCTAGTTTTGAATGCCCATTATTTCCCATGTTTTAGGTACCAGGCAGGGTTACTCTCCTCTGTTATATTTATCTTGGCAGTCCAACTTCTAGCAGTAGCTTTATGTGCACATGTTGTTTTCAAAGTGGTGGACATAGCTGGGGTTGCCCATAAGCTAACAATGTTCATGGGTGGTACCCTGTTACATTTTCACATCTCCCTCCCTAACCATCTCAATAAATCAGAGGAGTTCACTGCTCTTTCATGCCTCCATGTAAATCTAAATCAAACGCTAGGTATATTTTTCTGTTAGCATAAATGTTGGCAAGCCTCCAGTCTTCATCTTCATTTCAAAGGATGGACTCTCTTTCTAACCTTGGCATCACTGTAACTCTTACTTATGAAACTGAAAATTCCACTGATCTTCAATTTCAGGCAAATTATGTTGTGCGTGTATAAAAATACATGGTCCCATTTAATTTGGTTGGTACAGATTAAGGCTACTTCATCTCTTTACTATTTTACAGCACTGGAGCACCTTATAATTGCAACAAACAACATCAGTTTTAATACAGGGTTGTAATACAAGAACTGACAGACAATATGCTTTGAAAGGAAGTGAAACAAAATAAACAGGTTTATATTGAACTAATGTTCACTGAAGGTGACGTATATAGCTGTTCATGATTTTTCTTTGTGATTTTCATATAATAATACAATCAACTTTAAAAGGACTGCATTTATTTATAAAATGCATATTTGTAGTATATGTTGGTAAAGGAATTACATAGTTCATAGGAATTCACATACATTTTAAAATGAGTGGTAGACCACAATGTTGTAAAGCAAACTGAGATGTACATTCCTTTTACTTTATGCTTCTAATTCCATTTAATCATCAGTGAAAAAACAGCATTTTGGGAACCCTTAATGTTCACGACCTTTGCAGAAAGCTACATACAATTAATTAAAAACTGTATGTCAGACAGAGCTTTTACCCCTTTGTGCTTTAATGTTGCAAACGGGTATTCAACATGGCTGTATTCAGGGTTAGCATTTTTTTTTACATTCTTTTTTACTGTAACATGCATCCTAACTTTTAGCCCTGGTTCACACTGCTGTAACTTCTCATGTGACTTGCTGCGATGTGTGACACAGAAAGTCGCATGACAAGTCAAAACATATTAATTCCAATGGGTGCCATGTTAATTGCTGCAACTCAGGTTGCAGAGACAAAAAAATAGTTCCTGCACAACCTTTTTGTGTCTTTCTTGTGATATTAGTGCCTTAGATTGCAATAAAAAAAAATCACAGAAGTCACAGGGAGGTTGTTTCTTTGTCTTATCTTTAAAACCTTGGCAGCGACAGAGTTCAATAATATGTGTCGTACTTTGTATTGTTATGATTTGCTCAAGCCAAAGTTGCAGAACATCAGTCGCATGAAAGTCACATGGAAGCCACATCAAGTTACAATGCAAAGTCCCATGACTTTGGGGTTGCAGCAGTGTGAACCGAGCCTTAAATTCTTAATAAAAATATGCTAATTTGAAATATAGGCTGTTTTGTGCCCATGCATTATTTTTGTTTAGGAAGGAAGGAACCCTAGATGTATCCACTCACTCTTCTGTGAATGTCTTACGCTGCTGCCTAAACAAATTCAGTTCACATGGAACCTGTGGGCTTTCTAAAACATATTGCACTCCAATCTATCTACTATGAATTAACAAATCAAGAGATTTGTGGGACTTTAAATGAGGCAATGATGGACAAATTAGTAAAAATTCCTTAACATATTTATTGATATAAACAATATCATAGCACATAGCAAATGGTACAGAACCAGATAAAATTAATTTCATATATATACACACACACCAGAATTCTGTTTCAGTTTATATAAGTACAAAAAATGGCATAGTAGCATGTAGCATAACCAATGAATAAGTTCATGTTTCTAAGCTACAGTCTTGGGCACATTGCACTTTATTTGTAGAGCACGGCTCTATGTGGACACAGAAAATATTTTGTTGGAATACTACTATGCATCACTACTCAGTACCACATGGAGACTTTATCCTGTTTGGGGACAATCTCTGTATATCCAGTCTTCCTATGGGTTTATACTGCCACAGCTCCTGGGACAGACAATTTTAGTGGACCTTGTCTTGCAGTATCACACATCGCTTGAATCTTAGCTTTATATGTCATGCATCTGCTCCTGAGGAAGTAGAATCAGTCCACGAGCATTTAGTATGCAGCCATGTCCATCCACATGGCATTTTATCACTCAGAGTACATTATGTAACTCCTGCTATTTCAATTGACCCTATGACATAGAGAAACCTTATCTTTTAGTTTAAATAATTTTTAATTGAGTAAATCAAATGTGTTTATAAGAAAATACAATAAGGTACATTACCACATGAATATTGACATTAAAGTGTGGACATAAATTCCAATAACAAATTAACCATTGCCTATGTCAAACTGGAAATAATGCAAATGTGTTAGCCAAAGAGGCTATCTTGAGATATAAATCCAGCATAGTGTTAGTGAGGAAGCGGCTAACTGATGTGGTTATTGAAGAGACCAAAAGTTCCTTCCAGCTAGGAAAACAACATCATCTTAGTAGGGTCAACATAGGCAAATTATAGGCGTGGCCTGAGCTGGCATGATGATGGCTGCTTAATCCTGTAGCTCCTGCTATCCATCGACCTGCTACCAGCTTACCGGAGGTTTTGAAACCCTGCAAACGGCAAAACACATGGGGACGGCGTCTCGGAACACCTCGACCTCCCGATCCCGATCACCCAGGGAACAACCGGGCACCACAGGTCACAATATCCCTGAAATGTTCCGAGCGGGCCGAGGCAACATGGCGCCTTCCCGCCACAGAAACTCTGAGGCCGCAGCTCCCTCACAACCAGGAACACCATCCCCTCCTCTACCCCCCAGCCAGACGAATGGCACAGTAATGGAGGACCATCCCCTACCTCAGCTTAACATCCAGGACCTACGGATGATAGCCGCGGACATCAAGGACACCCTCGCGGCGGCCATCTCTGAACTACGTATTGATATCAGAACCCTCTCTGACAGAGTTCAGGCGGCAGAACAAATGGCGGACCGCCAAGACCTACAGATTCGTAAAACTACCAGACATGTCGATACCCACACGCTGCAGATGAGGGAAATGCAAAGACACCTTGAAGATCTTGACAACCGTGGCAGACGCCATAACCTGAGGGTCAGAGGATTGCCTGAGATAATAGAGGGAGCCCAGGTTGCACAATCTGTAACTGCCCTGTTCAACGGCCTTCTCCATAGACCACGGCAGACGCCTATTGAGCTAGAAAGGATCCACCGCGCACTACGACCAAAAGGCAAAGACACAGATCCACCGAGGGATGTCATCTGTTGTCTGATGGACTTCAGGCTAAAGGAAGAGATACTCAGACAGGCCAGAGGAATCCCACAAATAGTTCACGAAGGGAAAATCATCCAAATATACCAGGACCTGTCAGGCATAACCTTGCAACATCGCAGGGATTTGAAACCCCTGCTGGACACACTCCGCGCTAAAAACATCACTTACAAATGGAAATTCCCTTTCTGCTTAGCCGCCACCTTACAGGGCCGCACGGCTTACCTAAAAGTACCTGAGGATCTCCCCTTCTTCTGTGATACCCTAAACATCCCGAGGGTAGAGGTCCCCAATTGGTATGCGGATTTCCGCCGCTCTGCGGTGCGCAGAGATCACCCGCCTGAAGAAACAATGGAGGCTTCAAACACAAGACAGAGGAGAAGACGATCCCTGTCTATCACGCCTAGCGGAGCGCACCGCACCAACCACAATGACCCCAGCCCTCACTCTCCCAGCTCAAGGAGGGCCAGAAGGGATCGCTGACAACCTTCACTGGTGCCTACTATTTTCGGGCCATTGCACCCTTTTAGTTGCCTAGTTTGGCCCCCACACCTATGGGCGTAGGTTTTGTTTCCCTTTATTGGAATTTTATTTTTATCTTTTTATCGTTTTCTATTTTTCTGGTTTGTACACCTGATAACACCTCTGGGGACGGCGTCTGGCCACCCTCGGCAGGTGGGAACGTGCGGTGCTGGGTCTACAATACCGGGCATATAGAGAGGAAGCTTGTAGACGGCTACCACACCTCTGACTATTGCATCTACCCTAGGTCTGTGAACACTACAATCCCCAAGATGCACAGCAATAGCTCCCCGGTATGACGCATCGTGTCTCTGGTAACACACAGCCAACCCTCGGACCTCCCCTCCAGAGTCACCAAAGCTGCGCCAATTGCGGAAGCAAATTGCAGGCCCACCCACCAGTGCCACAGATCTCCTCCACCCGTCGCTGCCAACATAACGTCACGATGCACCGGGAACTTCGACACCTCCAAGGAGACTCACTGTCTGACTCTGCTAACCATCACCGCTGCCTCCACTTCCGGACACCCACCCACATTACCGGAGAACTTCTAAACGTACCGATTCTTGCTGGGGTGGGCATAGACCGGAGTCCCCCTGGCAAAGTGACCCCTGGTTTCTCTTCTCAGGCCTTTGATCTTACGTTTCTGTAATATACCAGACTGGGACCGGAGATACGTCCACGAGCCTGGCAACAGGATCATCTAACGGCATAGAGGACGGCCCCGCGAAGTTAAGGATACCTGACAACTTAGTGGCAACGGAACACGCACTCCTCAGACCCATCCACGCAAGACAATGGTGACAACGTCCGCCTTCGCAGCGACATACGCCTCTCGGTGGTATACTGTGCTGGACTGTTCTCCATCCCCCGGTGAGTTCTCAACAATGCCTGCAGCCTCATTTCATAGCCTACAGACACGGACTCGGGTGGAAAGAACTCTAATGAATAGCAATATTGCTTCACTTAAACTTAACCTTACGATGATTCATATTCCGCAGGTGCTTAGTTTAGTTTTGTTGTTTTTAATAAGCAGTGCCTCACCTTAAGATTGTGCGGATCTCATGGCTTTGTCTTGACACGGTACAACCTGTCACACTTACCAGCTGTGCAATGGAAAGGGACAGGTAGAGAGACCTCCCTCTTTCTCCGATTGTCGCACGATGTTCAATATTTGCCTTGCTGTCTGGACCCAGGGCTGCGACCTCAAGGGGTTGCAGCGGTGACTTCGGATGTCCGAGAATAGCCCTGTGTGGGCCTGGCCTGGCACCTATACCCCGGGCCACGCACACACAGGCAGGTTTTATATCCTATTGTTATGTTAACGATTTTCATACCAGTTTCACCTCAGAGATTTTAACCTTATGTTGGTGACCAGTTTTTCAGGGCCACTACCCTCCCCTAACCATCTTAAGCAACATAGACCTTCAAGCCGACAGCTCCTACCACCATTCTCAAACCTCCACGCATCTCGCTCCATAGTCACAGGATAGTAGGTTACTGACATATTTCCACCCTCTCACACCACAACCTTTCTTGTGACAGGTCTTGTCCAACCCCCACACAGCGGTGGTGAAGTGCACCAGACCGGACCCTGCGGGCTGGAAGCTCTCGCTGCGCTGTACACTACCAATTTCCACTTTATACAGAGACAGTTGGACTGTTCAGTCCCATAGCTGCCTCATCGGTCCCCCTTTCGCGCCATATACACCTCACTTCTGCACTCCGACAATAACCACTAGGGCGCACCTCCCCTGTACCTGATCCCCTGGTACATTACCCCACCCCGACCCCGACGGAGGTCATGGACCACACTGAGTCACCCACTGCCCAGAACCCACCATACTCAGCACTCAATCTGCGTTCTTTGAATATACGCGGCCTAAACACTCCGGAAAAACGTTCCCTTCTACTCGCCTCTCTGCACAAATCTAAAACCCACATCGCACTCATCCAAGAAACACACTTTAGAACAGACGCGATTCCCAACCTACAGAACAAAAACTTCCCAAAAGTATACCATGCAACCAATAAAGAAGCTAAATCGAAAGGGGTAAGCATCCTTATTTCGAAGCACTGCCCTTTCATCGTGACGGATGTACAACAGGACCCTCTGGGTAGATTCCTTTTCATTAAGGGTACTCTACACAATACCACATTTACCATTGCAAATCTATACGCTCCAAATACACAACAGGTGTCCTTTTTCCGCACCACACTACAACTGCTCTTGACTTTCAGCATGGGCACGTTAATAGTCGGTGGCGACTTTAACGTCCCTCTTAATCCCTCCCTTGATACCTCCAATGGTTCCTCATCCTCCACCTTTAGGGCCCTACATGCGATCAAAACACAATTCCGCAACCTACTTCTACACGACACATGGCGTACGCTCCATCCAAATGGTAAAGATTTCACCTTCTTTTCCCCGATGCACTCCAAATACTCAAGAATAGACTACTTTTTTCTCTCCCAAAATGACCTGACTTTGCTTCAAAACTCCACAATTGAACCGATGATTCTCTCGGACCACAACCCCATCAATATGACCCTACATGTTCCCACTGTGGGATCCCGTTCTCGCATTTGGCGTCTAGACAACTCCCTCCTCACTGACGCAGGAGTCGCACATACCATTTCCCAACACCTTAGCACTTACTTTGCAGAAAACGGACAGGGCGAATCACCCCCTGAAGTAGTCTGGGCTGCACATAAATGCGTCATAAGAGGTACTTTTCTGTCCCAAGCCGCGATCAGAAACAGACTAAAAAGAGCGGAATTGGAGGGACTGACTGACCGCATCTCCAAACTGGAACGGAAACATAAAGCTTCTCTAGCCTCTGACGCTCTAGCTGAATTGACACAACTGAGAAATGAACTCTTGGAGATTTTGCACAAAAACATTAAGCGCAAATATATGCTCACGCAAAAATGTTTCTATGAGTTCGGCAATAAGTCAGGGAAACTGTTGGCCAGAGCGCTACAGGCTAAAAAAGCAGCTCACACTATACACTCAATCATAGACCCTTCGGGTAAAACACTGGCCTCGTCCGAGGACATAGCGAAACAATTTGTTTGTTACTTTACGGACCTGTACAACCTCCGCACCCCCCAGACGTCGCAAGACCCAGAGGTCAGGAAAGCAGCAATTCATTCCTTTCTCACTAGATACTCACCTCCACCTCTCACGACTGTCGAGGCTGCATCTCTAGACGCCCCCTTGACGAAGGAAGAGATATTACTAGCGTTAAAGCACATGAAACCAGGCAAAAGCCCTGGTCCCGACGGACTGACGGTCGGCTACTACAAGGCCTTCCCGGAAATACTGACGCCTCACTTAGTCGAGGCATTTAACAGTTTTTTGTCCACCAACATAGCTTCCAAAGATATACTTGAGGCCCACATTACCCTCATTCCAAAAACAGGGAAAGATGACAAGATAATCTCTAACTACCGTCCCATCTCCCTACTAAATGCAAACGTCAAATTGTACGCCAAAGCCATAGCCAACCGTTCACTGCCCTTGATTCCCAATTTAATTTCCACAGATCAGGTAGGTTTTGTTCCCGGACGAGAGGCAAGGGACAACACAACCAAAGCTCTAAATGTACACCATTGGCTAACCTCCACTTCCACTCGGGGCTTCTTTCTATCCTTGGACACGGAGAAGGCCTTCGACAGGGTGGCTTGGGACTTCATGGAAGCTACCCTAAGCTTTATAGGTCTTCCCCCACAGATGATCAAATTGATTGTAGCCCTCTACTCCTCCCCCTGTGCCAGGGTAAGAGTGAATGGCGGCCTGTCGGAGGCCTTCTCCGTGTCCAACGGTACTAGACAAGGTTGCCCCTTGTCCCCCCTGATTTTTATACTAACGATGGAACCCTTGCTTCGCAGACTTAGAGATAACCCAGATATTAAAGGCATTGACATCAATCGAAAACATTACAAAGTAGCGGCGTACGCAGATGACGTTCTCCTCTTCCTTTCTGAACCCATCACTACCATCCCGAATCTGCTTAAAGACTTTGCACTCTTCAAATCTTTATCAAATTTACAAATTAACTTTTCCAAATCCAAAGCCCTCAACATAATACTGTCCGATGACACAGTAGCACAGTGCAAACATAATTTTCCTTTTGCCTGGGAAGCACAAGCAATAACCTACCTTGGCATCAAAATCCCCACCAAACTGGCAGACTTATTTAGGCTAAACTTCCTTCCAATCCTCCACACCATTCAGACCGACCTGCAGAAGTGGCAAGTAGGGCCGTTCTCTTGGTTCGGAAGGATTGCTATTCTGAAAATGAATATACTACCCAGGTTACTATATCTTCTCCAGGCCATTCCCATACTCCTTCCACCTTCCTTCTTCTCTTCCTACAAAAAGATATGTAGGAAATTCATCTGGTTCGCCAAACAGCCCAGACTGAACTGGCACAGACTGACGTCTCCTAAACTGCGGGGAGGCTTACAGGTACCGGACATACAGACCTACTACCGGGTGTGCCATTTAGCCCGAATTGTGGACTGGCACTTACACGACAAAAACAAAGAGTGGGTACATATTGAAAACGCATTCACCTCGATTCTGCTAAGACTCCTGCCCTGGCTGAACCCAAAACGAGTGCCGAAAGAAGCCACGGCAAATCCCATAATTAACTCCACCCTACTGAACTTCAAAGCGGCATGCAAAGTGCTCCAGATCCGACCTACACCAGGCCCAATGACCCCTGTAGAAGACAATCCGGATTTTACGCCGGGTGTGTCTTTACGCCACCCACTGAATGACCCCCATAGACCCCATCTCAGAGTGCAACAATTGTTTCATCAAGGAAACCTCATGTCACACCAGGCCATGTCCGACAATTTCCCAGAATTGCATATCCCTTTCTACAAATACCTCCAGATTCATCACTTCCTTCATAGTCTCCAACACGAAACAGACCTACGTAGGGAACTCGCTCCTTTCGAACTCATATGCATTAGTCCTGAACCTCAAAGACACCTCATCTCAACCATCCATGCTCTTTTCTATCCACCTCACGACATCAAGGAAGACAAATTGATCAGACAATGGGAAACTGATTTGAATCTCTCCCTTACCCCTGATGAGTGGAAAAACATACACAACCACATTCACAAAGGCTCAATCAATGTAGCGACACAAGAATGCAGATACAAAATATTTACAAAATGGTACAGGACCCCGGACAAAATTAATAAATTTCTACCGACCATATCTCCTAAATGCTGGAGATGTAACGCAGCCAGAGGCACTCTCCTACACATTTGGTGGGAATGCCCTCTCATCCAAACATATTGGTCTGAAATCCACCGCTTAATCACACATATAACGACTTTTACTCCGGATTATACTCCGGCTCAATTCCTACTCCATCACACCTCCATTCCTCAACGTGTATACAAGAAATCGCTAGTTCTACATCTCATCAATGCAGCAAATCTGTGCATCCCAGTCCATTGGAGAAGCACGTCCCCTCCCTCGATCCCAGAATGGATCCGGAGAGTGGACAGACTCGCCGAGATAGAAAATCTCATACACCAATCTTCTGACACCCCATCTAAATACAGGGAAATTTGGGCTTGCTGGGCCCATTTTAAAGAATCGCAACAGACGCCTACCCCAAACGGGCGGTCACCCACTGACTCTGCAGGCAATGAAAGGCCATGCACAACTGAGCACATAAACAAATAAATTTATATATACCCAACCCTGACCCTCCGTCTCCCTAATGTCCCCCTCTCCCACACCTACAATCCCCAATTGTACTTATACAGGTTGTCTCATCTCATCCTAGGAAATTCCCCGGTTAGACGAGAACCCTATCTCTACAAGCACACCGAACCGACATTCCTACCCAGAAGACGCTTGTATACACCCTCTCTGGGCACAGGTAGATCCCATTAGGGGTGCCCAGGACTGAGGGTTGAACTACCACGGTCGACAAAGCTATACACGACTCTTTTTCATTACTGATCTCCTACTCTGACTAAGACATGGATTGTTTATAACCTCCACGATTTCTGTCCTACAGGTTGCTTATTTCTGCCTCAACAACCTCTCTTGTGTGATGTAATCTTGTTCACTCTTCAAGATGCATGTTGACTCTGCCTAACACACTTCCTTATATTACAACAGTTGATGTACCGAACTTTTTGTATATGTGAAAACTTAATAAAATATTAAAAAAAAAAAAAAAAACATAGGCAAATTATAAGTCTATTTTAGTTATCCAACTACATAATCTTAACTATGATCTATTATACATGTACGAAGGGTGACCAAGTAAGAGAAACTTGGGTTTAGAGAGAAACAGAAGAGAAACCTAGAAAAGAGGTAGAGACAGATTAAGCTAGAAAAGGGTTAACGACAATGTGTGCATCTGGGATTTACACAGATTATTCCTCAGTGTGGAGGTTTACAAGGGTTGATGAATACATGTGCTCTACCATTCCCACACTGTTTCAAATGTTTTAGAAGTGTCCATGAGAATGTTGACTGTCTTTTCCTGTACCATAATCCAAGAAATCTTTCACTTAGCTTCTTCCACCAACACCGACGGTTGCTTTCAAGCTCGGGCCAAAGTCATTTTGGCTCCTAGCAGTATAAAGTGAATGAGTTTTAGGAGATGGTTCGAGCATTCAGGTGGCTTACTGTTCAGCAAGGCAATTTCTGGGGTTTTGGGGATTGCAAGGACAGTGACCTTGTGCAGCAAACAAAAGATTTTGCTTGAAAAACCCCTAATGCACGGGCATTCCCACCAAGTATGAGATAGAGTACCAACATGGCCACAACTCCTAAAGCCCTTAGTATTGAGTACTGACATATACATCCAAGGGATCATGTTTTTGTATGATCGACATTACTTTATGGTTTTCAAAAGCCCCATGTATATGTGCTCCCTCATATCCGCTCTCCAGAAAAAAATATATTAAAATTTCTCACTCTCTACAATAATCTTAAACTCTGGTGCATGTCCATCTTTACCATCTTTACCCTACAGTACTAACCCTTTAGAACATTGCAAATCCATCTTGGGTGGTGCCTCCTCTTTTCCTGTCAATATGTCTTTTCTGATCTGGGTTTGAAATGCATTTTTAATATTACACCATTCTCCTGGTAGCTCAACTCTAAAGCCAGTTTTATATGGATTGAAATTTGACTGGTTCAGCAGTCTATGTTCAGCGGTCTATGTTCAATCCAAGTATGGGCAGTGAGTTTGTACAGAAGTCAATCTACCAACAGACTTTGTACAACCGCCCTGTCAGATTTTCACCACTAGATTAATACTGCAGTCTATAGTCTGCAACACTGATAAGTGTATTCTGATGGTGCAGAAGTCTCCCCACTGTCAGAATACAAAGTCTCAATGGGGGGATTCCTTCATCCACCTTGAATGTGTGGATGAGGTTAGACTCATCTATGAGCTGCTTATGTCTAAAAAGACAAAACATGTTTTATCTACCATATGTGTACATTTAGTGTAAAAAAAAGTGGCTTATACAAAATAGAAATAACTTCTTGAATTCATTCCCACCACCATCCCAGATGATCAATGTGTCATCAATGTACCTGTGGATTAGGAAATCTCCCTCCACAGTTTACTCTGATCTTTTCCTCACAGAATGGAATGACATCCTCTCTAAATGTTCGTTTGACTTAATGCGTTTGATTTCACCATATGAAGAGAAACTTCTTGTAGATGTCAACCAGAACATAGTCTCTTTGAAGGAGAGTGTTTTGCAATATCGATCGCTCTCCCTATATGATGATCTTACTACCGATCTTCAGCTCAAAATCTCTAGCTTAGAGACTGAGATAATGGAGATCAAGAGATCCAAATATCTACGGGACTTAAAAGATTATGAGGATGGGACTGTTTACAAACATACAAAAAATAAGATTCCCTCACTCTATTCTTAAAAAGAGACCGGGATCAGGAGGCGACAGAAGGGTTAATTTCAGCTCACCGGAGGATACACAGTCAGAATTTTCTGACACTGCTGAACAGCAGTCTCCTGTCTCCTCATAAGGTTCAGTCAGCTCAGTTTTTTCCAGAGAGGTGCCATTACAGCAGCCTGCAATAAATCCTCAAACAACAACATAGCTGACCTGATCAAAGAGGAAAAAGAGGGCGAGGCAGGGGTCATCATACAAACACCACAGGCTATAGAAGATATCCAAGGAAAGCCAAGAAGACACAGAACTAGGTACAGACTTTTCTAACAATGTATTGAATCTGTCAGGCATTGTATTACCCCAGCATGAACTTTCTGTTTTGTCTAAGGGCTTGTCTTTTGTCCCTAGTACACATTTTTGTCTTTTTTCCACCGTACTGGATATCAATCGTTTTGTAAGAAATCTAATGCTTAGGAAACATTTCAAGGATATACCTTCTGACAGCAAATCCACAGTGTGTCACAATATTCAAAATGAGACCACCTCTTTCAGATTTGATTATTTAGTAGCAAGGTCTGCATTGGAGAGTCTGCAAGCAGAATCAGAGGGAGGATCTTTTGGTATACAGGAATCAAACATTAATATAGGGGATAAATATTTTTACCCTGTTCAAAACAGAAATGATATTGTGGATTTGTTTCAGAATATTGTGGAATCAGAATTGGTTAAATTGAAGGAATTGTGTCAACAAGACAATAATAGAAATTAAATTAATTTGACCAAGCAATAAACCACAGCCTTAAAAGCCTTGAAAATGAGATCTGACATAGTGATTCGCCAGGCAGACAAAGGGGGTACTGTAGTGATCCTAGATACTGCTAGTTACAAACAGGAAGCACTCAGGCAGCTGGAAGATCACATATCGCCTCCTCAGTTCTGATCCCACAGCAACTATACAACAAAAATGGTTACACTTGATGAAGGTAAGGAGATGGGTGTTTTATCTCATGGTCGCACATCCCATTACTCTGGTTCTTCACCATCTCCCCAAAGTGCGTAAAGTGCACAAACAAGACTGTCCAGTGAGGGCCGATCCTAGGGTCACAGGTGCCTGGGTGCAGAAATATTTCTAGCGCCCCCAAATGGGTGTGGTAATTTTACTAACTCCTCCCCTTTACAAATATTTCCATGGCAATGACTCAACCACAGAGGTGCTCCCCCATGAAGTCTTCATTACCCTGGGATCCTTACATGATCTCTTAACAATAAACAAAATACAGAAAGAGAAACAAGTGTACTTTATTGGGACCTGGAGGGGGGCCTCTCTTTTGGAGACAGAGAGCGCTTCTGTTAGAGAGTCTGTTATAAAGAGCCCCCAGAAATACTGCAGACATGATACAGGAGATGGTCAGAGACTGCAGACATAGTACAGGAGATGGTCAGAGACTGCAGACATGATACAGTAGATGGTCAGAGACTGCAAACATAGTACAGGAGACGGTCAGAGACTGCAGACATAGTACAGGAGACGGTCAGAGACTGCAGACATGATACAGGAGATGGTCAGAGACTACAGAAAAAGTACAGGAGATGATCAGAGACTGCAGACATAGTACAGGAGATGGTCAGAGACTGGAGACATGATACAGGAGATGGTCAGAGACTGCAGACATAGTACAGGAGATGGTCAGAGACTGCAGACATAGTACAGGAGATGGTCAGAGATTGCAGACATGATACAGGAGATGGTCAGAGACTGCAGACATAGTACAGGAGATGGCCAGAGACTGCAGGCATAGTACAGGAGATGGCCAGAGACTGTAGACATAGTACAGAAGATGGTCAGAAACTGCAGACATAATACAGAAGATGGTCAAAGACTGCAGACATAGTACAGGAGATGGTCAGAGACTGCAGACATAATACAGGAGATGGCCCATTAGGCCCCTTTCACACTGGAGGCATTTTTCAGGCGCTTTAGCGTTAAAAATAGTGCTTGAAAAAAGCCTTATCTGCAATCCTGAATGCTTTCACACTGGAGCAGAGCACTGGCATGACATCCAAAAAATTCTTGCATGTAGCTTCTGTGAGGCACTTTAGGAGCGATGTATACACCGTTCCTAAAGTGCCCCTACCCATTGAAATCAATGGGCAGTGCCTGCAAAGCACCTCGGCAGTTGCGCCTTTGAACCCTTTAGTGGGGGTTAAATGTACCTCTAAAGCGACGGTAAGACGCTAATTGTCAGCTCCTATCTCGCCACAGTGACTCACCTGTTGATGATCCTGCTTGTTGGTCCTGCCTACTTAAGCTGTCCAGTCCCGATGATCTCTGCCTTTGCCTTTTTCACATCTCTAGAGATGCTCTCCTGTGTTACTATTAAAGACTTACTCGGCTGACATTCCTTCTGGCTCCCTGACGTTTTGGCTTGTCTGACTATCCGTTCTGGTTCATAAACTCTGGCTATGTTTTGACTACGTTTACTCTGTTTACTTTTTTTTTATTATTATTAAACAAGTGTGATTTAGCTGTACTTCTGTCTCAGTCTGATTCATGGTTTCTGACAGTAGGTGAAGGCCATGAATTCAGAAGATGCAGTCAATCCACTTGTTGGTAATATTTTTTCCAGATTGGATGAGCAGGATCATCGCATGGATCTGCTTGCCATGGTGTTACAAATGCTCCTGAGTCACACAGCTCACCTAGAATCTCCCATTGTGGCTGCTCCGGTACAACCTGTGTTGCAGACCATCCCTGCTGCTGCTCCAGTCTCTGTGCAGGCACCCGCCTCGAGTATTACCTCTATAAGAGGTATGTCTAGTTCCGCTCTGCTTCCCAAGTGATTTGGGGGTGATCCAGTCCAATGCAGAGGGTTTCTCAACCAGGTTGAAATATACTTTGAGATGCTGCCCCAGGCGTTTCCCAACAATTCTGGTGGCCTAGCTGCCTGTTCCGTGTGTGCTCAGAGTAAGACTCCATGACACCTTCCAGTGGGTCTCCTACAACCCACACCAAATGGAGAGAGATCCTGGACCCACCTGTCTATGGATTTCATTATGGAGTTACCCAACTCCCAGGGCAACACAGTTATCCTTATGGTGGTTGACCGGTTCTCGAAAATGTCTCATTGTATTCCACTTAAGAAATTGCCCACTTCTAAGGAACTGGCTTCCATTTTTGCTCTGGGGATCTTTTGCTTACATGGGCTACCCAAGGTGATTGTCTCGGACAGGGGTCAGTTTGTGTCCTGGTTCTGGCGAGCCTTTTGTGCGCAGTTGGGAATTCAGCTTGCTTTCTCCTATGCGTATCACCCGCAGTCTAATGGGGCTGCAGAATGAGCCAATTAGTCCTTGGAGCAATTCCTACATTGCTATATTTCTGACCATCATAACAACTGGTCAGACCTCTTACCGTGGGCAGAGTTTGCTCACAATAGTGCCTTGAATTCTGCTTCCCAATTGTCACTGTTTTTGTTATTGTGCTAAACGCAATTTCTCATAGGGGGAATTTCTATGTGGGTCACAGAGTTCCCGTCTGTCGAGACTAGAGATTATGGTTTGGGTGTTTGTGTATCATTGCATCATATAAAGAGAGGAGGGGGAATGATGGTAAAAATAGAGGGGTCAAGGCAGTAAAGTATGTAGATATTGAGAAGGAGACATTCCACTTAGGTCAGACAGATGTGATGGTAGAGTCCTCTGCTGCCCACGGAATAAATTCCTCCAATAAATTGCTCCTCTTTACCAGATTCCTGCGACAACATTCGTTCCAAGTTATTGATTCAGTCCACTTCAATTGCCCATTCCCCCAGGGAAGGCATGTCCGTCAACATCCAGTGTCTGGGCAGAACCGTTCTAGCTGCTGTCAGAAAGTGACACAGAATGTACTTTTTGACCGATATGAGCAGTCCGGGAAGCATAGATAGCAAAACTACCTCAGGAGAGGGTGTAAGCGAGGTTGCCATGAGTCTACAGTACAGGTTGAGGATCATTTTCCAGAACCTCCACATAGGGGGGCATTCCCACAGATTGTGGAGTACAGTTCCCTTGGCTGACAAGCAGTGCCAACAGGTATCCAGGAGTGCCGGGTTTATCCAGTGTAAAGTCGAGGGGTATCTGTACCAACAGGTCAACAACTTGAACCCTTTTTCTTGAGCTTTGGGGGCTAAGGATATTTTGTGAGTCAGAATGAAGCATTTTTGCCAGTCAACAGGTAAAACGGAGTGGCCCAAGTCTACCTTCCAGGCCTGTGTGTATAGGGGGGAGGTCGGGATTAGAAACCATGTGTATGAGAGAGTAGAGTTTAGAGACCACATGCGTGGGGGGGTCAGCCTGAAGCAGCATGTTCTCCAAGTCGTTAAATCAGTAAGTATATCAGGCAAGGATGGGAAGGTGTGAATGTAGGATATCACTTGTTGCCTCTGCAGCCAATGTGTCGAGGTATGAAGAGATGGGCCAGAGGGAACGTCTTTCATCAGAGAAGAGTCTCAACGAAAGACTTGGGCAAGTCGTCTGTGGTCCTCCTTACTCCAAGGTCCAAAACTCTCCCCCTATAATGCCGGTGGAAAAGCCGGAGACCCAAACAGAGGTGTCATGGGTCCCTTTAGTGGGGCTAAGGTCTTGGAGGAATTCATTCGGATCCATATTTGTATAGTTTGTTGGGTGACATCGCCAAGGGGCAACCCCCCTTAAGGAATTCAGCAGGCGTCCATGGCAAAGCGCGGAGATCCATTGGATTCAGATTTGTACCCATAATTTGGTGGAGGAATGGTGAAACCAGTCAAGTATATGAGTGAGTACTGCTGCTCTATAGTATATAGAGGCATCTGGAGCTCCAGCTCCACCCGAATCTTGGGGAGCGATAGAGATTCATAGCATATCCGAGGCTGAGCCCCCCTCCAGAGAAAGGAGGAACACAGTTGTTTGAGCTTCTTAAAGAATGAGGAGGGTATGGAAATAGGAATTGTCTGGAACAAATAAAGAAACCGAGGGAGAACGTCCATTTTTAGAGCATTCACCCTAGCCATGATAGGTGTGTTTTTGTGTAGTTTGAGAGATCCGTCTTGGTTCTAAGCAAGAGAGGAGCGAAGTTCATGGACAAACGGGAACCAAATAGGACCCTTCTGTGGGTATTTGGATTCCGAGGTAACAGATGGAAGTGGAACCTTTTTTAAAGGGAAACTTAGTGGAGACTTGGCGGAGGACCTTCTGGGACTGCAAGATATTCAGCATTTCTGACTTAGTATAATTCACTTTAAAGTTGCTCAGCTTCCCAAACCTCATGAATTCCTCCATTATGTGTGGTAAGGATAGATGGGGTTGGGTCACAAACATTAATAGGTCATCTGCAAAGAGAGCCAGTTTGGAATGAATGGGTCCTACTGATACACCTGAGATGTTGGGATTATTGCCAGGTGTTCCATGACAAGGACATAGAGGAGGGGAGATAGAGGACAGCCTTGTCATGTCCCATTATGGATAGAAAATGTGGGGGACAATGAGCCATTCACCTGAATTCTAGCGGAAGGAGAGGAGTATAGGAACATAATTCGGGATAACATATTGGGGCCCAGACCTATCTGTACCAGAGACATCTGGAGGAATTGCCAGTCGACCCAATCAAATGCTTTTTCCACACCGACTGTCAAAAGGCATAGAGGGACGTTATGGGTGCGAGCATAGTCAGTAAGAAGCAGGTTTTTCAAGGGTGTTGTCCCTTGCCTCGCGACCACTTACAAAACCCACCTGATCCAGGTGCATGAGGCGGCGGAGCAGCGGCTGCAATCTATTAGCTAGAATTTTGGCATATATTTTTAAGTCTACTCCAATTAACGATATGGGTCTATAATTACCTCACAAAGTTCGGTCCTTATCTGGTTTTGGGATAATGGCATTGTGGGCTTCAAGCGTTTGTGGGGGAAATGCCGAGCCTTCCGATAAGGAGTTGAACACCTTAGCTAAGAAGGGGGTCAGTAGGGGAGCAAATATTTTGTAGAAATTAGGAGTGAACCATCGGGACCTGGGCTTTTACCAGATGGAGTGGCCGCTATTGCTCCTATGACCTCGTCTGCTGTAACTACCTGCTCCAGCTCATCTACAGTATCGCCATCCAATGTAGGGAGCACTGTTTCCTCAATATAAGACTGTCTATCAGTCTCAGGAGTAAGGGGGGACTAGAAGAGACGCCGGGCAGTAAATTGTACAGTGATTGGTAGAAATCTCAGAATGTTTGTGAAATCTTAGAGGGCTCACTGATCATTTCCCCAGCCCAAATGTGGGGTATAAATGTGGAAGACGTGCTCGGGTGGAGGGAGCGAGCCATAGGTCTGCCGCATTTATCTTGGAATCGGTACAGATGAAGGGCACGTCTGTGCGCATAGGTATGAGCTGAAGCCTCATATAATTCTTTGAGTTGGGATCGAGCTGTTGAGACCTCTGTAAGGGTCACCACTGTTGGGGCTCGTTTATGTTGGGTTTCAAGGTCACAAAGCTTTTGCATTGCTGGCGTTATTGTGGCTGATAATGCCTTTTTCAAGCGGGACCCCATCTGAATAAAGATTTCCCGCAGGACAGATTTAAGCGCCTCCCACTGTAATGCCCTGTACACACAATCGGACTTTCTGACAACAAAACCGTGGATTTTTGTTTGAAGGATGTTGGCTCCAACTTGTCTTGCATACACACGGTCACACAAATGTTGGCCAACAATTAGGAACGTAGTGACGTACAAGACGTAGGTGATATCTCCATTCCAAATACTAGTTTTACAAGACCGAGCGCTTCCAGCTTGTACTGGATTTCGAGCATGCGTGGACTTTTGTCCGACGGACTTGTGTACACATGATCGGAAAGTCTGACAACAAACATTTGTTGGCAGAAAATTTGAGAACCTGCTAGCCAACATTTGTGGGCGGAAAGTCCGACAACAAATATTCGATGGAGCATACACACGGTCGGACTTTCTGCCAACAAACTCACATCCAACATTTGTTGTTGGAAATTCCCATTGTGTGTACGCGGCATAAGGGTAGCGTCCGAGGCATGATCTGCTAAGAAATTAGAAATGGTTTCCAAAACCCTGTGGGAACAGTCAGGGTTCGTGAGAAGTGAGTCATTTAGCCTGCACGTCCATTCCCTCACCGGAGTGGAAGGGAGTGATAGTGTCAGATAGGTTAGTGGCCAGACCAAACCATAGAGTCTATCTCGCAATCGTGTGACCAATCCAAACAGCTATGATCAATAAAAAAATAGTCGATATGACTATAGGAGTGATGAACCTGTGAGAAATGAGTATAGTTGCGAGCTTTCAGAAACAGAACCCGCCAAATGTCGATTAGGTGAAGGTCGTAAATAGCCCGTTTGAATGTCCTCAGCTTAGTAAAGGAGATGGATGAGCGAGAGGTTGATGAATCTAGAAGCGGATCCAAGGAAGCATTAAAATCCCTGCTTAAGATTAGTTTACCTTCTGTGAAGTCCAACAAGAGCCTCATGTACCGCAGAGCAGACGATATTTGATTAGTATTTGGTAGGTACAGGTTGACGATAGTGAATTTCATACCCCTTAGAGAGAACTTCACAAACACATACCTTCCCAGAGGGTCCGAGAGCTGGTCTATCAGCTCAATCGGAAGCGCTTTGTGGAAGGCAACAGAAATGCCTTTATTTTTCAGAGAAAGGTTTGTACTGTGGAACCATCTGTTAAAGTACCTGTTGGAGCAGGAAGGGGTGGCGTTCATGTGGAAATAAGTTTCCTATAACAGTAACACATTGACCTGTTGTTTATGCATTTGGTAGAGGATTTGCCCCTTTTGGATGCAATATTGAGGCCATTTACATTGTAGGAGCAAAATTTCAGGCGAGTTCGAGATAGTACTGTATGGGCCATAGTGGAATGAGAAAAAAAAAATCTGATTATAGACAGCAGAAAGAGGAAGAGGGATAGGGATGGGAAAACCTGCACTATGGCAGAAATATACCAGGACAAAAACTAGGAAGGGGGACACCTAAATAAGGAGCCGAACAAACTCTAATGCCGCGTACACACGGTTGGAATTTCTGACAATAAATGTTCGATGTGAGCTTGTTGTCAGAAAATCCAACCGTGTGTATGCTCCATCGGACATTTGCTGTCGGAATGTCCGACAACAAATGTTTGAGAGCTGGTTCTCAAATTTTCCGACAACAAAACTTGTTGTCGGAAATTCCGAGCGTGTGTACACAATTCCGACGCACAAAATTCTACGCATGCTTGGAATCAAGCAGAAGAGCCGCACTGGCTATTGAACTTAATTTTTCTCGGCTCGTCATATGTCTTGTATGTCACCGCATTCTTGATGTTTCGGAATTTCCGACAACATTTGTGTGACCATGTGTATGCAAGACAAGTTTGAGCTGTCGGAAAAAGATCCACGGTTTTGTTGTCGGAATGTCTGATCGTTTGTACGCGGCATAAGTGGTCTGCGAGGTCGGGACACCACATGAAAAATCACGTAATTAGGCAAAGTTCATGCCAAGCATATCGAGGGTGGGAGGTCGAGAAGGAGAGTCTGAGCTGTGAGCCCAGTAGCATAACAGGCATACATAGCTTAATTGAGGCACGTCAGTGTAATAAGGCATTTAAACAGTAGAACACACATCGGATCGTTTTTAAGGGAGGGTGGCGGTCTGTGTTGGCAAATAGTCCTGATCAAGATTGCCCTCTCTCCTTCACAGAGAAATTATCAATCCATGAAATAACATCATATGGGGAAGGTAATCATTTTCAACATACATTATCCTTAAACTCCAACAGGGACCCTGGAAACATAAATCTGAGTAACAATACTAAAATCAATAACAGCGTGAGTTAACATTTTAGGGTGAAACTAAGCGGTGTAGGAGAAATCGTACACAGAGAGCTATAGGTGCCCACGAGGACAGTGGCAAGGGACCGTGGACCTATCAAGTCCATCTATCTGCCACTCCGCCTATATCCAGGTGGGACATTTGCTCTAAACGCATAAGGATTGAACCAGTTCAGCAAAGTATATTAGAAGCTCAATAATTGCATAGCCAAATCAGATATTAGAAATTTTACAATCACATAGTCTCTCCCGAACCCCAGCTAGGTACAGCACAACAGCAAAGGGCAGGGAGGAGGCTTGACAATTTGTTGCAAAAATTATCGCTAGGCATAAGAGTATGGGACAGGTCATTGTGTTGCTCACAGTAACATATCCAGCTGAAAACAGTTGGAACAAAGAAGGAAGTTGTAAAGCGAGAAAAAACAAAAACAAAAAGGGGGGTTCCCAACATCGACCTGTCCAGGAGACAAGACGTACATCTGTATGTCATGTGCTCTTCCCGATGTATTTGACACTATTTTCTTAAAGGCTGTCTTTAATTTGGTTTAATTTATTCCAAATCGATCTAAACAATTATTATTAAATGACAGTACAAATCAGGCACCACGTGGGCCCTCATTTATCTGCTTTCCCCGTCCCCTTACTTTTGGCTCACACGGATGCCAGGGGCACCTAAAGGAAGGGGCGAATAATCAATAGCCCTTTTCTTGGGGGCCCTAGAGGTGTTAGTCCCTGGCATGGCTATGTTGTGGACAATCTAATTATATCTATATATTATAAATGTGTCATCTTTGTAATGATTAGTATTATTATCCATTTTTCTTTCCCTCTTTCAAGATGGCGCCTTTGGCCTCGTCTTGAAGATTTTTTCTTTTCTTTTTGTCCAGTTTTTTTCCCCCTTTCAAGATGGCACCTTCAGCTTCTACCGTCTTAATGACGTGCTCCGCTTGATCTAGTCTTCGGCGCATGGGCATTGTAGATTCTGACGCAGCTAGCGTCATGCTACGATTGCCTCCACCCTCCTTTTGTCCACACGCCCCTCAGGGCTTCCACATTATATGTCCGCATCCCGGCGGTGACGTCAGATGCTGCCGGGATAGAAGGACTATAAGAATGTGGCGTGACGCTGCCATCCTCTGTCGTAGGCTGTCTGACCAAAGGAGAGGTTATACCTCTCCCACCTTATGCCTGTCTGAACCTTCACTGTTGGTAAGTGTCCCATTTGTGGCTCTATTTGACTCCCAAATGGGCTATTCACATGGACTTTATTTGACTGGTGATTTTTGTTGTCTTTTGCCCTTTAGCTGTACCTCTATACATTCATATCTTTGGATTTCAGTCTTGCTACCTATGATCTTCTGATTGCTGGTTATGGACCTTTTTTGGCACATTGATTCAATACTGTTTTTCATCTTTGCAATGAGGATTTTTCACCTCTAGCAAAAAGTTTTTTGATTCTACTGAAGGTAACCTTTATGTAAACATGGTGTCTAGACTTTATGTCCCCTTTTTACATTAATTGTTCATTCCATCCCTTATATATATTTATTTTGTCCTTTTCATTAAGGATATACTAATTCTATGTCCTTCTGTGGCCAATTTGGACGGATGCTCTTATCTGGGAGACCTACGTGGTGCCTGTGTATTTCTGATGTTATTCATCGGCAATATTTTTATCCAATATAATTCACATTTGACCTTTGGCAGCCTGGTAAGATTATAAATTTTGATTGATTGATGTGTTGTTTGATTGATTTTTTTGACTTTCCTGATTTTTTCAGTGTGTTATAAGTTCATGTATGACATGGTATCCATATAAACATATCTTCATGCTGTTTAATTGTAAATCTTATTAAGTAATATGATATCTCATCCATGTTCCTTCTCTTATTATTTTTAGTACTCCTTAATAGGGATGAGCCGAACACCCCCCTGTTCGGTTCGCACCAGAACATGCGAACAGGAAAAAAGTTTGTTCGAACATGCGAACACCGTTAAAGTCTATGGGACACGAACATGAATAATCAAAAGTGCTAATTTTAAAGGCTTATATGAAAGTTATTGTCATAAAAAGTGTTTGGGGACCTGGGTCCTGCCCCAGGGGACATGGATCAATGCAAAAAAAAGTTTTAAAAACGGCCGTTTTTTCAGGAGCAGTGATTTTAATAATGCTTAAAGTCAAACAATAAAAGTGTAATATCCCTTTAAATTTCGTACCTGGGGGGTGTCTATAGTATGCCTGTAAAGGGGCGCATGTTTCCTGTGTTTAGAACAGTCTGACAGCAAAATGACATTTTGAAGGAAAAAACTCATTTAAAACTACTCGCGGCTATTGCATTGCCGACAATACACATAGAAGTTCATTGATAAAAACGGCATGGGAATTCCCCAAAGGGGAACCCCGAACCAAAATTAAAAAAAAAAATGACGTGGGAGTCCTCCTAAATTCCATACCAGACCCTTCAGGTCTGGTATGGATATTAAGGGGAACCCCGGCCAAAATTAAAAAAAAAAATGACGTGGGGTTCCCCCTAAATTCCATACCAGACCCTTCAGGTCTGGTATGGATTTTAAGGGGAACCCCGCGCCAAAAAAAAAAAAAACACGGCGTGGGGTCCCCCCAAAAATCCATACCAGACCCTTATCCGAGCACGCAACCTGGCAGGCCGCAGGAAAAGAGGGGGGGACGAGAGTGCGGCCCCCCCTCCCTCCTGAACCGTACCAGGCCACATGCCCTCAACATTGGGAGGGTGCTTTGGGGTAGCCCCCCAAAACACCTTGTCCCCATGTTGATGAGGACAAGGGCCTCATCCCCACAACCCTGGCCGGTGGTTGTGGGGGTCTGCGGGCGGGGGGCTTATCGGAATCTGGAAGCCCCCTTTAACAAGGTGACCCCCAGATCCCGGCCCCCCCCTGTGTGAAATGGTAAGGGGGTACATAAGTACCCCTACCATTTCACGAAGAAAGTGTCAAAAATGTTAAAAATGACAAGAGACAGTTTTTGACAATTCCTTTATTTAAATGCTTCTTCTTTCTTCTATCTTCCTTCATCTTCTGGTTCTTCTGGTTCTTCTGGCTCTTCTGGTTCTTCCTCCGGCGTTCTCGTCCAGCATCTCCTCCGCGGCGTCTTCTGTCTTCTTCTCCTCGGGCCGCTCCGCACCCATGGCATGGGGGGGAGGCTCCCGCTCTTCTCTTCTTCTTTTCTTCTCTTCTTCTCTTCTTCTTTTCTTCTTTTCTTCTCCGGGCCGCTCCGCAATCCATGCTGGCATGGAGGGAGGCTCCCGCTGTGTGACGGCGCTCCTCGTCTGACAGTTCTTAAATAACGGGGGGGGCGGGGCCACACGGTGACCCCGCCCCCCTCTGACGCACGGTGACTTGACGGGACTTCCCTGTGGCATTCCCCGTGACGTCACAGGGAAGTCCCGTCAAGTCACCGTGCGTCAGAGGGGGGCGGGGTCACCGGGTGGCCCCGCCCCCCCCGTTATTTAAGAACTGTCAGACGAGGAGCGCCGTCACACAGCGGGAGCCTCCCTCCATGCCAGCATGGATTGCGGAGCGGCCCGGAGAAGAAAAGAAGAAAAGAAGAAGAGAAGAAGAGAAGAAAAGAAGAAGAGAAGAGCGGGAGCCTCCCCCCATGCCATGGGTGCGGAGCGGCCCGAGGAGAAGAAGATAGAAGACGCCGCGGAGGAGATGCTGGACGAGAACGCCGGAGGAAGAACCAGAAGAGCCAGAAGAACCAGAAGAACCAGAAGATGAAAGAAGAAGCATTTAAATAAAGGAATTGTCAAAAACTGTCTCTTGTCATTTTTAACATTTTTGACACTTTCATCGTGAAATGGTAGGGGTACTTATGTACCCCCTTACCATTTCACACAGGGGGGGGGCCGGGATCTGGGGGTCACCTTGTTAAAGGGGGCTTCCAGATTCCGATAAGCCCTCCGCCCGCAGACCCCCACAACCACCGGCCAGGGTTGTGGGGATGAGGCCCTTGTCCTCATCAACATGGGGACAAGGTGTTTTGGGGGGCTACCCCAAAGCACCCTCCCAATGTTGAGGGCATGTGGCCTGGTACGGTTCAGGAGGGAGGGGGGGCCGCACTCTCGTCCCCCCCTCTTTTCCTGCGGCCTGCCAGGTTGCGTGCTCGGATAAGGGTCTGGTATGGATTTTTGGGGGGACCCCACGCCGTTTTTTTTTTTTTTTTTTGGCGCGGGGTTCCCCTTAAAATCCATACCAGACCTGAAGGGTCTGGTATGGAATTTAGGGGGAACCCCACGTCATTTTTTTTTTTAAATTTTGGCCGGGGTTCCCCTTAATATCCATACCAGACCTGAAGGGCCTGGTATGGAATTTAGGGGGACTCCCACGTCATTTTTTTTTTTTAATTTTGGTTCGGGGTTCCCCTTTGGGGAATTCCCATGCCGTTTTTATCAATGAACTTCTATGTGTATTGTCGGCAATGCAATAGCCGCGAGTAGTTTTAAATGAGTTTTTTCCTTCAAAATGTCATTTTGCTGTCAGACTGTTCTAAACACAGGAAACATGCGCCCCTTTACAGGCACACTATAGACACCCCCCAGGTACGAAATTTAAAGGGATATTACACTTTTATTGATTGACTTTAAGCATTATTAAAATCACTGCTCCTGAAAAAACGGCCGTTTTTAAAACTTTTTTTTGCATTGATCCATGTCCCCTGGGGCAGGACCCAGGTCCCCAAACACTTTTTATGACAATAACTTGCATATTAGCCTTTAAAATTAGCACTTTTGATTTCTCCCATAGACTTTTAAAGGGTGTTCCGCGGCATTCGAATTTGCCGCGAACACCCCAAATTGTTCGCTGTTCGGTGAACTTGCGAACAGCCAATGTTCGAGTCGAACATGAGTTCGACTCGAACTCGAAGCTCATCCCTACTCCTTAATATATACCAAAACTCCTGAAGAAGCTCCCAATGAGCGAGACACGTAGAGTGGTATTCTTTTGAGTGGTATATTTCTGATTGATTGCCTACCTTGGGATGTGGATATCGATATACATACATTTTTTAACTATGTTTTTTGTAATTTATATCAATTGTAATAAAATCTTTTTTATGGATAAGTCATACATGTTTATTAACCCTATTTATTACGAAATATAAGCACCTTAAAAGTCCCGGGGTTTTTTCAACCCCTTTTCCCTCTTTGTTATGTATTGGAATGGTGCTAGTTACATAAGGATTGTTGATATGGCTTTATGCAACATCTTAGAGTTGCCTTAATCTTCCAGTGAGGTAGGCTGACGCATTCTAGGGCCCAGAGAATGTGATCTGGACTGCGGATGCCTGCGTCGTTGTGGTAGGGGGTCACGTGCTTGTACCGTGGTGTGGTCATCTGATGGATCTAACCAGTTTGGTACATCAATTGGGTCTTGTTCCAGAAAGAGGAAGAAGGCTGGGAGTTGATCTGGGTCAGAAAGGACAAATTTATGTTCAGCCCTGGTCACCCTAATACTGAAGGGATGACCCCATGTGTAAGTTGCTCCGGCTTGTTGTATCTGGCCTAGCAGCGGGTGGACCATGCGACGCATGTGGAGAGTGTTGCGAGAGAGGTCGGGTAAAGATGAATTGCAGAACAGTCAAAGTCCATGGGGCCCAAACACCATGCCTTACGCATAAGTTCTTCCTTAAGGTGTAATAATGTACCCTGCAGAGGACATCACGTGGGCGGTCATTATGATCCCTCCTCGGCCCTCCTACTCTGTGCACTCGGTCCATTTTCAATGGGGGATGAAGCCTCTCTTCCCAGGACTATGTTGAGGATGGCAATGACAGAAGGTTTTAAGTCTGTTCCAGTCATGGCCTCTGGTATTCCTTGTAGCGGTATATTGTTCCTGCAGCTCCTATTTTCTTCTTTGCGCAATTGATGTTGCCGCATGCGGTGCAAGTGCTCCCTGGAGGCCCATTCGAGGGATGTGAGGTGGGCTGCAAGGTCAGTTTAAGTGTCAGTTAGAGCAGACACTGCGGTCTCAGTAGTGGAGGTCTTTGGACTCAAACTCCACCCAGAAGGCCGACAGGAGGGCCAAGGCCTCAGATCTGGATGATCCCCATGAGGCCTGAGGGGTCGTATCCACAGGGTCTGTGTCAGGGAGCGGTGCAACAGGGGTCACTGACCTGGAAACCACAGCCGGTGGGTCAGAATGCAAGGCCGGGGATCATCCAATTCCTCACTGCTGTCTGTCGCCTGTTTCGAGCAGGCGCCATCTTGTTTTTGGAAGCACGGGGATCCGACTGAGAAGTGCAGAGCAGGTACCACCGGATTGTTGCAGCTCTGTGGACTCAGCAAATCAAGAGCTGTGTGTAGACATGCTGTTCAAAGATGTGCTATGGCTGGAAGATAACCTGTCAGCTATGGGCGATCACGGGGCTCAGCAGCACATGTCTTTAGCCATCCATGGTTGGCCACGCCCCTGAGGAGTTTTTTTTCCTGGTGAGGACCACAGGTGTTAGCTGAACCTGCTGGGCAGCTCTTGTATCTGTGTATGGAGAGATCCAGGCTCAGAGGGGATAGGGAGACCAGGCGCTTATGTAAATACTGCAGCTGGGTGAAGCAAGATGGCTGCCACATGTAGCCTCTGGAGCTAGGGCCACGGCTGCAATGCACGTAACAGATGGGGGTGGATGCTTGTTAATATCCCCCACGGGGTCACAATCTGCCAGGCCGGGGCACCCCTGGGGGTAGATGGGACTTGGATCGGGCCCAGAAGAGTCAGGGAGGCCGCCAGAGTGCAGCAAGATGGCCGCCATTACTTACTATGTCATTCAGGTAGGCTTACAGGATCCACACAGGGAGAATTGCGGGTCACGGATGGCAGGCTGGATCTCTCCAGTGTCTGTTCAGTAAGAGAGCCAGGTACAGGACAGTCAGGGAGGCCTGGAGGCAGCATGGGCACAGCAGTCGGGTGGAGCAAGATGGCTGCTGCTCCCCGTGCTAAGGCCGAAGCTGCTGTCTGTCGCTCAGGCGGCTGAGGCATGAGGATCGCCGCACCAGCAGTCTCTGGAGGTGTCCTGACAGTCTGGGTCCCTGGAGGAAGCAGGGAAAGTCTCTTGGTGAAGAAGAGCCCAACGTATACTCCAGAACAGCAGGAGCTCTTCCCAGGTATGTCTGCTCAGACCTTCGTTTGGCCACGTCCCCTTACTATTACATTTTTAAGCTTTAATTTCAGATAGGATCACAAGCATCATGGCACCATTATCAAATATAATATAATTCTATTTCAATGCTTTGGTTTTCACAGCAGGCCATTTAGAATTATTGGAGGCACCTGCACACAGCTCCAGCCACATACAAAAAAACACTGATTCACACTGTACAGGCCCCTTGATTTCTAGTGGCGGCTCCCAAGCTGGGGGGGGGGGGGGCAGGTAGGCATGATTTCTAACAGCAGTCCTGCAACTCCTGCTACTCTTTTCACTTTTACATATTCTGTAAGCATGATGGAATCATACAAATGAGTCGTTTCACTTTCTGAGAGGTCTCTAGGCATTGAAAACATTTGATCATGTCTCTACATCTTTCTTTTTCTTTATCAGATGACACTGACTATTGGAACTGATTGTGACTAGTTTCCATTTTTTCATTCACTAGATCTTCAACAAATTCTGCTAGTCTGTTAATTATTTCTTTCACCAATAAAACAATTGTGGCATGTTATAGAGTGGTGCAACAATAGAACAGATGCATACTGCCCTTCAGTATCATACACAGCCCTGCCAATTCAGCAGGGGGGCCCGGAGTCTGAGAGGGGAATGCCAACTTCTGGGCTCCCCACTCTGCAGCAATAAAAAGAACACACTTTTTAACAAATGGGGCTCAGGGCCCCATTTAGTCACTTCCGGGTGCAGGTGGAGTAATCTACTGTAATCGACTATTTAATTGTCGGCAACCATAGCACTGCAGATTACTCTGCCTACACCCGAAAGTCATTAAATTGTTCCCTTTCTCCTGGCTGAACAAACAGAGCAAGGGAGCAGAAAGGGGTTTATTTAATTACTTTAGGATGCGGGTGGAACAATCTGGAGTGCTACGTTCCCCAATTATTAAACAAAGTCCTGGCCTGTCCTGGCACATTGATATAGAAGAGACCGGGACTTTAATTTAATCATTAGAAACTATGGTGCTGCAGATTACTTTACCTGCTATCAAAAGTCAATAAACAGTCATTTTCCTTCCCCTGGTCCCGCACTGAACAAAAGGGGTCTGGAGAAGTTTTTTTTTTAATTGTGCAGACTTGGCTCCTTCAGGACTGTTCACATGTGGTGCTCTTCAGAGAGTATTTTACAGAGGTGAGAATGTGTTGTATTGTCTTCTCATCATCTTTTTTGAAATCTTGATCACCACACTAGTGTGCTACAGCCACAGGCAATACAATTACTAAGTGGGTTTATCTATGGAGTTTTCTTTTACCCTAAGAAATGCCTTGATTTAGAGATGTACTAATGGAATGGTGGATAGCAGCAGCTTTGAGAGTCGATAACAGCAGCCCTAAGAGGAGCTTCTGGGAAGCATACTTATCATAATTAAGTGCTGTTTGGCCTCCTGTTTTTCAAATAGTGGGGTCCATCATTGAAATATGGATTCATATTTAAAAGCATGGTGAAGATTACATATTATTTTTTGAGCACAGCAAACTGTTGTCTAATCACTGCTTGGACTGATCATATATTTTTTAAAAGCATATTTGGTCCGGCCGCACCTGGAGTATGCCATCCAGTTCTGGGCACCAGTCCTCAGGTGGGATATGCTGGATTTGGAGAGAGTCCAGAGAAGGGCAACAAAACTAATAAAAGGACTGGAGGACATTAGTTATGAGGAAAGATTACGAGCATTGAACTTATTCTCTCTGGAGATGAGATGCTTTAGAGGTGATATGATTTCAATGTACAAATACTTTACTGGTGACCCCATAATAGGGATAAAACTTTTCTGTGAAAGGGAAATTAAAAAGACACGTGGCCATTCACTAAAATTAGAAGAAAAGTGGTTTAAATTTAAACTGCGTAGAGGGTTCTTTACTGTAATAGGGCGTACACACGGTCGGACTTTGTTCGGACATTCCGACAACAAAATCCTAGGATTTTTTCCGACGGATGTTGGCTCAAACTTGTTTTGCCTACACACGGTCGCACAAAGTTATCGGAATTTCCGATCGACAACCACGCGGTCACGTACACCACGTACGACGAGACTAGAAAAGGCCGGTTCAGAACCAAGCGCGGCACCCTTTGGGCTCCTTTTGCTAATCTCGTGTTAGTAAAAGTTTGGTGAGAGACGATTCGCGCTTTTTCAGACTCGTGGCTTTCAGATCGTTTTCTGCCGTTCAGTTTGTGCTTGTGGGTTTGTATCTGCTCTTCAGTGCGTGCAAGCAAGTTCCGCGTGACTTTAGGTAGTCATTGTATTCTTGTTCATTCGTTACTGGTTTTCAGGTCGCTCTTCACAGGCCTTACTGTTCTTCAGTGCGTTCTGTTACTTCGTTCTGAGCAGCCGACCGTTTTCTAGCCATGTTTCGTATGCGTACTCCTCGTAGAGTTCGTGCAGTGCGGGGGCTTGGTGTTGGGGTCCTGACCTTGACACAAGTCCAGTCCATGAACAGGGTGAGGAGGAGTTCATGGACCAAGAATTGGTTGCTTCAGCGTGACCAGTTCTGTCATATGCCTTTGCTCCGTGAGATCCGTGAGAATAATCCTGATGATTTCAGGAACTTTCTCAGGATGACGGACCCCGTGTTTCACCGTCTGTTGGCTTCGCTGACCCCCTATATCAGCAGGCAAGCCATCACTGTGGAGCAGAGGTTGGTCGCTACCTTGCGGTATTTGGCCACAGGGAGAAGCCTGCAGGACCTCAAGCTCTCGACAGGCATCTCCCCCCAGGCTCTGGGGATCATTATCCCAGAGACCTGTTCTGCCATCATCCAGGTCCTGCAGAAGGAGTATATGAAGGTAAGATTTTTATCCTTTTATCTCACATTTTATTGTATTTAATGTTTGATAATATATTGTATTTCTTTCCTCATTCCCTAATTACCATGATTGTAATATGCTGTGAATGTCCCCTTTGTCCTCATGCATGCTGGATTGTTATGTAATTATTGTTTTAGGTCCTTCATACATATTTGCCCTTCAATAACCTCTCCAGCATGGTGTCTCCTGCCCTATATTCACCTCATGTAGTCACTTAACAATGTATTTTATCAGCTCCATAGTAGTGCTTTACCCCAAACACCCCCTAAAATGTTTTGAAATGTTATTTTTTATTTAAATTCAGGCAGAGTGCCAGAGAGTTTTTTTTTGTGGTGTCCCCAAATTTTTTGTAACCCTCCCTCCCCCAACTGCTAAGTCAGCTGATCCCAATTCTCTATCCTCAATCATCTATCTGCTGACTTTGCCAAATCCATACACACTATACCCACCTCTTTACTGGTCAGATTTATGGATAAATTCCCCAAAGCATGTAGTGCAAGGGCCTGCCTGTATACTTTCCAATGGTACTGTTTAAAGTTTTTGTATCCTATTATTATCTTGATAGGTAATAGCAGAATGTTCAAATGTGCTCAAATGTGTACAGTGTGTATTTATATCTTTGTATTATGACACTTCTTACCTGTCCAGTGGTCTGCCAATAGTGTAACTAAGGAGGGTCTGTTCCAAGTAATACCCATTATTTAGGCATTTTTCTCTCAATGAAGTGAAGAGGGTTACCTGTCCAAGAGCCCCCCCCCCTATAATGTTAGAAATGGCCCATGAGGGGGGGGGAGGGGGAATATGATAGGTGTACCTTATACTTTGTTGTTGTTAAATTCCCCTTAATAAATGCTATCTGGAGGTTGCCCCATAATGTTTGTGTCTAATCTGCTTGCCATGTTTCTGTGAAAAAATAGTAATGTTTATTGTTTTTTCCTCAACAGTTTCCTTCAACGACACAGGAATGGCAGACTGTGGCCTCCCACTTTGCCCAGCGGTGGGACTTTCCTAACTGCGGAGGGGCAATTGATGGGAAACACGTCCACATCATCCCACCACCCAACTCGGGGTCATACTATTATAATTACAAGGGGTTTAATAGTATAGTGATGTTGGCGGTGGTGTCGGCTAATTACGAGTTCTTGTATGTGGACGTGGGGAAGAATGGCCGGATGTCCGATGGTGGAGTGATCGCCCAGACGGAGTTCTACAGGCGTCTCCAGAATGGCAGCTTGGACTTGCCACCTCCAGAGGACAATGTTGAAGGTCTCCCATTTGTGTTCGTTGCTGATGAAGCATTTGCGCTGGGGGACCACCTGATGCGGCCATTCCCGATGAGGACCCTCACCCCGGAACAGAGGGTTTTTAATTACCGGCTGGCCAGAGCCCGAAGAGTGGTGGAGAAAACATTTGGAATCCTGGCCAGCCGGTTCCGATTATTTCTGACACCCATCCATATGGCGGAGTATAAACTGAACCATATAATACTTGCCTGCTGTGTTCTCCATAATTTTTTAAGAAAACATTCAGCCAACTATGCTGGCTCAGTTGGGCCTGAGGCCGGAATCCCAAATCCATCAACACTGACGGCGCTTGAATGTGGCCGTGTTGGCTTGCCCTCCCTGAGTGCCCGTGATGTCCGGTTACGCTACCTGGAGTTCTTTGCGGGTAGGGGGGCTATCAATATGCCAGACAATCTGTGAAACCTTTTTCAAATAAAAAACAACCAAAAGAAATTCTTTGTGGACATTTACTGCTTGTGTTTGTTTTAGCTGACCCTGACAGAAATGTGTTGAGTGCAGAAAATGTCGTGATTGTGTAACCTTATAAAAAAACAGTGTTGGCTGGTACTTCCTAAATGCAAAAACACATTTCACTACAAGTGCACTTGCAACTGCACTGAACCTGCACTTGTAGTGCAAAGTGTATTTTCCCTTAGGAAATAACCCCCATTTTTGCATAAAACAGCAATTACATCACCCCAAAAGTGTTGTAGTGTTGAGACAATAATCCACACATTCTTGAGTAAGCCACTTTTTTATACCTGCACAATCACATGTGCATTTACGAAAGGTTTTTAAAACAAACCAACATGTTTGTTGTATAACAATTTTTGCAGTAGCATTATCAAAAATCGAAATATCCATTTCAGATAAAACAGGCCTGTGTAAAACCAACAAGAAAGCCAAAAAACTTGAACTTACAAAGTTCACATTAGGTAAAACCTGAAGGCTATATCAGACATCAGTATTTAGGAACTGGGTTTGATATAGCGTTCAGATGGGGGGAAATCACCCCTGGAAAAGCCAAATTTGGAAGATGCACACTAATTTACGAATGTCAACATGTGCTATCTGCCATCAGATCAATGGACGTGTTTTGGAGGAGCAAGCCCTTCCTCAACGCGACTTTCTAATTGAGGAAGGGGTTGCACCCCCAAAACGCGTCCTTTGATCTCCCGTGATGGCAGATAGCACATGTTGGCACACTGTGTGCATCCTCCAAATTTGGCTTTTCTAAACATTAAAAAAATTTTTGGAAGATTGGACCACAATAAAACAGGTGATTTTGTGGGGTTTTAAATTCGCCCCAAAACATCAATGATGTTATTATTTTTTTTAATAACATCATTGATTTTTTGCTGGATGTTTTGCAGTTCGGCATTACACCCCATGATCTCCCCGATCAGGATCTGGGCACTTTCAGAAGTAAAGCGTTCTCTATCCCTCACATCACGATCACCTAAAAAGAGATAAAGAACAAAAAAAAGGTCTCAAAAATCTGCCACCATCCATCTCTTTTACCTGAGCCTGTGGTCGCAGACACTCACCTGTTGTGGTGCCAATCTCCACCACGTCTTCTTCTTCCTCCTGCTCAGCATCTTGTGTTTGCGGTATTTCCCCTTCTTCCAGAGGTGGGGGGTCTCTGTTCTCCTGGGATGAGGGGTGTCCTCCGAGTCTTTTCTCCCCTATGTAAAACAAAAATGGTATACTTAGCACACAGATATTTGATGGCAGAACTAGAAATAGGAAACATTGCTTGGAAGTGGGGTACAATAGTCTATTTTAGCCGAGTTCCAAGATGTATATTTTTTAGTGTCCTTTGTCAAGCTGCAATACTTTACCTGTTTGGTACAAGCTTCACAGATGTAGCCCCCCTATAGTATACACTGGAGCACCTGTGTGCCCCCCCTAATAAAAATGGTGTTCTTGTGTCCCACACTAGTGCTCCAGTGTCCAGATGTGAAAACAGCTGCTCAGTGTCCTCTCCTTACACACAATCTAGTTGTCATTTCATTCTAGTAACAAACCCATCTACACAAACAAATATTTGGCATCCAAGTAGGCCCCAAAAAATGTGTGAAAATGCATATGGCCTAAACAATGGTGTTCTAGAGGCTGAAAGAAAAATGTTTGATACAAACGAATAATGGGCCCATGAACATTAAAGTTGCCCTTTTAAACGTTACAATTAATAAAAGCATATGGAGCAGAACGAACGGAATAAAGACACAAAGAATAGGAACACAGCACAACTACTTACTTTTTTGCAGCACTCTCCGGATCTTTCGGTACTGCTCTGGATCTCTCAACTTCAGGTCCGACCACCGCTTCCTGAGCTGATCTTTAGATCTTCATACCCCGAAATTCCTCTCAAGACTCCTGACCACTTTCGCCATGATCTTGGCCTTTCGGATGTTGGGGTGGGGGTAAGGCCCATATTTTCCGTCATAGTCGGACTTCCTCATGATGTCGACCATCTCCAACATCTCCCCAAACGACATATTTGTGGCCTTAAAACGTCTCCTTCTGGATCGGGACGTGCCTGGATCCGGCCTTTCCTCCTCCTCCTCCTCGTTGCTAGAGTTAGCATGCACCTGCTGTAACTCCGCCATCATGCTCTTCACCCACTGCGCCGAACGAAAAGGGGCGGGGAATAGACTAGAAAGAACGTCAGGGGCAGGCGGAGTTACACGCATGCGCAGTGTGTATAAAGCGTAACACGCGTGTGTATTACGTACGATCTGTGAGCGGAGGAAGGAGCATTGGACGCGCCGATCGTAAGAACGAAGGTAAGAGACAAACTTGTGCCTATACTGCTTCCAGATTGAGGCCTATATTGTAACAAGATTAGGAGAGTTTTGTCTGACATTAGGCTTTGTCTTGTGTTGTGTCTTGCAGTGAACATGGATATCTTAATGAAAGACAATGACTTCATGTCAGTATTCGTAGAGATGCTAAGTGAGCTGCCCTGTCTGTGGGAGATTACCCACCCCCATTTCAAGAACCAAACAAAGAGGAAGGCAGCACTGGAGCAATTGTGTGAAATTGTGAAGCAGGTGATCCCCACGGCAGACATCACCTATTTAAAGATTTTCATTGGTGGCCTGAGGAGCACATATCTGAGGGAGCGCAAGAAAGTCCTGGATTCGCAGAGATCCGGAGCAGCAGATGACATCTATGTCCCCAGGATGTTGTACTACGACAGGCTGCACTTTCTGGCAGGCCAGACTGAACCCAGGCCATCCCTCTCCAGTCTTCCTTCCACGCTTCCTTCCCCCCCGGCTGAGGCTTCTGACGCTCAACCTGGGCCTTCCAGGCCACATGTGGAGGAGCCCAGATTGAGCCAGGTATAGCATTCCTCTAAATATTTCTGCTTGTCCAATCAATGATATTAACTAGATGTTAGTTGGGAGTACTAATTTAGGATTGTGATTGATGATGCAAAACATTACAACTATGTCCCTTTTTCATACACAGGGAAGTCTCAGCCAGGAGGTGGCCGAGCCGAGCCAGCTGGCTGATATCAAGGTCCCTCCACCCCCCTGAAAATAGAAAGTGGCAGTAGGAGGAGTACCCTAGAGGAGGCTGCTATAGCATTCTTTTGGAGGGCTACAGAGGTCCTGGGAGCACCCCACACCATGGAGGAGAACATTGCTGCCTTCATAGCCTATAAAATGCAGAGGATGGAGGAGGGCCAAAAAGTCATGTGTGAGGCCTTCATATCGGAGGCTCTGGAGAAAGGTATGAGGGGCCAAATTACACCTCACACACATCTTGGGGATGGTCCTCCTCCTCCTCCTGCAGGTCCTCCTCCTCCTCCTCCCTCTCCTCCAGGTCCCCCCAGTCCTCCTCCAGGTCCCCCCAGTCCTCCTCCTCCTCCAGGTCCTACTCCTCCTCCTGCCACATCTCCAACTGCACAGCCACAGCCCGGAAGGAAGCGTGGAAGGAAGACCAGACAGTGATTGCCCTGGGTTCAGTCTGGTTGGCCAAAAGATGCAGCCTCTTGTGGTACCACAGCCTGGGGACACAGATGTCATCTGCTGCTATCCAGATCTCTGCAAATCCCTGACCAGACTGCCCTCCCTTAGATATGGACTCCTCAGGCCACCAATTTTGATGTTGAAGAATTGATGTCTGCCGTGGGGGTCCCAGGCTTCGCTAATTTCTCCTGTTGATCCAGTGTTGCCTTCCTCTTTGTTTGGTTCTGATCCCTTAATAAAGGATTTTTGTTTTGAATTATACTCTCCTATGTGTTTTACTTCAAAAAGGACAGTTGGTTTGTGAGGATTCAGGTACATTTCAAATATACAATGTGAAATGAACAAGGGACACCAACAACAAACAATCTCCTTGAGATTAAATAATACAAGATATCAATGGTGTTGGGGTAACTTGACACACAAAACACAGACAAAAATATTCGGGAGTAAAAATAAAAATAACATTGAACAAAGATCAGCCTTGGCAAAAATCCTAACATTAAAGAAAAAAAAAGGCTGAAAATCCAAAAAATAAAAAATAAAAAAAATATAAAACTGTCAGATGTGACAACTAATAACAATATATTCAGGGAATCCCACTAAAAATACACAAATAAAAGTTTGTGAGAAGTGTGTGTGAATATGAGCAGCAAAACTACTTAATTCTTTTCACATTATAAAGAAGAAGAGAGTGCGCTGTATTAAACCATTTTTAACATTGCAGCGTGACAAAAGTGCTGTATCCATTGCGAACGCTAAGTTTACCAGAACGAGCTGTCCCGTGTCGGAATTTCTTCTGAGCATGCGTGGCACTTTGTGCGTCGGAACAGGCCACACACGGTCGGAATTGACGCGATCGGATTTTGTTGTCGGAAAATTTTATCTCCTGCTCTCCAACTTTGTGTGTCGGAAAATCCGATGGAAAATGTCCGATGGCGCCCACACACGGTCGGAATTTCCGACAACACGCTCCGATCGGACATTGTCCATCGGAAAATCCGACCGTGTGTACGGGGCATAAGAGCGGTAAGAATATGGAATTCTCTTCCACAAGCAGTGGTTTCAGCAGGGGGCATAGATAATTTCAAAAACTATTAGATAGATACCTTTATGACCTTAACATACATTGATATACAATGTAACATTGATATAAAAGCACACACATAGGTTGGACTTGATGGACTTGTGTCTTTTTTTAACCTCCCCAACTATGTAACTATGTAACTGTGTAATATTTACAGCCAGTTTTATTTGCATGATTTGTGAGAGATTTAGTATATGTAAATTCATGTTTTTTGCCACATGCGCCATTGGTTTTTGTTTATCTGTTTTAATAATTAGAGTGCTTCACAATCTTTATTCATATATATTTATAGAGGGAAAAAAATACTTTATTATTTGTTTGAAGAGTATATAATTCTACAGATCAAGTTTGAGGAAAACTGCTAGGTCTTTAAATTGAGCAATATTAAATGCAAACATAAAGAGAATGCTGCTGTCTCTTAATCACAACTGAAGCTTATATAGCACACAATCAAAAATAACTCAGATCAACAAACTACTCAGTGGCAAGAACAATGATCATGGGTGCATAACTTAAACCACTGTTCATAAGAATTTGGTGTATAAATTGATTCTTCAGACAATTATATTTGTTAATAAGTGCATAATAATGTCTAAGATCCTAAAAGACAAAGTCATTTTAATGTTTATATTTATCCCATTTTATATCCCATCTATATTATTCTGAATATCTTTGCCAGGGTAGTTTGATTTTTATTCAACTGACTCTGCTAGCTATTTGGGAATTCATTGCACTTCATGTTTAAATCATCAAAGTACTGCAATCTCCTTAGGCAAGTGCTTAAAATGGGAAGTTATCTTTAATTCCATTCTATTTCATTATAACCACATTATACATGGAACTGAGTGCTTTTGGTTTGTAAAGCATGGGAGCTCCACTTATAATGGAGTATTGGCTATAAACCACAAAAACACATTTTTCATGTTATGAATGTATACAACTTCCTTTAGCTATGTCTAGGCTTTGCTTATTGTGTTTCTGTTAGACAGCTGGGTTAAAACTGAGTTTGGATTATATTCTTTAATGTCTATGTCACTATTTAAAATCTTGCACCAAAGATTTTTTTTAAACATTCTCAGTGATCTGGATTGAGTTTGGGTTCCTGGTGCCCATTTGAGAAAGGAAAATACATTTTCCAAAACACATTCTGAGCTAATGTCACACTTTATATTTAGCTCAGCAAGAATAATGGAGTGACTTTCAATTAGGACTTTTTAGCATCTTAAAATTACTTTTAAGGCTAGGGCTACACAAAGGGTTTTTAGTAACTCTGACATGTTAATAACATCTCTTGGCTTTTTTTTTTTTTTTCTTTTTGCAGCAGCGCAATTGAGTAATCACCCAATTCACACAATCACACTTAAAGTAGGTCTAAACTTATTCACAAAAATATTATACTAGCTTTCTTGTTCAATGTTTTTATTAAGATTTACATAAAAAAAAAAGTAACAATAGAATATAAACATTGGTACAAGGGATACTGCCAAAATCAGATGATTTCTGATCAAGATATGACTATATAGTGATATATAAGAAAGGTTTAATAAAAGAAAAATATAGGAAAAAAGAAAAAAAACAAAAACAGAGCGTAAAGTGTATGAGCAATCTACATTCTTATATATAGTATAAGATAAGATCAGGCTGAGAGCCACTGAACAATTTGTGGAACCTATAAACCGTGCCTCCGGACCACCCTACCACCCCAGTGGGTGCAAACTGTGGAAGGGTGGGGGCATTTAAAAAACATTTGTTACAATGATAACCTAAGGTAAATTAAATGGAATATAATATAGATCAGGATCCCGACCTACTTATTTGTAGAATGTGATTACTCAAAATAAATATACTGATATAATAAATTATACTATTATTTATAAATAGCAAATAATGTAGCAATAGTAAAAGAGTATCCCAAAAATATGTATAATAGTAGAGAAGAGAGAAATTAAGAAAATAAAGGAAAGAAATAAGAGAAAGAAAAGAAGAAGAAGCAGAAGAGGAATCTCTCCAGGTGGTGGCCCGACTCCAACAGACAGTTTGACAGTAAGCAATCAAAAATCTTAATAAGGTTACAGTAACGACTGGTCAAAATCATGGGAGAAGAAATGTTTAACCCATGGTTGCCAGATTTTGCAAAATTTATTAATATTATTATCCTCAATAGCAGTCATTTTAGCATATTTGAGGGTTTTATTCATTCTGTGTTTGGCTTCCGCAACTATCAAGGTTTGAGACTTCCAAGCTTTTGCTATAGTTTGCTTGGCTGCAGTGCTAAGCTGGATAAATAACTGAAATTGGGTGCGGGTAAGCGTAGTGGGTTTCAAATTTAGGAGTGCCAAAGCTGGGTCTGGGGGAATAGAGGTTTCCAGAGCTTTAGAGGCCATTCCAAAAATATTCTTCCAAAATTCTTGAGCTATGGGGCATTGCCACC
Organism: Aquarana catesbeiana; assembly: GCF_042186555.1. NCBI lineage: Eukaryota > Metazoa > Chordata > Amphibia > Anura > Ranidae > Aquarana > Aquarana catesbeiana. Next base: position 461,260,911 of record NC_133324.1, on the reverse strand, counting down.
ATATGTGAAAGTGGGTACCTGGTGCAGAACAACCTCTAAAACAATTAATTGGGTATGTCGGAATAAATTTTGCAATTCTGGCTGGAACTAAGTACCACCGTGCTAAGACTTTAAAATTTGTTTCCAAAGCATAGCAATTCGGGGAGGAATTCTTAGTGGCTAACCATATATCGGACCAGTCATTAGTGTCAAACACTCGGTTCATATCCTGTGCCCATTTATCTGTATAGGAGGGTAGTGAACCATTATGAGTCTCAGTAAGTTGTTGGTACAAAGATGAAATCAAACCTCTCACATGTGGGTTGCTTTTACAGATACGTTCAAATTGTGTCATTTGATTCATTGTTGAGCCAGTGGTAAGAAGTGGAGTATAAAAATTTTTGATTTGCAAATAACGAAAAATTTCAGATCTAGGAAGCCCATACGTTTCACATAGCACCGGAAATGCATGAATAGCGGTATCGTTACTTAATTGATAAAGTCTAATTAAATTTATGGAAGACCATGCAGCAAATGATTTCGGGAATTTCCAAGCAGGAAAGGCGGGGTTCCTAAGGAACAAAAGAAGAGGATTATGCGGGGATTGGAGATTACAAGCTCTGCTAAATTTATCACAAATAGCCAAAGAATGTTTCGTTATGGGATTAGATAGATGTGATCTATCTTTAGGTTGGAGCCATAACATATTGGCCACAGAGAGTGATATTTAGGAAGAGGTGATAATTGAGCAGCGTAGTAATAGGAAGTGAAGTGTGGCAGGCCTAATCCGCCATTCAATTTTTTGAGATATAATGTAGTTTTGGAAATTCTGGGTTTAGTGTTTCCCCATATAAAGGACATGACTCTACGTTGTGTGAGTCTTAAAAAATATGTAGGTAACGGGATAGGTAATACCCTAAACAAGTATAAAAATTTTGGTAATATAGACATTTTTATAGCATTGATCCGTCCTAACCATGATAATGGAAGAGATGTCCATTGTTTCATAAAGCCTGTAACTTGTTTCAGTAAAGGAAGGTAATTAGCAGCAAATAGATCTTTAATCGAGGTTGTAAGTTGTATTCCTAAATACGAGATTTGATGGGTAACCCAGTTAAATGATAATGAGGTTTGGACTTGTCGAAGTTCTGCTAGTGGCAAGGAAATATTTAATACATTTGATTTTGTGGGGTTAACAAAAAGTCCAGAAACTTGGGCAAATTTGTCCAGGACATTTAGTAAATTTGGGGCTGATATATGTGGATGGGATAAAAAAATAAGAACATCATCTGCATAAAGACATAATTTATGCTGATGTCCGCCTAATTCGATTCCTTTAATATCTGGATGAGACATAATTAGTTGTGCTAGTGGTTCAATCAGGAGAGCAAAGAGCAATGGGGATAAAGGGCAGCCCTGCCTTGTCCCTCTTCTAATGTCTAACATTGCAGATTTATACACCGCATTTTTAATGTATGCCTTTGGGTTATTATAAAGAGAGGAGATCCATGTAAGAAAATGATTCCCAAATCCCCATTTTTGAAGCATGTACTGCAAGTATGGCCAGGTGACAGAATCAAAAGCTTTTCTGATATCCAAAGATAATAGGCATGTAGGGATATGTCTGATTTTGGCTGCGTGTATAAGTAAGAGAGCTCGCCTGACATTATCACCAGCCTGGCGCGTAGGTATAAAACCTGTTTGGTCCCTGTGAATCATTCGACCTATAAGGTTATTCAAACGAGTCGCCAAGATCTTGGCTAGCAATTTAATGTCTAGATTAAGGAGCGATATGGGGCGGTAATTGGTCCAGGAGGTAGAGTCGGAACGGGGTTTGGGAATCATTGCTATAATGGAGGTCAGTGTATCAGACCCAAATGAATAACCTTTCAAGATAGAATTAAAGGCCCTGGTCAAGATTGGTGCTAAAATGTGTGCATACTGTTTGTAATATAATGCCGAGAACCCATCAGGACCAGGTCTCTTATGCGGTTTTAATAGTTTAATGGCAGACAGAACTTCAGGTGCTGTTATGGGTGATTCAAGGGTACCACGATGTTTCTGGTCCAAGGTAGGGAGCTTTATGTTGGAAAACAGAGTATCTGCTTTAGTTTTATCAAAGTCTTGAGGAGAGGAATATAATTTAGCTAAAATAGAGCGAAATATCTCTAATATTTTTACTGGGTTGCTAGTATATCCATCACGGGATATTTTCAATCTGAAAGAAGTCTGTGCATGTTGTATTGACTTTAAACTACGCGCCATCGGGGTATCTGGTTTATTAGCTTTAAGATATTGTATATGTTGGCATTTACGTAGTAATTTATCAGCAGAATCCGTTAAAAATAGGTCCAAATCAAGACGAGCTTTCTCCAGTTTGGAGTTATTGGCGGCATTCGGGTAAGATTGAAAGGCAACATGGCATTTATTGTAGGCATCCTCAAGCTTTGCAAACATTAGTTTACGTTCTTTTTTAATTGCTGATGCTTGTTGAATCAATCTTCCTCGAATGACCGCTTTGTGGGCCTCCCACAATAAGAGGGGGGAGACATCATTACTGTCAATAAATGAAAGATAATCAGTAATTGCTTCTTCAATCTCATTTTTAATGGATGGATTTGTCAATAAGGAGTTATTAACACACCAAGATGTGTCGTGTGATCTGGGAATAGTAGAAGCTAAAGTTGTGACAACAGCACAGTGGTCAGTCCACGGAAATGGGATTATCTTAGAGGAAATAATTTCCGGAATCATGCTAGATGGGGCTAAGATATGATCAATACGTGAGAAGGAATTATGTGGATATGAATAGTGTGTGAAACGTTTACTGGAAGGATTAAGTTCTCTCCAAGTATCTACTAAGTAATGAGTAGAAAGCAGAGATTGGAGAGTCAATCTAGCAGAGCTTGTAACTGGGGCTGAAGGGGATTTATCCAAGAAAGGAAAAACCGTCGTATTAGAGTCTCCACACAAGACAACCGTACCAAATTTGTGAGTATCAACTAGGTGAAAAAGATGGGATAAAAAAGCTTCTGGGCGTTTATTTGGGGCATAGTAGGATACTATCGTAATGGGAGTATCAGAAATATAGCCAGTAAGTAATGTATATCTACCTTCGGGGTCATTCAATAGTGACACAAGGGTAAAGGGAGTATTACGGTGGAAGCCAATAAGAGTTCCACGCTTTTTAACCGAGGCTGAGGCGGTATAAAATTGTGGGTATGAGGACGAAAGGAACTTAGGGTAAACTTTGTCCGTAAAGTGGGTTTCCTGCAAACATATAATATGTGCTTTCTTAGCTGTAAAGGAGCGCATAGCCTTTGTGCGTTTATGTGGGATATTAAACCCTTGTACATTTAAAGATAAAATATTTATGGGGGCCATAATAATGTCAGGGATATTATCATATCATGAGGAATATAATACATATCAAGAACCAGGACCACCACCTGAAGAGATAAAAGAAGGAAAAAAATGACAGAGAAAAAAGTAAAATAATAAAAATGAACTACCCTAGAATAGGGACCAAAAATCGCTAAGTTATGATAGAACAATAGGGTGTGGGAACATCTCGAGAGAGTAATCATAAGTCTCTGAGAGGCTCCAGGGCCACCAACAGAATCCCACATAATAGCAGGGGTCTGAGGGTGGTAAAGGGGGCGGCAAGAAATTCCTAAGGGAAGATCAACACCGGAGAACCACAGGGGTTATATAAGTAGATAACACTAAAATAGAGCATTTTAAACTATGTGTAACAATAACTACCAACTATCAAGCTCACTCCAACCAGCAAAAAAAAAAAAAAAAAATTTATTATTATATCTGTATATATGTATATATACATACACACAGATATATACATGTGCACACATATATACTCACATATATACATATACACGTAAACACAACCTCTTTAGAACCTAAAGAGAGAAAAAATAATGGTAATTAATGAGGCCAAAAAGAGTGGTATGTTGGTTATAAAGAGGTAAAAAAAAAAAAAAAAAAAAAGGAAAAAGAAAAGGGCCATCAAAAAAATGAACAATAAACCAAATATAAGAAATATCTGGTGAGTTAGTAGAGCCCAAAACTCTCCAAAAAGAAAAAAGGAAATAAAAGTGAGAGTCCAGCAAAAATTGTTACTTTGTTAGTGACACTAGAAAAGTGTATAAACCAGCACTGCATACTGGGATCAAATAATGAGTTGTGATCTGGAAAAAATGTATAGGTCAGTCCATGGAGTCTTCGTTAGGTGGTGTTGAATTTTCAAATCGTCCACGCTTATGGATATTCTGGTGTGAAGAAGAAGAGGGATTTTTGAAACCTGCTACTGTATTTTGTGGAGAAGAGCTGGAGGCCGATCGTCTACGATGTTGCTCTTTAGGTGTAGTTTTATCTGCAATACCCATTTCTACCATAGCCGACTGCAAGTCCTCTGAAGAGTGACAAACATACTTGGTACCAAGGTGTGTGAATCGAAGAGAAAAGGGAAATCCCCATTGATAGGTGATTTGATTTTGTTGTAGCACCTGTAATTGGGGTTTGAGTGCTCGCCTCTTCGCTACTGTGAGTGGGGAAATATCTGCAAAAAGCTGATACACATGGCCTTGAAATTGCAGGGAATCTTTCCCTCTAGCAGCTGAAAGTAATTGCTCTTTGGTTTTATAATAATAAAATTTAGCAATTATGTCTCTTGGGGGGCCATTAGTTTTGCGGGGAGCTAAAGCCCTGTGCACCCTGTCCATTTCCAGTCTATCTACAGGAATACCAGGCTGTAATTCCTGGAATAGAGCTATCATGGTGGCTTGAAGATCAATGACAGTCTCAGGGATTCCCCTAATTCTCAGATTCGATCGTCTGTTTCTGTTTTCCTGATCCTCTAAGCGTGACTGAAGTAGAATGTTTTCCTCCTTAAGGTTCTCAAATTCAGAGATAAAGTGCTGCGTGTGATTATCTATTTCATCCACTCTTAATTCCAACTCAGCTGTTCTCAGTCCTAGCTCCCTTATTTCCTTTGTTGATTTATCAGTAATGTGATCTGAAGTTTGTTTGAGGGCTTTCTGTAGCATTCGTTCAAATGTTTTAAACATGTCAGATTGAATCACAGTCTGTGAGCCACCTGTATCAGAGTCAGACTCAGCAGTGAAATCCTGGGTCTTTACACTATGTGACAGTGTTTTCCTAGTGTGCGGTATAGAAGGCTGTGAGGTAACTGCCGCCGCCATCTTGGAAGACTGCCTGGCCGGCGCTTCTTTAGCCATACCAGCTTTATTTTTTAGTTTTGGGCCCCGCAGGACCATAATAAGGATACCTGAGGGCTCTAGGAAGCAACAGCTATCGCTGTGTATCGTTCGCGGTGCCGCTGGGACCTGTAGTCCTCCGGTGTAATCACCTCAGGAGCGGAGCTCTAAGATAGCATTACCGCTCTCCTAGGCAGCCGCTCATGCGCCCCCATATTATACTAGCTTTAACACGTTAATGTAATTTCAAAAGTGGCTTTCAATAACTGGTGATCCTGCTATGAAGGTCTTTGTTCAGATGCTTTTTGTTATGAGGTGAGAATTGTGTTCCTGTCATATGTACCTTACTACAAGGGGCAGTTCAGACATACGTTAGGAAACATGGTCCACTATTGTCACTATCAAAAAAGCTGGTTCATAATAATTATGTGCAGCTGAAGTTCAAGCAGATGTATATAGACAGGAAGTGGATGAAATGGGCTGGGGAGATTAGCAGGATTGGGGTAAAAGTGAAAGTGAAGGGTAAAAACAGTTCTTAGTTATATTTAATAAATGGTAACTAATGTCCATGGGGATAATAGGGGTAGCTGTCTCAGCAATTGATTGATTGGCTCAGCTCAATGGTCACAAGACACTCTGTGATTGTAGAAGGTGGAGAAAAGGGGTGGATGAACATCATGATCTACATTCATCCAATCACAAAATCATTGAAAATAATTCAAGATGTTTTCTTAATCAAAGTAATTCCAAGCGAATGACCCTAATAAAACTCAATTTATAATAATAAAAAAATATATATATGCAGTGTCCCACAATGTAAATTCAGCATCAACAATGTCATCCAGTGATGTAGGTACAGGTCAATAATTATGAGTGCCACTGAACGATGTTGACTTACGGCCACGACAGCCTACCATACCTGATGATTTTTACTCACCACTACTTCCATTGCAAATAACAGATACCCACTGGCCTCTGTATATAAACATGCTGGCGGGGATCCTGGCCTGGGTGATGTCACTAAGAAAATATGGTCAAGACCATATTTGGTTATTGACCTTACCAGGGATCTATAATGTCCTTCTTAATTACAGACTTCGTGCTGATGTTTGTGGTGGCCAGTGTGTTATCCTATTTGCTGAACTGCTAATAGGCTTGGTTTGGGTTGAAATAATTTTAACGAAAACCCAAAGCTCATCCCTATTTATTATCTTTACTTACTATTTATTAAAATAAATTACATCCTACTGCGTCTGTATGTAACTTTCAACTTATTAGTAGGATTACAGAAATGTTGAAAATACTTATTAGGGAGTATTAGGAGTTTAGGAGTATGGATTTGAATGCTCATAGGCTTTAATTTACTTAAAGCAGAACTTCACGCAAAAGGGGAAGTGCCACTGTTTCTCCTCCTCCCACTCCCTTTGTCATATTTGGCACGTAATTTTTTTGGGGGGGGAGGGTACCTGGTTTTAATAGGTACATGTTCCCACTTCTGCTCAGATCACCTAGGCAATCTGAGTGAAAGTTTTCCTCCCCGTCCCTGACTGCAGTCCTCTGGCATGTCACAGGTCTCAGATGGCTGGAGGACCATTTACAAGGAGCCACGCATGCTCAGTGGGCAGCTGGCTGTGAAGCCACAAGCAGTCACAGCTGGCTGCCCAAAGTTAATATGCTGACACGGGGGACCAAAGACTGGTGAAGAAACTGGCCGGGTGAGGACAGCACTGGACCTGGGACAGGTGAGTGTCTGTTTATTAAAAGTCAACAGCTATAGTTTTTGTATCTGCTTACTTAAAATTTTTAAAAAGTTGACTGGAATGTGAAAATAATGTGAAATTAAATCAACCAGCTTCTATTTTAAACACCTAACAACATCCCAGAAATATGGGCACGATTATTTTAGTTCACTTAATTTTAGGAAATCAACCCCAATGGTACTGATTTAGCAAAGGAGTAGAGCACAATGTAATGATCACTTAGCAATGTAAATGTTCACGTTGCAAACTGAATGTTTGCTCAGTTAAAGTAGTATGAAATCCAGATATCTGCCCTCCCCCTTATAGGTAGAGTACATCAACAGCCATATATTTATGTAGACAGGATTTTATAAAATTATGGTTTGTACCTTTAGCTCTCTTTTTTTTTATTCTTAGATCATATGATTGCTGTTCTTATTATTATCAAAACACAGCGCAGGTCAGAGGTGGAACTAAAATGCAGTGCACAACCTGTAATGCCCCTTTGGCTATTACACACCCTCCCTTCTATACCATTCAGAGAGGAGTGTGCTGTCAGTCAAGCATCTTTTTGACTGACAGAATTAAAATTAAAGTGTTTCTTGGTAATGATCTGTATTTTTGTGGTAAATAAAATAAGCAGTTTCTCCCTCTTCCCTTTAGAGCCCTGAGTGGCTTGCCCATGGTATCCTTAACCTGATGTATGTGTAACACCCTCTAGTGTGTGCTATTGGTAGTGAGAGTGTGCAGGTTATACTCTGACTCATGTTACCAGCTGAGTCTGTAATTGGGTCAGGGTCACAAAAGTTCAGGGCTGGTTGACTCAACCTGGGAGCTCTCTGGTGCCTTCCCCTGTTTCTAGAATATTGGAAAATATTCTGTAACTAGTGGGTGTTGGCTAGGAGGGGCTGCCTTGAATATTTATGGGCCCTCAGCCAATTCCCAGGAGTGGGCCTGGCAGGGGACTAAGAAACCCATAAATAGACATGGGCCATGCCAGCAGTTGAGACCGGTGGAAGATGGAGAAGCAGTGCTGAGGAGAGGCGGTCAATAGCCCTTGAGGGACCCCTGCTGGGGAGGGGCTTTACTTCAGGCTTGAGCTCAAGAAAGCTGGCCTGGAAGGATCTCACCACAGGAGGCATTTGGAGGGATTCATGCCAGAGAGGCGGTAGGAGAGCAAGCAAAGACAGTGTGTTGCATGGTGCAGGGACAAGACAAGGGGGCAGATCGTCAGCTGTAATGGTGCTCTTTTGAAGACTGCAATGTGCCAAGTCTTCATCTAACATTGCCTTGGGGAATCTCCATGTGTGTGTGTCAGTCAGGAGGACTGGGGGAAGGGTGCCAGCCGGGAGGACTGGGGGAAGCAAGCAGCCAGGTGGGCTAATAGTCTTCTACAGTGGTACAGCTGGGACTCAGTGTCTACAGAGAGACAGAAGGAGATGCTGTTTACTCCACAATGTGCTAACTTATCCACAAAAGGGACAGGATGTCCCTAGTCTGTAATGGGCTGCTGCTGAATTGACAAGAGACTGTTGATTCCAACTGGAGTGATCAGCAGGAGCTGTACATAGTGAACCAAGTTTGTGCAGGAGGAAGGAAGAAGAGGATTTCTGTGTAAATAGAGAGGAAGGTGTCCCATTTTTGTTCTGTGTTCTGGACATTTTCAAGTTGGGCATCCCATAATTCCCTACCCCATCCAAGTTATCATCCCCTAATTAAAAATAAAAAAACAAGCCAAGGACTGTTTACTTAGTTTGAGTGAATGAAGGAAAGGCTGTGTGACATGCTGTGCAGCAGTGAGGATCCTGAAATCAGCAACTCCTACAGGGGTAGTGCTACATATGTCCTCTCGTTTTCCACTTTAGGGCCCCCTCTGGGTAGAGGGGAGGTGAAGGCTTTGCTAGTAGCCAAAATGTTGCCCCACTGTCCAGGCATGTAGCAGTACCTTGGTTGCAGATCAAGGTGCCTCTGCCATCTACCAACATAATACCCACTTTGTAGGCTGCTTTTTGGTTTGTGTTTGTGTTGCTGCAATAGGCTGTGAAGTCACTTCATGTGCATTAGAGGCTTGGCTGATAGGGAGGGGGGTCAATTTTTTGCCACAAATGACATTAGTGGGAGGGGTTGAGCTTTGTGTTGGAGGTTAAAATGGAGAGGAGGGCTGAATGGTTACATACTTGTGTCAGAGATGGTAACACAGAGGAAATAAGATCTGTGTAAAGAAAGTGTCCTTTTTACTCAATGTTAAAAATCTACTACTACTACTACTACTAGTAAGGGTTGATTTACTAAAGGCAAATAGACTGTTCACTTTGCAAGGAAGTTGCATTTTGCAAGGACATTTTCCACAGAACTTAGTGAATGAGGAAGTTCTGCTGACATCCATCATCCAATCTTGTGCAAGCAAAAATGTTGCTTTTTTATTTTCCCTGGACGTGATTGGATATTCTGTGCAAAATTAAATTTCACTGCATTAAGCTCTTTGAAATACCTTTGCAATTTGCAACTTCGTTTTCAAAGTGAACAGCCTATTTGTCTTTTGTAAATCAATCCCATTGTGTTTCTTTGCCAAAATGGATGAATTCATTCACACAGTGAGTTACACAGTGAGATGTATGAATTAGATGAGGAGGATGTGTTTTTTTGGAAGCACCTAAGGGATTCAGTATTGATACTGGTAAAAGGTTTTATCAAAGCGGAACTTTAGAAAATGAAGTCCTTTTGTAGGTATAGCTATGTAAAACATTAAAAGTAAGTGCATATACTGATACAGATCCAGTAATACACATTCTTACCCTGCATTCTATGCATTAAGATAAAAAGCCCTCTGCGTGTAGCAGCCCCCCTCAGCCCACCTAACACTTACCTGAGGTCATAGGCGTGCGCAGCCTATTGCATTTGGGTGTGCACCTCAAACCAAAGCTCAAACACAAGTGCGTCTGTGTATATATATATATATATATATATATTTATATAGAGAGAGAGAGAGAGAGAGAGAGAGAGAGAGAGAGAGAGATAGAGATAGAGAGATATATATATAAATAAATATAGTGTGAAAATAAATAAATAAATATACAACTAAAACTATATGAACCCTGGCTTGTCAGCAAAAAAGTGCATATATATATATATATATATATATATATATATATATATATTATATATTTTTTTTTTTGTAAAAACAAATACTGTATATACAGTGCCATGCAAAAGTATTCACCCCCTTGGCTTTTTACCTATTTTGTTACATTACAGCCTTTAGTTCAATGTTTTTTTAAAATCTGAATTATATGTGATGGATGAGAACACATTAGTCTAAGTTGGTGAAGTAAAATTAGAAAAATATATACATAAAACTATTTTCCAGAAATAAAAAAACGATAATTGGCATGTGCGTATGTATTCACCCCCTTTGTTATGAAGCCCATAAAAAGCTCTGGTGCAACCAATTACATTCAGAAGTCACATAATTAGTGAAATGATATCCACCTGTGTGCAATCTAAGTGTCACATGATCTGTCATTACATATACACACCTTTTTGAAAGGCCCCAGAGGCTGCAACACCTAAACAAGAGGCACCACTAACCAAACACTGCCATGGAGACCAAGGAACTCTCCAAACAAGTAAAGGACAATGTTGTTGAGAAGTACAAGTCAGGGTTAGGTTATAAAAAAATATCCAAATCTCTTATGATCCCTAGGAGCACCATCAAATCTATCATAACCAAATGGAAAGAACATGGCACAACAGCAAACCTGCCAAGAGACGGCCGCACACCAAAACTCATGGAGTGGGCAAGGAGGGCATTCATCAGAGAGGAAGCACATAGACCTAAGGTAACCCTGGAAAAGCTGCAAAGTTCCACAGCAGAGACTGGAGTGTCTGTACATAGGATGACAATAAGTCATACGCTCCATAGAGTTGGGCTTTATGGCAGAGTGGGCAGAAGAAAAACATTACTTTCAGCAAAAAACAAAATGGCACGTTTTGAGTTTGCGAAAAGGCATGTGGGAGACTCCCAAAATGTATGGAGGAAGGTGCTCTGGTCTGATGAGACTAAAGTTGAACTTTTTGGCCATCGAAGAAAACGCTATGTCTGGCGCAAACGTAATACATCACATCACCCAAAGAACACCATCCCCACAGTGAAACATGGTGGTGGCAGCATCATGCTGTGGGGATGTTTTTCAGCAGTCGGGACTGGGAAACTGGTCAGAGTTAAGGGAAAGATGGATGGTGCTAAATACAGGGATATTCTTGAGCAAAACCTGTACCACTCTGTGTGTGATTTGAGGCTAGGATGGAGGTTCACCTTCAAGCAGGACAATGATCCCAAACACACTGCAAAAGCAACACTTGAGTTAAGGGGAAACATGTAAATGTGTTGGAATGGCCTAGTCAAAGCCCAGACCTCAATCCAATAGAAAATTTGTGGTCAGACTTAAAGATTGCTGTTCACAAGCGCAAACCATCCAACTTGAAGGAGCTGGAGCAGTTTTGCAAGGAGGAATGGGCAAAAATCCGAGTGGTATAATGTGGCAAGCTCATAGAGACTTATCCAAAGCGACTTGGAGCTGTTATAGCCGCCAAAGGTGGCTCTACAAAGTTTTGACTTTAGGAGAGTGAATAGTTATGCACATTGACTTTTTCTGTTATTTTGTCCTATTTGTTATTTGCTTCACAATAAAAAAAAAAAAAAAATCTTCAAAGTTGTGGGCATGTTCTGTAAATTAAATTATGCAAATCCTCAAATAATCCATGTTAATTTCAGGTTGTGAGGCAGCAAAACACAAAAAATGCCAAGGGGGTGAATACTTTTGCAAGGCACTGTAAGTTCAGGTTAATATTCAAATCCTATTTAAGGTACAGTTGTGCTTGGCAGCATCTGCCGACTGAGTAATTCAATCCAAGAAAGTTTGAATGTGCAATTAGCAGCCACATTTACCAGAGAATGACTTACTAATCCTCAAGACAGGGGGGTCAATATTTATTCCCTCCAGGAGATGTGATATTTACACAGGATATGTACTTATACCCTCTAATTAGGCCCTTGTAAGGCTATTACTACAATAGGATGCCATTAAGTTAACACGGCTTTACTATGGGTAGGTTACCCATGACATATCCCGGACTTCAGGTACAGAACATTGCATAGTGACTGGGAACCAAAGAGCATGTTGGCTTATATTCATGTGATGATAAGAACATCCCTAAACATGTGAACAGTGATACACACTTCTTACTAACTGTTCAATACAACAAATGAAAGAATTCAGAGGATAGATGAAAAGCACCACCCTCTCTCCCTGCCTGCTGCAGAGCCGCACACACACACACACACCACTAAAGTCTGTGCCCCCAACTCCCCCCTTACCAGTGACATTTCCTGAGTCTCTGCGCATCCTTCTCACCTCAGGTTGTTGTGTTGTCGGCACTGCAGGGTGGAAGCTGGGAGGCGGGGCACTCGGAGGCGGAGCAGGGAGGAAAAAGCTACCTCTTCCTCCTCTGCCTGGGACAGTCCTGGCAAATACTTTTCTCGGACAAAGGGCAGTGGTGGACTGGAAGCCCCGTGGTAGCAGCGGACAGGTCTTGTTTAAAAATAGTGGGGTTAATCCAGCCCTGATGCTACCTCTATAGTTGTGGCTATAGCATCCCTGACAGCAGGTGGCGGAGTGATATTCAGCTGTCAGGGTTGCAGTAGCCGGAACTATAGAAATAGCATCAGAAAATGCCGCCGCTTGCCTGCTCACTCTGCGTTCTGTGTCTGCACTCACAGGAGTTATACAGCCAAATAAAAAACAATCCCACTCGCATAGTCACAGTGTTCCCATTGTCCATCAGCAGAGGTACCAGAATGGAGATCCTGCCAGCAAAAAGCCCTGGGGTGTGCCTGGGCATTAGGGTGTGCTTAGGCACACCCGGCACACCCCGTGCGTACGCTTATGCCTGAGGTCCCTCTCTGTCCAGTAATGTCCACAAGTGTCTCAGCCGTCCGAGATTCTCCTTCCTGATTGGCTGAGAAATTGGCTGCCACTGCTTTCAGTAAAAGTCAGCTAGCCAATCAGGGGAGGGAGGAGGTGGCAGCGGCCAGATTGGGGCTCTGTGTCTGAAAAGACACAGGTAGCTGTGACTCAGCTTGGGTGTCCCCATAGCAAGCTGCTTGCTGTGGGGGCACTGAACAGATGGGAGGGGCTAGGAGCACAGAAGAGGGACCCGAGAAGAGGAGGATCCATGCTGCTCTGTGCAAATCCACTGCAAAAGAGCAGGTAAGTATAACATGTTCATTATTTTTATAGGAAAAAAACAAGACTTTACAAATTAGTTTAACAAGTTCATCCCTTTGACATATCTAATACATTCAAAGGCAGAAGAAATGTAAAAAAACTTGCAGCTGCAGTAGCAGTAGCGGACTTGTTTAAGGTTTAGTCAGCTGACTCCAAGCTTTAGTGTAAAAGTGATCTGTGGTATGGTTTCTGGAGTCTCCTTCTCCTTTCGAGACCTGGCATCAGGATGGTTAGCAAGAGGAACTTTAGGCACAGTAATTCCCCAATCTTCTTTGTGCAGTGTAAACCACTCAGCTCCTGGCTGTGCTACTGGCACATCACTGTCAGAATCCCAGCTACAAAGCCAGGGGTACAGTGGATCTATCCCACTCCTGTGCTTCATCTGCTGAAGCAAAGGACAGGGGAGACATTAGGGTTCTAAAATACTCCTGGTTTCTCCATAAAGAGAACCTGTCACCTTTCCAATGCTATCATATAGAGGCTTGTTAAAAAAAAATACGTGTAATAAAATAAAAAATAAATACAATCACCCCAATTGTTTTTCACACTAAACTGATAAGCTATAAAGGCTATTAAATTAAATCACCTATTGATAATTATGAGCACTGTGTGGGAAAAATTAAGAAATTACTCCAGGGGAGAAGTGGTTAAACAATGTTTATTTCATTCATCAGAGGTAAGATAATATAATTTTTTTCAGCAGAAAATTCTATTGGGAGTCAAGAGGGTAAACTGATATTGCAGGAGGGACCTTAAGCCACAAAAGAGAATGCACAGTGTTAACTGCAAAGTCCTTAATTAAATTATATGTAATGAACCACATTGAGCAGAACTACAAAGTGACACTGATAATGCTGCTGACGAGACAATTGCATTACATTTCCAAATGTATTACTTGACTACTGTATATGGCAACAGTTAAGCACTATTGTGAGTTTATGGAGGCTTCCACTGGTGAGGTTTCTTTCTGAAAATGCTAGTTGCCTAACTGTCGTGTTGATGGTTTGGGTTCCATACTTTGAGTCACGAACATGGTGCACCTAAATCTAGCACCAGCCACAGTTAATGTTTGATTGCTGATGCCATGAAAAGGAAGACAGTGTGACAGACTTAGCCAGGACAGAGGCTTTTGGAGGGGACTGAATGCAAGCCTCTTGCCCAACGATTATGGGCCCTGGCATTTGGGGGAATGGTGCTCTCTGTGAGCTGTGTGCCTGGGGACCCTGGGGTTGGTGTTACTTTGGATTCAGGTCCATGTCCCCCCAAGACACACAGACACTGGGAACCCTTTATATGCCATATTAGAATAGTGACTGATTCATACCGTTAGGACTCCTACTGTTAGATTCTAATGTCATCAATTCCAGCTACCTGTCTGTTGTCTGCTATAATGTGTTTATTGTAAATAAGTCTAGTGTGGATCTAAGAGTCTTCTCACCCATTGTTGTTTGTGTTAATTAACTCTGTTACTGTGTGAAGCTTGCTGACCACAAGTCTGGCCAAAAGGTCATATCTCTTAGTCACCTAGGCTGTATAAAGGATTAGATAATTAGCTCATGTTAATTAGGTTAGGTTTTAGTCATCCTGTTGTATATATATATGTGTGAAATCTCAAATAAAAGATTATTCCTGATGTACTCCAAGACTGGTGTTGTCTAGTTCTTGGGGGTTCCTATAGCCAGATCCATTGGACTTGTGTTCCAGGACTTAGGAAGCGGTATACTGACGGAAGCACTTGAGCGGAGTGTAGGGACGTTCCATCACAGACAGCATTATTATATCTCCCCATGATGATCGCAATGCCCTAGTTTATATACTGTACATTTAACCATTATGATTAAAAGGTCTGTGGAGTCCACTGAGGGATATTTTTTTTTCTAGCAGTGGTGGAACTGCGCATTATTTGACATTTATCCTCACATCTCTGAGCACTGAGCATTGAAAAACTTTGTCTGATTTTCATGGAAATTAATTCAATGAGAATCTGAGAACTAGTACAAATGACCTTTTAGCTTTGGTTAGCTTCATTTATTCGTTTATAACTGTCATATGCACATATTTAATATATAGCTCTGACTATCAGCATAAAAATCTCTTTTTGTATGGAATTCTGACTCACTGGGGCTCATTTAATGGAAATCTTTTGTTTTAATACTTTTGGCTAAAAAGCCTCGGCTGTTAAATCTGCAAAAATGACCAGTAACTAGTAGTCTAAGTTACTAGGAATTCTAACAGTTTGGAAGGGTATGCCAGCTAGAGTTTTTAAGAAGGAAGAAATTAGTTAACAATGAGGTCTAATGTTTTATTGATTCTTGGTGATCACTGCCATATGAGATCAGCCTGTGATAATAGCTTAAAGTGTATCTAAACCCATTTACACCCAGGCAGCTTCTTTTCTGTCTCTGTCACAAAGGGGACATTTACCTTATCTTTCTATCCTAAAGACACAACAGCATGTAAAATCTCTCCAAAGTAAGAGAAATCTCCTCTTAGACAGTTGTCACTGGAACAAGATTCCCCATCAGAAGATTTCCCTTCTATTGAGGTTTTGGGGAAAAAAGGGATACATTTATTGGATTTTAAATTGCTTTCTGTCTATGTGATAGGAGCTGTAGCACTTCCCCAACCAAGCTGCTTTTTATGATGGGTACTCTGTTCTGCCACAACATGTATGAACTGCTCCACCCTCTCTGTCACACCTGGCTATATACAGTGATGCTGCAAACACCTGTATGAACTTAGGTATTAGTACACTAGCATGACTATATAACCCCCTTCACACTGAGGTGTTTTTCAGGCGCTAAAGGGCTAAAAATAGCGCCTGTAAAGCGCCTGAAAAACGCCTCCCCTGCCCCCCCAATGTGAAAGCCTGAGTGTTTTCACACTGGGGTGCTGTACTGACAAGACGTTAAAAAAAGTCCTGCAAGCAGCATCTTTGAGGCGGTGGAGGGGTGTATACACTGCCCCTGCCCATTGAAATTAATGGGCACTGCTGCCGAAGCGCCTGCAAAGTGCTTCGGCAGCGGCACTACACGGGCGCTATTAACCCTTTCTTTGCCCCCTAGTGGGGGTTAAAAGTGCCCCACTAGTGGCTGAATAACACCAGGCTAGTAGATTGTAAATAAAGTAAGTATATTGTCAAAAAGGCAAAGAAAATGGCAATACACCAGCATTAATGAACAGGTAAGAATCCATTAAATTGAAGTAAAATAACTCATATGAATACTAGGCATACTAGGAATATGGCAGTTAATCTAGACCAGTGTTCCTCAACCTTTTAAAGTGAAGTGCCCCTGCAGATCTAAAAAAAATTCCTAAGTACCCCTTTCTCGAGAAAGGGATTTCTATTGTGTGGGTGTCATGGTTTTTATGTGTGTAATGTCAGTATGTGTTATGGTGTGTGATGGTTTTTGTTCGTGTGCAAAATCATCATCAAATGCAGCCTCACCAGTGTCCATCAATGCAGCCTCGCCAGTGTCCATTAATGCAGCCTCACCATTGCCCACCAATGCAGCCTCACCAGTGTCCACCAATGCAGCCTCACCAGTGCCCACCAATGCAGCCTCACCAGTGTCCATCAATGCAGCCTTACCAGTGTCCACCAATGCAGCCTCACCAGTGTCCACCAATGCAGCCTCACCAGTGTCCACCAATGCAGCCTCACCAGTGTCCACCAATGCAACCTCACCAGTGTCCATCAATGCAACCTCACCAGTGTCCATCAATGCAGCCTCACCAGTATCCATCAATGCAGCCTCACCAGTATCCATCAATGCAGCCTCGCCAGTGCCTGTCAATACAACCTGACTAGTGCCCATCAGCTTAGCCTTACCAGTGCCCATCAATACAGCCTGATTAGTGCCCATCGGTGCAGCCTATCAGTGTCCATAGAATAGAGGTGAAAAACCTCCTTTGCAACCACTTTAACTGTTTGGGGGGGGTAATTAATCTACAGCGCCATTCGTAATATGCAGCATGGAAGGGGTTAATGTATTGCCACTGGTCACTGATGCATTGGTGACCAGTGTCAATTAAGTAACCCCTTTGTGCTGCATTAGTGGCACCAGTGTCAGTGTTTATTATCCCCTTCATGCTGCATCATAAAGGGGTTAATTGGCACTGCCACTGGGGCCACTGCCACTAATGCAGCACAAAGGGGTTAATTAATTGCCACTGGCCCCTAATGCATCAGTGACCAATGGCAATAAATTAACCCGCTCCATGCTGCATGTTGCAAATAGCACCGTGGATTAATTAAACCCCCCTTTAAAAAAAATTAAGCAAGGCAGCCTGCCACCATGTCACTTGCTACCACAGCCTGCCACCTGCAGCCATGTAATTTGCTACAGCATCCTGCCACCATGTCACTTGCCACTGCAGCCTGCCACCTGCAGCCATGTCACTTGCCACCCACAGCCTGCCACCTACAGCCATGTCACTTGCCACTGCAGCCTGCCACCATGTCACTTGCCACTGCAGCCTGCCACCATGTCACTTGCCACTGCAGCCTGCTACCTGCAGCCATGTCACTTGCCACCCACAGCCTGCCACCTGCAGCCATGTCACTTGCCACCTCAGCATGCCACCATGTCACTTGCCACTGCAGCCTGTGACCTGCAGCCATGTCACTTGCCACCCACAGCCTGCCACCTGCAGCCATGTCACTTGCCACCGCAGCCTGCCACCTGCAGCCATGTCACTTGTCATTGCATCCTGGCACCTGCAGCCATGTCACTTGCCACCCGCAGCCTGCCACCTGCAGCCATATCACTTGCCACTGCAACCATGTCACTTGCCACCACAGCCATGTCACTTGCCACCACAGACTGCTACCATGTCACTTGCCACAACAGCCTGCCACCTGCAGCCATGCCACTTGCCACCGCAGCCTGCCACCTGCAGCCATGTTACTTGCCACCGCAGGCATGTCACTTGCCACTGCAGCCTGCCACCATGTAACTTTCCACTCATGCTCCCCTGTGTAACCTTCCCCTCACTAACTTCACTTGTCACCTTCATCAGTGTCCACCTGTGTGTCTGTCACCTTCTACTTCCTTTACCCTTCAAGTTCCAATATCCCCTCTGGTGAGTGGTCTCTCAGTGAGTCAGGCCGTGGGTGGGAGGAGGAGAAGTCGGGCACTCGGGCAGCCGTTAATCTGATCCAGCAGCACCCAGAACAGACACCAGATGACCATGTTCCTGCTGCTGTCACTTCCTCTCCATACCGCTCTGCAGTGGCTTACCAGTTCTGGCTGCACAGTAGCTTTTACTTGCAGCCGGAACTGGCTCTGTCCTTAGGAATTCAGTCCCCACAGGCTCAGTCCTAGCTTGCTGGTTCTCACAGGCTCTGTCTGGTGTAGGCACAGACAGACACACAGGCAGCAGGTCTTTACCACGCCAGTCCCCAGCAGCAAGAGACTGTTTCCTATCAGTGGCTTAGCCCCAACACTCTGGTCCTCACAAGGTTCATTCCTGGCTCTTACAGGTTTTCTCTCTTGATGTAGGCACACACAGCAACAGGTCCATACGCTATGGTTCCCTGCACTTCCAGCCCAAGACCTCAGCTCAACTGCTTTAAGCTCCCCAAATCTAGTTTTGTAGCAGATATAACACTTAAGATGTTTAGGCTTGCATTGACTGTGCCTTGAGCTGTAGTAAAATTTCAAACATTTTCTGTAACCATTTTACAGACTTGAGCGGCAACATGAAAATGTGTGATAAAGTCACTTTAAAATTATGAATTGTTAGTGCTACAAAACATTCCAAATCTCATAAAGCACTATTTGTTCAAATCAGCCAATCAAGTTAAGGTTAGGTACGCACTTATGTGACCCATACTCTTCGGGTAGGGCAGCCCATTCATTTTAATTGGCTGTCCTACCTGCAGAAATGAAGGTTAAGAAGCCCTGAACCTTTTTTTAACAATCATAATGCACAGAAAAAGTTATACGCATGCAAAAACATGGATGTTTTGCCAATGTGTGGCTAGATTGCGGTGAGTTTCGCCTGCATGTCAGGAGCACATGAAATAGGTGTGAACCTAGCCTAAGAGAATATTACTTTTATTTTTTTCTGAAAGGAAACCTTTACTGAAGGAAATAGGGAGCCTGCCATTGTTGATATTTATGAAGATAATGGTTGTCTAGCTGTCACCTCCCAGAAGGGAGGCATTAATCCCCTTGCCCCAACATTCCTTTAAACAGTTCAGAATGCCAAGGGCAGGAAGGAATGGCAATCATGTGACCACTGTCACATTGGTCACGTGATCGGAAGCTGGCCCGTATGGAGAGCTGTTTTCAACAGCTGCCTTCTTTGTGCTAGGAGCACTCATTCACTGCACTCAGAACATAAACATCATCAGCCCAGTGATGTATGTGTGTGAACATTATAGCCCACCGTTTTGCCACTGCATGTATATGTTGGGCAGTCGTAAAGGGGTTAAGGTGTTTTCACTTAAGTCTAACTTTATTGGCAGCAACTTTGTTTTACATAAGTGACTTAAAAAGTATTGAAGCAGAGACAACCAGGTGTCTATCATTATCAGTAGGATTTCTTATATGGTAGCCCAAATTTAGTTTCAGTGAAGGTTTCCTTTAACCCAGCTGGGTATATGAAGAGATTAAGGTTTGCTTTGATTGCATATGTTTTCCCAAAGTCTTTTTTTCAAAATATTAATAGGAGCATGAGTATTGTTACTGTATAATAGGGACGATCATGAATGAACACAATGGGGGTCATTTACTATAGCGCCAAAAAATTCTCCTGCAGTACCAAAAAATAACTCTCAAAAAAGGCCAGAAAGATTTCAACTCTCATAAACTAAGCGCTAATGCAAATGGAAAGCAGCGCTATTGCGGCAATAATGCCTGTCAGATCACATATGCTGGGATAGTGGACGTCAATGGGGCTCGAAGCTGCAAAATCCAAAGTTCTCATGGAAGGCTTATATGCAAGTTCTTTGCCATACAAAGTGTTTGGGGACCTGGGCCCTGCCCCATGGGACATGTATCAATGCAAGAAAATTTTTTAAAAACGGCCATTTTTCGGGAACAGTGATTTTAATAATGCTTAGAGTGAAACAATAAAAGTGTAATATTCCTTTAAATTTCGTACCTGGGGGGTGTCTATAGTATGCCTGTAAAGGGGCATATGTTTCCCGTGTTTAGAACAGTCTGACAGCAAAATGACATTTCAAAGGACAAAAAGTCATTTAAAAGTACTCACGGCTATTAATGAATTGCCGGTCCGACAATACACATAAAAGTTCATTGATAAAAATGGCATGGGAATTCCCCACAGGGGAACCCCGAACCAAAATTAAAAAAAAAATGGCATGGGGTCCCCCTAAATTCTATACCAGGCCCTTCAGGTCTGGTATGGATATTAAGGGGAACCCCGGCCAAAATAAAAAAAAAATGGCGTGGGGTCCCCCTCAAAATCTATACCAGACCCTTAAGTTCTGGTATGGATTTTAAGGGGAACCCCATGCCAAAATTAAAAAAACATGGCGTGGGGTCCCCCCCAAAAATCCATACCAGACCCTTATCCAAACACGCAACCTGGCAGGCCGCAGGAAAAGAGGGGGGACGAGAGAGCGATGAACCATACCAGGCCACATGCCCTCAACATTGGGAGGGTGCTTTGGGGTAGCCCCCCAAAACACCTTGTCCCCATGTTGATGGGGACAGGGGCCTCATCCCCACAACCCTTGCCCGGTGGTTGTGGGGGTCTTCGGGCGGGGGCTTATCGGAATCTGGAAGCCCCCTTTAACAAGGGGACCCCCCAGATCCCGGCCCACCCCCCTGTGTGAAATGGTAAGGGGGTACAAAAGTACCCCTACCATTTCACAAAAAAAGTGTCAAAAATTTTAAAAATGACAAGAGACAGTTTTTGACAATTCCTTTATTTAAATGCTTCTTCTTCCTTCTATCTTCTATCTTCTATCTTCTTTCTTCTATCTTCTTTCTTCTATCTTCCTTCGGTTTCTTCCTCCATCTTCTTCTTCTGGTTCTCTACTTCACTGCGGCATTCCCCGTGATGTCAGAGGGGGCGGGGTCACCGCCCTCTGTTATTTAAGAACCATCAGAAGACGAGAAGTGTCACACAGCGGGAGCCTCCCACCATGCCATCATGGATGCTGAGTGGCCCGAGGAGAAGAAGGGAACAAGATGCCGTGGAGGAAGATGCCGGATGAGAACACCGGAGGAAGAACCAGAAGAACCAGAAGAAGAAGATGGAGGAAGAAACCGAAGGAAGATAGAAGATAGAAGAAATAAGAAGCATTTAAATAAAGGAATTGTCAAAAACTGTCTCTTGTCATTTTTAACATTTTTGACACTTTTTTTGTGAAATGGTAGGGGTACTTTTGTACCCCCTTACCATTTCACACAGGGGGGGAGGGCCAGGATCTGGGGATCCCCTTGTTAAAGGGGGCTTCCAGATTCCATTAAGCCCACTGCCCGCAGACCCCCACAACCACTGGGCAAGGGTTGTGGGGATGAGGCCCTTGTCCCCATCAACATGGGAACAAGGTGTTTTGGGGGGCTGCCCCAAAGCACCCTCCCAATGATGAGGACGTGTGGCCTGGTACGGTTCAGGAGGGGGGGCGCTCTCTCGTCCCCCCTCTTTTCCTGCGGCCTGCCAGGTTGCGTGCTCGGATAAGGGTCTGGTATGGATTTTTGGGGGTACCCCATGCCATTTTTTTTTTTAATTTTGGTGCGGGGTTCCCCTTAAAATCCATACCAGACCTGAAGGGCCAGGTATGGATTTTGAGGGGGACCCACGCCATTTTTAAAAAAAATTTTGGTCGGGGTTCCCCTTAATATCCATACCAGACCTGAAGGGCCTGGTATGGAATTTAGGGGGACCCCCACGCCATTTTTTTAAAAAATTTTAGTTCGAGGTTCCCCTGTGGGGAATTCCCATGCCGTTTTTATTAATGAACTTTTATGTGTATTGTCGGACCAACAATTCATTAATAGCAGCGAGTACTTTTAAATGACTTTTTTTCCTTTTAAATGTCATTTTGCTGTCAGACTGTTCTAAACACAGGAAACATGCGCCCCTTTACAGGCATACTATAGACACCCCCAGGTATGAAATTTAAAGGAATATTACACTTTTATTGTTTCACTTTAAGCATTATTAAAATCACTGCTCCCAAAAAACAGCCATTTTTAAAACTTTTTTGCATTGATACATGTCCCCTGGGTCAGGACCCGGGTCCCCAAAAACTTTTTATGACAATAACTTGCATATTAACCTTTAAAATTAGCACTTTTGATTATTCATGTTCGTGTGCCAAAGACTTTAACAGTGTTTGCACACATTTTTTGTCTGTTCGCATGTTCTGCTGCGAACCGAACAGGGGGGATGTTCGGCCCATCCCTAGTTATCATTGAGAATCATGGGGTACAACTTGTCAAGCAACTCGGAGGTCCAAAGTCGCCCAACTGTGAAAAAAGTCATATATATTTTAATAGAAAGGAGCTCTCATTTATACTTGCATTTACATCAGCAGAACAAATGCAGGAAGTGATGTGTGCACATGGGCCAGAAGCAAATGTGTGGGGATGCCAAACAAATCAATGAACCCCACCCACACCAAATCTAACTACCACATCCACCCCTGCATTGATTAAGCACAAGTACATATCATACCCTTATCCGGAAAATGAGCAGCACCTCCTCTTTGCCAAAGAGGGACCTCGCCATGTCCAGCTAGATGGAGATCTTTTGCAGATATGCAAATTTGTATTTCTACTTATGATATTTAAAGGCATTCGATAAGAAATGGTGTCCCTGGGTTAGCGGCAGGTGAATGACAAAAACAAAAGGCCCAGTTTGAGCCCTGGTTCACACTGACAGAGGGAGGAAATCATTCAGCTGAAATCACACACTTTCATTCCCGCATGTCAGTCCTGACTGCAGGGGGAATTTCAGAGATATCGGTGCAGATTTCTGCACTGATATCAATACAAATTGTACCCCAAAGTCGTACCAATTAAAACAGTGCAATTGTCACCACTTTGACATGTCAAATCGCACCAATGTGAACTAAAGATAACATATACAACACTGCCTATCCATCAGCTGAATTCATTACCTGCAATTCTCCACAGCTGTTATATATATATAACACCACCACCAAAAACTAAAGAGAAAGAAAAGTAGAAGAAAAAAAAAACACAACAAAGCTCAATAATGTACTTTTATTTTACCAGCAGAAAAACAAAAAAACAAAAATTTACAATTATTTACTAGCTTCAAAAAAATTTGGACAGGATATATAGTGCTACATTTAGCAATGGGATTTTAAGGGCCCTGCTCATAGGAGCTTACAATCTAAAATTAGACAAAACCTTAGAGTGGACACAGCTTTAATTTCAGTGTATAACGGGCAACACCTCACATTTTTATCTGCAAGATTATAGAAACATACTTAACAGTCATTCTTACAAAGCATTCAAACATAATATTACAAAAGACTTATTCGAAACACCCACCACCAGCCCACAATCCACACATACATACATTGGTGACCATGTTCTGCTGGAAGCTGCATTTCGGTGTACACGATTAAACGAGATCAAAAAGAGTAGGTCAGCAGATGCTTCCAAACGATGTTTGCATGATCAGACAGGAACAATACACGCACAACATTGACAGCATGGCCACATAAACCCACTTTTGATTGAAAAAATGCACAAAGATTTCATCAAATCTCCCAATATCATTCCTTCTCCCCCCACAAATCACAACAAAAAACCTGACCTTCTCAGGTCAAATGAGCTCCCTCTACTGCAGGCCTTTATATAAGAGAGGTTGTATTGTTAGCACACTGACACATCCGATAGAAGTACACGCCCACCAGTATCTTTCAATCTGTCTCTTCATGTATGTCTAAAGTGATTGGACCTGATGAGCAGGAACACATAATAGTATTCGCAACTGAGTTAGCCCTTGGCTATGTGCATCAAATCTCCAACTACAGGACAAAGATCAAAGTCCATTTGCATCCACATAAACAAAGCAACAGTTTTCTAAGCATATGTACCCGTGCAGTGTAAACCCTAAAATTTAAAATGTCCAAGTCCCTGGGCATGATTAGTGCTAATAAACATTAACATCAGTCCCTGGCTACAATGAGCTTCCAATCTAAAGTCCAAAATTAACTTTCTTACATTAGAACCTATTTCGACAGGAGACAAATAGAATGCCAGGATGTCTTTGGACTGTGGTGAGAAACCCACACAGGGAGAACATATAAACTTCAACACAAGGATTAGCATGTTGGGGAATTGAACCAACATCCCAGGTGCTGCTAGACAGAACTGCTACCCTCTTAGCCACCAGGCAGCCCCACGCATGTTCTCTGCATCTCTGTGGTGTGAACCAGCCCTAAGTCCATAGCCATGCTCATTGTCACAAGCAATATACAATATATTGGCCTAAGTATTGGGACACCTGCCTTTAAACACACATTAACTGTAATGGCATCCCAGTATTAGTATTGGGTTCAGAACTTATTTGGCCCACCCTTTGCAGCTATAACAGCTTCATCTCTTCTTGTCCACAAGGGTTAGGAGTGTGTCTATGGGAATGTTTGACCATTCTTAGAAGTGCATTTGTGAGGTCAGGCACTGATGGTGGATGAGAAGGCCTGACCTACAGTCTCCTCTCTAATTCATCCCCAAGGTATTCTGTTGTGTTGAGGTCAGGATTCTGTCCAGGCCAGTCAAGTTCCTCCACCCCAAGCTCCCTCATCCATGTCTTTATGGACCTTGCTTTGTGCACTGGTCCAAATGATTTGGTGGAGGGGGGATTATGATGTGGGGTTGTTTTTCAGCGATTGGGCTTGGCCTCTTAGTTCCAGTTAAGGGAACTCTTAAGGCATCAGCATACCAAGACATTTTGGACAATTTCATGCTCCCAACTTTGTGGGAACAGTTTGGGGAAAGCCCCTTCCTGTTCCAACATGACAGCACACCAGTGCACAAAGCAAGGTCCATAAAGACATGGATGAGCAAGTTTGGGGTGGAGAAACTTGACTGGCCTGCACAGAGTCCTGGCCTCAACCTGATAGAACACCCTTTGGCTGAATTAAAGTAGAGACTGCGAGCCAGGCCTTCTCATCCAACATCAGTGCCTGGCCTCACAAATGCACTTCTGGAAGTATGATCAAACATTCCCATAGGCACATTAAACCTTGTGGAAAGCCTTCCAAGAAGCTGTTCTAGCTGCAAAGGGTGGGCTAAATCAAATTTTAACCCTACGGACCAAGACTGGGCTGCCATTAAAGTTCATGTGTGTGTGTAAAGGCAGGTGTCCCAATACTTTTGGCTAAATAGTGTATCTGGAAAAGACTTACAATGGTGGTGGAACCCTCCTACACATAAATATTACATTTAGACATAGTTACAGGACCTGCGAGATGAGACAACTTCTCTACATGAAGCAACATGGTTGGGATTTGAACTCCGATCCTTAGGGATACTAAGCAGAAGTTCTAATCTCTAAGCCACAGAGCTGCCACGTGTGTGAACTTCCTACACATAACTACACATAAATACACATAAAAACACATAAATACTGCATTTCTTTGAACATACAAGTGATGGAATTACATTACTCAAGAGTTATTCTTCTTGATTTATTCTGTGATATTTGGTGTTTTTTTGTGGGTGAGAGTAGAATATTACCCTCAAATTTTTGGGAATAACATTTTGATATCTTATGTTGGTACACATATCACATTTTTTGGGCTCAAATTATGAACATTTGGAAATAATAAAAAGCACAAAAAATTGTGATTCATTTTAAATTTGCATCAGCAATGGTATTGTTTGTGGGTTGTAAAGACACCTGTGTGAGTTTGGGTAAAGATTGTTGTGAGATGGAGAGTAACAAGTGAAGTGACAGAGAAAAATATATTTTACCAAAACATCAAAATATTCCACATTCTAGTATTCTTAAAATCAAAATATTTTAAGTAGAAGCAACAATGTTGCAAAGGAAAATTTATTTCACAAAAAGATACATTTCATCTCAACTTTAAAAGGTTTTTTTGTGAAAGTTAGAATTGTTCCATTAGAATCAATGGCTAATACTTGATTTTGACTAAAATAGAGCAGATTTTCATTTAAAAAAAATGTCCTCTAATTAGCTCTCATTTTGGTATTTACTATAGCGCCGGCTAAAAAAGACATGAGTTAAAATGAGACTTATTTTCACGTCTGAGCATGCTCAGTTGTGTTGGCACCTAGTTGTCCAAAACGGGGAATTTTTCACTTCTCAGACTTTTGAAGATATTTCAGTGTAGAAATCACTTTTTCACACAGTTTAAAAGCAGATTATCTTTAAATAATATAACGCATATTTCAGTACCATTTAGGCAATTATATCATGCTCTAAACATTATTTCCATGTGCACTACTCCAGGTTTTAGAGTAATGACCCTTACACACGGTCAGACATTGATCGGACATTCCGACAACAAAATCCTAGGATTTTTTCCAACGGATGTTGGCTCAAACTTGTCTTGCATACACACGGTCACACAAAGTTGTCAGAAAATCAGATCATTCTGAACACGTTGACGTAAAACATGTACATCAGGACTATAAACGGGGCAGTAGCCAATAGCTTTCATCTCTTTATTTATTCTGAGCATGCGTGGCACTTTGTGCGTTGGATTTGTGTACACACGATTGGAAATACTGACAACAGATTTTGTTGTCGGAAAATTTTATAGCCTGCTCTCAAACTTTGTGTGTCGGAAAATCTGATGGAAAATGTGTGATGGATCCTACACATGGTCGGAATTTCCGACAACAAGGTCCTATCACACATTTTCCGTTGGAAAATCCGACCATGTGTATGGGGCATTAGGGTTTGGGCGCTATTTGGTTTCAGGGAACTATAGTAAATTCGATTTTGGGAGTATTTTCTCACCAGTGCTATAGTGAATACCGTTTTAGTGCTAATTAATTAATTAGCGCTAATTCATGGTAATTAGCGCTAATTAGTGCCGCAGCTCTATAGTAAATGACCCCCAATATGACTGAAATAGTGTACATACATTTATATGTGTACTGTTAATTAGGTGCTTATCAGAGTCCCAAGATCTTATCTTCTGTACAATTCTCCTGGTGCTTTACTGCCTTCTGATATATCTGATCATATCTGTGATGTATCATAAAAAGAAAAAAAATTGTAAATGCAGTAAAACTCAAGGAAGCTTTACATCGATCAGTTGTATACTGTCTGTGACAGGAATGCACTTGTCTGTTATCGTTGTACAAATCCTTAAATAGTCATGTGACCTGGAACTAAATAAAAAAGGGCTTCATAATATTTCCACTAATAAATATACTGGCATTAACTTATTTATGTTGAATAATATTTTTTTTTGTTTTCATTATCTGCATGATGTTACAAGGGCTTGATTTTGCAAGGCTATTTCCAACAGTATTTTCAATTACATATGCTTTAAAGGGCACATGATACCGCATGCACTTTGCTTGTATAGAAAGTGGAAATATGTATTTAATGCTATAGAATCATTGTCATAAGTATTACATAATAGTTCTTGTGGAAAAGTTATCACAGCCTCAAGGTTGCTTGTAAATCTCACTCATTAAGAAACATATGGAAGTTTAATAACATTTATATACATTTTCAATCAGCTTTTAAAACTTTTGCCTATAACAAATGACAACACGGTAAATGTGTTTTAAGAGGTCGACAAAATAATGCATAAATATAGCAAAATGACTTCATAAATGTGAATACAAAAAATAAATGTTCAGCTAGTAAATAACTACCTGGTTAGTTATGCACTGATGATTATGTTAATACTTAGTTTTGGAGAAAAGTGAATTTTATCAAGCCAGAGCCAAAACAGCTTGCTGAAACAATGAAGGAATAAGAAATGTGTAAAATTTCTCACACGCAAACAAAGCCTCTTAGACAAGACATCATTTCTTTTAATAGCATGTAATGAGAATTAATTGCCATGCTGCAGTAGGCTGAATTGCTCAGTATGCTGGAGCAGACTATTTTTAATTAAACCATTCCAACATTAGTACCGAAGAGAATTATAATAAGTTTAAAGTATTCATATTTATTGACTGAATTGGGTATATGCTATAATAATATAGCATTTGTCTGCAATTACAATAACCTTGACCTTAGTAACAGTCATGGGCTAGCACAGATGGGATTTACAATAAAGACAAACACTGTTATTTAAATTTCAAACAAAATTATTTATTGGTATTTATAAGGCCATGGTGTTATCCATAGGGGTTACCTAAAAGTGCTCCATTTTATTTTAAAGAATATAAAGCCATCCTGGCTAAAATGAACAAATTAAACGGTGTCCATCCAACAATGCTGGACGACTACTCCCCCTCTTGGACAACATCATGACAAAAAAAGGGGCGGGTGGGTGGGCATCGCTTGTTCTGCTTCAAGCGGTCAGTGAGCCGCTGCACTCAGCCCCTTATATAGGCTTCTTCAGCGCTGCTCAGTGCCCGCTAAATTCCTCCAATCCAACGCTGGCCCTTGCTACTAATCCTCTGGCTGTTGCTGCCCTGAGCAACAGTGGCACCCAATGGCAACCTACAATAGGTAAAAAAGGAAGAGAGAAAATGCAGCCCCCTCTGAGCCATCCCATGTGGGCCCCAGCATAATGCTATGACCCTTCATGGGCTAGCACAGATGGGATTTACAATAAAGACAAACACTGTTATTTAAATTTCAAACAAAATTATTTATTAATTGGTATTTATAAGGCCACGGTGTTATCCATAGGGGTTACCTAAAAGTACTCCATTTTATTTTAAAGAATATAAAGCCATCCTGGCTAAAATTAACAAATTAAATGGTGTCCATCCAACAATGCTGGACGACTACTCCCCACCGGCTGAGGACAGCAGCAGCGCTGCCGGCCGAGGCCCCCCCCCAACACCGTGGCTGATTCAATTACATTTTGTAAACCCATATTAAATATATCTAAGCCTATCACAGATAAGTGGACCATATCTTTATGAAATAAACCATGAACAAAACCTTCTAATTCTAAGTGGCGAAAGGATATACCACCGGAAGAAATTAGAAAACTATGGATTGTTCTATTGAGACGTCTCCTAATCTTATCTACATAAAATAAATTGCCAGAAGGAGACCATAGAAGACGAGGAATCATCTCTGAAAATGCCAGTATAGCATTTGGGAATAAAAGTTTGATATAACAAAGGTCTTTCTTAATTTCACATAGAAGATCCCACGTCTTAACTTTACCTAAATCGTTGGCCCCGGCATGAAGAACTAAAACTTGGGGTAAAGGCTAAATGTTAGTTAGGTGAAGTAAATGATCTCTCAGATTTCTCCACCTCAAGCCCTTAATACCTGACCACAAAACTGTGAAAGACTTAGAGTCCAGACCTAAGTAGGTTCTAGTTTCAGCATGCTTGGCCACCCAAAAAACGTAGGAATGACCTACAATCCAGACCGTAGTTTTGGGAGATCCTGAAAAGAAATTACAAAATTAGAAGATCAGGGCGGACATAAATCTTATATCTATCACTCCCCCAATGACCAATTCTTTTTAAAGTTTCTGCCGAAAAACCTAAAGAGTCAGCTGTGGTGGCTGCTCCAATGCGAAATGAATGTGAAGAAAAGCAAAAACCAGACAGGTTCAGGCGTTTCAAAGAAGCAGCCAACACAGCTGAAAACTGATACCTAGTCAAGGAGGACAGATCCTGATGAATAAAAAAGGAATCGTCAGAACATGGCCTAATTGATATGTATCTAGAAACCAGTAGAACCGGGCATATTGTAGGGTTGATAGAGCTAGCCAGAGAAATCCAATGACCTTGACCTGTTGGCAGGGATTTTGACCTACAAAGAAAAAGGCTAAGGGACCCATCATACACAACGACATGTGTTCTGCGGAGAAAAGATGAGGACCTTTTATTTTCAGCTGTAAATTCCCCAATTCTGAGGGCACCAAAAAAGGCAACTGAAAAAACAGCCCTGAACAAAATTAACTCAAATTCTGAGAAACACACCACCTCTAGAATCTTGAGAAGATCAACTAACAGTGCAGCCGAAATAGGGCGCCTGTTATCCAACAAAGGTCTGTACCTCCTGAAACCTTTTAATACTTGATTAACTTGAAAGAAAGGTTAAAGATGGCAAACCTGCAAATTTTAGAAAGAAGGAAACACCCGCTAATATTTTGCTTATAGAAGCTGGGCTAAGATTCGCCTGAAGCAACGAAGACACGAAAGACAGAGAGACCTAAGATGTTACAACAAGAGCATCCAGACCAAAGTCCCGACAAAAGGAGCACCATCTGGTCCAAGATAGGCGATAATCTAACCACGTTTTCTTCGACACTGAATTCTTGAGGTTACCAAGTATTAACTCCAGATTAAGCCCCAGAGGAAATCCGAGCAAGGGGTTCCGCACTGATCTGATGTTGGAGCCAATTCCCGAAACCTCGTGAACTGCGAACGAGATAAAGCATCAGCAATAATATTTTGTATGCCTGGAATCTGCTCTGCTTTCAACCAAATATTGAAACGCATGCATTGTAAAACAAGAAAACGTAGTAGTTTAATCACCGGCTCGGACTTAGAGGATAACGTATTCACTGCATACAAAACACCTTTATTATCAGTATGAACCAGAACTCTGCGATCCGCAAAAACGTCTTTCCAAACTACTAAGGAAACTATCACAGGGAAAAGCTCCAGAAGGACCAAATTCTGAATGATATCCTTCTGTAACCAATCCTGATGCCACTCACCTGCGCACCAATGCCCATCCATAAACGCTCCAAAGCCTGAAGACCCAGCTGCATCCGTGAAAAAATTGAGCTGATCGTTAGTAACAAAGTCTTGTTGCCATATGGTAGAACCATTAAAATTACACAGAAAAGCATCCCAAATTCTAAGGTCTTCCCGAACGCTCTTGGAGATACTAATATGGGAATATGGGTTTTTAAAACCTTTGATGGCCAACGAAAACTTGCGAGAAAACACCCTAGCCATTGGAATGACTCGGGCTGCAAAAGCGAACAGACCCAAAAGAGATTGAGCCTCTTTCAGTAGTACTTTCTTTCTTAAAAGAAAAACTGAAATCAGGGATCTAATTTTTTGTATTTTTTGAAGAGGCAATCTAAATTCCATTACTGCTGAATCGATGGTAATCCCTAAAAACTCAATAGAAGTAGATGGCAACACTGTCTTTTCTGATGCTAGAGGGATCCCAAAGTGTTCACAAATATTGAAAAATAGCTGAAGAGATTTTAGGCACGAGGGGGAACCAGATGGACCAACAAATAAAAAATCATCTAGATAATGCAGAAAATCCCCACAGCGATAGAGATCTGACAGAATCCAGTGTAAAAATGTTGAAAAGGCTTCAAAATAAAAACAAGACAAAGAAAACCCCATGGGCATACATTTGTCAAAGAATAATTCTCCCAAGAATTGAAAACCTAGCGAACTGAAGCCTTGCGGATGGACCGGGAGCAGCCAAAATGCTGATTTAATATCTGCCTTGGCTAGCAGAGCCCCTTGTCCATGATTCCTTAATATAACCAAAGCCTCATCGAAGGATGCATAACAAACTGGAGCTTCAACACCAGCCACATCATCATTTAAAGAAGAGTTCTCCGGATATGAAAGGTGATGTATCATACAGTAAGAACCTTGCTCTTTTTTAGGAACAAACCTTAACGGGGAGAGCCTAAAATTTGCAAATGGCGGAGAAGCAAAAGGACCTGCAACCCTCCCTTCTGCCAGTTCTTTGTAAATTTTTTTTTTCCCTAACCACTGACGTGTTAGTATAAACAGATTTCAAATTCTGAACCATAGAACAGCCCGTGCCTTGAAAGGCCGGGACCAAAAAACCTTCACTGTTAGTTCAGTTAGCAGAGCTGCCATCCTGCGATCTGGATAATGCTCTAACCACGGGAGCATTCTTGGGAGGTTCACTGGAGTCACTGCTCTTCCCATGAGCGTGCCCGGGAAGTGGCTGAAAGGCTGTCGCTGCAGATTAGCGAAAACACCTACTAGCCGGATGGCTCCCGCTACAATAGGAGCATTTGTGTTTATATCTGCAATTTGAGAGAAACTTGCATTGCCCTTCGTTGAAAGAAAAGCAAAATCCTTTACGAAATGCAGACTGTGCGTTAGATACCACTTTTGGAGTGAACTGAGGCTTAGGGGGTAACATGAGATTCAACCACAGTCCAACGTCTTTAGAACCCCAATGTAAAGAGGGGTGAACTTTTGCCGAAAATTTTCGTCATATGTGAACCATGCAGAGCCACCGAAATGAGGAAAAGCCTCTGCAACAATATCCAAGTGTTGGAATAAACCTGAACACTTTGCAGGGAAACGTTCACCCATAACTGCTGCATAAATGCAGAAAGCCTGCAACCAGCTTTGGAAGGTCCTTGGTATAGCCCTTCTCCTGTCCTCCTCAGACCTATCCACTGCCAGCCTGTCAGATTTCAACAAAAACTCTTTAGAAGCCGGCAAAAGTGACAATATGTCAATGAATTCCCCTCTCCAAATTTTCTCTTTAACAGACTTGGCTAAATGGAACCCTAAAGGTGACAATACACATGGTAGGGGTTCTTTAAAAGAAGCCTCCCCAACTGCCACTGCCGAAGGCCTGAGAGACAGGATGGGATCAACAGATAATGGAGGGTTAACAACATTATCATGGTTTAACATACCATGATCAGTCATTTGTGACTCATTTAAATTTTGCCATACTGAACTAACTTCAGTCATATGATCATTAAGTGGTAAATTCCTTACAGCACCATAATCATGTGTCCCTGTAAATATCTCTCCAGTATCACTACCAACAGGTTCGGAAGCACCAGATATCTGTGCCCTCTGACCAATTTTACTGGTATGGATAATATGCCTAGCACCAATTTTCTCTTTTTGTGCCCCTAGAAATTGAGAATTAATATTAGGTTGCTTAACATTCAATGCACCAGTGACCTGTGCTCCTATAACACTATTATTAGCACCAATAGCCTGTGCCCCTTTAAATTGTTGTAAAATATTTGTCAATGAATTAATTAGTAATGACACATCAGCAACATTAGCAAACTGATACTGCTCACCATCATTTAATACTGACGGATGCTCACTGAGTGGAGCAGCCTGGGGAAGCTGAGTAGTGCTGCTCTCCCTCATAGCTGGCTCTCTCCGTGTTCTGGAAATGCCAGCTCTCTCCTCCCTTGCCAGCTGAGGTGAAGCCGCTGTTCTCAGGCGTTTCTTCTTTCTCCCCGGCTGCTGACGAGTCCCGCCTCCGACTGAGGCCAAAGTTTCTTCCACCTTCGGGTTTGCGAGGGATGTCTCCGCAGGCGGAGCCGAGTCGCGCTCCTTCCCTAAGCACTAAAGGAGCCATTCTTCACCGCCCTCTCCCTCGGCTTTCTCAATAAGGCGACACAGGAGTTCTTCCCGACTGTTTGACGAATGGCGCTTCATGTTGCAGGAGCTCTGCGTCGTCGCTCGTTCTGCTTCAAGTGGTCAGTGAGCCGCTGCACTCAGCCCCTTATATAGGCTTCTTCAGCGCTGCTCAGCGCCCTCCAAATTCCTCCAATCCAACGCTGGCCCTTGCTACCAATCCTCTGGCTGTTGCTGCCCTGAGCAACAGTGGCAACCAATGGCAACCTACAATAGATAAAAAAGGAAGAGAAAAACTGCAGCCCCCTCTGAGCCATCCCATAATACAGTGAACTAGCATATAATAAGATACTTATTATTATTATTATTATTACTCCAATACAATATAATGATTTCATATACCCAGATATTTAATTTTCTTCAAGCTGCCCAGCTACATCAAAGTGATCTCTCTCTCTCTGGACAGTCCCAATATTTGCAAAATGCAAAATACTTACTGGCACATAACATACTTTCATGTATATACAATATAAGTATCAAGACACAGTTAAAGGAGAGTTACAGAATCTGATCTGGCCACTGATCTGTAATATATGTATATATATATATATATATATATATATATATATATATATATATATATATATATATATATATATATATATATGTATATATATATATATATATATTCAAAGTGATCATTCCCTGGCAAGTCCCTACTCTATTTTTGTGGTATTACATTCTCACTTGCATATAGCATACTTTAATGAACATATTGGGGGTTATTTATGAAAGGCAAATCCACTTTGCACTACAAGTGCAAACTAAAAGTGCAAAGTGCACTTGAAATTGCACTGAAAGTGCACTTGGAAGTGCGGTTGCTGTAGATCCAGGGGGGACATGCAAGGAAAATAAAAAATAGCATTTTAGCTTGCACATGATTGGATGATAAAATCAGCAGAGCTTCCATCATTTCAGATCTACCCCTCAGATTTACAGCGACTGCACTTCCAAGTGCACTTTCAGTGCAATTTCAAGTACACATTGAAATTGTAGTTTGCACTTGTAGTGCAAAGTGGATTTGCCTTTCATAAATAACCCCCATTGTGTCAATATGGATAAATAATGTAAATGATTGCTAAGCCACACACATTTAAATTTCTCAAAAATGAGGTATCGGCCACGCCATTCATACTCCTGTATGTTGAATTGTTTGCGGATGTCATTTCCGCCCTTACTTCGTTTCCCTGTCCAAATCTTGCGCATGTGCCATATCATCAAAACCAAGCCTCTAGCTCGATTGCCGTTACTACGGCAACAGAGCTAAGACAATGATGATGGCAAATCACTTGCAAGGCGGTATTATAAAAAGTGAACAGCTTAGCTGATCCATTATATATATACTTATCTAGATTTCTGAAGAATCATGATAACAGTAATAATTATCAAATAAACAAAGTTTATATGTAATAATTTTGATAATGTAACGAATAAAAACAAAAAAACCTAGTGTCATTATAAAAAAAAATATATATATATTATTATATAATCAATGTTTTTATTTATTAAAATAATGCTATTAAATTTAAAATCTGTGTACAATTATAATGTTATATATTATTTTGATCTCCCTCTATATAAGTACATATATATCTATAGATATGTTATTATTAATTAAGGTAACTATATAGTGCTGTCAATTTGCACAGGGCTATACATATACATACATTCGGTCCCTATCCTCAAGGAGCTTACAATCTAAGGTCCCTTAAGATCCTAACTCACATTCATATACTAGGGCCAATTTAGACAGAAGCCAATTAACCTACTAGCATGTCTTTGTATCTATCTATCTATCTATCTATCTATCTATCTATCTATCTATCTATCTATCTATCTATCTATCTATCTATCGAGATATAAAAATATAATGTTAAAAATATTTAAATATAGTTTTTTTTAATTTCTGTAACGTGTATTACAGCACAGGTTACAACAGAGAATAATATATAATTTGTTAAATAACATTACATTATTAAAAATTATAATATCAATACTGAAAACTATAATTTATTACTATATTTGCTATAAATATGACTCTTATGACTTTCTCAATAAAATTAATTTTCTACAAACAAATAAATGGTTTTGTATTATCAATTTTGAATCATCTTTCTGATCATCTTTCAAAAAAACAAATATACATTGATTAATAATAAAAATTTTGCAGGTTACAATTGACAACCTTATACATATAAATATTATTTTTTATAAACATGAAAATGTTTTATTAATTGTTATGTATTTTATATTCCTATTATTAAACAACGTATTTCATATTGTATGTTATTTTATTTTTTAAATTAGTAAAACTTTGAGAACATTAGGTCAAAAGGCATTTGGCCGAGTCAATTGGCAGTTTCTTGTCAAAAGAAGTTTATTGAGTATACAATGTTATAAAGATACATAAAGTAAGTTTACAAGGATCTATAAAGTAAGCTCATTGTTTTACAGAAGGGTTTATATAGGTAAATATCATGAAATTTCAAATATTAATCATTGGGTTCACGTAAACCTAAATTAAAGATATATATAATTTCCTTAGTTACTTTTGTAGGTATTTAAATGATTTATACCTACTATACATATTGTTTACAAGTAGAGTGTATATAGGTCAAATAAATTCTGATAATGAGCTTTAATCGTAAGGTGGAGAAAAGGAAAGAGAAGAAAAAGGGTTGAAAGGTAGAGGTATGGTCCACAAGGTTGTCCCGCTCATCAGTTTATTATTCTTTTTAGTTCTCTTTGAAGCCTTAGAATGGGTGTCTCTGTAAGTCATTTAATCTGTTACCATGGCAACAGGACAGAGTCATTGAAGTTTGACAGGAACTGTTGTTTTATCCAAGGATGCCAAAGTTTTTCAAATTTTGGAATTTGATTTTGATCGATGGCTACCATCTTAGCATGGGACATTGTATTATTCATTCTGTGAATTGTTTCTGCTAGTACCAATGTAGGAGATTTCCATGCCTTGGCCACTGTTTGTTTTGCAGCCGTTATTAGTTGGATCATAAGTTTGAATTGAGAGAGTGTTAACCATTCCGGTTTTAGATTAAGTAAAGTTAAATATGGATCTGGTTGTATTATTTTTTTAAATATTTTAGATGCAATCACGAAGACTTCCTTCCAGAAGGTTTGGATTACTGGGCACGTCCACCATATGTGTAAATATGTGCCTATTTCTGGGCATCCTCGAAAACAAAGAGCTGAGGTATTAGGTGAATATTTTGCCACTCTAGCGGGTACAAGGTACCAGCGAGTTAGGACTTTATAATTTGTCTCCAGTGCTAAGATGTTGGGTGAAGATGACTTAGATGTGAGCCATATGTTAGACCAGTCCGTGTCTTCTAAAGTTCGTCCCAGGTCCTCCTCCCACCTCTGAACGTAAGAGGGTCTATTAAGATTTGCTACTCCATATAATTGATTATAAAGTGATGAAATTGTACCTTTAGCAAATGGATCTTTTGTACAGATTGATTCAAAAATGGATAATTGGGATAATGGTGTATCCCCCTTTAGGAATGGTGTATAGAAATTTTTGATTTGGAGATATCTAAATATCTCAGAGTTTGGTAGATCATATTTTTCTCTAAGCGATGGGAATGAAAGGAATGATTTAGATGCTATGAAGTCATTTAGTGTCTGAATGCCTGATGTTGTCCAAGCTTTAAAAGAATTTGGGTAGATCCATGCCGGATAAAAGGCCGGATTTCTGATAAAAGAAAGGAGAGGATTGTGTGGAGATTGTAACTGATATTTGGTTTTTAGTTTATCCCAGAGAGATAAGAAGTGTTTAGTTATGGGATTATGAATTTTAAAGCGGTCTTTAGGATCAAGCCATAATAAATTTGATATTAATAGAGGGTCATTTTCTGAAGCCTCTATAAATACCCATAATGGGATTTCCTGTTTTGCATGGTATTTGGACAGACTGGCCAAATGTGCTGCTCTGTAGTAGTTAGTAAAATTAGGGTATCCCAGGCCTCCTTTATTTTTGGGAAGATGTAGTGTGTGTATAGGTATACGTGGTTTAGAAGAGCCCCATATAAACAAAGTTGCTCTTTTTTGTACTATTCTCAAAAAATAGGAAGGAATTGGAATAGGGAGGACTCTGAATAGATAAAGCAATTTGGGTAGAATAGTCATTTTGATTGCATTAATCTTCCCTATCCAGGATAAAGGAAGTTGCGACCATTGTTTTATTAGATTTGTGATCTGTCTTAATACAGGAGGATAATTGGTTGAGAATAAGTCAGAATGAGATGCTGTTAAATGAATTCCAAGATATGGGATTGATTTTTCTGCCCATGTGAATGGGAGTGCAGCCCTAGCCGGGATCAATTCCATGTTTGTGAGTGAAATATTAAGCACTAGGCATTTCTTAGGATTAATCATAAGGCCGGATAGGGCTGCAAATCCATCAAGAGCTGATATTAAGTTAGGACCAGAGACCTGTGGTGATGATAGAAAAAGTAATATATCGTCTGCAAATATACATAATTTGTGTGTAATACCTCCTACTTCAATGCCAGTTATAGTTTGGTTTGTTCTGATGTATTGGGCCATGGGTTCGAGTATAAGGGCAAATAATAAGGGAGATAATGGGCAACCCTGTCGGGTACCTCTTTCGATATTAAAGGCTTCAGATTTGTATCCAGCATATTTTATATAGGCTTTGGGTTTATTATATAATGCTTTGATCCATGTTAAAAAGTGGGGTCCAAAACCCCATTTTTGTAATGAATATTGCATATATTGCCAGGATACTGTGTCAAATGCCCTCTTAATATCGAGAGATAGAAAACATAAAGGGATTTTCCGTTTTTTAGCAATATGAGCCAATAACACTGCCCTGCGTATATTATCGCCTGCCTGTCTATTTGGCATGAAGCCTACTTGATCTCTATGTATTAATTTTCCTATAATGCTATTGAGGCGTTTTGCTATTATTTTTGCTAATAATTTAATATCGAGGTTTAACAGAGAGATAGACCGATAATTCACACAGGAAGTATCATCAGAAAGGGGTTTTGGGATCATACAAACAATTGCCATTAGTGTTTCCTGCCGAAAAGAATGTCCATCTAGAAGTTTGTTAAAAGTTTCAGTGAGAATGGGAGAGAGTATTTCTGAGAATGTTTTATAGTATAAAGCCGAGTAGCCGTCTGGGCCTGGTATTTTGTTAAGTTTTAGGTCTTTTATGGCGTTAGCAACTTCATCTATAGTTATAGGCTCATCCAAACTGCTTTTTTGATTCTGAGATAACTCAGGTAAGGTTATTTTTGAGAAGAAGGATTCAGCCTCTGTGGGATTAAATTCATTGTTTGTCTTGTATAAAGTTGCGAGATGTGAGTGAAATTTATGGACTATTTTAACTGGATTACAAGTGTAAACATTTTTTGATAATTTCAAACGTATTGGTTTGAAAGATTTGTTAGTTGAATTTAATGCCCGAGCCAAATATGTACCTGGTTTGTTTGTATTCATGTAGAAATTGTGTTTGGAGCGTTTGAGGGATTTATCAACTGACTCAGTGAGAAATAGATCGTATTCCAATCTAGATTTTTCCAGATGAGATTTTGTACTCTGGGATGGATTATCTTGAAATGATATGTAGGCTGCATTAAAATTGAGTTCTAGTTTTTTTGCTAGATATTTGCGTTCCCGTTTAAATAGTGCCATTTGTCTTTGTATTGTACCACGCAAGACAGGCTTATGAGCTTCCCACAGTGTTATTGGGGAGATGTCTGTTGTATTAATAATTGATATGTATTCCTTTAAAGCTTGTTCAATGGCCATCTGATGTAGTGGGTGTTTGAGCATTATGTCCGGTAAGTACCACGTTGGGTTATGCGCTTTTGGTATGGCTGAGGCTATAGTAGTGTATACTGCATTATGGTCAGACCACGGAATCGGAATTATATCTGATGCAATAATTTCTGGTATCATTCCTATTGTTAGAAAAATATGATCTATTCTGGTGAAGGTTTGATGAGGGTGCGAGAAATAAGTGAATTTCTTTTTCATTGGGTTACTTTCTCTCCATGAATCTACCAGATTGTATTTGGAAAGAAGTTGAGAAAAAGGTAATCTAGAGGTTATTTTGGATGGTGTAAAAGGTGATTTATCTAGAAATGGGAGGAGGACCTGGTTCGAATCCCCACACATTATCACTGTTCCTATTTTGTGTGTATTAATCACTTGTAATATATGTGAGAGGAATGGTGTAGGTTGTTTGTTAGGAGCGTAGTAGGAAATCACCGTGATTGCTGTATCCATTATATAACCCATGAGTATCAGGTATCTACCTTCTGGGTCTTTAATTTCTGATGATAAGGTGAATGATGTGGATCGGTGAAATGCAATTAGAGTTCCCCTTTGCTTGGTACAGGCAGAAGCCGTGTAAATTTGTTGATAAAAAGGAGAAATATATTTTGGAGTAGAATCTTTGGTGAAGTGTGTTTCTTGGAGGCATACTATGTGAGCCTTCTTGTTATGGAAAGTACGGAAGGCTTTGGTCCTTTTTTGAGGGACATTTATTCCCTGAACATTCAGGGAAAGTATATTCAGTGGTGCCATGGCAATAGATCAAATAGTTTTGACTTACTTTTTGTTATGCAGAGCTGACTGCGCAGATCAACCTGTGTGGACTGAAGAGATGAAAAGATAGAAAAGAAACCAGTGAATTCTGGAGTAAAGAGTAAACAAAAAACATATGAGATTAGATGATACATTGTATAAATTATTTTTTGCAAGTAATCACAATTTACCCGTGAAAGAGAATAAATATCTCTCTCAGGGGAATAAGTGCCTTCGTCACACTCCCACATAATATGGTTGGGAGAATGAGGAGGGCTAATGGGGGTACACGGATCTTCCGCTTACAGGAGAGAAGTGCTATGTCAAAAGACATCAAAATGATGTTTCATTAATTGGAGTGCAGAATATAGTTTTTGTTGAAATTATTTATTCCAGGGTGGTTGTATATGGTTAGTCTTGCCCTAGGCTAAATAATTCAGTTAGAAAGGTACTGTTAATAACTTTGGTATTGATGAAGATAGTTTGAATTATTTTGGGATTTTAACCCTTTTAGAGTAAACAATTACATATTTTATTCATATGTAACTGTTTAGATATGTTAACTCATAAAATTGAGGTTGTATTGCTTCAGATTAGAATAAACAAAAACATAATTCTAGGAACTAGTTAGGTAATAATATATTTGTTTTAAGAAAAGAAAGAAAAAGCTTCCATTACTTCTGGATTATTGAACATATTTGTCCTAAAAAGTAATAAATCTTTTGTTATTACCTGATAATATATAACTGAACAAGAATTTCCTTATTTCACTTATATATTCTAAGGCTATATGAATCAGAAGTAATAAGAAATATAACTGGAATGTAACATGATCCCACACAGTGTGTGACTATCAGAATGCAGTTACATTCAGTTATAAATATAGTTTTTTTTATAGAGAACCATCTCTTAGTATAATAAATGAAGAGATATCAGGAATTAGGATGTCAGTCCATTGAATCTTCTTGGTCCATGGATGATGTGGCATAACGGCCTCTTTTGTGAGAATGATGATTCCCATTTTTTTCTGAAATTTTCTGGGTGCTGCCTGAAGGTGAAGATGATGCCATTCTTCTGCGTGTGGGAGTGTTGCTGCTTGTGGGTTCTGTCAGATTTAATTTTAAAAGGGTTTGTTGTAGTTCATCTGCTGATCTGCTTCTGTAAATTGTACCTTGGTAGTTAAATCTGACTGAAAAGGGGAAGCCCCATTGATACATAATGTTGTGGCGTTGCAGTTCCATTAGTTGGGGTTTCATGGATCGTCTTTTAGTAATAGTAAGTTGGGATAGGTCAGCAAAAATTTGATAATTGTGTCCTTGAAAATTAAGTTCCTTTTTTTCTCTTGCAGCAATTAGTATTTGTTCTTTCGTTCTGTAATAATGAAATTTTGTGATTATATCACGTGGGGGTCCATCTTTCTTTTTGGCTGTGAGGGCTCTGTGTACTCTGTCCAGTTCTAAACGTTCAATAGGGATATCTGGCTTTAGTTCTTGTAATAGAGCAGTAATAGTAGATTGCAGGTCTGTCACAGTTTCAGGTATTCCCCTTAT
Organism: Aquarana catesbeiana; assembly: GCF_042186555.1. Taxonomy (NCBI): domain Eukaryota; kingdom Metazoa; phylum Chordata; class Amphibia; order Anura; family Ranidae; genus Aquarana; species Aquarana catesbeiana. The sequence goes on along the minus strand of NC_133324.1, from coordinate 461,219,033 downwards.
GCGCAAGTTTGAACGTCTGGCTCTATTTTCGTAATCTTCAAGCTTAGTTTGAAGTATTAAATTCTCTTTTTTTAATTGTTCCAATTCTGTTATATTTTCTTGGGTTGTAATTTCAATTTCATCCATTTTTATTTCTAAGGCTGCGGTGCGGTTTCCCAGCTCTCTTATTTCTTTGGTTAGGCTTTTTGTTATTTGGTCTGAGGTTTGTTTTAAAGCCTTATGAAGCATCTTTTCAAATTGTAATAATATTACTGGGGATACTGAGGAGGCTTGTGGAGAAGTTTGTGAGAGGATTTGTTCTGTATCTGACTCAAATGGAGAGTCTTGCTGTGACATTTTCTGTCTGTGAGAGCGCCCTGATGCTGTATCTTGTGAGGTGACTGGAGCTGCTTCAGTGCCTGTGAGCTCTTTGTGAGGTGATTTTTATTTCTGCCACGGTTTCCTCCCAGTACCATATTTCCTGCCCAAACTTTCACAGTTTGTTCCCTGGGGCAAAAAGGTTCAAATAGATACCTTTTGAGCCTGCAGGCTCCGCTTTGTCCTTCTCTTCTCTCCTCAGCGGTGTGGAGCTCTAACAATGCATGTCTGCTCCGCTAGGCTCCGCCTCCTGCCTCCCAATTGGCAGTTTCTATGCCTTTCCTTGGAACAGATAGGCCTTGGGGGCTGCCAAGAGCACAAACTTTCACATGCTGACTGTCTGTCTCAGTGTTTGTTTTCGCTGCACATGTATCCCAGCATCTCAGGCTGCAAGCCCTGACCGTCTTGGATTCCTCCGGAGGGTTGCTGATAGTGGCTGGTGGCTTGGATTTCTCCTTTCTTGAATGCTTATGATGATTAGGCTCTGGTGAGTTTAACCCCCTGAGGGGAGTGTGTTCTCACAGGGTGGAAGTGGATGGATCGGTGGAAGGTGCACGCTGAACTTCTCTACTCTGATCACCTATGAACACTTTCTGAACCATCGTGCTTACTGCTCTTCTCTCTCTAAAGACTTTTTTTGCATGTGAAGTTGGCCACATTATCCGTTTAGCTCAACATTAGCGCTGTTTTTAGTGTGTTATAATGATCATTTTGCTGATTTTGTTATGCCACTATTTATGATTAATTATCTTAAAAGTATACCTATGAAAATAAATATTATTCTAAAAAAGTGTAATGAAACAAAAATATTTTAGTGCATGCTTTGTTTTTTGTTTTTTATTAACAAAAATCTATTTTTTTTAAAGTCAAGAAAGGAAGCAACATCTAGCACTGCAATGTCTGCTGATGATGATGTGAGCAGACGTTTGACGAAAGAGTAAATACAGACAAATCTTCTTTCTTATTAAAAAAAAATAAAAGCAACATTATTGTAAACCAAAATGTAAAGAGAAACATTGGAAAAATGTCTGCATATTACAATTTTATTTTTAAATTATTTTTTTTTTTTACATTTAAATTCAATTTTTATTGTTTTTATATCAAATAATCAAAAATTGGTTTGCTTCATAACATTATTATTATTAAATAGCAATAAAAATAATAAATATATAAATGTATATATATATATATATATATATATATATATATATATATATATATATATATATATATATATATATATATATATATCGCTTTAAAAAAATACCCTCACATTGTACATATTTACGTCTATCTTTTCAAGTGGCAGCACTGAAGAAATTACACTTTTCTAAAAAGTAGTGAGTGAACAGCTTGTATAACAGTGTAAATTTTCCATCCCCTCAAAATAAATCAACACACGGCCATTAGTGTCTAAACCGATAGCAATAAAAGTGAGTAAACCCTGAAGTTGAAAATGTCCAAATTGGGCACGATTGCCCATTTTCCCTCCCCATTGTCATGTGACTCGTTATGCCCTGTACACACGGTCGGATTTTCTGACGGAAAATGTGTGATCGGAGCTTGTTGTCGGAAATTCCGACCGTGTGTGGGCTCCATCGGACTTTTTCCATCGGATTTTCTGACACACAAAGTTTGAGAGCAGGCTATAAAATTTTCCGACAACAAAATCCGATCGCGTCAATTCCGACCGTGTGTGGACAATTCTGACGCACAAAGTGCCATGCATGCTCAGAATAAATTCCTAGACGGAACTGCTCGGTCTGGTAAAATTAGCGTTCGGAATGGATATAGCACTTTCGTCAGGCTGCAATGTTTTAAATTGTTTAATGCAGCGCACTCTCTTCTACTTTATAATGCTAGAAGAATGAAGTTGTTTTGCTGCTCATATTCACACAGAGTTCTCACAAACTTCTTTCTTGATTATTTATCGTGATTTCATTAATATAATATTTTTATTTGTCACATCTACCGAAAAAATTATATTTTTTTGTTGTTTTTAGATTAAATACTTTTTTTTCTTTTTTTTTAAAGCCTGATCTTGTGTTTTATTTTTTTTTGTTTTTTTTAACTCCAGAATATTTTTGGGTGTGTTTTGTGTGTCAAGTTACCACAACACTATTATTATCTTGTATTATTTAATCTCAAGGAGATTGTTTGGTGTTGGTGTCTCTTGTTAATTTCACATTGTAGTTTTGAAATGTACCTGCCTCCTCACAAACTGTCCTTTTTGAAGGAAAACACACATAGGCGAGTATAATAAATCAAACCAAAAATTTATTAAGGGGTCATAACCAAACAAAGAGGGAGGCAACACTGGAGAAACAGCAGAAATTGATGAAGCCTTTGGCCCAGGGCACACATCAATGATTTTACTGCAAAATTGGTGGCCTGAGGAGTCCATATATAAGGGAGTACAATCTGGTCCAGAAGTCCAAGAGATCATGAACAGCAGCAGATGACATACATGTCCCCAGGCTGTGGTCATACAAGAGCCTGCATCTGTTGTCAGACCAGACTGAACCCAGGGCCATCACTCTCTGGTCTTCCTTAGACGCTTCCTTCACGGCTGTGGCTCTGGTGTTGGAGGTGTGGCAGGAGGAGGAGGAGGCGGACCTGGAGGAGGAGAACCATGGTTGAGCTCACAAATGTGGCTTTGGCTTGTGAGTTGCCCCTCAACCTCTCATTTAGCGCTTGTAAAATGATAAACTCACATAAGAGGCGTTGGCCCTCCTCCATTTCCATCATTTTACAGGCTGTTATGTCTGCAAAGTCCTCTTCAACACTGTGCCTCCTCCAGGTTACTCCTCTTCCTGCCACTTTCTTTTGAAGGCAGAGGGGAGGGACCTGGGTATCGGGAAGGCTACTGGGCCCAGCCACCTTCTGGCTGAGACTTTCCTTTGTATGAAAAAGGGACATTGTTTTAGTTTTTGGTTCATCAATCACAATCATAAATTAGTAATCCAAACTAACATAGATTTAACATCATTAATTTGACCAACAGAAATATTTAGAAGAATGCTCTACCTGGCTCAAGCTGGGCTCCTCCACATGTTGCTGCCTGGAAGGCCCAGGTTGGGCGTCATAAGCCTCAGCTGAGGGGGAAGGAAGCGTGGAAGGAAGACTGGAGAGTGCTGGCCTGGGTTCAGTCTGACCTTCCAGAAAATGCAGTCTGTCATAGTACCACAGCCTGGGGACATAAATCTCATCTGCAGCTCCTGATATCAAGGAATCCTGGACCTTCTTGCGCTCCCTTAGATAAGTGCTCCTCAGGCCACCAATTAGGATCTTCAAATAGGTTCTGTCTTCCGTGGGGATCACCGGCTTCACAATTTCCAGCAATTGATCCAGCGCTGCCTTCCTCTTTGTTTGATTCTTATAATGTGGGTGGTTTCCCTGCCACAGACAGGGCAGCTCCCTGAACATATCAATGAATATGGGGATAAAGTCCTGATCATTCAATATATCCATTTTCTCTGCAAGACACAACACAAGACAAACCCTAATGTCAGGCTAAAGTCTCCTAATCTTGTCCCAATATAAGCCTCACTCTCTAAGCAGTATAGGCCCAAGTTTAAATGTTACCTTCGATATCACGATCAGCTCTTCCGATACTCCTTCCTCCGTTCACAGATCATACGTACTACGCACCAAGGGCAGATCCAGAGTCTAGTCTCGGGAGGGGCACTGCCATAAAATAAGGTGTTGCTTACAGAACTCTATTTAACGTATCATACAGTCCTAACCTTGTTTAAAACAGTGACACTTTTATAATTCCAGATTAAATTATTACATTACAAACAGACAGGATAGGTTTAACCACAACTTTATTATTACAAAGATCATAAGCAGTTTGTATACTTATAACAGAATATTCCCAGACAAAATATTCACAAACAATATAAAATTATGTGTAAAAAAACAAACAGCAGAACCCAAACATTATCACTCTCCACTGTCTCCAAACACACAACAACAGAAACATTTTATTTGTAAGTTATATAACATGAAAAATTCTGAGAATTAGCTCAATTCTTCATTTTCCTTGTTGGCAAACAGCTCGATAACTGTGTCAGTATTCACAGGAATATCTCTATGAATGTAAAGTAAACACAAGCCATTTAACCAGTCCTCCACCATTCGTGACCGAAGCCATGTTTTAACACGACGGAGGGTTGAGAAAGATCTCTCTGCTGTGGCCACACTTACAGGGAGAGTTGCTAAGATCAGAAGTAAACTTCTGATGGTTGGGAAGAGGTCCTGGTCACACAAGTCCAACACTTCAAGAACTGTTTTTGGAAGTTCCTTATGTTGTGATAACTCTCGTTTCCACTTTGTAAGCCATAGACTTAGTTCTCCCTGCAGCAATGTCTCCATGTTGTGATAACTCTCGTTTCCACTTTGTAAGCCATAGACTTAGTTCTCCCTGCAGCAATGTCTCCAGTATCTTCTGCTTACCATCAGCTAGAAGAGGGTGGAAACGCTTTGATAAAGATTGCACAGCCACAGGAACCATGGTTTCCATTTTTTTCCCAAAAAGTACTGCTGGCATCAAGATTTGAATCTGGAAACACTGCATTGAATTCTCTGGAAAACGAGTTTTTAAATCATTAATAATGTTGTCCAGCAAGGGAATATACAACGATTTCCTGTAGTATTCTTCAGTTGATTCTACATTGTAATTGAATCTGTGCACTTGCCTACCTACAAGACGTGGCAATTTTAGTTCCACTCCAAGTTCTGAAGACAATTCTGTAGCCTCCATATGCAAAGTGGAAAAAGTGCTATCAGCGTTACATTGCATATTCTCTATGGTTGCCATGGTATCAGTCAAACAGTCCGATGCACTTGTTAAATCAATTGTTGGGGACTGAAGGAAGCGACTCAGAGGAAGGGTTACTTTCAGAACACTGATGAGTGAAACCAAGGAAAATATGAATTCTGCACTGCACAGAGAATGGATGAGAGTAGATGCTGTTGAGCTAGTGCTTGAGCATTTCCATTGAGATATTGCAGATAGTGCACTCACCACTTTTACAAGTCCATCTCGAAATCTTATGAGAGAATCATGGCGCTCTACCCATCTAGTTTCACAAAGACTGGTAAGCTGAGAGCCTAACTCCTGCTTTAAAATAAAATGACGCTTTGCTGATTGGTTAAAGAATGAAATGGTTGATTTGACCACTGCTACTGCATTGTGAACTGCTGACACTTGTGAGGACTTTGAAATTGAATTGTTCAGACAATGATTGTAGCAAGGACATCTGCAACTGTTGGGTGCTACACGGAGAATCTCTGACACAGCACCAGCCACCTCTGAAGACATAACCCTGCAACTGTCTGTTCCAATGCCAACACAATGAGTGATGTCCAGGGAGAGGTCTTTAATTATTTGGATAACCATCTGGCCTAAAACTTTTCCTGTAAGCCTTGGTTCTGAACCTGAACTATCAAGTCCCGACTCCTTCTGGGTTGCAAATTCATAGGCATCAACAAATTTTATAAAATCCTCATGAATTGATCCATTGTAGACATATCGAAAGTTGAGTGTAAGTTGTTCGGTATGGGAAATGTCTGTAGTTTCAACGAATATAATACTAAAATAGCAAGCCTCTTTAATTCTAGCTACAATGACATTGCTGATTTCATCACCACAACACCTGATTAAATCATTTTGTGTGGATTTTGAAATGTATGTAGCACGAGAAGATGCAGTAAGGAGGTGCTTCTCTAATGTTTTGCCTCCAGATGCAACACGGTACCTCAGCAATTCCCGAAAGTTGCCTTCATTCACCTCCGGGGTGGAGTCATCCATTAAAGCAACATCATCTCGGTGGCCACGCAGAGGTATATTTTGTTTACCCAAAAATATAATTGACTCAACGATAGGACGAATTCGCTCTCGGTTCTCTTTCACTTTCTGCAGACGATGCAAGTTTATTTGATTAACAATTTCATTTTCTGGTGCATGGTAGGTTTTTAAAAATGCATTTCCTTCAAATACACTCTCCTGATGATAAACAAGCCTTGCATGGACTTCCAAATCTCCATCCTTGCCCTTAAGCTTTTTAAAATTAGTAAGGGGCTCCATCACTAATTTTCCAAGGGCCATGCCTTTGTTATGACCACCTTTGCGATATTGCACAAACAATGCACAGTACTTGCAAAACAATCCCTTTTTGGCAGGTGAATACATGAGCCAAGGAAAACTGTCAATATGTTGTTTTGACAGGTATCTCTTTATTTCCCGAGTTTCTCCATTCTTGGAAGTCGTGTTCTAAACAGAGAAAGGTAATTCATATCCAGGAGGAGGTTGCCATGGATTTTCCAATAGCAAGCATTTGGTGTAATCATCTATTTTTTTCCCAAGATGTGTGCCAATGTCATTAATTAGGACACTGCTGGTTTGAGGTGGGGTATCAACAGACAGTGGCGACACATTACGATCTGTTTCACCAGATATTGGCTCTACAAATGTACCATAACAGGATGGGAGGGTAGTGTCAACTTCCATACTTGAAGTTGAAGTGCTTTCCACTATTGGCTTTTCTCCGGATGACTTTTTTGCACTGGTACTGAAGAAAGAATATATAGTCCTGCAGTTCACTCTTTTCTGACTCATGTTGCTGTTTCTATAATTAAAGTACAAAAGTGGACACTAAATAAAGTAATTGCACTGCACACACATTGTTGACATGTACATGTACCATAACTGAACCGACCCCCTGTTTAAATATTGCAAGAATACATTGCAGACATGATGCAGGAGATGGTCAGAGACTGCAGACATGATGCAGGAGATGGTCAGAGACTGCAGACATGATACAAGAGATGACCATAGACTGCAGACATGATACAAGAGATGATCAGAGACTGCAGACATGATACATGAGCTGATCAGAACTGCAGAAGTGATACAGGAGATGATCAGAGACTGCAGACATGATACATGAGCTGATCAGAACTGCAGACGTGATACAGGAGATGGTCAGAGACTGCAGACATGATACAAGAGATGACCATAGACTGCAGACATGATACAAGAGATGATCAGAGACTGCAGACATGATACAAGAGATGATCAGAGACTGCAGACATGATACAAGAGATGACCATAGACTGCAGACATGATACAAGAGATGACCATAGACTGCAGACATGATACAAGAGATGATCAGAGACTGCAGACATGAATAAAGAGATGATCAGAGACTGCAGACATGATACATGAGCTGATCAGAACTGCAGACGTGATACAAGAGATGGTCAGAGACTGCAGACATGATACAAGAGATGACCATAGACTGCAGACATGATACAAGAGATGATCAGAGACTGCAGACATGATACAAGAGATGATCAGAGACTGCAGACATGATACAAGAGATGACCATAGACTGCAGACATGATACAAGAGATGACCATAGACTGCAGACATGATACAAGAGATGATCAGAGACTGCAGACATGAATAAAGAGAAGATCAGAGACTGCAGACATGATACAGGAGTTGATCAGAGACTGCAGACATGATACATGAGCTGATCAGAAGTGCAGACGTGATACAGTAGATGATCAGAGACTGCAGACATGATACAAGAGATGACCATAGACTGCAGACATGATACAAGAGATGATCAGAGACTGCAAACATGATACAAGAGATGACCATAGACTGCAGACATGATACAAGAGATGATCAGAGACTGCAGACATGATACAAGAGATGACCATAGACTGCAGACATGATACAAGAGATGATCAGAGACTGCAGACATTATACAAGAGATGATCAGAGACTGCAAAAATGATACAGGAGTTGATCAGAGACTGCAGACATGATACAAGAGATGGCCATAGACTGCAGACATGATAAAAGAGATGGTCAGACACTGCAGAAATGATACAAGAAATCAATGCATCAATGCAGCCTCACCAGTGCCCATTAAATGCAGCCTTGTCAGTGCCCAACAGCAATAAAAAACAATTGTCAGGATGAATGATCAAGTCAGTTTTTCAGCTAAGAATTACAGGCCTACAATATAAAACGCCCAATTTCTATGCAAAATTATTGCACCGCTTTGAGATGCAAAAATCTGAAATAATCATACCGCCAGGGAGGTTAACAAATGTTTCAAAAATGTAAATATAAAAATAAATTCAGGTGGCCAGATTAAAGCACTGTTTGCTCTTCTGCAGCTCCGCATTTAAATCAATATCCTGCATTATAATTTGATTAACCACTTGCTGACCAGCTGCAGTACATATTCTGCAGCAGGTCGGCTCTATTGCACCCAACTACATACCTGTAGGCCATTTTGTGCAATAGCCAGCAAAGGCGCGCACGCTGATTGGCCAGAGGGAAGAATACGTATCGTAGAAGAATAGGTATTGGCTTAAACTATGGAAGAAATTTTTTTATAGCAAAAAGTAAAAAAAAAATATATTTTTTTTTTTTCGAAATTGTTGCTCTTTTTGGCTTATATCGTAAAAACCGCACAGGTGATCAAATACCAGCAAAAGAAAGCTCTATTTGTGGGAAAAAAAAACATCAATTTTATTTGGGTGCAACGTCGCACGACCGCACAATTGTCAGCCAGTCAAAATAATGCAGCGCAGTATCAAAAAAATGGCCTGGTCATAAGGAGGGGTAAAACTTTTCGGAGCTGAAGGGGTTAAGATCAAGACTAAAAGGGTATTTTTTGTTTCATACATAATGCATGGCACAGTGGCACACATGTATTTTGTGATTTGAAACATGACATACATTCATACATTCTTTTACTTACGTTTATGCTCTGGTGAGGGTAGGGGTTCCCATGCAGGATTTCGGAGCAATAGAGGGGAGAATTATTTCTGTTTTTTAACTAAAAAAAAAAAAAAGCCACAATCACAAAGATCTCCTATTTGTCATTTTAAAAGTTATTTTAATTTTATTTTTTTTATTATTTTTACAGTCTTTTTTTGTTGTATATGGAAAACAAAAATAAAATCTCACCTTTTTTGTCATTTTCATTATTAAAAACGAAAGTAAATATCATTTTATATAATAAAACAAATGACTAAAATCTGATATGTCTTTAAAAAGCCATTTTCATGTTTTTAGGGTAAGAAAAAAAACAATTGCTAAGATCTCCTATTTGTCATTTCATTATTAAAACACTAAACTCTTATATCTGTCGTTAACAATAAATAAATCAATAAAAACAACAATAATTAAAGTATCCTATGTGTCTCATTTCAAAAGTCATTTTCATTATTTGAAAAATAGCAAAAGAAAGCTCTATTTGTGGGAAAAAAAGGACATCAATTTTATTTGGGTACAGCGTCGCACGACCGCACAATTGTCAGCCAGTCAAAGTAACGCAGCGCAGTATCACAAAAAATGGCCTGGTCATAAGGAGAGGTAAAACTTTTCGGAGCTGAAGGGCTTAAGATCAAGACTAAAAGGGCATTTTTTGTTTCATATATAATGCATGGCACAGTGGCACACATGTATTTTGCGATTTGAAACATGACATAAATTCTTTTACTCACGTTTATGCTCTGGTGAGGGTACTGGTAGGGGTTCCCATGCAGGATTTTGGAGCAATTGAGTGGAGAATCAATGGAGATGGATGATGATCGGATGGATCCAATAATCTTCTCTCAATAAGTTGTCTTTTGTGCATTTCAATTTTCACTGCGCTCTGCTCTGCACTGCAGACTGCCCAAGGTGCCAGGTGGAGAAGATGGAGGAGGTGGGTGGAGCCAACAATAACTCATGGGCGGTGGTGGCCTGTACTTTAGTGTGGACAACATGGTGGAGGGAGCCAGGAGGAGGGTGCCGGTGGGTGGGGCCAACACAGTCAGGGGCAGACGGGCTGGCAGCCTGGCTGGACTGGTGCTGTGCTGTGTGCTGCAGTGCACGCAGTTGTTATTATATACTTGTTTTGTTAGACAGCAGCAGTTACTGCTGCTGTCTGCTGTATGTATAGGACTCGGAGATGCCGCTCCAGGCTGTGTCACAATCACAGTGTCACAGTCACACTCACTCACTGAGTTACTGCTGTCTGCTCTCTGGCTGGCCTCTGCTGTATGTAATCGTATAGGTCGGAGAGGCACCGCTCCAGGCTGTGTGTGTCACACAGTCACACACTCACACCGGCCGGTCGGCTGAGAGTGTGACTGACGCTTAGGCTGCCGCTGTCACTGACGTCACTTGTTGCTAGCGCCAGGGCCGCCTGGTGTCTAGCAACGAGTGCAGGGAAGAGGCTCCACCCACCTCCTTCCTTCAGTGTCAGTGACTGCCGCCACCCACCACACGCGAGTCTCTCTCTCGGCGCCGCTGCTGATCGGCACATGAGAGAGAGAGAGACTTGGGCTGGCACAGCGGAGCAGCAGCAGAATATACAATAAATTCAGTGTCAGTGTGCTATTATTTCGGGGGGGGGCAATTGCCCTGTTGCCCCCCCTGGATCCGCCCCTGCTACGCAAGTGTGTTACGCTTTATATACACTGCACATGCATGAAACTCCGCCCGCCCTTAGTCTATTCCCCGCCCCTTCTCGTTTGGTGCAGTGGGGAAGAGCACATGGTGGAGACAGAGCAGGTGCATGTTAATTACAGCAATGAGGAGGAGGAGGAGGAAAGCCTGGAGCCAGAAACGTCACGATCCCGGAAGAGACGATTTAAGGCATCAAATACGTCCTTTTGTTGAGATGGTGGAGATGGTCGACATACTGAAAAGGGCCGACTATGATGGGAAGTATGGACCTTACCCCAACCCCAATGTCAGAAAGGCCAAGATCATGGCGAAAGTTGTGAAGAATCTGCAGAAGAATTTTGGGGTATGTTGATCCAAGGATTAACTGAGGAAGCAGTGGTCGGACCTCAAAATCAGGGAGCACGATCAGTATAGAAGGATCAGGAGAGTGCTGCAAAAAAGTAAGTAGTTGTCCTGTGTTCCTATTCTTTCTTTTTATTAAAGGGGTTGTAAAGGTAAAAATTTTTTCACCTTAATGCATTCTATGCATTAAGGTGAAAAAACTTTTGACAGTACCGCCGCCCCCAGGCCCCCCGTTTTACTTACCTGACGCCTCGAATCTTCGCTGCTCGTCCTCGTCATCTTCATTGCAGCTCAGCCTGGTCGCTGATTGGCTGCAGTGGATGGATTGAAAGCAGCGCAGCCATTGGCTCGCGCTGCTGTCAATCACATCCGATGACGCGGCGCGCCGGGGGCGGGGCCGAGTGATACAGCGAGAGGCTATAGCCGCCGGCTGTATCACGGGAGCGCGCCCGCAAGCACTCACCACCATGCGAGCCCTCGCATTAAGGTGGTAAATGCTTGCGGGGAGGAGCTGAAACAGCCGCCGAGGGACCCCAGAAGACCAGGTTCGGGGCCACTCTGTGCAGAACGAGCTGCACAGTGAAGGTAAGTATAACATGTTTGTTATTTAAAAAAAAAAAAAAAAAAAACTTTACAACCCCTTTAAGTTTGTGCTGCTCCATGTGCTTTTCTTTACTGTTGTACAGTTTAAAATGGCAACTTTCATGTTCATGGACACATTATTCGTTCGTAGGAAACATTGTTCATTCGGCCAATAAAACACCATGTTTTGTCCAGATGCATTTCAATACATTTTTTCTGGCCTACTTCTCTTAAAATAATTTTAGCGTCTAGAAGGGTTTGTAACTAGAATGAAATGCAAACTCGATTCTGTGTAAGGAGAAGACACTCAGCAGCTGTTTACACATCTGGACACTGGAGCACTAGTGTGGGACACCAGAACACCCTTTTTATTAGGGGGCCCACACAGATGCTCCAGTGAATACTATAGGGGTGTCTCCACCTGTGAAGCTTGTACAAAACAGGTAAGTATTCAAGCTTGACAAAGTGAAAACATATTTCTTCATCTTGGAACTCTGCCAAAACAGACAATTGTACCCCACTTCCAAGCAATGTTTCATATTCCTATTTCTGCCATCAAATATCTGTGTGCTAAGTATACCTATTTTTTTTGACATAGGAGAGAAAAGACTCGGAGGACACCACTCATCAGAGGAGACAACAGACCCCCCACCTCAGGAAGAAGGGGAAATCCCACAAACACAACAGGAGGAGGGAGACGTGGTGGAAATTGTCACCACAACAGGTGAGTGTCTGCGACCACAGGCTCAGGTAAGAGATGGATGCTGGCATATTTATAATACATGGTGTTTTTTTTCTATATTTTTAGGCAATCGTGATGTTGTGGATGAAGGTCATTTCACCAATGAAAGTGCCCAGATCCTGATCGGGGAGATCATGGGGTGTAATAAGGACTTGGAAAACATCAAGCAAAACATCAATGATGTTCAAAACAAAATAAAGAACATAATTGATGTTTTAGGGAGAGTTTAAAACCCCTCGAAATCCCTAATTATTTCTGCTGTTTTTTCCTGAAAATTTTTTGCACATTTTTTGACATATTCTCGAAAAGCTAAATTTTGAAGATGCACACAGTGTGTCAACATGTGATATCTGCCATCACGGGAGATCAATGTGTGTGTTTTGGGGGTGCAACCCCTTCTTCAATAATAAAGTAGCTGAGAGGAAGGGGTTGCACCCACAAAACATCCCCCATGATGACAGCTAGCACATGTTGACATTCAGCAATTTGTGTGCATCTTCAAAATTTGGCTTTTCCAGGGGTGACTTCACCCCATCTGCTGAACGCAATATCAAACACAGTTTATAAATACTCAAGTCTGATATGGCCTTCAATTTCTACAAAAGTTGAACTTTGTAAGTTCCAGATTTGTGTATTTCTTGTTGGTTTTAAACATGCCTGTTTTACCTTAAAAGGAACTTTCTACTTTTAATGTGACCTAAAAAATTGTTATACAACAAACATGTTGGTTTTTTAAAAATACCTTTTATAAATGCACATGTGATTGTACTTGGATTAAAAAGATTGATAATCAACAATGTGTGGCTTCTTTCAATGTTGAAAAGCATTTTTTGTTGTAAAATTGGTGTTTTCAGTGGCAATGGGGGTTATTTACTAAAGGCAAATCCACTTTGCACTACAAGTGCAGTTTCTGTGCAGTCTCAAGTGCACTTGTAGTGCAAAGTGTATTTGCCTTTAGTAAATAATACCCAACAGTGCTTTATAATTTTACAGAATCACGCCATTTTCAGGACTCCCCAAATTTCAGTCAGGGTCAGCTAAAAGAAAGACAAGCAGTAAATCTAAGCAAATATTTTTTCAGTTTATAAAATTTTTTTATTTAAAAAACGTCTCAGACATTGTCTGGCATATTGATGGCCCCCCTACCCACAAAGTATTCCATGTATCTTAGACGGACCTTGCGGGCACTCTAGGGGGGCAAGCCAGGACGGCTGGCTTCAAGCGCCATTAGGATTGGTTCATTGAGATTAATTCTGGCTTCAGGCCCAACTGAGCCCGCATAGTTCACAGAATTTCTCCTTAAAAAGTTGTGGAGAACAAAGCAAGCCAGGATGATGTGATTGAGTTTATATTCCGCCATGTGTATCGCTGTAAGAAATAGGCGGAACCGGCTGGCCATTATTCCAAACGTGTTCTCCACCACTCTTCTGGCTCTGGCCAGCCGGTAATTAAAAACCCTCTGGTCCGGGGTGAGGGTTTTCATAGGGAATGGCCGCATAAGATGGTCCCCCAGCACAAAAGCTTCATCCACAACAAAGACGAATGGGAGTCCTTCCACATTGTCTTCTAGAGGTGGCAAGTCCAAGCTGCCATTCTGGAGATGCCTGTAGAACTCCGTGTGGGCAATGACTCCACCATCTGACATCTGGCCATTCTTCCTCATGTCCACATACAGGAACTCGTAAGTAGCCGACACCACTGCCAACATCACAATACTATTGAACCCCTTGTAGTTGTAATAGTATGACCCTGAGATGGGTGGTGGGACGATGTGGATGTGTTTCCCATCAATTGCCCCTCTGCAGTTAGGAAAGTCCCACCGCTGGGCAAAGTGGGAGGCCACAGTCTGCCAATCCTGTGGGTTGGAAGGAAACTGTGGAGTCAAACAAGAAAAATAAATTAATCATTTTGCACAGAAATATGGAAAGCAGATTAGACACAAACATTCTTGGCCAACATCAGTATAACATTTATTTTAGGGAGTATTTAAAGACAAAGGTATAAGGTCCATCTATCAGATTCCTCCCCCCTCTCATGGGCCATTTTATAAATTTTATGGGGTGGAGATGTTTTGGTCAGGTAACCCTCTCCACTTCATTGAGAGATGAATGCCTAAATAATGTGTATTACTTTGGCCAGCCCCTCCTTACTTACACTATTGGCAGCCCACTGGACAGGTAAGAAGTGTCAGAATACAAAGATATAAATACACACTGTACACATTTTAGCACATTTTTACATTCTGATAGTACCTATCAAGATAATAATAGGATACAAAACTTTGAAACAGTACCATTTGAAAGTATTCAGGCAGGCCCTTGCACTACATGCTTTGGTGAATTCATCCATAAATATGACAACAAAAGAGGTAGGTATAGTGTGTATGGGTTTGGCAAAGTCAGCAGATAGAGGATTGGTATCAGCTGAGTTAGCAGTTGGGGGAGGGAGGGTTCCAAATGATTTTGGGACCCAAAAAAAAACCTCTGGCAGAATTTCAAGCACAGATCACATTTTTACACAGCTGAAAGAGCCTGGAGAAGAAATTCTACTAAGGAAAACCACTCAAACTACAAAGTTCTCACTGAGAAATATCACAAAGCAATCTTCAAAGCAAAAAAAGAACTTTTCTTGAACACCATCTCACATTTTAGGGGTTGTTTAGAGTAAAGCACTACTATGGAGCTGACAAAATACATTGTTAAGTGAATAGACAAGGTGAATATAGGCCCAGGAGAGCATGCTGGGGGGGTAAATTAAGGCAAATATGTATGAAGGACAAAAAAAATTACATAAAAATCCAGCATGCATGAGGACAAAGGGGAAATTCACAGCATATTACAATCATGGTAATTAGGGAATGAGGAAAGAAATACAATATATTATCAAACATTAAATACAATAAAATGTGATGCTAAAGGATAAAAATCTTACCTTAATATACTCCTTTTGCAGGACCTGAATGATGGCTCTACTGACTCTACTGAAGTACGAACGCAGAAGAGCTGAAAGAGCCTGGAGAAGAAATTCTACTAAGGAAAACCACTCAAACTACAAAGTTCTCACCGAGAAATATCACAAAGCAATCTTCAAAGCAAAAAAAGAACATTTTTCGAACACCATCTCACATTTTAGGGGTTGTTTAGGGTAAAGCACTACTATGGAGCTGACAAAATACATTGTTAAGTGACTAGACAAGGTGAATATAGGACAAGGAGAGCATGCTGGGGAGGTAAATATTACATTTTTTTTTTTATAATTACATTACATATTACATAATATTTACATATTACAATAATGGTAATTAGGGAATGAGGAAAGAAATACAATATATTATCAAACATTAAATACAATAAAATGTGATGCTAAAGGATAAAAATCTTACCTTAATATACTCCTTTTGCAGAACCTGAATGATGGCAGAACAGGTCTCCGGGATAATGATCCCCAGAGCCTCGGGGGAGATGCCTGTCGAGAACTTGAGGTCCTGCAGGCTTCTCCCCGTCGCCAAGTACCGCAGGGTGGTGACTAACTGACCCTAGACGGACCACCACGCTATCACATTTAAAATCGCCACCAACACTACCCTCCAAAAACGGAATCAAGCAATAACAACACACTGGTCTAGATCTCAGAAGAAACTATACTCCGAACTCTTCAAAACCACATTATCAAACAAAATAGCAACGCTAAATTTAATCCACTCAACTGAACAAACACAAGCTCCTTAAACAAGGCATTACTACAAACAGCAGACTCAGTGGCTCCAAAACACAGAACACTCATCCGCAAAAAAAACTTGGGATGGTTTACTGGCATCCTTACTCTACTGAAGTGCGAGCGCAGAAGAGCTGAAAGAGCCTGGAGAAGAAATTCTACTAAGGAAAACCACTCAAACTATAAAGTTCTCACCGAGAAATATCACAAAGCAATCTTCAAAGCAAAAAAAGAAGAGGGGGGCGGAGCCGGCAGCCAGAGCTCATGGACGTGTGAGAGGAGAGCTCTGTCACACCGGGTGCTTTTAGCGGCTCACAGCGCACCTAACCTAGCCAAAAATCACATCATCTGAAAGAGGAGAGCAAGGGGCACGCAGCGGGCATGATGTACAAAAGGAAGGAGAGAGAGGGACCCCGAAAACTAACGGATTTCTTCCGTTCTGCAGAAGGCCGAGATTTCCAAAATGGCGCTGGCATCGGGAGCCGTTCGTCAGGCTCCACAACACAGGCATCCAGCAATCCATTGCCATCCTCGGGAGAGTCGCATAACAATGACAATCCCTTGCCATCCTCCCCATTCTGTAGCCCTGTAAAACAAAAGAGGAGGCTTGGGGAAGAAGGGGAGACTGCAGATGAGGCAGGAGCAGCAGGGGAAGAGATGGAGGAATCCTCCACACATGCAGAGCAGCTAGATGCATTCCCTACCTCAGGTCAGCCTATAATTGATACTACAATGAAGGAGATGCTGCAAACCCTGAGGGGAGCCCTTCAATCTGATATGGCAGCTTTTATGAGGAACACAAAAAAGGAAATATCAGCTGTCAGCAACAGAGTGGAATATGTAGAGAATAAAATGGAGGAGTTTACTCTAGCACACAATGAGCTGGTAGATGCTCACTTTGAGGTAGAAGAAGAAATCAGAACCATGTGTCTCAAAATGGCGGATATGGAAGATAGGGCCCGAAAGAACAATATCAAATTTAGGGGGGTCCCTGAGACCGTCAAACCCACAGAGATCACTACCTACCTGCAAAAGCTCATGATGACTGTCCTCCCATCTCTAAGCCCAGCAGACATCACTATTGACAGGGCTCACAGACTGCCAAAATCATTCTTCCTGCCTGAACAAATACCTAGGGATGTGATAGCAAGAATTCATTTCTACCACATTAAGGATCAACTTATGCGATACGCAAGACAACATCCTTCCCTCCCTGACCCATATGCTGGTATCGCACTTTATGCAGACCTGTCACAAGCCACCCTGTCAGCCAGGCACAACTTGGTACCTATCACCAAAATTCTGCGCAACCATAAGATACTCTACAAATGGGGTTTCCCTGCTAAACTTTTGATAGACATGAACAATGAATCGCATGCGATAACATCGCTAGAAAAGGGCCTGGACCTCCTCCGTAAATGGCGCTTACTTCTTGCAGATGCAGTAACAGAGGACCCTAACCCGCAATATAACAGACGCAGCAATTAACGTCCATCCAAGAAATACAAGTAGCAACCTGCCTATGTACATACTACTTGATGCTATTTTTCTTAGTGAGTGCTCTCCTCTCACAAGCTGTCAACCTGCTAGACAAGGTGACTTGCAGCTTCCTAGGAAGTTGTACTGTATGATCACACACCCGATGTTCGGCTATTAACGGGTTTACCCTGTTGAATTCCCCTACTTTAGTTACGAGATGATTCCCGTAACCTACTATCCGCAATTAATGCTACCTACATCTCGCCATTTATGTACAGTTCAAGTTTGTTCAGTTAAATTGTTCACTTATAAAGTTATAAGGACACTATTTCCTCGGATCCCATGCATACTGACCATACCTAACATCTCAACCCCACTGCCTGGAACTACCACTAGATGGCACTGCTGCGCAACCTTCCACAAGAGTGAATCTTAAATTCATGTCATATAATGTGAGAGGCTTGAACAGCCCCTACAAAAGAAGAGCCCTCTGGAAATCAGCCTTGGAAGCGAAATGTGACATTCTATGTGTACAGGAAACTCATTTCACCAGTGGTAACTTCCCGAAATGTACACATCCCAAGTTTCCGCACGTATTTATGGCCAAGAATACAACAAAGAAGAATGGAGTAATGATTGCGTTTAAGGACACACTAACCTTTTCTCTCTTACAGGAACATATTGATCCCCAAGGTCACTTTCTGATCGTAATTGCAGAACTGAACCATGTCACCTATACTATAGTAAACTTGTATGCACCTAATGTTAGAACACTAAGGTTTTTTCGCAAGGTTGTAAGTATGGCTAAAAAGGTGCAAAAAGGCAACTTATTAATATGTGACGATTTTAACTTGATTATGAACACAGAGTTAGATGTGTCCTCGGTGGCCTCTAAGCGACGGCCTTCTCTAGACTCGCTGTGCCACGAAGAAAGGCTTTATGACCCCTGGCGCTGTCTTAGATCCACCGAGAGAGACTACACATTTTATTCAGCTGTACATAAGAGCTATTCTAGAATTGATTTTTTTCTCACAGACCTGTACACATTGCAAAATGTCCAGAAAGCTGACATCCACAATATTACATGGTCGGACCACGCTCCAGTGACTATTGAGATTGTGGATGCCAACAAGATCTCCCACAAGCCACTATGGCACAATAACACATTTCTTCTATCACACCCCAAACTCAGAGACGAAATTGCAGCAAAAATTGCGGAATTCTTTCAATTCAATAATAATGGAGAATGCTCCCCTATGACCACCTAGTGTGCACACAAAGCATTCACTAGAGGCATCCTCATACAGATAGCCTCTAGGGAAAAGAAAAAGAAACAGCAGCGCATGTCACAACTACTTGAGAAGATAGCAGATTTAGAAGCACAGCACAAGAATCCTGCTACCTCCTCAAGTGAAATACTCAAAAGTCTCAATAACTGCCGTGAAGAAGTAAGACAGGAAATTAGAGCAGATTATGATACTTTTTTAAAAAAACTAAAAGTCTCCTATTACTCCCAAAATAAAAGGGCAGGTAAAATCCTAGCTTCCCAGCTTAAAAAGAAACAGGCACGTTCTAACCTCAAGAATCTCAGACATCACAGTACCAAAGTCATGTACCAAAATCCCAAAGGTATTGCCAATACATTTAAGGACTATTATGAATCCCTATACAATCTCAAAGCAGACCCACTCACTTACCAACCCTCTGACACAGAGATCGAAGTATTCCTACAGACTGTTCATCTACCCTCAATAGACAAAATTTCCCTACAAAAAATAAATGCGCCCATCACACTCACAGAGGTTGAAGCAGTTATTCACTCATTACCCATGCACAAATCACCAGGAGCAGACGGAGTTTCTGCTGAATATTACAAGGCCTTCTCGGCTTTCCTCGCCCCCGAACTGGTCAAAATTTTTAATATAGCAGCTTCTGTTGGTTCCTTCCTGAAGGAGATGCTCCAAGCTATAATTATCACTATACCTAAACCTGGTAAAGATGTATCAGACCCACAAAACTTCAGGCCTATTTCCCTACTGAATTCAGATTTATAGATATACGCTAAAATTCTAGCAAATAGACTTATGGAAATAACCCCCTCTCTCATAGGACTTGACCAGGTTGGTTTTGTAAAGGGCAGACAGGCACCAGATGGGACGAGGAGGATGCTAGATCTACTGCGCATAGCGGAAATCAATAAGCAGCCCAGCATATTTTTGGCACTAGACGCAGAAAAGGCCTTCGACAGGGTCCATTGGGGATACCTGTCCAGGACCTTACTCAAGTTTGGTCTCTCAGGACTAATACATTCCACAATTATGTCCCTGTATTCCAACCCATCTGCAAGGGTCTTCTCCTCTAGCTTGCTCTCTGACCCCTTTACACTATCTAATGGTACCCGTCAAGGATGCCCATTGTCCCCAATTATCTTTTCCTTGATCGTAGAACCACTGGCAGAATCTATTAGATCCAGCAACAAAATAGAAGGCATCAAAGTTGGCTCTGATAGCCATAAAATAGGACTGTTTGCTGACGACATAATCCTCTCACTATCAAATCCAACAACTTCTTTACCCATAGTCAACACAATATTACATAAGTTCGGGAAAGTCTCCCTTTACAAAGTTAATACGACCAAATGTTACGCACTTTCGCTTAACGTATCAAAAGAATATAAAACCAGGTTGAAAAATATATTTCCCGGCAACTGGGACCCTCCTTCCATTACTTATCTTGGTGTGCAGCTGACTTCCACTTCCTCCAAAATTTATTCACAAAACTTCCCTCCATTATTAACTAAAATTGAAGAGGAACTAAATCAAATCAATAAACTACACCTTACCTGGTTGGGGAGGATAGCTGAATACCAAATGCAAATATTACCTAAACTTCTATATTATTTTAGATCATTGCCCATACCAATTCCCCAGAAATTTTTTACACAACTAGAGAAGTGTCTGAAAAAATTCATTTGGGGGGGAAAAAAACCCAGAATAGCATTGGCCCACCTCTATAAACCTAAACATCTAGGGGGAGTAGGATTACCTAATGCACAGATATACTATAAAGCTGCAATACTGGACCAAATGCGTTACTGGTTCTCCTGTCAAACAGATAACCGCTGGTCAACTATTGAACACACCGTTACACCAGGCCATGACCTCCCTGTGTTGGCTATAGCTGCCTGTATACATTGCAAACCAAACACCCCACCTTACACATCTATACGAGCAACAATAGATGCCTGGTCCTCCTTAGGGCATAATCATTTTACAGACACCCCAATTAGGAAACTAAACATACCACTAGCATCCTACGAATACCTAATCCCAAACTTCTCAGTCCAAGCATGGAAATCTTCAGGAGACAACTTCACCACACCTGCTCCGTCTCAACAGAGTACGGTAGATACATATAAAGCATATCAGATACACCACTACATGAGCAAAAACCCAACACGACAGATAGCCATACCACAGATCTTGTGGGACTTCCTTTTAACCACTTCAATACCAGGCACTTAGACACCTTCCCGCCCAGCCCAATTTTCACCTTTCAGCGCTGTTGCAATTTGAATGACAATTGCGCGATCATGCTACACTGTACCCAAACAAATTTTTTATCATTTAGTTCCCACAAATAGAGCTTTCTTTTGGTGGTATTTGATCACCTCTGCGGTTTTTATTTTTTGCGCAACAAATAAAAAAAGACCGAAAATTTCGAAAAAAAACAAGTTTTTCTTTGTTTCTGTTAAATTTTTTTGTAAATAAGTACGCTTTCTCCTTCAATAATGGGCACTGATACGGCTGCACTGATGGGCACTGATACGGCGGCACTGATGGGCACCGATGAGGTGGCACCAATGAGGTGGCACTGATGAGGTGGCACTAACGGGCACTGATGATGGGCACTAATAGGCGGCACTGATAGGTGGCACTGATGGGCACTGATAGGTGGCACTGGTATGCGGCACTGATGGGCACTCATAGGTGGCACCGATGGGCACACATAGGCGGCACTGATGGGCACTCGTAGGTGGCATTGACTGGTATATATGGGTGGCACTGATGGGTACTTATGTGTGGCACTGATGTGTGGCACTGATGGGCACTGATAGGTGGGCACTGATGGGCACAGATGGGCACAGATGGGCACTGACAGGTGGCACCGATGGGCAATGACAGTTGGCACAGATGGGCAATGACAGGTGGCACTGAAAAAAGCATTGCTGGGCAGATCTGGGCATTGCTGGGCAGATCATGGATATAATAGTGCCAATCAGTGCCCATTTGTGGGCACTGATTGGCACAGATTGGGCACATGTGGATGGCCATGGGGTACATACCTGGCCATCCACGTTGCCCCTTCCCTGGTGGTCCTAGTGGCATCCCTGGTAGTCCAGTGGGGTGATCTGAGGGGGGGCTGCGCTGATAAACAATCAGCGCAGACCCCCCCTGCCAGGAGAGCCGCCGATCGGCTCTCCTCTACTTGCGTCTGTCAGACGCGAGTGAGGAAGAGCCGATCAACGGCTCTTCCTATTGACAGCGCGATCAGCCGTGATTGGACACGGCTGATCACGTGGTAAAGAGCCTCCGCTGGAGGCTTTTTACCAAGATCAGTGTAGCGGTGTGTCAGACTGACACACCGCTCCACCGATCGCCGCGATGCGCGCCCCCGGGCGCGCGCTGCGGCATGTTATCCTGCTGGACGTCATATGACGTCCAGTCAGGATAACACAACCACTTCCCGGACGTCAATCCGCTATAGGGCGGGCGGGAAGTGGTTAAGTAAAACTTCTAATAACCGTGAGGGGATATCGCTTTTTTACAAATTTACCACCCCCCTCTACTTACAATCCAAAATCCCCAGCATGGTGAAATGGGAATATGAATTACAAAAAGAATTCTCTATGTCCCAATGGCATGAAGCGATAAAATATAACCACAAATCATCAGCATGCGTGGATCACTGGGATAATGCACAAAAGCTCTTACATAGATGGTACATTACTCCGTCAAGGTTAAATAAATTGAACCCTCTATGTTGGAGAAATTGCCAAGCTATGGGTAACCTCCTCCATATATTCTGGAACTGTGCAGCTATACAACCTTTCTGGCAAAAAATCCAGTCACTAATTAGAAACGTTACCAACTCTGACTATGCCATCAACCCTGCTCTTGCTCTTCTAAGCTTAGGTATCGAAAATGTTCCCCCTTTGATGAGGAAAGTAGTGACCCACATCTTTTTTGCCGCACGTATATCAATAGCCAAGGAGTGGCGCTCTACATCACCTCCCAAACTTGAAGAAGTCATAGCTAGAGTAAATGCTCAATATACTATGGAAAAAATGCTAGCATATACGGAAAGAAGGGCCCCGAGTTTCCACAAACATTGGGAAACTTGGAGATCTTCTAAATATGCCTCCTCACATTTGTGACAATTACTCCAACTTTTCTACTACTGAAATACAATCACAAAAAGTCTAGTGGTACAACCCAATTTTAGGTATGGTCATATATGGTCTTTTATGCAGCACACAATATAGAACTAATACACCTTTTACCTCACTATATGGGATAGACGATGTATAACTTGTTATAATTAAGTCATTCAAAGTTTATTATTGGTTAATGACGTAACCTAAAGGGAACTTACATGACAGCATGTCTGAGTGGACCCTCAGTAAGGTCCTCTCGGGGCTACCTTTGATAACTTCAGCAGAAAGTCTACTCACAGTGTGAACCCACAAGGGGTGACAGGCTTGACCATTACATAAACTTAGAAGAGGATATTTCTTAGTAGCTCTACCAGTTTATCCTTTTTACTCTACTAATGTAGTAAGATCCTTAATGTCGAACAATATGTACAAATGAGAAATGTACAATATGCGTGTAATATGTATATTCTGAAAAAAAAACACCAATAAAAATCTATTGTTTTAAAAAAAAAAAAAGCACAAAAAGAACATTTCTCGAACACCATCTCAACAGCCTTAAACCACCCTCGGGAACTTTTCAAAATAGTCGCCCATACTATGAACCCAACCTGCCTAGAGCCCCCAGCAAATGAAACTCAAGAATTTTGCAATGAGTTATCGGACTTTTTCATCGACAAAATCGACAACATCCGGAAAACAATTCAACAGAACAAAAAAGCCAACCTCAATCAATGAAAGCAAAAAGAGGAAATCAATACGAACATCACACAAGGACCGAAATTCTCGCTAATCCTAATCACCACTGACAGCACCAAAAACATCATCAGAAGCCTCAGAGACAGCACTTCACCAAACGACATCATTCCCACAAAACTTCTGAAAGAATGTTCCGACATCCTCGCTCCCGCTATAACACATCTCATAAATCAGTCATTCAAAGAAGGGCTGTCCCAATCACCCTTTAAGGAAGGCATCGTCAAACCTCTTATAAAGAAACCCAACCTCGACCTTAAAGACTACCGCAGACCAATAACAAGTCTTAACACCATCTCCAAGGTCATGGAGAAAGCAGTTGTACAACAGCTACAACTCCACCTGGACACACACAAGCTCTTGGACCCCCTGCAATCAGGCTTCCACCCAGGCCACGGCACAGAAACGGCACTCCTCAAAGTATGGGACGACGCCCTCGAAGCTGCAGATGACGGAGAATCAAGTCTCCTGGTACTGTTGGACCTCAGTGCAGCATTCGATACAGTGGACCACAACACCCTACCCTACTAGAGCTACAATGGTTCGCATCGTTCCTGGAAAATCACTCTCAGACAGAGAAACTAGGAGCCTTCATCTCTGAAACCCGGGCAATATCGTATGGAGTCCCTCAAGGGTCACCTTTATCACCAGTCCTCTTCAACATCTACATCTGTCCACTCCTCAAAATCATCAGATATTCGGACCTCCGCTACCTCTCGTACGCCGATGACACGCAACTCTACTTTCGCATCACCGGACAAAAAGACTACTATCAACAACCAGAAAAATGCCTCACATTGATAGACGACTGGATGACCACTAGCTACCTCAAACTCAACGGATCCAAAACAGAGCTCTACTACACGTAAACCAAAATACAAAAAACAAGAACCCCTGGACACCGCCCACCGTCTTTGGACAGACCAGCGCCCCAAGCACCAAAGTGAAAAGTCTTGGAGTCATTTTTGACTCAGAAATGTCAACGGATGCACAAATTGGATCAGTAGTCAGTGGATCTCACCATCTTCTTCGCCTGCTACGCAGACTTATTCCCTTCATTCCAAAATAGGAAAAAGCAGCAGTAGTTGGAACTATCATTAACTCCCGACTAGACTACGCAAACTCCCTCTAAACTGGACTACCTAAATACTAGATTGCACACCTACAACTCATCCAAAACACCGCAGCAAGACTGATAACAGGAAAAAACCCTGGGAATCCATTTCCTCATCCCTGAGGAGCCTACACTGGCTAACCATAAAGGATCAGATCACATTCAAGACCCTCTGCCTCACCCCAAATGCCTTCATGGAAACGCGCCTCAATACCTATGCGAGAAAATAAAACGCTATGTACCTAATCGCAGTCTTCGATCAACCTACCAAAACCTCTTCCATGTTCCCAAATCCAGCTACAAATCGAAGGGAGAACGAAGATTTGCAGTCCAAGGACCACGGCTATGGACCAAGCACCTTGAGGACATTCAGTTCGCATTTGCAGCTCTATACAAGTCATTCATTCATTCAAGTAGATTGCCAAGACCCTGAAACTGAGCTGCAAGGCAGTATATGGAGATAGAAATAGGGTTACAATCATAACTAAATTATAATATATTTTTATTTTTTAAAAATGAATCAAATATTAATCTACTTTTACAGAAACTTGAGGAAAGCTGCTTACCGAACTTTTACTGCCTGAATCCATAGTTATTTAGGAAAGGGGAATCGATAACCAATACCTTCATGCACAGTAAACAGTGTATGTAACTCATTTCCTGATCCTGAAGGACAATATGATAGATTCTTGTATTCCAATGATTATGATGCTGGTGACATGGCCCTAGAATGGTAGTTTTAACATTAAAAAATATAATTATTCAAATTTGTATTTTGTATAAAAGCTTTGTGCCATTTAAAGTAAATAATTTTATATAAATCAATAAATAAAAAATAATGGATTAAATATTGTAATGTTTTATATTCTTAGCATTTCTGCATTTAAAAATTAATTGTGTTGGGGGCGTGGCTACCGCGCTGCTGTACGGATGCATGACCTGTTAGCTCCGCTCTAATAGCAGGAATCAAACTAATTCGAGGCGATCCAGTTTGCTCGTTCCAGTACCAGCACCCAGCTAAAGACCCGCATCACCCCTGGAGATGACTAGAAAGTGGCAAAACTCCTCACAGCCGAAGAAACTGAGAAATTTCTTCCCTCCTAAGAACCACAACGATGTCCAAGATGGCGCCGCCGGCTATTCTCCAGCCACTTCGATCATCATCAACGGATTCCGGACGGAATCTCACCTTTTTATGCACCAGTTTCATTTTTGTTTGTTGACTCTCTGGTTTATATCTTTCACACTTTTTTCTACTTCTTATCCCTTACCCCTCCTCATTGGTGATGGAACGTAAGATCATACACGTGATGGAAACCTACCCCTCTACGAAGCTGACAGGACTCCACTCAAGACTTCTAGAATCCTGCTCTGGATTACTTAAGGTACCAACATCTCACCACCTTACACTCCTTACATGGCAGTTAGAGTGACCTCCTTTAACGTCCATGGTTTAAATCACCCTGCTAAAAGAGCCTCAGTTTGGAAGGAAGCTCTCAAACTGAGTTCTGACATCTTATGTCTACAAGAGACACATTGGGCATCTTCATCAATTCCCAATTTTTCGCATCACAAATACCCCCACATTTTTCATGCAT
Source organism: Aquarana catesbeiana (assembly GCF_042186555.1). Classification (NCBI taxonomy): domain Eukaryota; kingdom Metazoa; phylum Chordata; class Amphibia; order Anura; family Ranidae; genus Aquarana; species Aquarana catesbeiana. The sequence continues at coordinate 461,192,429 of NC_133324.1, read as the reverse complement.
CAGCTTCTAAAAAACAAAAGGGCGTGCTCATTGCCATCAGAGACTCTGTGGCCTTCTCACTACAGGAGACCCACATGGACTCAGAAGGTCGCTACCTAGTCTTAATCGGAGAAAGCAACAACCACTTATACATGATAGTCAATCTCTATGCGCCCAACACACACCAACTCCGCTTTTTGAAAGGGCTATTCCAAAAGGTCAACTTAATCAAAAAAGGAGCAGTCATAATGTGTGGGGACTATAATGTCACGGTAGACTACAAGATGGACACCACCTCCAAGTCAAGACGCCCTCTACCTTCACTCCAGCATATGCTGCATACCGAAGAGATGTATGATGTCTGGAGGTGCCAGCACTCCAACGAGCGCGACTATACCTTTCATTCCCCCAGGCATAATTCGTACTCATGCATAGACTTAATCTCAGTGGACAGAACTCTGCTGCAAAAAAATCTCCTCCTCTGCCGTGCATGACATTACGTGGTTAGACCACGCTCCTGTGTCTATCACGGTAGAGGAGGGATATCCATCGGCTCCAGCTTATATCTGGCATGCCAATCCTCGTATTTTTCAGCAACCTTCACATGTATAAAAAACAATTGAAAAAAAAAAAAATTAATTGTGTTAAATAGTAATTTGGCTATAAAAGGATAATGTAAAGAGGTTAATTAAATCAATGAGAAAGCACTTTTGTACTATTTAATTTGTTCTACTGTACATGTCCATATAGGTATATTAAAATTGTTAAGCAAGAAATTAATTTATTTCAGAATGTATTCACAGAATGTAATCACAAATAATGTGATATGTTGCACCATAAATAGAAGTCCCACCGGGTTCGGCTAGCCTTCTCCTATGGGTCACAGGAGTGCTATTTGTTTTACACTCCGGTGACCCGTTTTCACCAGAGAGCATCCCAAAGTCCACTTTCTGCTGACCTCACTAGGTTCAGTCCATACTGACTTAGGAAGTCCGGATCCGCCATCTGCATGGACTGATGTTGGTGTCAGCCTCTCAGTGAGATTTAATATGTACATTTATTTATAAATAAAGTTTACTTAAAACAGCAATCAACACGCCCAACTGTATTCTTCAAACAGACAAAAATTAGATATAACAAACCTGTTAAAAAAATATCACAAATATAAAATATTAAAATTATAACACATGTAAGTTTCAAATATTGATTGAGCTGTTTAAAAATGTAGTTAAAATTAGAAAATTACATTATCAATTATTATTTTGTAAAGAATTTTCCTCTCATTTGATATTAAAACGTGATTGATTTTTTTATACAGCTTCTTCTTTGTTCGGTCTTTCTGTTGGTGCAATATTCCTGGGGATGTTTTCCTCTTTGATTATCCAGTTAGAAACCAAGAGTCTTCCAGCTACTCTAAAAATGGTGTCAATTATGTCAAACACATGGTTTAGTGTGACTGGATCATAAATAGTACGAACGATCCATCTTTTACGCGATCTTGGATTTTCTAGTCGAGTGGTGATTTGCCAACTTCATCACTTGTGGAGGATTTGTGGTGCACCATAGCTTGTTGACGGCCAACATTACTATTGTGTGAAAGAATAGCAACCTTGGTTCTAGCCTTCATGGAGTTCATGCGATAATGTATTTGCTTACTTCGGTACTTAAGCACATTGCTGTGAAATATCTCTATTGCACCAGTACGGCAGTAAAGAACTAGTAAAGGCACGTCGTTCCTAAAATGTTTAGAGCATACAATGTTTTCCAGTGCCTTGTATGGTGCACTTGGTTTTAGCAACCATCTAACAGGTGCTTCCAATACTGTTAGATCTTTATGCAGACAAGTGCCATGTTCACCGTCTTCCTCCCAGTTGTGGATGTTACAGACATGATAAAGGATGTCCATATTTTCCAGAAGACATCAACATCTCTTCTACATGTCCTACTACACCAGTAAAAATGGTTGATGACAGGAGAAATCCATTGCTGCAAATCATGGCAATTAGTTTTACGACTGGCTTCCACTAATTTTTTTTTTAAGGATTTTGTGTAATGCCACAGATCAAATTGATGATCAATGTTATCATATTCTTCCCTTGAGGATTTTTCTAATTCCAGGATGTTGATCGGTCCCCAAAACTTTGACTTCATAATTACTGTCTAAAATTCGATCAAGACAAGTTTGAAAAGTTACTTTCTCCATAGCCACTAAAGATGTAGTCTGTGATACTTGCACCACCTCAAAATCAATGATGTATTCAAAATTTATGTCCATCATTGTATAGATGCAATATTTTGCACTGAAACCTGGACTGTCGCATTGCCCATCACTGACTAAATACACAGGTTCAGATTGCAAATGAGCTTTAAGATTTTCCTTTTTCATCTCCCAAACAAAATCAATACCAGGGAAAATAAACTCATTTAAATTTTTATGGAATAAAGTTTTTGAAAGAATAGGTATATTTACCAGATCAAACATCGCTTTTACTTTGGAATAAGAAGAACCACTGCAGACTATAGACGAAGAAATCAGTACATTTCTGGCAGCAAAATTGGCTATATTTGGTTGACTTTGCCAAATGAGTTGGTGATGATGGTCTCCGCATGTTCCATAGACTTTTAGAAGGCTTCCAACAATCACTTTGTCTAATGTTTGAATAATTTCATAGCAATCTTTGGTAGGGCAAATACATCTCAAAAGAAGTTTATCTAATTCACATTCAAAAACAATACATTTTCAATCATTCAGAATGCTCCTCTGTAGGTCTTGTGTATTCTCTATAGATTTGTCAGTTATAGAAATTTGGGCCTGGCAGATGTCACTTTCTGTTACTGCAGAAATATCCGGAATATAGCTTGCATCAAAGGTACCATTTCCATCTACTATGTTTTCCACTCTTACATCCCTATCCATTTTGCAATAATTTTCTAATTGCTGATTAAAAATATCTTCAACAATAGAATTTGTTTCTAACTTAAAGGGCACAATTGAGTCGGAATAAGGAGATGTGTTTTCAAACATTTTTTTTTTCTGGAGATTCTAATTGCATTGATCCACAAATGTCTTCTGTGGTAGCAATCTCAGAAGAGGTTTCTGTAATATTAGGCTTTATAACTGTAATATGATTTGCTGGCGGTCCTGAGCTAGACTGATTTTGTCAGGTGTTGAATTGAGTACTTGAGGATCTACAAGGTGCGAATAGACAGCATAGTCATGGTCTTTTGAAATGTCATGAAAACTCGCACAAAAGACATAAGATTTTTCTGACCGTCAATAGATGAAGTCTTCTTCATAAGTTTGAATAGAAAAGTCTACTTTGATAGAAATTATGTCACAAGGGGACCCGTGACAAGAACAGCAGCACAAAGATTGTTCAATTGGGTCTGTGGATGTGCTTGGAATAGGTATTACATTTTCAGAAAAAAATAACATCGGAGGTTCTGTGTCATGACTTGCAGTAGAAAAAATGTGGATAGTAACATTGACCTATCCTGTGGGAGCACTGTGGGTAATGCATTTGGTTTTAATACCAATTTACTTTTTTTCATATGAAAACTGTCATCTGAAAAATGCACATCCGAAACCGGTCACCACTTTTATCTGCAAAAATAGATCTGGCAGATTCCTTTAAGACTTCCTTAATATTCTCCAGATCTTTCCGGAAAGGATAAAGTTTAGTATTGGGAAAAAAAGTTTTCTTTTTTTCTGTTTTGTAAAGGCAATTTTTAAAAATACACTTTGGCATTTTTTTGAAAAAAAAAAAATTATATACAGTACCAATACACACATTTGACTTTGTTATTGAATTATTAAGAATTGTAAAAATGACCTGTGATATGAAAAAGAAGTCCACAGTAATTTGTGCTACTTAGATAAAGTGGATTAAATAAGTTGTAAAGCACTAAAAAAATTAAATTAAATTAATAAAAATAAAATAAATCCATAAATAGAACTTGTAAGACATAGGCATAATGAGCTTGTATGCATCACATACAAGCTCATTATGAAATACTTACCATTAGGGATGAGCCAAACACCCCCCTGTTTGGTTCGCACCAGAACATGCGAACAGGAAAAAAGTTTGTTCGAACACGTGAACACCGTTAAAGTCTATGGGACACGAACATGAATAATCAAAAGTGCTAATCTTAAAGGCTTATATGCAAGTTATTGTCATAAAAAGTGTTTGGGGACCTGGGTCCTGCCCCAGGGGACATGGATCAATGCAAAAAAAAGTTTTAAAAATGGATGTTTTTTCAGGAGCAGTGATTTTAATAATGCTTAAAGTCAAACAATAAAAGTGTAATATCCCTTTAAATTTCGTAGCTGGGGGGTATCTATAGTATGCCTGTAAAGGGGCGCATGTTTCCCGTGTTTAGAACAGTCTGACAGCAAAATGACATTTCAAAGGAAAAAAGTCATTTAAAACTACTCGCAGCTATTGCATTGCCGTTCCGACAATACACATAAAAGGTCATTGATAAAAACAGCATGGGAATTCTCCACAGGGGAACCCCGAACCAAAATTAAAAAAAAAAAACGGTGTGGGGTCCCCCCAAAAATCCATACCAGACCCTTATCCGAGCAAGCAACCTGGCAGGCCGCAGGAAAAGAGGGGGGGATGAGAGAGCACCCCCCCTCCTGAACCGTACCAGGCCACATGCCCTCAACATTGGGAGGGTGCTTTGGGGTAGCCCCCCAAAACACCTTGTCCCCATGTTGATGAGGACAAGGGCCTCATCCCCACAACCCTGGCCGGTGGTTGTGGGGGTCTGCGGGCAGGGGGCTTATCGGAATCTGGAAGTCCCCTTTAACAAGGGGACCCCCAGATCCTGGCCCCCCCGTGTGAAATGGTAAGGGGGTAAAAAAGTACCCCTACCATTTCACTAAAAAACTGTCAAAAATGTTAAAAATGACAAGAGACAGTTTTTGACAATTCCTTTATTTAAATGCTTCTTCTTTCTTCTATCTTCCTTTATCTTCTTCTTCTTCTTTTGGTTCTTCTGGCTCTTCTGGTTCTTCCTCCGGCGTTCTCGTCCAGCATCTCCTCCGCGGCGTCTTCTATCTTCTTCTCCTCGGGCCGCTCCGCACCCATGGCATGGGGGGAGGCTCCCGCTCTTCTCTTCATCTTCTTCTCTTCTTCATCTTCTTCTCTTCTTCATTTTCTTCTCCAGGCCGTTCCGCACCCATGCTGGCATGGAGGGAGGCTCCCGCTGTGTGACGCATCTCCTCTTCTGACGGTTCTTAAATAACGGGGGGATGGGGTGACCCGGTGACCCCGCCACCCCTCTGACGCACGGTGACTTGACGGGACTTCCCTGTGACATCACAGGGAATGCCACAGGGAAGTCCCGTTATGTCCCGTGCGTCAGAGAGGGGCGGGGTCACCGGGTGGCCCCGCCCCCCGTTATTTAAGAACCATCAGAAGAGGAGACGCATCACACAGCGGGAGCCTCCCACCATGCCAGCATGGGTGCGGAGTGGCCCTGAGAAGAAGATGAAGAAGAGAAGAAGAGAAGAAGATGAAGAAGATGAAGAAGAAGATGAAGAAGAGAAGAAGATGAAGAGAAGAGCGGGAGCCTCCCCCCATGCCATGGGTGCGGAGCATCCCGAGGAGAAGAAGATAGACGACGCCGCGGAGGAGATGCTGGATGAGAACGCCGGAGGAAGAACCAGAAGAGCCAGAAGAACCAGAAGAAGAAGAAGAAGATGAAGGAAAATAGAAGAAAGAAGAAACATTTAAATAAAGGAATTGTCAAAAACTGTCTCTTGTCATTTTTAACATTTGTTGACAGTTTTTTAGTGAAATGGTAGGGGTACTTTTTTACCCCCTTACCATTTCAAACAGGGGGTGAGGGATCTGGGGGTCCCCTTGTTAAAGGGGGCTTCCAGATTCAGATAAGCCCCCCCGCCCACAGACCCCCACAACCACCGGCCAGGGTTGTGGGGATGAGGCCCTTGTCCTCATCAACATGGGGACAAGGTGTTTTGGGGGGTTACCCCAAAGCACCCTCCCAATGTTGAGGGCATGTGGCCTGTTACGGTTCAGGAGGGGGGGCGCTCTCTCGTCCCCCCCCTCTTTTCCTGTGGCCTGTCAGGTTGCGTGCTCGGATAAGGGTCTGGTATGGAATTTAGGGGGACCCCCACGTCATTTTTTTATTTTGGCCGGGGTTCCCCTTAATATCTATACCAGACCTGAAGGGCCTGGTATGGAATTTAGGGGGACCCCCACGTCATTTTTTTAAAAAAAATTTTGGCCGGGGTTCCCCTTAATATCCATACCAGACCTGAAGGGCCTGGTATGGAATTTAGGGGGACCCCCACGTCATTTTTTTTTTAAATTTTGGTTCGGAGTTCCCCTGTGGGGAATTCCCATGCCGTTTTTATCAATGAACTTCTATGTGTATTGTCGGACCGGCAATGTAATAGCCGCGAGTAGTTTTAAATGACTTTTTTCCTTTGAAATGTCATTTTGCTGTTAGACTGTTCTAAATACAGGAAACATGCGCCCCTTTACAGGCATACTATAGACACCCCCCAGCTACGAAATTTAAAGGGATATTACACTTTTATTGTTTGACTTTAAGCATTATTAAAATCACTGCTCCTGAAAAAAGGGCCGTTTTTAAAACTTTTTTTTGCATTGATCCATGTCCCCTGGGGCAGGACCCAGGTCCCCAAACACTTTTTATGACAATAACTTGCATATAAGCCTTTAAAATTAGCACTTTTGATTTCTCCCATAGACTTTTAAAGGGTGTTCCGCGGCATTCGAATTTGCCGCAAACACCCCAAATTGTTCGCTGTTCGGCGAACTTGCGAACAGCCAATGTTCGAATCGAACATGAGTTCGACTCGAACTCGAAGCTCATCCCTACTTACCATAGAACAATGCCCTTAATTGGCAATGGCAGACATATTTTTTTGGCAATGTCTTTCCTTGAGGTACTTCCAGTTTCGCAAGCTCCACCGATGTGATTGACCGGAGCCACGATGGCATTACTTGCAAAAGATAAAGAAACGGTACAAGCGGCACATTGCTTCTGTGAGCATTGCTTCTGTGAGCATGCACCAATGACGTCTGTGTCAGCGTATATAGAAAATATAATCAAATTTTTTAAAATTTTGATAATATTTTCAGTACTTAGATGTAGGCCTTACTATAGGCTTACCTGTAGGTACAATTGAATAGAAATAGTTCTTTTTATAAATTATAACAATGCCATAATTATATATTATGAGAATTAGATCTAAAATACAACACTTGTTCCGAAGGACAATAAGAGCTGACCAGATAAAAAAAGAACCAATCTAAGAAATCTAAAACTCTTTGTCTTTTTTAGAATATAATTATAAATGTATTGATTAAGCGTATTACAAATTCAAAATTGCTACAATTATTAAAAAGAAATGAATTTTATGAAAGCGTACTGGACATTGATATTATAATTTTTTTAAAAATAATAGTTAGGTTGATTACAGTGTTTAGAGATAAAATTTTAAAATGTCAAAAGTTCATGAAGGTCGATCGACTGGAGATAAAAGTAGATACAATGATATGGTGGAGACATGGTGTTAGAACCATACAGACAACAACTGCTAGCTGTGGAACAATATGACTATCAAATAAATATTCAATTGTTTCATAATGAAAAAAATGTCAGTTTCCATACTGCATTGTTAAAATAATATAAAAAAAAAATACATTTTTACTTTTAAGAAAATTACATAATGTTTTATTATGCAGTACATAAGAGCACATTATGTGACACTTACTTGAAAAGTAAATTATATATATACATACATAAATAATATATATAATTTTTTTTTCAATTTATTTTAAATTACTTTTTTTGTAAAATAAATGTATTAATGATATTGTTGTTAAATAATTATGTTTTTAAGGTTGTCTTTAATATATTTATGATCTATATTAATTTTTGGAATTAACCACTTCCCAACAGGCGCACACCGATGTACGTCGGCAGAATGGCACGGCTGGGCAAATGGGCGTACCTGTAAGTCCCATTTGAATTCCCCGCCGTGCCATTGCGCCACGGCCGGGAGCTCCGTGAGTCGGGTCGCGGGTCCCGTGGACTCGATCGCCGGGTGGATACAAGTCTAAGCAAGCATCTCTCCGTTCTGCCTAGTGACAGTGTCACTGATCTCTGCTCCCTGTCATCGGGAGCAGAGATCAGTGACATGTCACAACTAGCCCATCCCCCTACAGTTAGAAAACACTCCCTAGTACTGACTTAACCCCTCCCTGCCCCCTAGTGGTTAACCCCTTCACTGCCCGTGTCATTTACACAGGAATCAGTGCATTTTTATAGCACTGATTGTTGTATAAATGACAATGGTCCCAAAAATGTGTCAAAAATGTCCGATGTGTCCGCCATAATGTCGCAGTTACAATAAAAATTGCTGATCACTGCCATTATTAGTAAAAAAAAAATATTAATAAAAATGCCATAAAACTATCCCCTATTTTGTAAACACTATAACTTTTGCGCAAACCAATCAATAATCGCTTATTGCAATTTTTTTTACCAAAAATATGTAGAAGAATACGTGTCGGCGTAAACTGAGGAAAAAAAATGTTTTTTTAATTATTTTTTGGGGATATTTATTAAAGTAAGAATTATTATTATTTATTATAGCAAGAAAGCTCTATTTGTGGGGAAAAAAAAGACGTCAATTTTGTTTGGGAGCCATGTCGCACAACCGCGCAATTGTCAGTTAAAGCGATGCAGTGCCGAATCGCAAAAAGTGCTCTGGTCAGGAAGGGGGTAAATTCTTCCGGGGCTGAAGTGGTTAATGTGTCCATGATGTTCAAAGCAAGCAAAGTCACAGTAAAGTCAAAACTCCTGAGTGCCATACTTTTTTTAATCAAAGTCTCAAAACGTATTAAGCGATTTGGTTTTTCGTGATAATCGAGCAATACTTTTTTTAATAGAAAAGGTCAGCAATGACAACCTACATGGTTTCCTGGTACAGGTTTTCTTTATTTCCCACACTCTGAGTTTTCTTGCACATACCTAGTTCACTAAAAAAGTAGAAAATTCACTTAGCTTAGGTAACCTTTCTTTGCCTGTGTTCCTTAAAAGAAACCAAAGCTTGCTATATCAGTATACATTGGTTAACTAAAAATTGTATGGCTAATTTACCCACCTAGATAAAAATTATATATACAGTACAAGGACATGTAGGGATTTAATTTGGTACTCCATTATGTGTTTTATTATAAGCTGTTTGGACACAAATGTAAAAATTTTAATTTTTTTAATAGTATATTGTCTTTTATAGATCAGGTACTACTACATGTTGTTTTTAGGAAGATGCATGTGATGGTACAAATACATTGTACAAATATATATAGAAGAGTAGGAAAGTAGTCATTTGGACAGAAGTCAGGGAATAGCAATCTGAAAAATATGTCAGATATTGCAATTCTATGAAAATGTTTGTACAGTCTGGATAAGAAAGCAATGCCACATCCCTGTAAGGCAAATTTAAAAAAATTATTGATGGTTGGGATTTTTAAGACATTGAAAATGATGTGATCAATTGCAGTTACACATATAAAACTCAAAGATGTTTATTAAATCATGTTTAACCACTTGCCGACCAGCCGCCGTCATTATACGGCAGCAGGTCGGCACGATCCCGTGAACCGTCGTAGCGCTATGTTGGCTCCTTTAAGCGGGATAGCAGGGGCATGGACATGCCCTGTGCACTGCGGGGGTGCCAATGCTCATGACCGTTGGTCGTGATGACCGCCGGTCACGAGCAATCGCGGGCACGAGAGGCAGAACAGGGACGTGTGTGTGTAAACACACAAATCCCTGTTCTTTGAGAAGAGGAGATGCAGATTGTGAGCTCCTAATAACTAGGAACCACGATCTGTCATCTCCTATAGACAATCCCCTCCCCCTACAGTTAGAATACACAGTCAGGGAACACAGTTTACCCCTTGATCGCCCCCTAGTGATAACCCCTTCCCTGACAGTGACATTTATACAGTAATCACTGCATTTTTATAGCACTGATCGTTGTATAATTGTCAGTCGTCCCAAAAATGTGTCAAAAGTGTCTGATGTGTCTGCCATAATGTCACGGTCATGATAAAAATCGCAGATCACTGCCATTACTAGTAAAAAAAAAAAAATAATAAAAATGCCATAAATCTATCCCCTATTTTGTAGACGCTATAACTTTCACGCAAACCAATCAATATACGCTTATTGCGATTGTTATTACCAACAATATGTAGAAGAATACATATCAGCCTAAACTGAGAAAAAACATTGCTTTTTTTTTAAAAAAAATTGGGGATATTTATTATAGCAAAAAGTACAAAATATTGTGTTTTTTTTCAAAATTGTCGCTCTTTTTTTTGTTTATAGTGCAAAAAATAAAAACTGCAGAGATGATCAAATATCACCAAAAGAAATCTCTATTTGTGGCAAAAAAAGGACGTCAATTTTGTTTGGGTACAGCGCCGCATGACTGCACAATTGTCAGTTAAAGCGATGCAGTGCCATATCGCAAAAAAATGGCCTGGTCATAGAGCACCCAAATCTTCTGGGGCTAAAGTGGTTAAAGGATAAGTTCCCCTTTTTAAATAAACAATAAATGCATATTTTTTGCTGGAAAAAAATGTGCAATAACTATTTTTTTATCCTAGGAGCCTGTAAAGCATTGCACCCGCGATCAGCAGATCGTGGGTGCAATGTCAGGCTCCTCTGCAGTACCTCTAATACGGATAAGCAGTTACTTCAGTCCAGTAAGCTCAATGGACTACAAGAGCGCTCATGTGCACCCTCACAGTTCATTGAGAAACATAGAAAAGTCACGGCAGAAAAAGACCAAGTAGTCCATCGAGTCCACCCATTTTTTTTTTTGTTATTTTTGTATGATATAAAAGTATAGATCTATGTTTGTGTGAAGCATGTTTGAACCCATTTACTGTTGACTGTCTCACTACCTCTGCTGGTAGTTTATTCCAAGCATCAACTACCCTTTCAATAAAATAATACTTTCTAAGATTAGTTTTGAATTTTCCTTCAGTTAGTTTGAGGTCATGTCCCCGTGTTCTTGATTTTGATTTCATAACCCTATTTCTGAACCCTATTCACCCCATTGATGTATTTAAAGGTTTCAATCATGTCTCCCCTTTCACTTCTTTCCTCCAGACTGTACATATTAGGTTTCTGAAGTCGCTCTCTATATTTTTTTCCCCCAAACCTTTCATCATTTTTGTTACCTGTCTCTGGACTCATTTTATCAATATCTTTCTGTAAGTATGGTATCCAGAACTCGACACAGTATTCTAAATGAGATCTCACTAAATATCTTTATAGAGGAATCAGAACCTCTTTCCTCCTTCTGGTGATCCCCCTAGTGCATCCTAGAATTCTGTTTGCTTTTCCCACTGCCTGGTCACACTGTTTGCTCATTTTGCAATCATCTGAAATAAGTACCCCCAAATATTTTTCTTCTGTAGTGCTGGCTAACACTGTACCCCCAAAGTTGTACTCTCTCCGGGATGTTTTTCCTTAGATGCATTATTTTACATTTAGAAACATTGAGCTGCAGTCTCCACTGCTTTGACCAATATTCCAGCAATGCCAAATCATGTTCTATGTTACAGACACCTCCAGGGATATGAACCCTATTACACACCTTTGTATCATCAGCAAAAAGACAAACCTTGCCCAACAAACCTTTAGTTATATCACTTACATATAGATTAAATAAAACAGGACCCAATACAGAGGCTTTTGGTACACCATTTCCAACCACTCTCTGGTATCTACTCTTGAGCCAACTGCATATTCACTGAACCACCCAAGGGTTAAGTCCTAGCTTGTACAACTTTTGTAATAGATCATTATGTGGAACTGTATTGAATGCCTTGCTGAAATCAAGATATACTATGTCCACAGCACCACCCTGGTCAAAAACATTGGTAATATAGTCAAAACATTAGATTAGGTTAGTCTGACATGATCTGCCCTAAGTAAAGCCTTGATGCTTTGGGTCCAGCAAGTTGTGTATTATCTAATGCCTCGTATACATGAGCGGACTTTTTGACGGACTAGGTCCGACAGTCTTTCCGACAGGCTTTGCAGCGTAGGTCCGCCGGACTTTCTAACGAATGGACTTGGACACACACAATCACACCAAAGTCTGACGGATTCGTACATGATGACGTACGACCGGACTAAAATAAGGAAGTTGATAGCCAGTAGCCAATAGCTGCCCTAGCATCGGTTTTAGTCCGTCGGACTAGCATACAGACGAGCGGATTTTTCAACCGGACTCAAGTCCGTCGGAAAGATTTGAAACATGTTTTATTTCTAGGTCCGTCAGACTTTTGGGGAAAAAAAGTCCGCTGGAGCCCACACATGATCGAATTGCCTGACGGAGTCCGGTCCGCCGGACCAAGTCTGCCGGAAAGTCCGCTCGTGTGTACGCGACATTAGTGATCAGTGATCCTTCTTTTCAGGAGTGATTCCATTAACTTGACTGCAACTGCTGTTAAACTTACTGGTCTGTAATTGCCAGCTTCTGCCTTGCTGCCCTTCTTGTGGATAGGTACAATATTAGCTGTCCGCCAGTCATGGGGATCTTCTCCTGTTAGAAGAGATTGAACAAAAAGATTTGTTAATGGTCCCACAACTATATCTTGAGGTTCTCTTAGAACTCTGGGATAAATACCCAACTAATTAAATTCAGAATACTAACAACACACAAAGCCATCCACAATTTAGCCCCCAGCTACATCACTAGCCTAGTCTCAAAACACTGACCTAATTGTTCTCTTCGTTTCTCCCAAGACCTCCTTCTCTCTAGTAGGGATGGGCCAACTGGACTCCTGTTCGGTTCGCACCAGAACTTTTGAACACCACGAAAGTTCAGACCCGAATAACGAACCCCATTAAAGTCAATGGGACCCGAACGTTGAAAAACAAAGTGTCTATTTTGAAGGCTTATATGCAAATAATTGGGCATACAATGGTTATAGGGGTCCGGGTCCTGCCCTGGGGGACATGTATCAATAAATAAATAAATAAATAAATAAACAGTTTGTGAAAAATGTCATTTTTAAATGAGCAGTGATTTTTATTTTTAAAGTGAAAATATAAAAATGAAAAATTCCTTCCAATGTAGTGCCTGGGGGGTCCCCTTAGTCTACCTGTAAAGTACCATATCTGTACCATGTCTAGAATCTGTTGCAGCAACAATTGCATTTATAAAGCCAAAGAAAATGACATTTTCTCTGCAAGCTGACTTTATTTTGCTCAGCAACAGCTGGGGAGCCAGTGTGTATGATGAGGCCACAATGTAGTGCACTGGGAACAGGATTAGAGATTTTTTGGATACATTCTGGTGTCACTTTGACTTTGGATTGAAGTAACGGGTGCGTAAAAATTGGTCTTTGGGTGTCCGTGGCGCCTTCCCACCGTAACACTATAGAGGTAATCTTGATGAAAGCAAGAATTGGCCTTGCTGTAAAAAATTGCAATGATATGCACCTGTCAAACAGGTGCAGAAAATCTACTCTTTGGGTGTTAATTGTGCCCAAGAAACCTATACCAAAATCATTCTTCCAGATGAAATGATTGAACACCCTCAAAGCTAGGCAGCCTCGAACTCCTGCAAAGATTCCACGTCCCAAAAAGACATAATCAGTGATCTCGGCATCAGAGGCTTCATAGCTGGTAATCCAGGACTGATTGATTTTTATAAAAGTCAAACAGTCCACAGAGTCTGTGGACAGATGCGTTCTATGATCAGTAACAAAACCTCCTGCAGCACTGAATGCCCGTTCTGAAAGCACGCTGGATGCAGGGCAGCCCAACAACTCAATAGCATACTGGGCAACTTCTGGCCAGTGGTCTATTCTCATGACCCAGTAAGTCAGTGGATCGTCAGCTGGAAAGCTCTCCATCTCTGTTTTGGCCCCAAGGTAATCGTCCACCATGTGATGCAGATGCTGCCGATAGGGATATGGAAGCTGACAGCCATGGACTAAAAAAATGCCTCACTTAGGTGGACAGCTTCTCCAATGCACCTCTCTTGACCAATAGAAGATGCAAAATAACATGTTCCACCATACTGTAACCTACTGGAGTCAGGAAAAAAGTTCAATAAAATCCTCTTTAACGTGTCCTCAAGATATTTTATCTTTTGCACTCTCTGTGGGGACGGGATGAGTTCTGAGACCTTCCCCTTATAACGGTGGTCAAGGAGGGTTGCCAACCAGTAATCATCCTTCTCCTTTATACCACATATTCTTGGAACCTTTCGCAGGCTTTGAAGCATGAGGTTGACATCATCTGGAACTTATCCCGGCCACGAACCTCCTACCGGCCACGTACTACACCCAAGGGTCCTGGGGTTGGAAACCCATTGCTTACAGATTGACGCATATCTTTCACTTCTTCTAAGCCTACGAAATTGCCAGAATCCTCCTCCTCATCCTCCTTACCTCTCTCCTCCTGTGTGTTCTGTGACATAGGAATGATGGTGTCTGGATAAAGTGGGCCTTGAGAGGAAAGGAAGTCCTCCTCTTCCTTCTGCTGCTCTGCCTCCAGTGCCCTGTCCATAATGCCATGCAGAGTCTGTTTCAGCAGGAACACAACAGGGATTGTGTTACTGATGCATGCACTGTCACTGCTCAGCATCCTTGTGGCCTCCTCAAATGGTGACAATACAATGCATACATCCTTAATGATCAGCCATTGGCATGGGGAAAAAAAGGCGAGGCGACCTGAGCCTGCCGTCGTGCCGTACTGGCACAGATACTCGTTGTTGGCCATCTGCTGTATTTATAGCCACCGCAGCATTCCCAAAGTTGAGTTCCACCTGGTGGGCATGTCACAATCAAGCGGGTATGGGCAGGTCGAATTCCCGCTGAATTGCAGCCAAACAAGCACAGGCTGTGTATGACTGCCTGAAATGGCTACAGACTCTTCTGGCCTGTTTTAGTACATATTGCAACCCTGGGTACATACATAGGAAACGCTGCATCACCAAATTGAGGACGTGTCAGGCATGGCACATGTGTCAACTTTCCCTGTCTAAGGGCGGACAGGAGGTTTGGGCCATTATCAGACACCACCATTCCTGGCTCCAGCTGGCATGGTGTGAACCATCTCTGGGCCTGTCCCTGCAGAGTTGCAAGAATCTCTGCTCTGGTGTGGTTCCTGTCCCCTAAACACACCAGCTGAAGTACTGCATGGCACCTTTTAGCCTGGCTCTGAGAATAGCCCTTTGAATGCTTAGGGGGTACCTGATGTTCATAGGACAATTCTGCAGAGGAGTGCATGGAGGTGGTGGAGGAGGAGGAGGGGGTAGAACTCACAGGTCTTACGTGAAAAGTAGTAGCGACTGGGAACCTGCTATTGTGGTACAGCACATTGTACAAATTCACAGAAGGGGGCAGAACCCACCAGGCTGAAAGACAGAAGTTGGAGAGCCAACAGCTTTGACAAGTTTGCATTCACGGGGCAGAGAAATTTGCCGGCTACAGTCTACAGCTGGTGGTGTGCTGCTGGCAGATGTGCTGCTAGGACCTGGGACACCCTGTGCTATACCATTATCCCTGTCAGTGGAGGCTGCTGAAAGGTAATGACTCAGTATTGCAGGGGCAGACTTAAATGGGTAAGGAGGAGGGACAGATTTTTGCCCCTTTTGTGTGGCTTTTAGGTGCTCTTGCCAACGGGTTGAGTGGTTGGATGTTAAATACCTTGTTAGGCATGTGGTACCCAAATGGTTGGTGTTTTTGCCATGCTTGATGTGCCTGAGACACGGTTTGCAGATAGCAACAGTGCGATCTCCTTCAGATGTGCTGAAAAAGGCCCAGACAGCTGAGCTTTGGGGAGTAAGCCGGGAGATAACAGCTGCAGAATGTGATGGAATAGAGTGGCTGCTCTCTACTCTTTCCTGATGTTGGCCTCCTTGGGGTTGTGCCGCCTCACCTTCAGTTTCCTTCTCTGCTCTATCTGGCTCCCAAGTGACCACATCATCATCATCTCCATCTCCATCTCCTCCATCTTTATCATTACCACTGGAGACAACTTGGCAATACACTGCGGCTTGGGGAACATGAATGATAGTTTGTCTACCAGTGTTCTCCCCTCTCTCTAGGCTCATGTTCCTGTCATCCTCAACCTCAGAACCAACATCTGAATTCAGAAATAGCTGGGTATCATCAAGGAGCAAGTGGCTGATGCTGTGGTCAAATAATTCAGCTGACTCCTCAATGGCTGATGTTAACTATGGCAGGAATAGATGTGGACAAGGAGGCCGGTTTATCGACTCTGGCAACTGCAGGGGTCTGCACACTTGTCTCTACTTGTGTGACAAAGGATGAGGAGGATGAGGAAGGTTTAGTAAGCCAGTCCACCACCTCTTCTGCATGCTGTGGCTGGATAGCAGGGGCAAACTCACTAAACAGAGGAAATGATGCCCTGCCTGAGGACTGACCACCACGGCCACCTTTGCCTGTGGACACATTTGTTGCTGGCCCCCTTGCAGTGCCAAGGGAACGTCTGCCTCTCCTTGTTGTCCTCTCAGACATTATTGGGGAGGAGGGAGGGGGAGGTGCTTATAAGCAAATGTAAAGAAGACGTTGAAAACTGTACGTAGATGCACTTTAATCAATGTAAAGAGGTGTTTGGTGCACTTTAATTTTAGTACTCACACTACACAGACTCACTCCACGGATACACTATAATATACTGCAATATAATGCGCCAAACGTACAGTGATGCACAGAACTATTTGACATTAAACTGGCAGTAATGCATGCAAAACTATATGATGTTTAACTGGCAGTAATGCACGCAAAACTATATGGCATTAAACTAGCAGTAACGCACACAGAACTATATGGCGTTAAACTGGCAGTAACACACATAGAACTATATGGCGTTAAACTGGCAGTAATGCACGCAAAACGATATGGCGTTAAACTGGCAGTCGTGCACACAAAACAATATGGCGTTAAACTGGCAGTAGCGCACGCAAAATTATATGGCATTAAACTGGCAGTAACACACACAAAACAATATGGCGTTAAACTGGCAGTAATGCACACAAAACGATATGGCATTAAACTGAGAGTAGCACACACAGAACTATATGATGTTAAACTGGCAGTAACACACGCAAAACGATATGGTGTTAAATTTGCTGTAATGCACACAGAACTATATGGCGTTAAACTAGCAGTAACGCACAAAACTATATGGCGTTAAACTGGCAGTAACATGCACAGAACTATATGGTGTTAAACTGGCAGTAACGCACGCAAACTATATGGTGTTAAACTGGCAGTAACACACACAAAACGATACGGCGTTAAACTGGCAGTAACGCACACAAAACTATATGGTGTTAAACTGGCAGTACGGCGTTAAACTGGCAGTAACGCACACAAAACTATATGGTGTTAAACTGGCAGTAATGCACGCAAAACAATATGGCGTTAAACTGGCAGTAACGCACACAGAAGTAAATAGCGTTAAACTGGCAGTAACGCACACAGAAGTAAATGGCGTTAAACTCGCAGTAACGTAATCAAATAGACGGTGTTCAACCATCACTACACTGACGCTTTCTGAACTGTCCCTACTCTAGCTATACACTAATGTCAAGATTACTGACACGGTCTCACTACACTACACTGAAACTATATGAGCTGTCCCTACTCCACACTAATGTATGTATAAATGACACAGTCTCACTGCACTACAGTGAAACTATCTGAACTGTCCCTACACTAGCTGCATACTATGCAAATCTGAATGATGGTCCTCCTCACTACACGCACACTATCCCTCAACTGACACTAAACTAATATTTTACACTGACAATTGAAGCAAAATAGCACAGTATAGCACACTAACTAACTGATAGCACTGAACAGATCCCTGTTCTATCTCTCTCCATGCCAAAATCACACTGAAAATGGCTGCCATTGAAAAAATACATTTATACTGTGGGGCAGGAATGAGCCATGATTGGATAAAGTCATGATGACAGTGTCCAGTCATGACTCTGACATTGCTCTGTGCCCTGATTGGCTGACACTTTCACTGCTTCAGCCAATCAGGGCTAGCAATGCACTGTTCAGCGCCGCAATGCATTGTGATTGGTTCAGGGGGTGAACAAACGGTCTATCGACACGTTTGTTTGGCTGTTTGCCGAACAAACAAACAAAGAAGGTTCGGCCCAAATTTATGCTCGGGCTGAACCGTTCGCCCATCCCTACTTTCTAGCTCCCTCATCACCTCCTCCCATGCTCACCTCCAGGAATTTTCCAGAGCTTCTCCAATCCTATGGAACTCCTTACCCCAGTCTATCCAATTATCTCCTACTCTATTAGCTTTTAGACGATCCCTGAAAACCCTTCTGTTCAGAGAAGCCTATCCTACCCACACCTAACAACTGTATTTTCATTTTCTCCATTAGTTCATCCCCCCACAGTTATTACCTTTTGTTTCACTTGACCCTCGCTTCTAGATTGTAAGCTCTAATGAGCAGGGCCCTCTGATCCCTCCTGTATCGAATTGTAACTGTACTGTCTGTCCTCATGTTGTAAAGCGCTGCGCAAACTGTTGGTGCTATATAAATCCTGTATAATATAATAATAATAATACCATCAGGGCCCATTGCTTTATTAAGTTTTAACCAAGCCGGTTCCACTGCTACCTCTGTCTCCATAAATCCTAAAAATGAACCATCATTACTATAACCAATATGATTCCCCAACTTGTTATGGTTAGTGCAATTTATTTCTGAGAAGACTTACAGAAGTAAGTGTTTAAGTGGTTTGCTACTTTCAGGTCTCCCTCAACATATGTGTTGTGCCAATTTTCCATTTTAGTGATCCCATTGTATTTTTTCCTTCTATCACTAATGTACCTAAAAAATGTTTTGTCTCCTTTCTTAATAGATTTAGAAATTTCTTCCTCTTTCTGTGCTTTGATGGCACTGATAATGTGTTTGGCCTCCTTTTGTCTATTTTTTACTATTCTCTGTCAGCTACAACTCCTGTTTCCTTGAATCTTCTAAGTGCTGATTTTTTCCCTTTACTCTCCTACTTACCTCTTTAGTGAACCATATTGTTTTTTTCTTCCGTTTATTCTTACTAACATGCTTGGCATATAATCTAGTTGCCTCCAGGATGGTAGACTTTAAAAGTGCCCACTGATTACTTACTCCTGTCATTTTACTCCAACCTTTCAATTATTTTTTTAGAAATGTCCCCATTTCAGCAAAATGTGTCCTTTTGAAACCTAAAACGTTTGTTTTTTTCAGTTCTTGTTTTAATATCAAAACAAAAACATTGGTGATCACTAGAACCCAAATTCTTTCCCACCTCAACATCAGACAGTCTATCTCTATTTGTCATTACTAGGTCTAAAGAGGAGAGCTGCAGAATCGGGAACAAGATACCCAGGATTTACAATGCTGTCCCTTTAAATCCACCACCGATATTGTTATTTAAGCATCAAACTACCAAATATACTTATAAACAAACAAATAAGTGTCTGATATTGTCCCTGCAACATTATGCCAGTGCCCATAAGCTGGTGCAGTCTCTTGTGCCAGTGAACAGCTTCTTATCTGGTGCAAACAATTAAAGTGCTGTGCTCCCCTCTATTGTTCCCACACTCACCAGACAATTTGGACTTAATGCCTAGGGTATTATGAGTCAAAAGCGCTTGAAATTCAGGTATTCTTCAGGTATAAAGTGTGGGTTACTTATGCGCTACTATGTAAAAATGCGTGAATGTGCTGTAGAAAAAATAGAAAAAACACAAAAAGAGAAAAAACACCAGCACCATTCAACAGTGAATCTCCTATCACTCAAAATTGCATGCATAAGTATTAGACAATAGTGCACTGTTCATCATAAAAACGTGTATAAAAGACTCATGGGTCCCTCTAATACATGGGTATAGACAAATATTGTATGCTAATGCATGCATATAAACATATATAACAAATATAAAAAGTACAATAATTATATTGTATATTGTAACGAGCCCCTGCTCAGAACAAACACCAGGCAGGCTGTATGTAAGTTCAAACAGGGATCTCATTTTTATTGATGCACACAACACACTTTTATACACAGCAGTTTGAACACCCTGCCCACTTTCCTTTTGGTCAATTGTAAAGTACACTAGTCTTCACTCAGGTCCTCTTGTCCATGCAAATGAGGACTTGAAACAGGGTCAGCAGAGACTTGTTCGATAGCTTGAATAGGAGGACTGATATGTGTAATGACACAGAGAAGCCCCAGGGGGTAATTAAAGTACATAAACAAATGGTCAAACACAGAACAATGCCCTCCTTCCAGACCATGGAGCCGTCTGGAGGGGGTTAGTCTTAAGACAGGGCAGAAGACCCCCCACTGTGTGTTAGAATCAAAGGAGAAATACTTCAGTATTCCAAGCTTCATGACAATCCAGTATTCCAAGGTTCATGACAATACTCCCCCCTGGGAAACAGTCCAACAGCCACAGTGGGACCCCGAACGGGTCAACTCGAGGATGTTGGAAAAGTAGTCTTAAGGTTCCAGGTCCGTCTGCTGGGATAACCCATACGCATTCCCGTTTTGAGGCCCTGGCCGATATTGTATGGTGAAATTGTATGGTTGCAAAGCCAGGCTCC
Source organism: Aquarana catesbeiana (assembly GCF_042186555.1). Taxonomy (NCBI): domain Eukaryota; kingdom Metazoa; phylum Chordata; class Amphibia; order Anura; family Ranidae; genus Aquarana; species Aquarana catesbeiana. The sequence goes on along the minus strand of NC_133324.1, from coordinate 461,171,749 downwards.
ACCTTAGTAATCGGCCGTTCTCTCCCGCCAACCAGTTAAGCCATATCAAGGGATTGTGGTCCATCATAACGGTAAAAGAGCATCCATACACGTAGGGCTGCAATTTCTTTAAAGCCCAGACTAAGGCCAAACACTCTTTTTCCACGGCAGCATATCCAACTTCACGGGGTAACAACTTGCGGCTGAGATACACCACCGGGTTCTCTTTCCCGTCATCGCCAACTTGACTTAGTACGGCTCCCAGTCCAAACATGGAGGCATCTGTATGAATGACAAAGCGTTTGTTAGGATCGGGTGCCGCCAGTTTGGGAGCTTGCGTTAGGGCGTTTTTTAACTGATGAAACGCTGTCTTGCACTCCGGGGACCACAGGACCTGTCTAGGGAGAGTCTTTTTGGTCAGGTCCGTCAGGGGTTTGGCTATGTCACTATAGTGGGGTGCAAACTTTCTGTAGTACCCTGCTGTCCCTAAAAATGCAAGTACCTGGGTCTTGGTTCTGGGAACTGGCCAGTTTAGGATGGCCTCGATTTTTGCAGGTTCTGGCCTCTGCTTCCCACATCCCACTCTATGTCCCAGATATTGCACCTCAGACATCCCGATATTACATTTGTCTGGCTTCAGGGTCAGGTTAGCGGCTCGGATCCTATCTAGCACTATTCCCAGATGTCTAAGATGTTCCTCCCATGTCTGGCTATAGATTGCGATGTCGTCAAGATATGCGCATGCAAAATCTTGCAGACCATCGAGGAGTTCATCTATCATCCGCTGGAAGGTAGCCGGAGCATTCTTCATCTCGAATGGCATCACCCGAAACTGGTAAAGGCCGAACGGGGTGATGAAGGCCAACTTTGGAATTGCTTCCGCTTCCAAGGGAATCTGCCAGTAGCCCTTACATAAGTCAATAGTCGTCAGATAATGTCCCTAAACTATTTTGTCCAGCAATTCATCCACTCGGGGCATAGGGTAGGCATCTGTCACAGTACAGTCATTTAGTCACCTATAGTCCACACAAAATCGGGTCGTGCCATCCCGTTTTGGGACTAATACTACAGGGGAAGCCCAGGGGCTTGCCGATGGTTCGATCACCCCTAAGTCGAGCATCTCCCTAATCTCCGCTCTCATCCCTTCTTGCACAGCTCCGGGAATCCTATAGGCTGGTTGTCTCAGGGGCTTCTCCCCAGGGGGTCTCTACCTTGTGCACAGCTATGTGAGTGTACCCAGGGAGTGCTGAGAACATCTCCTGCCAGTCCTGGAGTAATTCTCTGACCTGTTCTCGTTCTTGGGATCCTGATCTATCTCCTAGCCATACATCTTCCACACCCCTGGAACAGTTACTGATTTCGGGAAGCTCCAGCATCGGTAGATATTCAGAGTCCTCGGTGGCAGGAGCGCATATGGTGGCTACTGCCTCAGTCCTCTCATGATAGGCCTTCATCATATTAATGTGGAATGTCCTCTTAATTTTTGTGTCTGCACAGCTGGCAACCATGTAGGTGGTATCGCACAGCTGTTTTACCACCTGATAGGGGCCCTGCCAGGAGGCCTGTAATTTATTTTGCTTCAGGGGTTTTAGTACCAGGACTTTCTGTCCGATATAAAAGGTGCGATTCCACGCAGACCGATCATACCAAACCTTCTGCTGACTCTGGGCCGATTGCATATTCTCATGGACTAGATCGGTAAGTTCCCGCAGGCGCTCCCTGAGTTCCAAGACATAACTAAGGATGGGGAGGCCTTCTGGATCCTCTACCCCCTCCCACTGGGCCCTCACTAAGTCTAAGGGCCCCCTAACCCTTCACCCATACCACAGCTCAAATGGGGAAAACCCAGTGGACTCTTGGGGTACCTCTCTATAGGTGAACAGTAGATGGGGAAGATATTTCTCCCAATCCTTCCTACTCTCCATGAAGGCCTGAAGCAGCTGCTTCAGGGTCCCGTTAAATCTCTCACACAGCCCGTTAGTCTGAGGGGGGTAGGGGCGCTCTGGAGGGGTTTAATACCACAGAGACGCCAGAGCTGCTGCGTCAGCTCGGCTGTGTACTGGGTACCCTGATCGGACTATACCTCCTGGGGAAACCCTACCCTAGTGAATACCCGCAGTAAGGCATCTGCTACTGTGTCAGCCTGGAGATTGGATAAGGGAATGGCTTCCGGGTAGTGGGTGGCATAATCCACCACCGTAAGAATATACTTCTTCCCAGAGGCACTGGGACGGGCCAGTGGGCCTATAATATCTACCGCTATGTGGCTAAAGGGTTCTCTAATGATCGGCAGGGGTTGCAGCGAGGCTTTTGGATGATCCCCTGTCTTCCTTACTTTCTGACAAGTCTCACAGGTCCGGCAGTATTCTTGCACCTCAGCATGTAACCGGGGCCAGAAGAACGCATGGGACAACCGACTCCGGGTCTTAGCTATCCCTAAATGTCCGGCCAAGGGGATGTCGTGAGCCAGCCGCAATGGCCCCCGTCTGTATTTCTGGGGTACAACTAGCTGTTTGTGGGGACCCTGTCACTTCTCGGTGCCCATTCCCTCAGTGTAACGATAAAGAAACCCCCCCTCCCACTCTATTCTGTCTTTCCCCAACCCCCCTGAATCCTTGCCCGCCCTGTCCCGATAACCAGCTAATGTTGGGTTATTCTGAGTCTCTTGCTTAATGTCGGAGGGAGAATCCCAGGACACAGGGTTGTCAAGTCGGGGAAACATAGGAGGATTTGGTCTTACCTGGGTCCCCATAGGAGTGGAGTTGCCTTGAAGTTGGCTCTGATGTCGGGTGGTCACGGCCATGGCGGCCTCTGGGGCATATGAGGAAGTTAAATGCCCCAAATCGTTCCCCAAAAGTACTTCCGCTGGTAACTCACGTAGTAATCCCACTCGCACTTGTCGCTCCCGTGAGCCCCAATCCAAGAGGACTTGGGCGGTGGATAAACGTAGCGCTTTGCCCCCTGCTACCCTGACTGCAACAGTCTGGCCGGTCTGGGCTGACTGGGGAATCATGTGAGGCTGGATGAGGGTTATTGTAGCTCCGGAATCGCGGAGTCCCTGGGCAGGCTGCCCATTAACCCATACTGCCTGACGATGATGCTGCTGATTATCTCCGGCAGCAGCTTGGACAGGATCAGCCTCAAAAAGTTTGCCACACTCTTCCTGAACATCTCGATGGTTGGGCTCGTTCTGGAAGCAATGAGCCACTGGTCTGGATGGATGAGCAGTCTCTCGGTACCTCGTGGATCGGGTAGGGCAATATCGCTGCAGATGACCGGTTACAGGTATAGCACTTAGGTCCGGTAGGAGGGTTGGGCCGGGCTGGGGGTCTAGAGGCAGATCACTTAGGTATTGAAGTTGGGTTAGAGGCTGGTAAACTGGGCCGAGATAGTGGATAGCGCTCGCTTTCACCTGACCTTCAGGAGTCCAGATATTCATCGGCCAAAGTAGCCGCTTGCTGTACAGTCTGTGGTCGCTTATCTCGCACCCAATCCCGTACTACCAGAGGAGTGTGGTTAAAGAACTGTTCTAAGAGTACTAGCTGGGTAATGTCCTCTATGGTATGAGTGTGGCTTCCCTGGAACCAGCCCTTAAGGTTCCGCTACAGACGATGTGCCCACTCCATGTATGTTATGTTGGCTTGTTTCCGGGATTCTCTAAATTTAATCCGGCTGGCTTCGGGTGTAATAGCAATTCGGGCTAGCAGAGCTTCTTTTACCCGGTCATAATCTTTAGCGTCCTTGTCCTCCAGGGCCCGATATGCTACCCAATCTTGGGACAGCACATCATGTATCTTGCATAGTCTCTCAAAGTCCTGCAGGAACGCTTCAATTTCCTCCTCTCCTTCCTTAAATAGTTTGAATGCCCGAAAGGGCAACTTACGGAAAGGCGCTGTATCTTTAGGTGTTGTCTCCAATTGCCGTATTTCCGCCATTCTCCGCTCATGTTGCCGCTATAGTTCTCTCTCTTGTCGCTCATCCTGCAGCTGGATGTCTCTAATGGAATTCTGTATGGCGGTCTCTGATGGGTTAGCACCATATAATGCCAACCGCTCTCGAACTCGTTGCTGAAACAAGTCTTCAACTGACCAGGGTTTCCGCATCACCATCCCTCTGATCCATCTTGGCTAGCTCACTGATCAGGGTGGCCTTGTTCTTTGTCCCACCGATCCCTCCGTGGCTCTCAAGTAAATCTTTCAGCATGGCTCTCCTGCAGGCTGCATAGCTGGCCATTCACTGTGGTGGTTTGGAGTGTCCCAGTAACTGGAGAGCAAATCCCACGGCTGCCAACCAATGTAACAAGCCCCTGCTCTCTCGATTCCACTCTCCCAACACTCCTCTGCGGCTATAGAATCAGATTGCAGATCACAACATCTGATGGTTCGGTCATCCAATGCTCCGGGATTCGAACTACAGCTATGTGCCGATTGAATCCAGTTGTGATAGCTCAGAACAAACACCAGGCAGGCTGTATGTAAGTTCAAACAGGGATCTCACTTTTATTGATGCACACAACACACTTTTATACACAGCAGTTTGAACACCCTGCCCCCAACAACCACTTTCCTATTGGTCAATTGTAAAGTACACTAGTCTTCACTCAGGTCCACTTGTCCATGCAAATGAGGACTTGAAACAGGGTCAGCAGAGATTGGTTCGATAGCTTGAATTGTAGGACTGATGTGTGTAATGACACAGAGAAGCACCAGGGGGTAATTAAAGTACATAAACAAATGGTCAAACACAGAATAATGCCCTCCTTCCAGACCATGGAGCCGTCTGGAGGGGGTTAGTCTTAAGACAGGGCAGAAGACCCCCCACTGTGTATTAGATTTAAAGGAGAAATACTTCAGTATTCCAAGCTTCATGACAATCCAGTATTCCAAGGTTCATGACATATATATAAGTCCACTTCAAAGAAAATGATTCCAATGGTGAAAAGAAAAATATTGTGACATCCATCCATATATAGACAGCAATGTGTTAAAGAACCATCACCAAGCACCTATAGGTGAAATGCACGCTCACCTCACTTTATGACCCGTTGGGAGTCATGCTTGTTACTGACAGCCTTGCAATGCCTCATAGGACTTGTAGTTCTCCAACAGCTGGAGGGCCACAGGTTGAGTGCCCATGCCTTAAGGAAAGAGGGCTTCTATAGGTGAAGAACAGTTAAAGTGTCTGACCACCTGCATAAAGGGTAAGTGTGACATGAGGATCTCGATATGGGGGAGGAGGGGGGTGGGTGATGAGAGAGAAGTAGGGATGTGGACTTGGTGCTATGATACATGCTTTTTAAGGATTTTGATATTTTGATGACTTTTTTAAATTTTTTTAAATAAATAATATATGATCTGATGACTTCTAGTTGGTGTGCCCTTCCACATTTCTTTCTTTATTTAGGTCGGATAATTCTGTGCCACCTCTGGTGTCTGAAGTGTCAAATGTTTTTATATCCTCATTGTGAATGGAAAATGTTTACCTCCAGGGCTTTTTTTCAGCAGGAACGCAGGGGAACGCAGCTCCAGCACTGAATGTATGTAATAGCATGGGGTGTGGGGTATGCTGGAGGGTATATTGATGTTGGCTGCTGGGGGATCTATTGTCAATGGTGGGGATCTGATTTTGTGTGAGGGTCTATTGTTGCTGATGGGGAATCTATTGTTGCTTGGGGGGGTCTTATGTTGCTGGAAGGGATCTAGTGTTTAGGGAGAGGTCTATTTTTACTGGCTGCTGGAGGATCTATTGATGCTGGCTGTTGGGAGATCTGTTGTTGCTGCTGGGGGGTCTAATGTTGCTTGGGTGAATATTTTGTTACTGGGTGTGATATTTTGTTGTGAATGGTTCACTGTTGCTGCAGGGAATATATTGTTGTTGGGGTGGAGTTCATTGTTGCTGGGGGAGTCTATTGTTGTGTGGGGTGGCACAGACAGGGGGAGTTCCTGCACCTATTCTCCAAGAAAAAAAGCCCTGTTTACCTCTATCTTTAGAGTTGTTTATACTAGCATACTTCTCCCAGTGGCAGACTGAGATGTCTAACTGATGTAAAAGTTTATCACCATACATAAGCATAACAAACACTTTTGCTGTAAACGGCAAGCTTCATGTCTTGTCTGATTAAGTAGCAAGCTGACATATGCCGTGTTCTTGTTCCAGAATTATTTTACATTATGAATCTGTAGTAGGGACCTGGATATTGCAAGAAGAGAGAAGAAGAATACAGAATAAGTGCCATCCTAAAATTATCAAAACAAAAAAATATTTTTGAGGAAAATTGTTTTTCTTGGTACCAATTATGGACATCAGATACAACATATCAGTTAAAGCCATACACATGTTTCATTTCAAACAACAATTAAAAAGTCCCGCACTCAAAGTATCATGAATATAAGTGCTCCAAGCAAATTTGATACCAAATAGCCTAAATTCTTTTCAAAATGAGCATTGAAGTCCTACACCACTTGTTTAGTAAAATAATGAATATATATTTTTCTTACTAAAATACTAAAGCATTTTTTTTTAGGATAGAGCAGTGAATGGTTGCAAGTTTACTCTATATTTTTTATTTTTTGGCTGTTTGAGTCCCATTGGGAGGATTTCCCTTTAGTTCCTGCCACAGTTTAAAATGTTGTGTTTCCCATCAATTTCTGCCCTGGTGGCAATGGTTACCAGGACAAACATAGAGGGTAAATCCTTCCAAAAGGGTCACAACAACCTGACAGCATTTTGCCAATTACACTTGCTAAAAAAAAAAGGCTTTAGATAAACCTCAACTGAGATTGATCTGTTGATGTCATGGTTCAACAAAGGTTTGTAAAAGAATAGCAAAGTAATATTAAACCAGAGTAGAGTAACTAATCTCTGGCATAAAACCCCTTGCGAACAGGCAAAAAGTTTGTTCGAACACGCAAACACCGTTAAAGTCTATGGGACTCGAACATGAATAATCAAAAGTGCTAATTTTAAAGGCTTATATGCAAGCTATTGTCATAAAAAGTGTTTGGGGACCTGGGTCCTGCCCTAGGGGACATGGATCAATGTAAAAAAAAGTGGCGTGGGGGTCCCCCTCAAAATCTATACCAGACCCTTCAGGTCTGGTATGGATTTTAAGGGGAACCCCGTGCCAAAATTTTAAAAAAATGGCGTGGGGTCCCCCCAAAAATCCATACCAGACCCTTATCCGAGCACGCAACCTGGCAGGCCGCAGGAAAAGAGGGGGGGATGAGAGAGCGCCCCCCCTCCTGAACCGTACCAGGCCACATGCCCTTAACATTGGGAGGGTGCTTTGGGGTAGCCCCCCAAAGCACTTTGTCCCCATGTTGATGGGGACAAGGGCCTCATCCCCACAACCCTGGCCAGTGGTTGTGGGGGTCTGCGGGCAGGGGGCTTATCGAAATCTGGAAGTCCCCTTTAACAACGGGACCACCAGATCCTGGCCCCCCCTGTGTGAAATGGTAAGGGGGTAGTAAAAGTACCCCTACCATTTCACAAAAAAACTGTCAAAAAAGTTAAAAATGAAAAGAGACAGTTTTTGACAATTCCTTTATTTAAGGTTTTCTCTTTTCCATCTTTTTCTTCTATCTTCTTTCTTCTATCTTCCTTTGGTTTCTTCCCATGTTGATGGGGACAAGGGCCTCATCCCACAACCCTTGCCCGGTGGTTGTGGAGGTCTGCGGGCGGGGGGGCTTATCAGAATCTGGAAGCCCACTTTAAAATGTCATTTTGCTGTCAGACTGTTCTAAACACGGGAAACATGCACCCCTTTACAGGCATACTATAGACACCCCCCAGGTACGAAATTTAAAGGAATATTACACTTTTATTGTTTCACTTTAAGCATTATTAAAATCACTGCTCCTGAAAAAACAGCCATTTTTAAAACTTTTTTGCATTGATCCATGTCCCCTGGGGCAGGACCCAGGGGACCCAAACACCCAAACACTTTTTATGACAATACCATGCATATAAGCCTTTAAAATTAGCACTTTTGATTTCTCCCATAGACTTTTAAAGGATGTTCCGTGGCTTTTGAATTTGCCGCGAACACCCCAAATTGTTCGCTGTTCGGCGAACTGGCGAACAGCCGATGTTCAAGTCAAACATGAGTTTGACTCGAACTCGAAGCTCATCCCTACTCACTGGTCATCTCTCGCCTCAACTACTGCAACTCCCTTCTCATTGGCTTACCTCTACATAGTCTATCACTGCTTCCATCCATCATGAATGCTGCTGCCAGACTCATCCACCTTACCAATCGCTCTGTGTCTACTACTCCTCTCTGTCAATCCCTCCACTGGCTTCCGCCCGGCCAAATAATTAAATTCAAAGTACTAACAACTACGTACAAAGCCATCCACAATTTCGCCCTCAGCTACATCACTAGCCTAGTCTCTAAATACCAACCTACTTGTTCTCTCTGTTCCTCTCAAGACCTCCTGCTCTCTAGCTCCCTCGTCACCTCCTCCCATGCTCACCTCTAGGACTTTTCCAAAGCCTCTCCAATCCTATGGAATGCCCTACCCCAATCAGTCCACTTATCTCCTACTTTATTAGCTTTTAGATGATCCCTGAAAACCCTTCTCTTCAGAGAAGCCTACCCTACCCACACCTAACAACTGTATTTTCATTTTCTCCATCAGCTCATCTCCACAGTTATTACCTTTTGTTTCCACTTGACCCTCCCTTCTAGATTGTAAGCTCTAACGAGCAGGGCCCTCTGATCTTCTGTATTCATTTGTATTGTAAGTGTACTGTTTGCCCTCATGTTGTAAAGCACTGCACAAACTGCTGGCGCTATATAAATCTTGTATAATAATAATACTATGGGCAACATTGCCAGTTTTGTCCTTGCTTTTGTAAATCAGCTCAAATATTTACTCTTTTACCTTTGTCTACTCATAGTTTCTATTGTATGGCTGTTTACTGACATGAATGCATTGTGTCATGCTATGACACCTTTGAATCTTCATATATTGAATTTAAAAAAATCTTACAATACAATAGGCATGAGTTATGAGAATTGAATAGAAAGTAAGCCATTGTTCATATCAATTTGATTGCTTCATTAATTTTCCAAAGGTAATCTGATTGGCTGCTATTGGTAACATACCTAGTTTTGTCCTTGCTTTTATAAATCAGCCTAAATATTTACTTTTTTTCCTTTGTCTACTCATAGTTTCTATTGTATGCCTGTTTACTGACTTGAATGCATTGTTTAATGCTATGACACCTTTGAATATTCATATATTGAATTAGATCAATGCTCTTTGTATATTGATAATCACACAGAGATAATAAAACATGAAAATAAATTAAACAGACACTCATGCAAAATTCATAGCTGTAAATCTGTACAATGCATTATGCCAGATGTGAGATTTTTGAATTAAATAGCAGGGCAGTTCCCAAAGGCTCAGAGATCCTCAAATAAAGCAGCCTGCACTTTCATATTTATAATAAGGCATGCTTTGTTTCCTAGAATGTTGGTTTACTCTGATGAATTAAATATGAAGAAGAAGGGAGATTCTGAAAAGTAAACAATAGGTACGTTACCATAAAAAGACATCTGAAACCTGACACCTATTTGTCCCATAACAACTATTTAAATGCATACTGAGAATCAATCTGTCATACTAATTTAATTATCATTTACTAAAGAAATAAAAAATGAAATAAAAAAATGAGATCAATTTACTGAAGAATTACAGGCTGTTAATATAGTATAGTGAATTTTCAGGTTAGTAAATAACATAAAAAGAAATTAACAGCAATGTTATGGCGACCATTTCAGAATGTTCACATGGATGGCAATGAGTTTTGGAAGACATTTTTTTATAGGAGGCAAATGTTAATAAGCTGATTGTGGCTGCATGTGATGATGCTGAAGATGATAAGGTTGATGATTTTGATGATGATAAAAATGATAGTCTACGTTTAATAATGAATACATTTCTTCAGGCATAGTCTGCTCTACAAAAAAACGCAACCCTACATACAGTGGTGTTTTTTCTGTTCTTATGATTAATATTAATACTTTTCTATAATATATTATATTTTAGGTATATATATATATATATATATAGATATATAGATATATAGATATCTATATATATCTATATATCTATATGTATATATATATATATATATATATATATATATATATATATATATATATATATATATATATATATATATATATATATATATATATATATATATATATCTATAGATATAGATATATATCTATATATCTATAGATATATAGATATATAGATATATAGATATATATATATATATATATATATATATATATATATATATATATATATATATATATAAAGTATAATATATCATAGAAAAGTATTAATCATAAGAACAGAAAAAACACCACTGTATGTAGGGTTGCGTTTTTTTGTAAAGCAGACTATGTCTGATATAGATATAGATATATCTATATCTATAGATAGATAGATAGATAGATAGATAGATAGATAGATAGATAGATAGATAGATAGATAGATAGATAGATAGATAGATAGATAGATAGATAGATAGATATAGCTATACATAAATAATAGTGCGCTTCTGATTCCTATACAAGAAATAAAACACTGAAAATGTATCAATATACAATCAAACAGTGAATTGAATAGTCCATACGGTTCAATATGGAAATAATACCATGTGCCAATAGCAATGAAAACTGAAAATGTATAGTGGAATGAAGGTCTATCTAATTTTTCTCAAGATAATAATATATCCCACTGGGTGGCAAACCATGTGAATTGTTAAGGAATTCCACCATACACACGTGTTCTCCAACATAATCAAGCCTCTTACCAGATGGTTGCGATGCCCCAATTACAGAGATTAAACAAACATGAGACATAATGGGGCCCTCTGGGTGTCTCTAAATAGGATCAATATGGCTCACAACATATGTACTGCTAGTACACGTTTTTTTGTTAAAAACACCACAAGGTACTCACATGATTCAGGACAATAAAAAGCATTCAAACCACATGGAACCTCGCTGACAGCCCCGCCCAACTAGTTTTGCATCACAGCGCAAGATAATGCTCAAGATAATTATATATTCCACTGGGTGGCAAACCATGTGAATTGTTAAGGAATTCCACCATACACACATGCTTTCCACCGTTATCAAGCCTTCTACCAGATGGTTGTGCTCCCCAAATTACAGAGATCAAACACACATGAGAAATAATGGACCTTTTTGGGTTTCTCTAAATGGGATCAGTATGGTCCACTGGGTTTCAACATATGATATTCCCCAATACCAATGCCACAACTTTGGATCCAACTCTGGCAGTCGCCATAGAGGACAAGGAGCATAGGCCACACATAGCGTGAGTGCTGCTAGTACACGTTTATTGTTAAAAACACCACAAGGTACTCGCATGATTCAGGACAATAAAAATCATTCAAACCACATGGAGTCTCACTAACAACCAGCACCAGTGGGCGTGAAAGACTCCACACATTCATGGCCCCGCTCAACTAGTTTTGCGTCACAGAGTGTCATCAGGGGAACAGAAGCATAAACAGGCAATGCCAGAGAATGAAAAATGTATAGACTGCTCCAGTCCTGACCATGTGACTGAAGCAGTCTATAAATTTGTTTGTTTTCTGGCATTGCATGTTTATGCTCCTGTTCCCCTGGCGATGGACTGTGACACAAAACTAGTTGGGCGGGGCCACGAACATGTGACGTCTTTCACACCCACTGATGCCCGCTATCAGCAAGGCTCCATGTGGTTTGAATGCTTTCTATTGTCCTGAATCATGTGTTTTTAACAATAAACATGTTCTAGCAGTATCATATGTTGTTGGCCATACTGATCCTATTTAGAGACACCTGGAGGGCTCCATTATTTCTCTGTAATTGGGGGATCACAACCATCTGGTAAGAGGCTTGATTATGTTGGAGAGCACGTGTGTATGTTGGAATTTCATAACAATTCATGTGGTTTGCCTCCTAGTTGGATATATCATTATCTTGAGAAGTATTAGATACACCTTCATTCCACTATATGTTTTTATTGCTATTGGCACATGGACTTACTTCCATATTAAACCTTATGGATTATTCATTTCACTGTTTGATTGTATATTGATACATTTTCAGTATTTATTTTCTTGCATAGTAATCAGAAGCGCACTCCTATTTATGTTTATACAGTGTATGTTTTCACATCACTTTTGTAATTCTGGTGATATATAGGTTCAGCTCTTTGATAACTCAATACACTTCAGCGCAGAAACACATTTTTGTGTATAGTATATTATTATATGATGATAACAAAAGAGTGCTCCTTGGAGTTAGGGAAGATGAGAACGCTAGGTGTTCAGGCAAGGGACTGAGTGAACGAAACAATGGCCAGCAATTATTAGAAGTGACTATAAAACAAATTGCAAAAACATGGGCAGAAATAATGTTACCTGCTGTGGGTGTGGTCAAAATTTTAGTGTGGCTTTAGAGGGCATAGTTAAATCCTATTTCTGGGTAAAGCTCTACCCCCTTCCCATTCCGCCATCCCAGCCCTGTTCACCCTTTCACCTGTTTTTAAAAATAAATACCTTCTGTTTCTATTTTTTCTGCTCACCTGAAAACATCATCTATGTCAATTGTTGGTAAAACTTCTGGTAGTTAATCCAGTGCTGTAATCTGTGTCCTCTTTAATGGGTCACTTCTTCACATTGCTGCAGTCTTCTGGATCTTGGAAGAACTTGGCATTTTAAAGCTAATAAGAAGTGTCTGCATTGCCCAAGCAGTGACATGCACCCTTCTCTGCAGTGCTAGAAGACTTGGGACCTGACACATCATGCCACCACAGATTTTGGTAAGAAAATGTAGCATTTAGGGTATTTTTTTTCATTATTCCAACAATTAGTTGGGGGGGGGGGGCAAAGGGTGATGGTGGTGAGGGAGATACTCCTGGAGTTTAGCTTTAAATTTCAAAATATCTTTCAGGCCTTTGACAAGCCTTTGAAATTCTGCATTCATAAGAAAGAGTTGTTATCCTTTGTAAAAGTTACAATTCTAAATTATAATGAGTCATTTTATTCATAAAAGCATCTAATCCTCCTCCTCGCAAAGGCGTGTGAACAGCTGTATTGTCTTGCAAATTGACTGAGCTGAGTGAACTTTAAAAGGACAGTAAAATAGTGTATCTACAGTATCTCATAAAAGTGAGTACACCCCTCACATTTTTGTAAATATTTTATTATATCTTTTCATGTGACAACACATGAAAATACAGTATCACTTTGCGTGATACTGTATATATATATATATATATATATATATATATATATATAGTATATATGTGGTGTGTATTAACTGCAATCTCTACAGTTTTGAAGAGTCTTCCAATGTGTTCACTATAGTGAAGTATACATTTCTTCTGCTCATTTTAAATCATGGTAAACATTATTTATTCTATATTACTGGTATATCATAACCAAAATCCACGTGGTAATAATTATTTTGATGTGAAAACATCTAAGAAAGAACATGTTCAAAATACTTACTGTAGGCTGAATATCTCTAACCTTTGGTTTATTTTTGGGAGGAAAATGTTATGTTTTGTTACTAAAGTTTATTCCTCAGATTAGATCTATGCTCTGGTTTGATTTCCTTAAGGCTTTCAGAACAAAAGGAGATCACAGCCTTCAACAATGAAAGTATTGTTCCAATAAGTTTTTTTTCAATTTTATAAGTCTGTTTTCACATGTAAATATATATGGGTTTCACCCACCATTAGCTAATATTGGTGCAGCCATTTGAGTTTGTACTGCTTTTAGCAGCTTCTAGCTGCATATTTTTTTGGGCACTAGACCTTTGATGTGTTCTGATCTGACATGTATGAGCGTTGCCATTAATGAGTTTCTGTGCCCCATATAGTTAAGCATCTCCTGTCTAGTTTCTATATTATTGTGAGAGTATTATTGTTTGATTAGTATTTAATTGAATAATTGTTGCTCTATTGTAACACCTATAATATGCTAAGGAATATAATGATTCTATGTCAGTGTTACTACATTGATTGTTTGTAAAAGATTACTTGGGTATTGTTAAGATTTTGAATTACAGTATGTCTACAGTATGTCTTGAATCTTCAGCTTTGCTATAGATCTGTCTCCTCTATTCCCAAAAATCAGCAGGTAGGCTGGTACATGTAGTTCCATTACTTTAACTTATAAGGTTCTGTGGTTACCTGTTGTAACGAGCCCCTTGCTCGCTCGGTTCCACTCTCCCGACACTCCTCTGCAGCTATTGAATCAGATTGCAACGTCTGATGGTTCGGTCATCCGATGCTCCGGGACTAGAACTACAGCTCTGTGCCATTCTAGTCCAGTTGTGATAGCTCAGAACACACACCAGGCAGGCTGTATGTAAGTTCAAGCAGGAATCTCTTTTATTGCAAAATACAGGCTTTTATACACTAAAAGTGGAGGTGCAGACCTCCTGCTCATATTACTCTAACAATACAGCTGTAACCTAATTAACCTAATTAACATGAGCTAATTAACTAATCCCTTTAGACAGCCTAGATGACTCAGACATGACCGTTAGGCCAGACTGGCCGTCTTGTAGTTCAGAAAATCCAATCAACATTATCACAATCAACATAGACTCTTCTTCACACAATAGCAGAGTTAATTAACACAAATAACAATGGGGATCTAATAATTCTTAGATCCCATAGTAGACTTATTTACAATACACATTTTAGCAGACAATAGACAGACAGGTGTTGGAATTTACATCAGCATCTCCTAACAGTATCTGCCCCAGCATTATGAATCAGCCACTATTCCAATATGGCAAATCCAGGGTCCCCAGAGTCTGTGTGTCCTGGGGGACCAGGACCCGAATCCACAGGAATACCACCTCAAGGGTCCCCAGGCATACAGCTCACAAAGAGCACCGTTCCCCCAAATGCAAGGGCCCCCGATCGATCGGCAAGAGGCTAGCATACAGTCCCCTCCAAAAGTCTCTTTCCCGGCTAGGTCTGTCACATTTCTCCCCTTTCGGCAGGAGACTAACACAGGAGGAGACCCCAGACGGGTTGACTCCGAAGTTAGTAGTTCCAGTCCTCTAATGCCTGTACCCACACAGTACCCCAAACAAATTGTTCCAAACAAAGCATTACTCACCCAGTCAACCTCTGCCTCTCTCAGAGAACATATCTGCTGCTGGGGAGAGGCCTGGACTGGCCCTTCTCCCTGGAGTCCTTTCTGCCGCTGGAGAGAAGACAGGGTGTCTGGGCTCACTCCATCATGCTGTTGGGGATCTGGGCCAACTTCCCAGCATCCCTGGGGTATACAGGTGGAGACTGAAGTCCCATCCACCTTCACAGGAAATCCATCCTCTGTAAGTTGAGGGCAGAGGCCAGCAGTACTCGGCCCTGTTGCCAGCCCTTCTGCTGGAAACCCCACACCATCTGCTCCGGCTAACTGTTGGGGAGGGACGACGAACACCTCCTCTCCCTTCTCCCCCTGTATCCTGATCTGCTGCTGGGAAGTGACCACCTCCTTCTCACCCTGAGCCTCCGGAACCGACGCAGGTGTAGGGCAGAGATCTTGGACCCTCAGTCCGGTTGCCAGCGCTTCAGCTGGGGAAGTTCCTTGTAACTTCACAGATACTTCTGTTGGTGCTGGGCAGAGCACAGTGAAGTTTGGCCGTAATAACAACCCTTCTTCTGCTGGAGGCTCACCAGGTTGTTCTTCCTCAGCCGAAAAGTCTATTAAATCCCCTGTCTCTGCAACTGGTGTCTGGGGATAAAGGTTCACCATTTCCTCTCCGTGGAACCCAGAAGATGCTATCAGTGCTGGGCAGAGCACAGTGAAGTTTGGCCCTAATAACAGCTCTTCTTCTGCTGGAGGCTCACCAGGTTGTTCTTCCTCAGCAGAAAAGTCTATCAAATCCCCTGTCTCTGCAACTGGTGTCTGGGGATAAAGGTTCACCATCCCCTCTCCGTGGAACCCAGAAGATGCTATCAGTGCTGGGGAGAAGTTAGCAGAGCTCTGCCCTGTTGTAAGCACTTCAGGTTTGGGGATGGCAATCTTCAGATTTTCCACTGCCGATTCTCTGGCATTCTGCTGGACAGGCACATTCCCCCATCCAAGATCATCCAATGCAGAAACAGGTTCATCCAGGTCAGTCAGCACTTGCTGCATCCGCCATAAGACCTCCGCCTCCATAGCTGCGGGGGCAGGTTGGCAAAGCACACTGTTACTCTGCCACATTGTCAACTCTTCAGCCAGGATTTCAGAGTTGTCAACTGGTATTTCCTGATAGTCCTAGGCAAAGGGAGCACCACCCTGCTGCTGAGCAGAGTCTAACAGCTGTTTGTAGGCGATCTCCAGCTCCCATTCCTGAACGGCCAGAAACTCCAAATCTTCCAGTGCCCAGTGCACTTCTGAGACATTCAGTCTCCGCTCTCTGTGCTCCATTATTTCCTCCAAACGCCACACCCGATCACTCTCAAAGTCAGGGTCCCTGGACAGCCTCCAGTATAACAATCCTAGGCCATCGTAGTCAAAGCCTTCCGTGGGGCTGTCATCCGCTGTCCACGGGCACACTTGGGCTACATACCACTGGAGGGCTCTGTAGCTCTCGTCCAACCGCATTTCTGCCCAGATAAGCCTGCTTAACTCGGCTGTCCACTCCTGGTTCGGCTGTTCCCCCAAAAACAGCATTCACGCTTCATACTGCGACCAGTACCTCACATGGATGGAGGGGAGAACTTTACCTTGGTGTCGCTGCTCACGGGCTAGCGCTTCCTTCCAGAGTTCACAGCGGATAGAATCAAACCATCCTAGCAGGAACTGCTCTGATACTGGTCCTCTGTGCTGTATCTGCTTCTCTCACAACCTCCTTCTGAATTCCTCATCCATGGTGGCTGGTATCCCTCCTCTCCTGCTATCTGGACCTTGGATCCAGGTGATGGTTTGGATGTGTTCATGGAAGCACGATCCCACCATTCCCTCCACGGCTCTCAAGTAAGTCTTTCAGCGTGGCTCTCCTGCAGGCTGGTTTGGAGTGTCCCAGTAACTGGAAAGCAAATCCCACGGCTGCCAACCAATGTAACGAGCCCCTTGCTCACTCAGTTCCACTCTCCCGACACTCCTCTGCAGCTATTGAATCAGATTGCAACATCTGATGGTTCGGTCATCCGATGCTCCGGGACTAGAACTACAGCTCTGTGCCATTCTAGTCCAGTTGTGATAGCTCAGAACAAACACCAGGCAGGCTGTATGTAAGTTCAAGAAGGAATCTCTTTTATTGCAAAATACAGGCTTTTATACACTAAAAGTGGAGGTGCAGACCTCCTGCTCATATTACTCTAACAATACAGCTGTAATCTAATTAACCTAATTAACATGAGCTAATTAACTAATCTCTTTAGACAGCCTAGATGACTCAGACATGACCGTTAGGCTAGACTGGCCGTCTTGTAGTTCAGAAAATCCAATCAACATTATCACAATCAACACAGACTCTTCTTCACACAATAGCAGAGTTAATTAACACAAATAACAATGGGGATCTAATGACTCTTAGATCCCATAGTAGACTTATTTACAATGCACATTTTAGCAGACAATAGACAGACAGGTGTTGGAATTTACATCAGCATCTCCTAACAGTATCTGTCCCAGCATTATGAATCAGCCACTATTCCAATATGGCAAATCCAGGGTCCCCAGAGTCTGTGTGTCCTGGGGGACCAGGACCCGAATCCACAGTAATACCACCTCAAGGGTCCCCAGGCATACAGCTCACAAAGAGCACCGTTCCCCCAAATGCAAGGGCCCCCGATCGATCGGCAAGAGGCTAGCATACAGTCCCCTCCAAAAGTCTCTTTCCCGGCTAGGTCTGTCACACCTGCTATCCCACAAACTTGTGTTTAAGATTGTTAACCTCCTGCTGTTAATTCAGTTGGCTACTCTTTTCATTCTAATGTGGCTCACTGCATCAGGCTTTGCAACTTAATATTCCTTTCAGTCTCCAAGGGTATTTTATGCTTGTTTCCTGTTTGGGGTCACCGTGCACCCCTACCCACTCTTAGTGCTGCAAGTGATTTTTACTAGCATTCTGTGTCCTGCCTACTGGCAAGACCAGCACCCCAGTGCTGCACTATACTCCTGCCATTCTTGGAAGTCCTGTATTCTGTGCTCTCCAAGTCTCTTGTATCTGTACTTATATGTTCCTGGTCAACTGTAGCTGATAGTCAGATGATTCTAGCCATACATGATAGGCCCCTTTGAGACAGCCCATTGTTCATGATAAATGTTTAAGCTTGGATGACGGTTGAGTAACACATTATACTAAGTGAGAATGGTTTCTCCTTGTATTAAGACATTTTTATTGTATTTTCTTCAAGGTCATATTACCTTTATAACATAGATTTACTTCAGCAGAAAAAAAAACTCAACTGATTTATAGGCATTTTTGTAAACAATCTAATGTTGGACTAACAATCTAAGTGAAGCCATTTTCAAACATATCCTCCCTCATTCATGGGTTTTATGACATTAGCCACAAACAACCTTGATGGAGAAGAGTGCTTTCAAATGCTTTTTAATATCTGAAGAACTTTGATACTTATCATGCCAACTATCTGTGAAAAAGTCAAAGCTTAGTCTGCTCTGTTTGCAAAAGACCTGCACACCTACCAGAAGTTTCTTGTTATGTGGACTGCTATGGTCCTGAGGAGAATATTATGTATGAACATTGTATGAGTTCTTAGGTGTTGCAGTGGAGCCTTATGGAGGACTAGCTGTCAAATATACATCAGAGGAATTAACAAAAGACTTAACAAAAGGTGTTCATACACCTACTTTTGATCATCCCAACATTAAGATAGTGTCCGTTATCAGGCAACCACCAACCAGAATAATCGTCTGGAGGTGTAAGTGCACAATAAAGTTTTTATTGAGATGTAACTCCACTGTAAGGAGATCATCAATATTATCTACTATGTGAATAAGTGTATTTTACTTGTGAGACAGTCAAAAATACGTAATGGGGCACATGTGGCTAGGGAGCTGAATGACACTCTGTGACAGGTGAACTAATAACCAGACATCTGTGTGCTCTCAAAAGAACATGCTGGAAGAAACAGTATACATACAAACGTGTACCCCTAAAAAATAAGTGGCATAATAAATGACATCAAATTGATCATAAAAAAGCGTATCCCCAAGAGGATGTTAAAGAGGAGTATAAATTATAAACTATAAATAGTATGATCAAAACCTTTAAAATTAATATTTGTCAGGAAGTTCTGAGAAATATATATATCAAATATTAGAGGCCAGCTCAAAAAGTTCCAGTGTGTCGAATCCCCTAAATCAATAATGACAGGGATAGACTTTGCATCACCCGGATCTTAGGAAGCAGGAATGAACCTTGAACCGACTTGACATCTACAGGTATATATGAATGGTTGGATAACCCTTACCGGAATCGGTGGACGCCCTAGCCGAAGGCTGGGAGTCAAATAAGGCTTGTAACAGGAACATCCAAAGATTGTTATCCCGCCAAGGAAGGTGCAGACCCCTGTCTTGGTGCAGTGAGGCGTGATGACAGCTACTCACCGGTCATCCCAAAATTGGTCTCCCGATCTGAGAATCTCCTTGGTATGGATATGGAGGTTAATACAAAAAAGATGCGGCGCTAAACCATGATTGAACAAACTACAAAATGAGTTAATATAAATGACCACAAGGATATATGTGAGATCAAAAAATATTGTAAAGTGAATATGAATAAAATCACACACTGGTATCCAAAATTTAGTGTTAATAAAAACAAATTAATATAGGATGAAAACATATATACATGAATAAAATTGAATATTTAAAGTCCACAAACAGCCAAAAAAGGAAAATCCGTGATAAAAAAGGAAAAGTGCCAAAAAATGCCAAAAAAGATGAAGATGCAGATGAGAAAATCTTCTATGGTTCCTCACACCCAAGGTGGAATATCAGATATGCTTACCAGATCCCAATGACTGCTATTACAGCAGTCATAGACGGCACAGGGAATTTGGGGCTCCCCACAACCTCAGCATAAGGTACCCGTAAGCGACAGATGATATCTCAAGATTAAAAAACAAGAGGACAATCCATAGCATGATACAGTCTCCACAATTGATTTATTAAAAAGAATAACACTTACAAAGCATCGGTGAAATGAACAGCATGAACCGTGCAATCAAGAATCACTGTCTCCGTCTACTGCCTCCGCTTCCTAAGTTCGTATACAGCCCTACACGAGAACAGACGTGGTGACGTCGTAGGCTCCTCCCTACGCGTTTCGTCACAAATGGACGTCGTCTGGGGATTGGCCAAGCTCGAACGTCACCGCGTGTGGGCATTAAATACACTACGGGCGCCATCTTAACCAATGGCAAGAGGAGTTTAACATTGGGAAAACGGCCTGGCTGTATTGAATACCGGCTATCCGTAAATAGGAACAAGCAGGGGGAAATCAGAAATCAAAAAAAGGAAGCGCCATCTTGTGGTAAAAAATCATAACAATAAAATTAGTTCTCAAATAGTAGCAACGAACTATGGAGGGGTACAGCAGACGGCATACATAATGAAAATTGTACACACTTAGTGCACTAAAATAAAACATTGATAAAAGATCTATAGCAACAGCTACAATAGAATAAAAATTATTATTTCCATAATAACATAATAAAAAAAATTAAAATATAAATTTATAAAAACATACAAAAAACAAAAACATGTAGGGACACGGGGAGGGAGAAGGAAGAAACGAAAGAAAGACGGAGACAGTGATTCTTGATTGCACGGTTCATGCTGTTCATTTCACCGATGCTTTGTAAGTGTTATTCTTTTTAATAAATCAATTGTGGAGACTGTATCACGCTATGGATTGTCCTCTTGTTTTTTAATCTTGAGATATCATTTGTCGCTTACGGGTACCTTATGCTGAGGTTGTGGGGAGCCCCAAATTCCCTGTGCCGTCTATGACTGCTGTAATAGCAGTCATCGGGATCTGGTAAGCATATCTGATATTCCACCTTGGGTGTGAGGAACCATAGAAGATTTTCTCATCTGCATCTTCATCTTTTTTTGGCACTTTTTGGCACTTTTCCTTTTTTATCACGGATTTTCCTTTTTTGGCTGTTTGTGGACTTTAATTATTCAATTTTATTCACGTATATATGTTTTCATCCTATATTAATTTGTTTTTATTAACACTAAATTTTGGATACCAGTGTGTGATTTTATTCATATTCACTTTACAATATTTTTTGATCTCACATATATCCTTGTGGTCATTTATATTAACTCATTTTGTAGTTTGTTCAATCATGGTTTAGTGCCGCATCTTTTTTGTATTATTTTCTATGATGAGATTTGGAGACTAGATCTTGGTGCAGGCTGCTCTGTTTTTTTTTTTTTTTTTATTATATTTTTTTTTTATTTTTTCCTGAGCGCAACTTTTTTCTGTTTTTCCATCACATGGATATGGAGGTGATGTTGTGTATATACACAATGCAGGTACATCCAAGGGACGTATATCCCTCAAAGAAGAAACAGAAAGATCCTCCACATAGTGTAAATCCACTTCCAAAAGGTTTAATGCGATAAAAAATTGTTCTGGTGCCCCAACAAACAGGGCCAGATATAAAATGACAAAATAGTATAAAAAGCGCTTTACAAATAATGTGGCTCAGCAGGCATAACGAACCCGACGCATTTCGTCCGCATGGACTTCAACTGGGGTGTCACCATTCATCTATTGGTTATGTTGGCAGCTCTTTTCACTTAGTTGGCGCAATATTATTACACATATTTTTTCAACATTAAGATAGGTTTAAAATCTCTTTGTGAACGTAAAGACATAGTCATCCACCCCGCTGATAAAGGGGGCGGGTTGGTTATTCTGGACAAAGAGGATTACCACAAGGAGATGTGTCATATTCTCAGTGACGAAAAGACATATATACCTCTTCCCCGGGACCCGACTAGGGAATTTAAGAAGCATCTAGTGAATTTAGTCACATGTGGTTTCCAACAGGGAATTCTTACCAAAAAAGAAAACGACTACCTAGTCCCCGTAGGACCCCTTATTCCAGTGATGTACTATCTTCCTAAGGTACACAAAAATAGCACAAACCCCCCTGGCAGACCCATCATAAGCGGCATCGTTTCTATAACTTCTAGAGTCGGCCGCTACATAGATTTTTTTCTACAACCCCTTGTGTGTAAAGTTCCATCCTACCTCAGGGATACAGGGGACACTATCCGCCACTTGGAAGGTAAAGAATACCAAGATAACCTTATTCTGGTCACGGCTGATGTTACAGCATTATATATCACCATCCGACATGGGCTGGCTTTGGCGGCCGTTGAACATTATCTAAACGCCAGTGATAACATCCCACTACCCCAACAACACTACATCATGGAACTCCTCCGTTTTGCAACACAAACAAATTACTTCTGGTATAACAACCAATTTTTTTTGCAAAGGAAAGGCGTGGCTATGGGGGCCAAGTTTGCCCCCAGCCTCGCCAACCTTTTCATGGCCCTTTGGGAGGAGGATGTCGTCTATCCCGCAGAGTAACCGGAGCTGTGCCTATGGGCTAGATATATAGACGATATCCTCCTCATATGGAAAGGTGATGAGGAAACCCTCCATGATTTTATGGCCACTTTGAACCAAAATGACAGGTGTATCACCCTCACGTATGAACTTAGCACAGTTTCAATACACTTTTTAGATTTGGAGATTGCCATTTCTGACCGCCGGATTGTAACCACCACCTTTTTCAAGCCGACGGACAGAAATGGCTATATCTCCACGGACAGCTGTCATTATGGCCCATGGCTTGATTCTGTCCCCCGCAGCCAACTACTACGTATTCGTAGAAACTGCACCAATACTGCTGATTTTTTACATCAAGCACAGTTTTTGAGAGAATGTTTCTTGGAAAAGGGCTACCGACCTTTTCAGATAGACCAAGAGATCACAAAGGTCTCTCTAATTGACCGTAAAACGCTGACATCTGTGCGACCGAAACCAATCCCCAATGATAGGTTCAAGGAGTCCCTGTTCACCCAATTTTCTATCCAGCATAGACAAATCAAAAAAATTTTGAACCACCATTGGAGCATCCTGAGAAACGACCCTGTTCTAGGTTCAGTGCTTCCTACTAGGGCAGGTGTCACTTTCAGAGGGGCTCCATCGTTGCGGAATCACATTTCCCACAATGTCATCGAAGCACCTACAAAACCGTCTTTCTTTCCAGAAACCAAAGGGTATTACCCCTGCAAAAAATGCAGTGTATGCACATATAATCTTTGTGGTAATTATAGATCTGTTTGTTTTGAGTCTGCCGTTACTTCCACCATTTATCAGATTAGACATTTTGTCACATGTACCACGCTTTACATTGTGTACTCTATCACATGTCCCTGCAATATGCAGTATGTAGGTCGCACCATTAGATCGTTTAGCATTCGAGCCAACGAACACATCACTGCTATTAAAAAAGGCTGCATCAACCACAGTGTCCCTCGCCATTTTTTAGAGTTTCACAACAAGAATCCGAAAGGTTCCAAATTTCAAGTTATAGACAAATTCGTCCCATCATGGAGAGGGGGTCCACGTACCAGGGGGGTATCACAGCTTGAAACGTTCTGGATTTTCCAGTTAAAAAGCTATTCCCCCCATAGGTTGATCATGGAATGGGACAAAAACGCATTTATAAACAAGTCCTAATAGGTGCCATTAGTCCTCGCTATACATATATGCCTTTGTATCATTTTTCGTAGGACCCTGCTATATGGTCACTGAGTAGGGTCTTACATTATTGAATAGCTATCTTAGTTTTAAATACATGTTAAGTTTATTTTTATATTTTTTATTTTTTTATACACCACTCTGACCTAATGTTATGCATATAGATACATGTATGTAGTAACTGAACTTGGTTATCTTTCCCGGTTTGCTCTAATTATATATGTGTATGTTCATCGCCCTCCTCCTGTAACATAGAACGCTCATTTCCCCTCCCCGGGGACACCGGAAGTCGAGTGCATCGGAGCGCCTCGGACTGACGCGCTATGACAGCCCTCCAGGGCCATTGTGGGTGTAATTACTCCACTGCTTGGTCTATCACTTCCTCGAATGAAAAGGAGGCTTGGAGTGCGGCGTCTGATGCGCGATGATGTCACGCGCAGTGATGCCGTCACGTGACTCCGTTTTGAGTGCCACGATTGGAGGACGGCTCTGGGTTTAGTTTAGAACTGTCATCAATGTAGTATTTCACATGGAGGTTATTATAGGCTTGCTGCTATATGCAGCTGATGATTATCTTGTTTAATTATCCATGTATATATGTGAGCGTGGTACAGACATTTAGGTTTATACCCCAGTAGAAGGACGATGGTCCGAAACATGTCAGGTTGCTAAAGCCTCCAGATGTTCTGTTACCACGTGATTTTATTTCTTCTGTGATCACGTTTTATCTATTTAAGTGCGCTGTTTAGCACTTTCTAGCTTTTTATAAAAGCATTTTTTATCGGATTCATGCCCTATGTGGAGATTTTTTTGTTCCTTCCTTCTTCCATGAATGTGACCCCTTTGAGTTCTAGCCGTTTTCCTCTGCATACTTATTCCATCTGATTGGTCGTGGACTCACACACCATTGAACAGCTACGGTAGCCCCGGATGGGACCCCCCGCCAGGACTTCTTCAGCCTGATACCCCTGGGACTGTTTGATCCCTCAAGCTCGTTTGACACTCCACCGTATGGTGACTGTGTCCATCCCCTCTGGTAAGGATATTCACTTCTGTCGTTTGCAGTTTTGGGTTGGAATTTTAGAAGATCCGTGTGTAAAGTGTCACCTTATAATTATTTTGCCCCAGCCTCTACCTTATGCGTAGATGTGGCCCCTCATATGCCCATGAACCCCCAGTTTCTGTGGACAATTATATGGCTTACCACACATCAATGGACTTTTTTTCTTAATTTTGTTTTTTTGTGAAATGCCCACTGACCGCACACTCTGTCTATATTGGCACCGAATTTAAGTTATGAACATATTATTTTGTTATTTATTCACGATATATGATGATGCTATACATGTCTAAGATGTAAACGCACTTCTTTATGATTTATTTTAGCGCTGCATGTGTTTAGTATCTGTTCATACACTGTTAGACCAACACATCATTTTTAGGCTTTTTTGGTTTTATGTTTTTTGTCACTTTTTTTAATATATCTTGTATTTTTTTAGCTTTGACAAAGTAAAATGAGATTTTTCTGCAGATGTAAATTGGATACATAAATCAGGAGAAATATGAATAAGAAAAATATACATTTAAACTAAGATTAGGCAGTTAGAGGGAGATGTCAAGGATTTTAGAAGGGATTGAGAGGAATTGTAATTTTATCTGTCTTTCTTTAATCTGTTGCCGACCGCCGATGCCGATGTATGTCGGCACAATGTCACGGGCAGGCATAAGGGCTTACCTGTACGTCCCTGCCTGACCGGTGCCTGCGGCGGTCAGATTAGCTCCAGGAGCGATCCGTGCTGAGGGGGAGGCCACTGATTCATGGCCACCCCCTCACGATGGCTCCTGGCGAATGACAAACTTCGTCTGCTGCTGTAATGTAAACAGCGGCAGAGGAAGTGATGTCATCGCTCCTCGTGAAGCCTTTTTGTTCCGGCTTCCGAGGAGAGAAGACATCAAGTAAGTCTGCACAACACTACATGTACAGTAGAACACTCTAGGCACACTTTTCACCCCCCAATCACCCCCCAATCACTCCCCTGCATAACCTGTCACAGTGACATCAATAGCAGTTTTTTTTTTACTGATTATTGCATTGGTATCATTTGTGACAGTTATAAGTGGTAGGGCAGTTAGTGGTAGGCCCCTTTAGGTCTTGGGTACCCCCCTAACCCCCCTAAAAGTTTTAACCCCTTGATCACCCCCCATTGCCAGTGTCACTAAGCGAACATTTATCTGATCGCTGTATTAGTGTCACAGGTGACGCTAGTTAGGCAGGTAAGTATTTAGGTTCGCCGTCAGGTGTTTATTGCATCAGATACCCCCATATACTACCTAGTAAAGGTTTTAACCCCCTGATTGCCCCCTAGTTAACCCTTTCACCAGTGATCACCGTATAACTGTTACGGGTGACGCTGATTAGTTCGTTTTTTATAGTGTCAGGGCACCCACCGTTTATTACCTAATAAAGGTTTAACCCCCTGATCGCCGGGTGATATAAGTTAGGTTTTAGGGTCAGATAGGGTCTGCGTCGCCCCAGGCAGTGTCAGGTTAGTGCCAGTACCTCTAACACCCACGCACACAGCATACACCTCCCTTAGTGGTATAGTATCTGAACGGATCAATGTCTGATCTGATCAGATCTATACTAGTGTCCCCAGCAGTTTAGGGTATATAAAAACCCACTGTTAGCGGGATCAGCCCAGAAACCTGCTAGCACCTGCATTTTGCCCCTCCGCCCAGCCCAGCCCACCCAAGTGCAGTATCAATCAATCACTGTCACTTACAAAACACTAAACACATAACTGCAGCATTTGCAGAGTCAGGCCTGATCCCTGCGATCGCTAACAGTTTTTTTGGTAGCGTTTTGATACAGTCGCTAACAGTCAGGAGCCTTTTTACCTGTGAGTCTCACTACTGTACCACTAAATTTAGAGCCCAAAATGGCAAATCGAAGGTACAGTAGTGAAGAGGCCTACACGTTTCTGAGCATGACAGATAGTGAAGAGGAAGTCACTCATCTGTCAGATTTAGGCTCAGAATACGAACCTGTAGACAGCAGCAGCTCCATGTCAGATAGCTCTGACGATGGAGTTGTGGTCTCTGCCAAGGTCAGGCATACCAGACCCAATCTTCTTCTGCTGTTGAGGTGCAAGAACCGCAGGGCTCTCGTACTAGCGCCGCTATTCCTTCTGGTGAACTGGTAAGCACCAGCGGCCTAGTACACCCTGGTGGTACATCCAGCACTGCAACACTTGGTGACATGGCGAGTCCCATAAGTGCAGTTCAAGCTGGCGAGGTGGCAAGCACATGTAGTGTCCCTCTGCCACCAAGAAGACAAACACAGGCCCGTCGTGCCCATAGTGCCCTTCCTGCTGTATTCGCCAATTGTAATTGGGAACCCACCACTTTTGCAGCACCCGTACTCCCCCATTCACTGGCCAACCCGACATTCAGGTGGAAACAGTTGATTTTACGTCACTTGATTTTTATTCACTGTTTTTCACCGAAGATCTCTATAGATCTATTGTGGACCAAAGCAATTTGTACGCTGGTCAACACATCGCCACTATTCCCCAGTCCTTCCTTGCCAGAGATTGGAAACCAATTATGGTTTCCTATTTTAAGATCTTTCTGGGCCTTTCCCTCCTCATGGGCATAACCAAAAAGAGTGAGTTGCGGTCATGTTGGTCCACTGACCCAATTCACCACATGCCCGTGTTCTCTGCTTCCATGGCCAGGGCACGATACGAGCATATTTTGCTGTTCATGCACTTCAACAACAATGAACTCACAGACTTGTTTACTTCCCATCAAGTTGTCTGCGTTGATGAGTCCCTGATTATGTTTTCTGGCCGCTTGCCATTCAAACAGTACCTTCCCAGTAAACGTGCCAGATACGGGGTCAAGATGTATAAGCTCTGTGACAGGGCCACAGGCTATACATGTAGTTTTATGGTTTACGAGGGAAGAGATAGTCACATAGAGCCGACAAACTGCCCTGACTACATAGGAAGCACTGGCAAGATTGTGTGGGACTTGGTGTCACCCTTATTCGGAAAGGGGTACCACTTGTACGTGGACAACTATTACATGAGTGTGCCACTTTTTATTCACTTGTTTGATCATCAGATTGGAGCATGTGGCACCGTGCGATCTAATCGCCGGGGCTTTCCCCAGCGGCTTGTAGATTCCCGTCTTAGGCTGGGGGAGAGAGCCTGCTTGAAGTCTAATAACTTGCTCGCTATGAAGTGGAGGGATAATAAGAATGTTTTCGTTCTTACCTCCCTTCATGCAGACACGACTGTCCAAATTACTACGGCAACTGGTGTTGTGGAGAAACCCCTCTGTGTCCACGAATATAACCAAAATATAGGAGGGGTAGACCTCAACGACCAGTTGTTGGCGCCGTACCTTGTTGCCCGTAAGGCCAGACGCTGGTATAAAAAAGTGTCTGTATACTTATTTCAATTGGCTTTGCTGAACGTTCATGTGCTATACAGAGCTTCAGGACAGACTGGATTCTTCCTTAAATTCCAGGAAGAGATCATCAGAGCCCGTCTGTTTCCAGACGGTGCTCCACCTCACCTTCCCCAACCAAATGCAGTAAGCCGGCTGCATGAGAGGCATTTTCCTTATGTCCTCCCTAATACCCCTACCCAACGAGCCCCCAAAAGAAAATGTTGTGTCTGTAGAAAGCGCGGATATAGGCGTGACACCTGCTATTATTGTCCCTCCTATCCTGACAATCCTGGTCTTTGCATTGGTGAATGTTTTGAGCACTACCATACAGTTGAGTATTAGCGTAGGGTACAGCATTGCACAGACTAGGCACACTTTCACAGGGTCTCCCAAGATTCCATCGCATTTTGAGAGACCCGAATCTGGAACCGGTTACAGTTACAAAAGTTACAGTTAAGAAAAAAAAAGTAAAAAAAAAAAATACACAAAAAAAAAAAAAAAAATAGTTGTCGTTTTATTGTTCTCTCTCTCTCTATTCTCTCTATATTGTTCTGCTCTTTTTTACTGTATTTTATTCTGCAATGTTTTATTGTTATTATGTTTTATCATGTTTGCTTTTCAGGTATGTAATTTTTTTATACTTTACTGTTTACTGTATTTTATTGTTAACCATTTTTTTGTTTTCAGGTACGCCATTCAGCTGCAGCGTGGATTTATTTATCTTGACAGCAACAGCGTTTGCTCCCACAATATATTAAAGCCATGACTCCAGCGCTGTCAGAGGTGATTTCACTACCACAGTTAAAAAAAAGAGCATATATGCCGAAGCATGGGGGAAGCAGGGGCGGAGGAGCGATTTGCTCCCACCTTTTGTGGGTGGATGCCCCCATGCTTCGGTATATATGTATTTTAGGCACAGGTTGCGTTAAAAAATGTTTTATTTTTTACTATGTTTTTTTTTTATTTGCTTTGTAGGTATGGTAAGTCTTACTGTTATACTGTAATGTTACTTTGTTTTATTGTTAACCATTATTTGCTTAGCAGGTACGCCATTCAGTTGCAGCGCATATTTATTTATCTTGACAGCAACAGCGTTTGCTCCCACGATACATAAAACCGTGACTCCAGTGCTGTCGGAGGTGATTTCACCGCCACAGTTAAAAAAAGAGCATATATGCCTAAGCATGGGGGCAGCAGGGGTGGAGGAGCGATTTGCTCCTAACTTTTGGGGTGGATGCCCCCATGCTTCGGCATATATAAATGGTGCATGTATGCCCATCATTAGAAGTGGGTGGATGAAGGGAGATATTCTAATGGTGTGCATACCCACCGATCAATCTCTTTTTTTCGCTCAGCCCACAGGCTGAATGAAAAAAAAGATTACAATATATGCCCAACAAGGACCAGCAACGTACTGGTATGTTGCTGGACTTTGAGTGGTTATACCAGAATGCAGGTTTAGGTATCATCTTGGTATCATTCTTTTCAGACAGCAGTCGGCTTTCATGTAAAAGCAATCCTAGTGGCTAATTAGCCTCTAGACTGCTTTTACAAGCAGTGGGAGGGAATGTCCCCCCCCGTCTTCCATGGTTTTCTCTGGCTCTCCTGTCCCAACAGGGAAACTGAGAATGCATTAACTAGAAACACCCCTTAGATAGAGTAGGAAAATACCTAGGCTCATTATTAAAAACTATGGTAAACGAATTAAAATCGTTCGTACAGGACACACGCCACGTACTGGCCAAAGTCACAGACCTAAGAATTACAGAGGAAGCATGGTTGGTAAGCATCGATGTAGAGTCATTATATACATCGATACCACACAACTGGGGAATAACAGCAGTTAAAGGATTTTTGGAAAAAAGTTTCCCAGAATTCGGGCCTCAAAATGAATTCCTCATTGAACTTTTGGAATTCACGTTACACCATAATTTCTTTCAATTCTCAAAAAAATTTTATCAACAGATTAAAGGCACCTCAATGGGGGCAGCGTGGGCACCAGCCTACGCGTACCTCCATTTGGGACACTGGGAGGAAGAGGAAGTGTATGGCCATCCATTGTACCTCGACCACGTACATACGTGGTTGAGGTACATTGATGATGTGCTGGTCGTGTGGGTGGGAGACATTGACTTGCTGCATAAATTTGTTGCAGAACTCAATGTCAATAAGCGTAACATACGGCTGACCTACGCCTACGACCGGCACAAACTGTCTTTTCTAGACCTAACCATCAGACTTGAGGAAGGTAGAGTGAGCACCTGCACCTACCGTAAACAGACAGCAGCAAACACACTACTTAGAGCAGACAGCCATCACCCCTCCTGGCTTAAAAATGGAATCCCTACAGGACAGTTCATAAGAATAAAGTGAAACTGCTCAGACACTAAAGATCTAATTAGGGAGTCAAAAGAATTATATAAGAGATTCCGGGAAAGGGGGTATTCCCACCGTCAGATCCGTAGAGCAAAACAAAAAGCGGCAACACGAACTAGGGAAAGCCTATTAACAATAAATCAAAAACGTATACAATCAAAAACAACAGAATCCAGCCCTGTAAGACTCATTACTACTTATGGAGCACAATGGGGCTCCGTACGTAAAATATTGGAAAAAAACTGGAATATCCTGCTGAAAAACAAAAATATAGCAAAAATAGTAGGGGAGAGACCCAAGATGGTAGCCCGGAGATCAAAAAGTATAGGGGACATATTTATACATTCAGAATTCACTAAACACTACAACTCTACATGGTTATCCAAATTTCCACGTAGTAGGGGTATGTTTCCATGTACAAAGTGTCAGATATGCCCATATGTGGAAAGAACAGACACCTTCAGAGATGCAAAAGGAGAAAAAGAATTTGAAATTAGGGAGTTAATAAACTGTTCCACCTCTAAAGTGGTATACATGATCACTTGTCCGTGCCCTAAAACGTATATAGGGAAGACCAAGAGGCCCCTCAAGGTTAGAATAGGAGAACACCTGAGAGATATCAAAAAGGAAAGGGAAAGAATGTTGAAGGGGGGACCAAAGGAGAAAAAGAAGAACGTCCAGTAGCCAAACACTTCGCACAACACCACCATGGGGAAATAGAAGGCCTGAAAGTAAAAGGTATATATGTCTTGAAGTTACCTGAAAGAAGAGGGGATTTTGACTGTATTCTTTTACAAAAAGAAAAATGGTGGATCTATACTTTAAAATCTTTAGCACCCCTCGGTATGAACACTGAGTTAAATCTACAGCCATTTTTAAACCAATGAAGTAGCATAAAACCAAAATAATATCTTCAGACAATATATGTGACTTTTATTTTCAGCCACCTACTCGACTCTGGCGAAGGGTCACCTTCTAGGGACCCCCAGATCAGCTCTGGGTCTATATAGATTACCATCAGTTCCCCCCTTCAAATATAAATAAAAACAAAATAAAATAAAATAAATAAATGATAACAATTGAAATCAAGGGATTAGATCAATCCTAAGGTCTATTTTTCAATATGTTGTCTCTCTGTATGTACTGTTTTGTTTGTTCGTATGGTCT
Source organism: Aquarana catesbeiana (assembly GCF_042186555.1). Taxonomy (NCBI): domain Eukaryota; kingdom Metazoa; phylum Chordata; class Amphibia; order Anura; family Ranidae; genus Aquarana; species Aquarana catesbeiana. The sequence goes on along the minus strand of NC_133324.1, from coordinate 461,139,948 downwards.
CCCATAACTTAAAAAATACTAACTACATAAGTTTCTCCATCAAATCCCTAATACGTATATAAATAGTGAAACTAAGATTTAGAAAAATGCCCAATGTTCCCTAGATCGCAAATATATGGAGTTCAAAAAAGTAAAAAAGAGTTGCCAACTAAAAATAAATAAGGAGAAATTTTGTAATGTTAATCAAATATAAAATAAACATGGAAATGTTACAGATGAATGAAAGACAATCACCTGAGGGGCAGGAGGCGGAGCCTAGCGGAGCAGACATGCATTGTTAGAGCTCCACACCGCTGAGGAGAGAAGAGAAGGACAAAGCAGAGCCTGCAGGCTCAAAAGGTATCCATTTGAACCTTTTTGCCCCAGGGAACAAACTGTGAAAGTTTGGGCAGGAAATATGGTACTGGGAGGAAACCGTGGCAGAAATAAAAATCACCTCACAAAGAGCTCACAGGCACTCACTGCAGCTGAAGCAGCTCCAGTCACCTCACAAGATACAGCATCAGGGCGCTCTCACAGACAGAAAATGTCACAGCAAGACTCTCCATTTGAGTCAGATACAGAACAAATCCTCTCACAAACTTCTCCACAAGCCTCCTCAGAAACCCCAGTAATATTATTACAATTTGAAAAGATGCTTCATAAGGCTTTAAAACAAACCTCAGACCAAATAACAAAAAGCCTAACCAAAGAAATAAGAGAGCTGGGAAACCGCACCGCAGCCTTAGAAATAAAAATGGATGAAATTGAAATTACAACCCAAGAAAATATAACAGAATTGGAACAATTAAAAAAAGAGAATTTAATACTTTAAACTAAGCTCGAAGATTACGAAAATAGAGCCAGACGTTCAAACTTGCGCATAAGGGGAATACCTGAAACTGTGACAGACCTGCATTCTACTATTACTGCTCTATTACAAGAACTAAAGCCAGATATCCCTATTGAAAGTTTAGAACTGGACAGAGTACACAGAGCCCTCACAGCCAAAAAGAAAGATGGACCCCCACGTGATATAATCACAAAATTTCATTATTACAGAACAAAAGAACAAATACTAATTGCTGCAAGAGAAAAAAAGGAACTTAATTTTCAAGGACACAATTATCAAATTTTTGCTGACCTATCCCAACTTACTATTACTAAAAGACGATCCATGAAACCCCAACTAATGGAACTGCAACGCCACAACATTATGTATCAATGGGGCTTCTCCTTTTCAGTCAGATTTAACTACCAAGGTACAATTTACAGAAGCAGATCAGCAGATGAACTACAACAAACCCTTTTAAAATTAAATCTGACAGAACCCACAAGCAGCAACACTCCCACACGCAGAAGAATGGCATCATCTTCACCTTCAGGCAGCACCCAGAAAATTTCAGAACAAAATGGGAATCATCATTCTCACAAAAGAGGCCGTTATGCCACATCATCCATGGACCAAGAAGATTCAATGGACTGACATCCTAATTCCTGATATCTCTTCATTTATTATACTAAGAGATGGTTCTCTATAAAAAACCTATATTTATAACTGAATGTAACTGCATTGTGTGGGATCATGTTACATTCCAGTTATATTTCTTATTACTTCTGATTCATATAGCCTTAGAATATACAAGTGAAATAAGGAAATTCTTGTTCAGTTATATATTATCAGGTAATAACAATAGATTTATTACTTTTTAGGACACATATGTTCAATAATCCAGAAGTAATGGAAGCTTTTTCTTTCTTTTCTTAAAACAAATATATTATTACCTAACTAGTTCCTAGAGTTATGTTTTTGTTTATTCTAATCTGAAGCAATACAACCTCAATTTTATGAGTTAACATATCTAAACAGTTACATATGAATAAAATATGTAATTGTTTACTCTAAAAGGGTTAAAATCCCAAAATAATTCAAACTATCTTCATCAATACCAAAGTTATTAACAGTACCTTTCTAACTGAATTATTTAGCCTAGGGCAAGACTAACCATATACAACCACCCTGGAATAAATAATTTCAACAAAAACTATATTCTGCACTCCAATTAATGAAACATCATTTTGATGTCTTTTGATATAGCACTTCTCTCCTGTAAGCGGAAGATCCGTGTACCCCCATTAGCCCTCCTCATTCTCCCAACCATATTATGTGGGAGTGTGACGAAGGCACTTATTCCCCTGAGAGAGATATTTATTCTCTTTCACGGGTAAATTGTAATTACTTGCAAAAAATAATTTATACAATGTATCATCTAATCTCATATGTTTTTTGTTTACTCTTTACTCCAGAATTCACTGGTTTCTTTTCTATCTATTCATCTCTTCAGTCCACACAGGTTGATCTGCGCAGTCAGCTCTGCATAACAAAAAGTGAGTCAAAACTTTTTGATCTATTGCCATGGCACCACTGAATATACTTTCCCTGAATGTTCAGGGAATAAATGTCCCTCAAAAAAGGACCAAAGCCTTCCGTACTTTCCATAACAAGAAGGCTCACATAGTATGCCTCCAAGAAACACACTTCACCAAAGATTCTACTCCAAAATATATTTCTCCTTTTTATCAACAAATTTACACGGCTTCTGCCTGTACCAAGCAAAGGGGAACTCTAATTGCATTTCACCGATCCACACCATTCACCTTATCATCAGGAATTAAAGACCCAGAAGGTAGATACCTGATACTCATGGGTTATATAATGGATACAGCAATCACGGTGATTTCCTACTACGCTCCTAACAAACAACCTACACCATTCCTCTCACATATATTACAAGTGATTAATACACACAAAATAGGAACAGTGATAATGTGTGGGGATTCGAACCAGGTCCTCCTCCCATTTCTAGATAAATCACCTTTTACACCATTCAAAATAACCTCTAGATTACCTTTTTCTCAACTTCTTTCCAAATACAATCTGGTAGATTCATGGAGAGAAAGTAACCCAATGAAAAAGAAATTCACTTATTTCTCGCACCCTCATCAAACCTTCACCAGAATAGATCATATTTTTCTAACAATAGGAATGATACCAGAAATTATTGCATCAGATATAATTCCGATTCCGTGGTCTGACCATAATGCAGTATACACTACTATAGCCTCAGCCATACCAAAATCGCATGACCCAACGTGGTACTTACCGGACATAATGCTCAAACACCCACTACATCAGATGGCCATTGAACAAGCTTTAAAGGAATACATATCAATTAATAATACAACAGACATCTCCCCAATAACACTGTGGGAAGCTCATAAGCCTGTCTTGCGTGGTACAATACAAAGACAAATGGCACTATTTAAACGGGAAAGCAAAATCTAGCAAAAAAACTAGAACTCAATTTTAATGCAGCCTACATATCATTTCAAGATAATCCATCTCAGAGTACAAAATCTCATCTGGAAAAATCTAGATTGGAATACAATCTATTTCTCACTGAGTCAGTTGATAAATCCCTCAAACGCTCCAAACACAATTTCTACATGAATACAAACAAACCAGGTACATATTTGGCTCGGGCATTAAATTCAACTAACAAATCTTTCAAACCAATACGTTTGAAATTATCAAAAAATGTTTACACTTGTAATCCAGTTAAAATAGTCCATAAATTTCACTCACATCTCGCAACTTTATACAAGACAAACAATGAATTTAATCCTACAGAGGCTGAATCCTTCTTCTCAAAAATAACCTTACCTGAGTTATCTCAGAATCAAAAAAGCAGTTTGGATGAGCCTATAACTATAGATGAAGTTGCTAACGTCATAAAAGACCTAAAACTTAACAAAAGACCAGGCCCAGACGGCTACTCGGCTTTATACTATAAAACATTCTCAGAAATACTCTCTCCCATTCTCACTGAAACTTTTAACAAACTTCTAGATGGACATTCTTTTCGGCAAGAAACACTAATGGCAATTGTTTGTATGATCCCAAAACCCCTTTCTTATGATACTTCCTGTGTGAATTATCGGCCTATCTCTCTGTTAAACCTCAATATTAAATTATTAGCAAAAATAATAGTAAAACGCCTCAATAGCATTATAGGAAAATTAATACATAGAGATCAAGTAGGCTTCATGCCAAATAGACAGGCAGGCGATAATATACGCAGGGCAGTGTTATTGGCTCATATTGCTAAAAAACGGAAAATCCCTTTATGTTTTCTATCTCTCGATATTAAGAGGGCATTTGACACAGTATCCTGGCAATATATGCAATATTCATTACAAAAATGGGGTTTTGGACCCCACTTTTTAACATGGATCAAAGCATTATATAATAAACCCAAAGCCTATATAAAATATGCTGGATACAAATCTGAAGCCTTTAATATCGAAAGAGGTACCCGACAGGGTTGCCCATTATCTCCCTTATTATTTGCCCTTATACTCGAACCCATGGCCCAATACATCAGAACAAACCAAACTATAACTGGCATTGAAGTAGGAGGTATTACACACAAATTATGTATATTTGCAGACGATATATTACTTTTTCTATCATCACCACAGGTCTCTGGTCCTAACTTAATACCAGCTCTTGATGGATTTGCAGCCCTATCCGGCCTTATGATTAATCCTAAGAAATGCCTAGTGCTTAATATTTCACTCACAAACATGGAATTGATCCCGGCTAGGGCTGCACTCCCATTCACATGGGCAGAAAAATCAATCCCATATCTTGGAATTCATTTAACAGCATCTCATTCTGACTTATTCTCAACCAATTATCCTCCTGTATTAAGACAGATCACAAATCTAATAAAACAATGGTTTGCAACTTCCTTTATCCTGGATAGGGAAGATTAATGCAATCAAAATGACTATTCTACCCAAATTGCTTTATCTATTCAGAGTCCTCCCTATTCCAATTCCTTCCTATTTTTTGAGAATAGTACAAAAAAGAGCAACTTCGTTTATATGGGGCTCTTCTAAACCACGTATACCTATACACACACTACATCTTCCCAAAAATAAAGGAGGCCTGGGATACCCTAATTTTACTAACTACTACAGAGCAGCACATTTGGCCAGTCTGTCCAAATACCATGCAAAACAGGAAATCCCATTATGGGTATTTATAGAAGCTTCAGAAAATGACCCTCTATTAATATCAAATTTATTATGGCTTGATCCTAAAGACCGCTTTAAAATTCATAATCCCATAACTAAACACTTCTTATCTCTCTGGGATAAACTAAAAACCAAATATCAGTTACAATCTCCACACAATCCTCTCCTTTCTTTTATCAGAAATCCGGCCTTTTATCCGGCATGGATCTACCCAAATTCTTTTAAAGCTTGGACAACATCAGGCATTCAGACACTAAATGACTTCATAGCATCTAAATCATTCCTTTCATTCCCATCACTTAGAGAAAAATATGATCTACCAAACTCTGAGATATTTAGATATCTCCAAATCAAAAATTTCTATACACCATTCCTAAAGGGGGATACACCATTATCCCAATTATCCATTTTTAAATCAATCTGTACAAAAGATCCATTTGCTAAAGGTACAATTTCATCACTTTATAATCAATTATATGGAGTAGCAAATCTTAATAGACCCTCTTATGTTCAGAGGTGGGAGGAGGACCTGGGACGAACTTTAGAAGACACGGACTGGTCTAACATATGGCTCACATCTAAGTCATCTTCACCCAACATCTTAGCACTGGAGACAAATTATAAAGTCCTAACTCGCTGGTACCTTGTACCCGCTAGAGTGGCAAAATATTCGCCTAATACCTCAGCTCTTTGTTTTCGAGGATGCCCAGAAATAGGCACATATTTACACATATGGTGGACGTGCCCAGTAATCCAAACCTTCTGGAAGGAAGTCTTCATGATTGCATCTAAAATATTTAAAAAAATAATACAACCAGATCCATATTTAACTTTACTTAATCTAAAACCGGAATGGTTAACACTCTCTCAATTCAAACTTATGATCCAACTAATAACGGCTGCAAAACAAACAGTGGCCAAGGCATGGAAATCTCCTACATTGGTACTAGCAGAAACAATTCACAGAATGAATAATACAATGTCCCATGCTAAGATGGTAGCCATCGATCAAAATCAAATTCCAAAATTTGAAAAACTTTGGCATCCTTGGATAAGACAACAGTTCCTGTCAAATTTCAATGACTCTGTCCTGTTGCCATGGTAACAGATTAAATGACTTACAGAGACACCCATTCTAAGGCTTCAAAGAGAACTAAAAAGAATAATAAACTGACGAGCGGGACAACCTTGTGGACCATACCTCTACCTTTCAACCCTTTTTCTTCTTTCTCTTTCCTTTTCTCCACCTTACGATTAAAGCTCATTATGAGAATTTATTTGACCTATATACACTCTACTTGTAAACAATATGTATAGTAGGTATAAATCATTTAAATACCTACAAAAGTAACTAAGGAAATGATATATATCTTTAATCTAGGTTTACGTGAACCCAATGTTTAATATTTGAAATTTCATGATATTTACCTATATAAACCCTACTGTAAAACAATGAGCTTACTTTATAGATCCTTGTAAACTTACTTTATGTATCTTTATAACATTGTATACTCAATAAACTTCTTTTGACAAGGAAAGACAATCACCCAAGCTGTCACTTAAGTTTGTCCTTAATTATTTATGAAAGAAAACAAGAGAAGGAGGAGCGATCACATCCGGTTTTACTACAAAGGAGAGGTGGGGATCAGCCCCCTGAACGTCCAGTTGAAGCTACGTAACTCATTCATTGCGAAACGCGTCAACGTTAACTACATGCAGAGCTGCAATGTGAAGTGATCCCCGAAGTATCATCAGACAGCGGAGGAACGGCATGGCAGTGATATATGGCATATGAAGCGTTAATGCGAGTGGAGCTGATAGCAAGCCTAGTATGAACTAACACAGAATGGAAGTATTATGGAAATCAGGAGCGACTAGCTGCCGGGCGATCCCCCGATCTTGTGTGTGATCGGCAGTGTAGCGCGGCGGTGCTAGTTGTAATTCGGCTGCAGGGACTTAACAGCTGGTAACAGTTGCTGCACTAAAGGCCAGTGCTCGGACAGAAGTATCCTGCCTCTAGGAGGGACAGATGAGCAATTAAACGCCGGAGTATCATCCAACCTAATCGTGGACACTTGGTTGTGCAGCGCAGCGGGATGAGCGTTGGTCTCACCATGGTGATTGAACACCTACCAGCAGCCGCTTCACAATTCAAACGCTAACACCCGGGAAAGGCAAGGAACTCACTTTACCAGAGCGCATACAAGAAAGGAAGCCGGTAACGTAATAACCAATAATTGTCTTATCTAATGCACAGTATCCCGCTTCCACTGACTTGAATGATATGCATAGAAAGACCCTGCACCATCCATGGGCTATTTAAAACATTTCAAATGTTCAGAGGAATAAGAGAATACTGATATAGTGTCTATACCATCACTGAACACTACCATGGAACATTTACAAGCACGCTAGCGTCCTTATTGGTTATCAGGTTGATCCAATTCTAAATGTGTGATTTGAATCCAATGTAAATTTCTATATTTAAATATCTGTATCACACCATTAAGAACGGAACAAGCTTAAAGAGGACTTTTCCAACTAACCTCTGAGGACTTCCCACAAACTTAGGCACTTTAGCTTCATTTTTTCCTCATTTACCGCCCGAATTACCGCCCCCCCCCGCTCTCTAATTAGACTCTACTGATATTGCTAATATTTAATAACAATATCCCCGGGGACCACCTCTGCCTGGCACTCCCGATATTGATCACTTAATTAGATTTGATTTATGATATTATTACATATCACTAACATTAATACAGAGGCATTTAGCCACCGGGACTGCCAGACAGGAATGGATCACTTCAGGCGCCTGCATTATGTGTTATTTGTTATATGTTATATGTGAGTATTGTTTGTCTGAATGTTAGACATTTGTAACATTGATACCTTGTCTGTATGTTTATACATTTAACCACTTGCTTACTGGGCACTTAAACCCCCCTCCTGTCCAGACCAATTTTCAGCTTTTGGTGCTGTCGCACTTTGAATGACAATTGCGCGGTCATACAACACGGTACCCAAATGAAATTTTTATAATTTTTTTCCCACAAATAGAGCTTTCTTTTGATGGTATTTGATCACCTCTACGGTTTTTATTTTTTTGTTAAAAAAAATTTAAAAAGACAGAATTTTTTTTAAAAAATTTTATATTTTTTTTATATTTTGTTATCAATTTTTGCAAACAGTTAATTTTTCTCCTTCGTTTATGTACGCCGATGAGGCGGCACTGATGGGCACCGATAGGTGGCAGTGATGGGCACTAATGGGTGGCGGTTATGGGCACTGATGGGTGGCAGTGTTGGGCACTGATTGGGCACTGACTGATGGCAGCACTGCTAGGTGGCACTAATAAGTGGCACTTGTGGGCATTGATAGGTGGCACTTGTGGGCATTGATAGGTGGCACTTGTGGGCTTTAATAGGTGGCACTTGTGGGCTTTAATAGGTGGCACTTGTGGGCACTGTAGGCACTGGCAGATGGCATTCGGAGGCACAGATGAGGCATCTGTGCCTCCTTCCTCTTCGGGACCGATGTCCCTTTGACATGAGCCGGTGATCGGCTTTTTTTTCCTCCTCACGCTGTCAGCATGAGGAGAAAACGAAACCGATCACCGAGCTTTTGTTTACATCATGTGACCAGCTGTCATTGGCTGACAGCTGATCACATGGTAAGGGGCCGGGACCGGCCCCTTACTCGGATCTGTGATCACCCGAGTCTCCGTGACTCGGTGATCACAGCGCACACACCGCGCGCCCTGCAGGGTGCGCGCGGTGCGCGTGCATAGGGGAGGATGTCATATGACGTCCTCCCGGAGATTGAGGTCCGCGCTGTAGCCGTCATTCGGCTATGGCCCGGACCTCAAGTGGTTAAGGTATCACTTTTTTATGACATGTTGTCAGAGGACTTGAATCAATTTATCTCAACGGGAAGCAACATAATGTTTTTAAATTTAATGATTTAGGTGAATATCACCACAATAAAATTTGTTACTAAACTTTTTTACATAACTGTGTAGAGTGCCCTTTCTGACCACAAGTAGCTGTCTATTCTATCCCGGGAGCGTCTACTTTATAGACTACCCTAGGAATAGATCTTCCCCAAAAAAAAAAAAAAAAAAACTGAGAATGCAGTCAGCTGACCATAGAGCTGATCAGAGACCAGAATGGTTCCAATCGTCTCTATGGCCTAGGAAACCGGAAGCTACAAGCATTTCATGACTTAGATGTAAACAGCGCCATTGGGAGATTGGGAAAGCATTTTATCACACCGATCTAGGTGTGGTCAGATGCTTTGAGGGCAGAGGAGAGATCTAGGGTCTAATAGACCCCAATTTTTTCAAAAAAGAGTACCTGTCACTACCTATTGCTATCATAGGGGATATTTACATTCCCTGAGATAACAATAAAGATGATAAAAAAAATGAAAGGAACAGTTTAAAAATAAGATAAAAAAGCAAAAAAAAAATAATAAAGAAAAAAAAAGCACCCCTGTCCCCCCCTGCTCTCGCGCAAAGGCGAATTCAAGCGTCGGTCTGGCGTCAAATGTAAACAGCAATTGCACCATGCATGTGAGGTATCCCTGTGATGGTCAGATCGAGGGCAGTAATTTTAGCAGTAGACCTCCTCTGTAAATCTAAAGTGGTAACCTGTAAAGGCTTTTAAAGGCTTTTAAAAATGTATGTAGTTTGTCGCCACTGCACGTTTGTGCGCAATTTGAAAGCATGTCGTGTGGCCTAAGATCATCTTTTTTATTCCATCAAACATTTGGGCAATATGGTGTGTTTTAGTGCATTAAAATTGAAAAAAGTGTGTTTTTTCCAAAAAAAATGCATTTGAAAAATCGCTGCGCAAATACTGTGTGAAAAAAAATGAAACACCCACCATTTAAATCTGTAGGGCCTTTGCTTTAAAAAAATATATAATGTCTGGGGGTTCAAAGTAATTTTCTTGCAAAAAAAATATTTTTTCATGTAAACAAAAAGTGTCAGAAAGGGCTTTGTCTTCAAGTGGTTAGAAGAGTGGGTGATGTGTGACATAAGCTTCTAGGTTGTGCATAAAATGCCAGGACAGTTCAAATCCCCCCCCAAATGACCCCATTTTGGAAAGTAGACACTCCAAGCTATTTGCTGAGATAGCTGTATGTCGAGTCCATAGAATATTTTATATTGTGACACAAGTTGCTGGAAAAAGACAATTTTTTTTTTTTTTTGCACATAGTTGTCACTAAATGATATATTGCTCAAACATGCCATGGGCATATGTGAAATTACACCCCAAAATACATTCTGTTGCTTCTCCTGAGTACAGGGATACCACATGTGTGAGACTTTTTGGGAGCCAACCGCTTGCGGGACCCCAAAAACTAAGCACTGCCCCCAGCGTTTCTAAGTGTGTAAATTTTTGATTTCACTCCTCACTGCCTATCACACTTTCGGAGGCCATGGAATGCCCAGATGGCACAACCCCCCCAAATGACCCCATTTTGGAAAGTAGACACCCCAAGCTATTTGCTGAGAGGTATGGTGAGTATTTTGCAGACCTCGCTTTTTGTCATAAAGTTTTGAAATTTGAAAAAAGAAAAAAAAAATACATTATTCTTTTCTTTCTTCATTTTCAAAAACAAATGAGAGCTGCAAAATACTCACCATGCCTCTCAGCAAATAGCTTGGGGTGTCTACTTTCCAAAATGGGGTCATTTGGGGGGTTTGTGCCATCTTGGCATTTTGTGGCCTTCGAAACTGTGATAGGTAGTGAGGAGTAAAATCAAAAATTTACGCCCTTAGAAATCCTGAAGGTGGTGATTGGTTTTCGGGGCCCCGTACGCAGCTAGGCTCCCAAAAAGTCCCACATATGTGGTATCCCCGTGCTCAGGAGAAGCAGCAGAATGTATTTTTGGGTGCAATTCCACACATGCCCATGGCATGTTTGAGCAATATATCATTTAGTGACAACTTTTTGTAAATTTTTTTTTGTCATTATTCAATCACTTGGAACAAAAAAATTATGGGCTCAACATGCCTCTCAGCAATTTCCTTGGGGTGTCTACTTTCCAAAATGGGGTCATTTGGGGGGGGTTGTACTGCCCTGCATTTTAGCACCTCAAGAAATGAGATAGGCAGTCATAAACTAAAAGCTGTGTAAATTCCAGAAAATGTACCCTAGTTTGTAGACGCTACAACTTTTGCGCAAACCAATATATATATACGCTTATTGACTTTTTTTTACCAAACACATGTGGCTAAATACATTTTGGCCTAAATGTATGACTAAAATTGAGTTTATTGGATTTTTTTTTTCAAAGAGTAGAACATATCATTTTTTTTTTTTTTTTTGATCTTTTTCTGTTTATAGCGCAAAAAATAAAGACCACAGAGGTGATCAAATACCATCAAAAGAAAGCTCTATTTGTGGAAAAAAAGGATGCAAATTTCGTTTGGGTACAACAGTGCATGTCCGCGCAATTAGCGACGCAATGCCAAATTGTAAAAAGTGCTCTGGTCAGGAAGGGGGTAAAACCTTCCAGGGCTGAAGTGGTTAAAATACATTTTATGTTAGGTTTTGTATGTGTTATGAGACCTACAGAAGTTTGCTCCATTTTCCTCAATATCAGAACCTCTAATTTCCACATCTAGTTAGGCCCTACACCAGTGGAGGTGCGTCCATAAAGGGCGCAGAAGCACTGCCCCCTCTCTCCTGGCACCGCTCTATCACCATAGATAGATTCATGCATTGAGGGTGTTTTTTGGAAGCACCTGATTAGAGCCGTAGGCTCTAATAGGTGCCCAAAAAGGTGAACAGCGGGCGCAATGCTATGCTTTCGCTGTTCACTCAGCTGTGTGTTAGCAAAGTGAAGGAATTTGCTTTGCTAACACTGAACCGCTTCTCAGCCAATCAGGTGCTCGGGTCTGTTACTCTTCAACTGATTGGCTGAAACGTCAGGCGCTGTGATTGGACGCCTGATAGAGAGGACAGAAGAAGACATTGAGGAGCGTGCAGGACACCGCCGCTGACCCGCTGTGAGACAGGTAAGTGCCGGGCGATGCACACTGGCAGCATTTGATGGGGCACAGTAGCGGCAATTGATGGGCACACTACCAGCATTTTATGGGACATAGTAGCGGCAATTGATGGGCACACTGGCAGTATTTGATGGGGCACAGTAGCAGCAATTGATGGGCACACTGGCAGCATCTGATGGAGCACAGTAGCAGCAATTGATGGGCACAATGGCAGCAATTGATGGGCACACTAGCAGCAATTGATGGGTATAGTAGCTACCTTTGATAGTTACATAGTTAATTAGTTAGTAAGGTTGAATAAAGACACCAGTCCATCGAGTTCAACCTGAGCGAGTGTGGGTGCGTGTCTACAATTATCCCTATTTTTATTTAAGGTACCCATATAGCGCTGTCAATTTTACGCAGCGCTCCACACATATATCGCACACTCACATCGGTCCCTACCCTCAAGGAGCCCACAATTCAAGGTCCCTAACATTCATATACTAGGGCCAATTTTTTTTGGACAGAAGCCAATTAACCTACCAGCATGTCTTTAGAGTGTGGGAGGAAACCGGAGTACTCGGAGGAAACCCACACAGGCACAGGTAGAACATGCAAACTCCAGGCAGGTAGTGTCGTGGTTGATTCGAACCAGTGATCCGTCTTACTGCTAGGCGAGAGTGCTACTCACTACACCACTGTTTGATGGCACAGTGGCTGCGTTTGATGGGCACAGTGGCTGCGTTTGATGGCACAGTGGCTGCGTTTGATGGAACAGTGGGAGCATTTGATGGGCACAGTGGCTGCGTTTGATGGGCACAGTGGCTGCATTTGATGGCACAGTGGCTGCGTTTGATGGCACAGTGGCCGCAACTGATTTTTTTTTCAGTTTGTTTGCTCCCCCAAAAAAATTTTGAGCACCAGCCACCACTGCCCTACACAGCTTTGACTGTCACCAAAATAACCTCAACACTGTGAATAGTCAAGAACCCAACTGTTCACAACCAGTGTATGAATTGTTTGCTACATCACTATTATGTTTCTAAATTCCTTTTTTGGAAGGGATAATTGTGTGGCCAATAAAAATGTCCAAGAGAAGGAATTGATAGGGAAAATGGAATAGCCATTTTATTTATCAAACATTTATTTCTGATCATCAAACATTTATTCCTAATTAAGCAGATATATTGAATGTATAATTTGTTAGATGTCGTATTGTGTTACAGCTGTATTGCTTGTGTTAAAAAGTTATTTACACCTCCAGCTGTGAAGATTGCTATCTTGGCCTTTGACGACTTGGCCCTCCAAGTAGCCACTGGAAGTGGCAAGCCTATGTGAACAACTATTCCACATGTTAATAAGTTCCACCAGAGACACATATGGAACTTCAAAGTCAGATAGGTAGGTCCCACCTATCTTAGGCCATATAAATTGTATTAGATCTCCCAGTCTATTAGATCAATACTTTTGAAACCTACACTATGTATTGTGCTGCTCTTCCTACAAGTCGTTCTACCTACATGCTTGTGTACTAAATAAATCTACTTTTCAATCTGGCTTTAGCAGTTAAAATGTTACAGAAACCCATGTGTTTTGGGATTTCCCCTACATCTGTCATTATCACACAAGCTAGGTAATTTTAGCATAGAGGTGTTTCAATGTGTATATGTAAGGAACACAGCAGGAAACCTTGGAAAATTAGTAATGCCACAAAGGAAATTTCTTTATCCTGACACTTGAACTATTATTGTGGTACATTAAAACAAACCCCTGAATGCAAGTAATCACCAACAAAAAAAATCTACATTTGCATATATAGGGACTTATAAAGCTTCCTCATAAATTATAAACATTGGAAGCATTGAACCAGTTTCTCTGTAGAGCAACTCTCCACAGAATTAGAACCAATTTTGCCTTCAAATGAGCCTCATGACACATTAGATATTTTTGCATGTTACTGTCAAAAGATCTCACTTAACTCTATGCTCTAAATTTTGCTCCCCTCATCTCCATTTTCTGTAAGAACTTGGCCACCTATCTGATGAAAAGATTTTCCTAGAAGAGGAGGTGCAACATAATTAAACAAAACATTATGCCTTTCATTCTTTACCTTCTCCTGACAACACCAATCCACAATCCCCTATTTTTTCCAAATCTATCTAATTTGTACTCAACAACACATCATATGATCTTCTAGACCTGGGCATATCAAACGTTTCATTCTTCAAAGGCCTAACATGCTAAGAAAAATAACCCTTCCTTATATTCAGTTCTATAAAATTGCCACTTATTTATTTACTTATTGTAAAATAGTGATAGTATTTGCGCTGTGAAAAATAAAAATGAAAATGTGGGAGGGGCTAAAAATGTAAAATGTGCTGGTGGAGACTCAAACGATATGTGATCAAGGCAAATGAGTGCATGTACATCAAATCAAAATATATCAAATAATACCTGGTGCAGTAAGATAATCCAAAGAGTATATATATATATATAGAAATAAACACGTGTAAACAGAAAAAATGTATAGCAAACGTATGTGTCATATAACTACAAAATCGCTTATATGAAAAAATAGGTCCAAGAAAACTGTCAAAGTATTATAAAAAATGACAGAAAAAGTTCATATGATAAAAAAGTCCGTATAAGGTGAAAATTGATCAATCCCACCACCAGGAAACACTCGTGTACCAAATGTAGTCTTCAGTGATAACACCTCTATGTCTGCAAGCAGCTCACCTTACTGCTGTAAGGTGTACAGCATAGACTGGTCACAGATCACAAGTAAGGCCAGATGATACAAAGGTGAAGTAATGTCTTTTAATATCGATACGCATCGGGATTGGAGCACTGGGTACACTCACAGTTCGACAGCAGGAGACGAGCTCAGCGCTCGTGGATGCTCCACTCTGTATACGATCTTACATGTGAGTTTGTTTTATACTTTTTACAAATAAACCGGCTTTTACATACGGGATTATGCTATCTATATTCTCTCTTCATGTTTTACCTACATCTACTGAGTCTATCTGATGAGCACTGGGGAACAGGAGCGGACTGACGTTTTTACAACAAGGGCATACGAAATCTGCATTCATGGATTGATGCCTATGCTCATTTTAAAAAAAGATATTACTTCAGCTTTGCATCAAGCAGCCTTACCTGTGATCTGTGACCAGTCTATGCTGTACACCTTACAGCAGTAAGGTGAGCTGCTTGCAGACACAGAGGTGTTATCACTGAAGACTACATTTGGTACACAAGTGTTTCTTGGTGGTGGGATTGATCAATTTTCACCTTATACGAACTGTTTTATCATATGAACTTTTTCTGTCATTTTTTTATTTACTTTGACAGTTTTCTTGGACCTATTTTTTCATATAAGCGATTATGTAGTTATATGACACATACGTTTGCTATACATTTTTTCTGTTTACACGTGTTTATTTCTATATATATATACTTTTTGGATTATCTTACTGCACCAGGTATTATTTGATATATTTTGATTTGATGTACATGCACTTGTTTGCCTTTATCACAAATCGTTTGAGTCTCCACCAGCACATTTTACATTTTTAGCCCCTCCTACATTTTCATTTTTACTTTTCACAGCGCAAATACTATCACTATTTTACTCTTTATCTATTTTCAATTTGGATCAGAATCATAGGTTTTTGCAGCAGTGTTCCTTAGTGCAGACCCTTTGACAGAACGGGAGTCATCTATATATTTTTATTTACTTATTGCCACTTATATGACTAGGGTGGTGGACTGGGGCAAACATTCAAAGATGAAACAATGTGTAAGCCGTGTCACCTAGGCCCTTACATATATTACCAGTGTATCCCATCTTCCAAAAACCTAAACCCGCTGGATATGCACACTGGAATTGCAAATATATGGTATCACTCCTTTTCCCTCCTACCTCGCCTACAATACAAGGCATTTTAAACATGAAACAATAACAAATATTCTGCCATGCACTTCCTCAGAGACTCAGCCTGGTTCACAACTTCTCAGATATTGCATGACCAAGATTTCACCTCCTTAAGGTGCCTACAAGCTCTCCATGTAACATTTTATGAGACCCCTATGCAGTGCATCCAGAGTTGCCTGTGCTTTAATGCACTATGCCATGTTAATCTACCAGACATGTGGGACATGCTCTCTCTCTCACCTACAAGTTCTTACTCTTGGAGACCTCCCAAACCCCATTTAACTTCTAAAACAATAGGAAAGAGACTCCAACATCACCATATCACCCAAAGATAAATACTTATTTTAACCTGCAACAGATATCAGGTGTCTGGTTATAAACTTGGCACATACTGGTGCTACACATCCACCACACTACATGTGATTTACCCCTTGCTTCCAGGTACATGTTGGAGATGCAGCTCATTACCTGGTGACATGTTGCATTTATTTTAGTCATGTCTTGCTCTCCAAATCTTCTGAACACAGATTCATACTCTAGTCCAAAAGTTTAGTTCATACAATGCTGAAGAAACCAGCACCTTTCCTCCTTAATCATGATAGAGTTATGTGAAAGCATACAAGAACTCCATGGTGAGCCACCTAATCAACACAGACTGCCTATATATTCCTCTGATGTGAAAATCCCCTACCTCATAAACAGTGCAACAGTGGATTCACCACGTTGAAGACATTAGACTAATGAAGAGTCCAACTAGCTCCTTGAAGGGCACAAATTCTAAGTTTCATAAGACTTGGTTTTACTATTCAAAATACTCATTTACAGTGGAATTAACACAGTTCCTTCCAGGTTGTACTTTATATGTTCCTGTCACATCACCTGTAGTAACCCAGGATGATGTTTTCTGTTCTTTGACTGTTTACTGCTTACAGTACATCAATCTGCTCCTCCAAACCTCTTGTGCCATTGCCCCTGTCCTGCTTTTTCCTCATGCTTACTCTTTCCCTATCCCTTCATTTCCCTCTAAACCCTCTGGGGGTTACATATACACTACCGTTCAAAAGTTTGGGGTCACCCAAACAATTTTGTGTTTTCCATGAAAAGTCACACTTATTCACCACCATACGTTGTGAAATGAATAGAAAATAGAGTCAAGACATTGACAAGGTTAGAAATAATGATTTGTATTTGAAATAACATTGTTTTTACATCAAACTTTGCTTTCATCAAAGAATCCTCCTTTTGCAGCAATTACAGCATTGCACACCTTTGGCATTCTAGCTGTTAATTTATTGAGGTAAGCTGGAGAAATTGCACCCCACGCTTCTAGAAGCAGCTCCCACAAGTTGGATTGGTTGGATGGGCACTTCTGGCGTACCATACGGTCAAGCTGCTCCCACAACAGCTCAATGGGGTTCAGATCTGGTGACTGTGCTGGCCACTCCATTACCGATAGAATACCAGCTGCCTGCTTCTGCTGTAAATAGTTCTTGCACAATTTGGAGGTGTGTTTAGGGTCATTGTCCTGTTGTAGGATGAAATTGGCTCCAATCAAGCGCTGTCCACTGGGTATGGCATGGCGTTGCAAAATGGAGTGATAGCCTTCCTTATTCAGAATCCCTTTTACCCTGTACAAAGCTCCCACCTTACCAGCACCAAAGCAACCCCAGACCATCACATTACCTCCACCATGCTTAACAGATGGCGTCAGGCATTCTTCCAGCATCTTTTCATTTGTTCTGCGTCTCACAAACGTTCTTCTTTGTGATCCAAACACCTCAAACTTGGATTCATCCGTCCACAACACTTTTTTCCAGTCTTCCTCTGTCCAATGTCTGTGTTCTTTTGCCCATCTTAATCTTTTTCTTTTATTGGCCAGTCTCAGATATGGCTTTTTCTTTGCCACTCTGCCCTGAAGCCCAAAATCCCGCAGCCGCCTCTTCACTGTAGATGTTGACACTGGTGTTTTGCGGGTACTATTTAATGAAGATGCCAGTTGGGGACCTGTGAGGCGTCTGTTTCTCAAACTAGAGACTCTAATGTGCTTATCTTCTTGCTTAGTTGTGCAACGCGGCCTCCCACTTCTTTTTCTACTCTGGTTAGAGCCTGTTTGTGCTGTCCTCTGAAGGGAGTAGTACACACCGTTGTAGGAAATCTTCAATTTCTTTGCAATTTCTCGCATGGAATAGCCTTAATTTCTAAGAACAAGAATAGACTGTCGAGTTTCAGATGAAAGTTCTCTTTTTCTGGCCATTTTGAGCGTTTAATTGACCCCACAAATGTGATGCTCCAGAAACTCAATCTGCTCACAGGAAGGTCAGTTTTGTAGCTTCTGGAAGGAGCTAGACTGTTTTTAGATGTGTGAACATGATTGCACAAGGGTTTGCTAATCATCAATTAGCCTTCTGAGCCAATGAGCAAACACATTGTACCATTAGAACACTGGAGTGATAGTTGCTGGAAATGGGCCTCTATACACCTATGTAGATATTGCACCAAAAACTAGACATTTGCAGTTAGAATAGTCATTTACCACATTAGCAATGTATAGAGTATATTTGTTTAAAGTTAGGACTAGTTTAAAGTTAGCTTCATTTAAAAGTACAGTGCTTTTCCTTCAAAAATAAGGACATTTCAATGTGACCCCAAACTTTTGAACGGTAGTGTACCTTAAGCCCAGCATATCTTCCCCATTCCCCCTTTCCTTGTGTCTAGGCTTCACCCCTGCCCTTTTGTATATATGATACTTCTAATCCCTGTCTCCATTACTTTCCCTTCTGATACTTGCTTCCATTCCTGTCCTGTTTTGATCCCTACCCCAAGTATTGTTCTACCTCCTGTAGTTAGTTTCAGTACTACTGTTCTGGTGATTCATGGTATCCCTACCTATCAAACATCCTCTAAATCCTAACTAGGATCAGTGTGAACTTTTTTTGTCTTTTATACCACAAGGTTTCTGTTTTTTACATACAGTGCTGGACCACATGTTTTAACTGAGTGTTTTTTATCTTAACTTATGACATGTAACAAAATGCACCATGTAGTATCATTTTTGTACCAAATGAAACCAGTGTACCAAATGAAACCCTAAATAAAGAATAAATAAAACAAGAAAATGACTGCAAGTTCCCACATTTATATCACTGATACTCCTCATGTAGCTTTATGATACTGCTCAGGCACTTTTACAATGTTTTAGTTATGATGATAGAGGAAGGAGATGGAGCCACAGTAGAATCCATTTGTTTCCTAATGTGTCAGTCTAGCACTACCCATAGATGGGCAGACTTGTCTTGATTTTTTGGTATTACAACATAGTTAGTCTGGCCCTGTTCTCTACTGTCTTTATGGAAGCATGCATAAAAAACATATAAATTACATTTCTGTGTCTGATCACAAGGATCATATACAGCCATCATGCCATATTTATCTCTGTTGTTAATTAAAAACAAAAAAAAAAAAGATTTTCTATTAAAGGCAATTTTTAATGTGTAAACCTGGTTATAAAATCGGATTACAGCAAAAAAAAAAAAAACAGTGCTTGAACAACAAGACTTTTAGCAATTCACTTGCCAAGATTTCAGAAAAGCATTGTTGCAGCAAGGTAATAATATACTTCTGTTATTTTCCATGCTGACATGTCAAAGAATCAGTCTTTTCTTGAAAACCTAAATGCTTTAAATGTCGAAAAATATTGTTGTTAATAGAACGTTTCTGGAGTACAGTGGCAGCTTACAAACCTCAGTGCACAAATGGATTTCAAGGTTACAATAATTCTCTTTTACCCTACCATATATATATATTTGAAATTATATATGTTAAAGGGAAAGGAAAATGGATGAAGTACTTTTTTTTAAAAAACACACAATGCTAGAGATGAGCAAGCTTTCTTGGTAATGATAAAATATCATGTGTGGCATTTACATTGAATACATAAACACCTGGTTGTGATTCAGCCACTTTATGCAGTCAGTACTGTATACCAGTCATTTTCTTTTGGAAATGGATTCTGTATGATTAAACTGAAGCAAGAGAACAAAGGTGGCAGCAGTTAGGAAAGAAGTAAACACGTTTAATGGTCCCACCTGTAGCAACTTATGCTCAATAAACATTTTCTACATAATATTTTTCTTTGATTAGATTTCAAGTAAATGTTTTACCATTTTATTTAAAGCTTCTAGCTTTATCATGCATATTTTAGTTCTTGTATCATTTAGAGATACATGAAATATAATTCAGAAAGCTGAATTAGCAGATGTTCAATATTAGAAGAAACACCAAAATTGTTGGATGAAATAATCATCAGAGCTTTTTTTTTTTTTTTTTTTGTGAATTAACGTAATTGAATTGCAGCTTATTTTTGGCTATTTATTTTGGCATAAAATAGCTACTGGATTCTCCGGTTAAGATGATATACTGTATGTTGTAAGTATAATAAGATGATGACTCAAGCCCTGTCTATCTTTTAGAATAGGTTTGAACAGGGTCATAGTTATACATCATGGAATCTCACACTAAAATAATTAACAGGTTTGTTGGATCTTGCCAGTAAAAGATTTGCCACTATATTACGGTAGGGGTGAGGGAAGCTTTCAATACCTAAGTTCAATTTATCTAGGCTAGGGGATGATTCAGAAAGGATACCTGTAATATCTGAAAGTATTTGGAATATTTTCCACTAGAAACTACAAATATTTTTACACGAGCATAACATATGGAATAGGTTACACGTTTGGCCACATCCCCTCCAACACGTGGAGGAGCAATCAGGAAACAATTTAGCTAACTTATATGGTGTAAGATACCATCCGGTAGAGATTTTTAAGGCTAGTTCCCAGTTGTTCACGCAATGCGTAATATTGTATGTGTATTTTTTAGCCTGTTGCCATTGAGCATCGGTGAAGGGTGTATGAAGATCGTCCTCCCACTTCAGCATAGATTTAGATTTAGAGAATTCATTTTTTTTACGCAATAAAGAGTGCAGGAGTGAAATGCCTTTTTGGGGTTTGGCAGTATGCGATAGAAAGTGCCACATCCTAGGGTGTAAGCGCACTTCTGTTATGGGGAGGGTGATAAGAAGTAGTTAAAGCGGAGTTCCACCTAAAAGTGGAACTTCCGTTTTGCGCACTCCTCGCCCCCTGACATGCCACATTTGGCATGTCATTTTTTGGGGGAATGGGTACCTAGTTTTAATCTGTACCCAGCTCCCACTTCCTGCTCTGGTCACCTCACCGCCTAGCCGACTCCTCCTCTCCCCCTAGGCGACTCCTCCTCTTCCCTCCCCCTCTGAAATCTTCTGGGACATGTCACAGGTCCCAGAAGATTGCCTAGCCACTAAGAGAGCGCAGCTCGAATCATGCATGCGCAGTGCGAACCCGGCTGTAAAGCCACAAGCTGTCACAGGCGGGTGCCCACACTTGCTATGCCGGCGCCATGGAGAGGCAGGGGAGAGGAGCAAGGTTTTGGGAACCCGCATTGCTGTGTAATAATCTGAGATATAAACCATTCTCATACCGCCAACTTTTCTGTGTTTGATAAGCTTGTGGGAACATCTGGCTCTCTTCCCTTGTCACATGTACTTCTTAACAACTTGCTTACTGGGCACTTAAATCCCCTTCCTACCCAGGCCAATTTTCAGCTTTCAGTGCTGTCACTCTTTGAATGGCAATTTTGTGGTCATGTAACACTGTACCCAAATGAAGTTTATAGTTTGTTGTAAAATTTTGCAAATGGGTAATTTTCTCCATCATTGATGTGCACTGATGAGGCTACACTGATGGGCACTGATAGGCGGCACTGTTGGGTACTGATGAGGTAGCACTGGTGGGCACTGAGGGGCACTGATAGGTGGCACTGATGGGTGGCACTGATGGGTGACACAGATGGGTGGCACTGATGGGCACTGATGGGTAGCACTGAAGGGCACTGATAGGTGGCACTGATAGGTGGAACTAATGATGAGGTACTGATGGGCACTGATTGGCAGCACTGATGGGCAGTGATAGGTGGCACTGGTGGGCACTGATAGGTGGCACTGGTGGGCACTGATTGGCGGCATTGCTATGCACTGGCAGGTGACACTGGTGGGTACTGGTAGGTGGCACTGGCGGACACTGATTGGCGGCATTGCTATTCAATGGCAGGCGGCACTGGTGGGTACAGATACTCAGATGATGTCTCACCCTCTTCAGGACCAATGTCCCTCTGACACAAGCCGGTAATCCGTTTTTTTTTTTCTGCTCACACTGTCAGAGCGAGCAGAATAAAAGCAGATTATAGATCTTTTGTTTATATCAGGTTATCAGCTGTCATTAGCTAACAGCTGATCACGTGGTAAGGGGCCAGGATCGTCCCCTTATTCCAATCTGTGATCAGCCGAGTCTCATTGACTTGGTGATCACAGAGCATCCCGTGGGCAGCTCAGGCAGCTCACACACGGGAGTATGGCTGGACGTCATATGACGGTCTCCCGGCAATTAAGGCCCACGCTGCAGTTGTCATGGGATGACAATGCCCACAAGTAGGAATTTGGAGTGGGGATATGCAGAGACCTAAATAGGTGTAGGATTTGGGTTAAAATAAGCATTTTAAAGGCAGCAAGTCTGCCTACCCAGGAGACTTCAACCCTAGCTAAGTGACAAAGTTCTTTCTCTAATTTTGATAGAAGGGGTTTGTAGTTGGCTTCAGCTGTTGTTGCTCAGGAAGACGTGATATTGATCCCTAAGTATGGAATACTGCCTTCAGCCCAGGTATATGGGGGACGCTGTTTTAAACGTGACATAGAGGAGCGGGAGACTCCTACATTTAATATTAGAGACTTGTTAAAGTTTACTTTATAATAGATTAGACTAAATTGCATTAGCACTGAGTGCGTTTGTGGGAGTGATGTCTCGAGGTTGGATAGCATCAGGATGACATCATCTGCAAACAGGTTGATAGCATGGTATCTGCTGGTAAACATAAATCCATAAATTAGTGGGTGAGTGTGAATGCTCTCTGCTAAGGGTTTGATCAAGTTGAAAATTGAGAGGGATAGGGGGCACCCCTGTCGAGTACCAATAGTTATATACAGTATCTCACAAAAGTGAGTACATCCCTCACATTTTTGTAAATATTTTATTATATCTTTACATGTCAACATTGAAGTATTGATATTTTGCTACTGCTAAGGTAGTGAGTATACAGCTTGTATAACAGTGTAAATTTTCTGTCCCCTCAAAATAACTCAACGCACAGCCATTAATGTCTAAACCGCTGGCAACAAAAGTGAGTACACCCCTAAGTGAAAATTTCCAAATTGTACCCAATTAGCCATTTTCCTTCACTGGTGTCATGTGACTCATTAGTGTTACAAGGTCTCAGGTGTGAATGGGAACCAGGTGTGTTAAATTTGGTGTTATCACTCTCACTCTCTCATACTGGTCACTGGAAGTTCAACATGGCACCTCATGGCAAAGAACTCTCTGAGGATCTGAAAAAAAGAATTGTTGCTCTACATAAAGATGGCCTAGGCTATAAGAAGATTGCCAAGACCCTGAAACTGAACTGCAGCACGGTGACCAAGAAAGGACAGGTTACACTCAGAACAGGCCTTGCCATGGTCGACCAAAGAAGTTGAGTGCACGTGCTCAGTGTCATATCCAGAGCTTGCCTTTGGGAAATAGACCTATGCGTACTGCCAGCATTGCTAAAGATGATGCTCAAGAAAGCCCGCAAACATTTTGCTGAAGACAAGCAGACTAAGGACATGGATTACTGGAACCATCTCCTGTGGTCTGATGAGACTAAGATAAACTTATTTGGTTCAGATGGTGTCAAGTGTGTGGTGGCAACTAGGTGAGGAGTACAAAGACAAGTGTGTCTTGCCTACAGTCAAGCATGGTGGTGGGAGTGTCATGGTCTGGGGGCTGCATGAGTGCTGCCGGCACTGGGGAGCTACAGTTCATTGAGGGAACCATGAATGCCAACATGTACTGTGACATATTGAAGCATAGCATGATCCCCTCCCTTTGGAGAATGGGCCGCAGGGCAGTATTCCAACATAATAATGACCCCAAACACACCTCCAATATGACCACTGCCTTGCTAAAGAAGTCTCCAGACCTAAACACT
Source organism: Aquarana catesbeiana (assembly GCF_042186555.1). Lineage (NCBI taxonomy): Eukaryota > Metazoa > Chordata > Amphibia > Anura > Ranidae > Aquarana > Aquarana catesbeiana. The sequence continues at coordinate 461,115,808 of NC_133324.1, read as the reverse complement.
ATTGAGCATCTGTGGGGCATCCTCAAATGGAAGGTGGAGAAGTGCAGGGTCTCTAACATCCACCAGCTCTATGATGTCGTCATGGAGGAGTGGAAGAGGACTCTAGTGGCAACTTGTCAAGCTCTGGTGAACTTCAAGAGGGTTAAGGCAGTGCTGGAAAATAATGGTGGCTACACAAAATATTGACACTTTGGGCCCAATTTGTACATTTTCACTTAGGGGTGTACTCACTTTTGTTGCCAGCGGTTTAGACATTAATGGCTGTGTGTTGAGTTATTTTGAGGGGACAGCAAATTTACACTGTTATACAAGCTGTACACTCACTACTTTACATTGTAGCAAAGTGTCATTTCTTCAGTGTTGTCACATGAAAAGATATAATAAAATATTATGTGAGTGGTGTACTCAGTTTTGTGAGATACTGCAAAAGGGATACAACAAAAGGCTGGAATTATACACATGGGCTGAAGGGGTGGAGCATAATGTCAAAATATCTGACAAAATTGTGCCCTGTAAACTAAACCCGATCAGGAACTGGTTCATGAAGCCCCAGTGTACTCGGTCGAATGCCTTCTCTGCATCTATGGAAAGAAGCAAAGAAGGCGATCGGCTATGTTCAGCATGGTGAATTATATTTAAGACTCGCCTGGTGGCATCCGACGTTTGTCTACCTGAAATTAAACCCATTTGGTCATGCTTGATCAATTTAGGCAAGATATCTGATAGACGAAAGGCTATAATTTTTGGATATAACTTTAAATCTGAATTCAAGAGGGAAATGAGCCTAAAGTCAGCTGGACTATCAGGATCCTTCCTAGGCTTGGGAAGGGTGATGATGTGCCCCCAGCATCTCTGTGGGAAAGGAAGCCTTCACTGCTGCGGCGTTGAACAAGGTGGATAGGTGTGGGACCAAACAATTTCTGAGTGCTTGATAATATTCATTGGGGAAACCGTCAGACCCAGGAGCATAGGCGTGGGCACACCCTAATCATCCTGTGTGGTATAAATTCCCCCTGTTTAGACCCCTCATATTTCACCAAAGCACCGTAATGAGGCTCCTAAAAAAATTGTAAAAGAATGAAAAAAAAACAAATTTATAAAATAATAAAAACTAAAATAATAAAAATAAAGACTACTGACACCATTTATTGCCCTACTGGCACCAATCTCTGCCCTACTGACACCGTCCACTGCCCTACTGACACCATCCACAGCTCTACTGACACCATCCACAGCTCTACTGACACCATCAGTATATATACAGGTACACACACGCACACATACACACACATGTGTTTGAGCTTTGAGGTGCACACCCTAACACAATAGGCTGCGCACACCTATGACCAGGAGATTTGCCTTTTGGGAGTGTCCTAATAATCTTGAGAATTTCCGAGCTTTAAAAGGGTCCATTAAGACCGGCAAGGTCTGATGCATCTAGCACCAGGAGATGGAGGTGATCTAAGAAGGTTTTAATTTCAGAAGGTGATGGTTGGCGTGTATGGGGGTCATCCTTAAGATACTAAAAGGCAGCATAATAATCTGCAAAAACATCCACAATATGTTGGGGGTTGGTCAGTTTTTGTTTAGTACCAGGATGAAGAAGGTGAGGTATTCTAAATTTGGCCCATTGTGACTTTAAATGTGAGGCCAAAAATTTTCCAGCTTTTTTATGCTGGGCGTAATATCTAATTTTAAGCTGGCTAAGCATCAAGTCATGGTTTGCAGACTATGCAGCTCCATTCGTAAGGAAAAGAGTGTGTGAGCTGTGTTCAGGTGTGGAGTTTTTTGGGCTTCTAAAGCTTGAATGGATGCTAGCATCAGTTGCAATTTAGTAGATGTATGTTTTTTTCTCCTGGGCACCCATTTGAATCAAAAGCCCATGCATGTACACCTTATGTGTGTTCCATAGGGTAAAGGCGCTAATGTTGGGAGAGGCATTGAATTATTCATGGAGCCGCTGAAGGAGCACACCACTAGTTGTAGATTCTTTAAGGAGCTTGGTGTTACATCTCCATAAGTGAATAGGAGGGCACGAGTTCTCTTCTGATATTGTGATAGAGATTTTTGCATGGTCTCACCACGTAATATCTGCAATATCAGTAGAGGAGATTCTTTGCAACAGCCATTTATCAACCAAGAAAGGATTGATACGCGAATATGAATTGTGTCTAGGTGAATAGTATGTGTAATTACTTTCAGAGTCATGTTGGCAACGTCAATTATCATTGATGTCCTTGGTGCGTACCATGTGAGCACCATGGTTGGAAGTAGTGTCCATACTAGGGTCTGCCACTGAGTTGAGATCACCACCTACTATTAAGTGACCGCTTTTGACCTTGTCCAATTTCCTAAATAATTTACGTAAAAATTTCCCTTGGAGTGATATGGAAATATAAATGATGTCACATGGCAGTATAATGTATCTCCCCCCCCCCCATCCATAATGGAAGTATGGAGAGAAAATGCTACAGAGTGCCTGATGGCAACATAGACCCCTGGGTTCTTTGAGGTGAGTTTAACAAAGAAGACGTGTGGGAAATCCTTGTGTTGGCATTTCGGAGCTGCATTCACTTGAAAATTAATTTCTTTGAGAATGTCTGCTTTAGTCCTGGTAGCTTCCTTCCACAGGAAAAACCTCTTGGCCGGGTGATTTAAGCCACGAGTGTTAGGAGAAACTATTTTAAATGTCATCTCAGCAGAAGGAGGAGATCAGCAGGGAGCTGACACAGAACATATAGACTGGCAAGTAAGGTGGGAATGCAGGACAAGTTGCAATAGGGACCTTGGCATGATCCAGAAAAGATGACCGAGGTGCAGTGGAAAATGTACTAAAGGGATTAGAGCCATGCTATCTTGCATATGCCAAGCAAAGGGAGAACAAGCATTAGGCTACTGCAATGAAACATATGAGTGGGTCAAAATGGAGCATCCACCCAAAAATGAAAAAGTTAAAAACAAAAAGGTACAACATCTTTAAAAAAAAAAAAAAGTTCTTAAAAGAACCAGTAGCAGCTAGGCTGCCAATTTAACCGGGGAAACATATGTGAAATCCTAGTAACAGGGAAATAGCAGCTCCATGAAAGAGAGAACTTGCAGTGGATTAAGGTGGCATATTATGGCCCAATGCAGACTGCTGCACGGAGGGAAATTTGTGGGATACCTTGCACCATTACAGCTGAGTGTTAAAGAGGAGACACACAGAACCAGTCATCAAACTCATCAAACTCATGAAAAGATGGGGTACACTTACCGGAACTGTTGGATTCTACTGCCATAAGCATAGAATCAATTGAGCTGTGTGCCACCCTGGGCAAGTGAGTGTGGTGGTTGGAGGCCGATGGTACCTCTATGAGGCCTGGATGTCACCTCTGGATACACGGGAAATGGATGGAAACCTGATTCCAAGGTTGATGATGTTTTCTCAGTTCCCGAAAGTATATAGAAAAGAAAAGGGGTGCCTCCACATGGTGTAAATCCGGGTAATTTATTTACTAAAAAAAACACTATACATAAAAGTGATCACAATTGTAAAAAGGCAGTGTACAGGGTATAAAAACCGCCATACGCGTTTCGATCAAAAGACCTTCAACAGGGGCCTGTTGAAGGTCTGTTGATCGAAACGCGTAGGGCGGTTTTTATACCCTGTACACTGCCTTTTTACAATTGTGATCACTTTTATGTATAGTGTTTTTTTTAGTAAATAAATTACCCGGATTTACACCATGTGGAGGCACCCCTTTTCTTTTCTATATACTTTCGGGAACTGAGAAAACATCATCAACCTTGGAATCAGGTTTCCATCCATTTCCCGTGTATCCAGAGGTGACATCCAGGCCTCATAGAGGTACCATCGGCCTCCAACCACCACACTCACTTGCCCAGGGTGGCACACAGCTCAATTGATTCTATGCTTATGGCAGTAGAATCCAACAGTTCCGGTAAGTGTACCCCATCTTTTCATGAGTTTGATGACATCTGAACTGAGATTTGGGAAACTGAAGGGACTGTTACACCGTTTATTTATCCATTGCGGATCATCATGTTTTGTTGACTACACGTCACTATTGGGACACTGGTCTATGATTACAGAGACATTCTGTTCTTATGACATATGTTTTTTAGCGCTACAATTTATTTAACACTGTGGCATATGTTACCATGTTCAAAGGGAGTAGGTTGAAGTTGAAGTTTTAAGCCCCTTTCAATGTTAACACACCCACAGTTTGTCACAACATGGCAGGCATGCTGCCTAATTATTGTCCTTTGGGTGCCCAAGGCTAAACTGCCCCTAGAAAAAAAAATATTTACGGCCCTGGTTAACCTTCATTATTCCTATGAAAGAATAATTGCAACGTGTAACAGTTCCGTCACAACCTTTGATAAGATGTGGGAACCTTGGTCTAACTGGTTTAGCAAATGACTGTGCACCATTGGTGGAAAATCGTTTTTTCAAGGATTATGGTGTGTTACTTTGCACTGTTACTGAGAATGCAGAACTATATTTATCCACAAGATGACAGCAATCAGCACTTTTACTTTGCCATAGCTCTTACTCAGCAATTCAGAGCCTTCTAAGAGTTGTAGGCTAGAAGCAGGACTTTTCACACAGTAAAGCTGAAATCAAACTACAGGGCCCATAAACAATTGCCAAGGGGCAGGAGAATATCAAATAAAAATCTAAAGAAGACACAGGAGAGTTGGAGAGAGAGATTGCAGTGGGAAGCAGTATGTTTGTTCGTGTTGAGCCATGCCATTACAGATCTGGCTGGGTTGAGTCGAGGTGTACAGCATTGCTGGGGAAGTGAGGAGGAGACTGTTTCTAAGCCAAATGCCTAGTCGTGAGACCCTTCAGCTGCAGGAGAGTGTGAGTTGCAGCCGCCACAGCCACAATTTCAGTCAAAGGGGGCCCCCACCTTAGGAAAACTGACACTTTTTTGGATTGCTGTAGAGGGACTGGATGCAAAGGTCGATGAATAGTGCTCCAATGCTACAAGTTACAGTTAGCTCTTGTTGCCAGCCAAGCCTGTCTAGGCTAAGAACATTCCTTAACATTGACCTTTATCAGAGATAAACATACCATTGTCATTTTATTGTTGCAAGCTGCAGTTTTTTTTTTTGTGTGTATGCAATCATCACTCCATACCAAGCCACATACCTTTAACACTGAGAGTGTGCCTTGCTGAACTCGGTGAAATTAACAAGACATTTTTAAAAAAGAAGTTTGGGATTAAAAAATAAATAAATAAACATACATACACCTACTGTATGTAGATGCACCATCTCTACACTTAGAACTGAGCGATACTTCTGGTTCCCGTGCCCCATGGAGTAGCTGTCTCCCTCATCAACTCCCGCAGCACGACCCTCAAAACGGCCTGTAAAATATGCCCGACCATCACTGCCCGCAGCCCGCTCGGGTGACCCCCCCAAACACCCATGGATCGTTTATTGGAGAAAACCGGCCTGCAAACGCAGACAGCCCAGACGGCCAAGTTGGCCCAGTCGCAAATCGAGGCCCCAGTCTCAGCCTTGTCGGATCACACGGCAAACGTGCCAGACATGGAAGTAAGCAGCTGCACAGCCTCTCCCTCCTCACACCATGCCTCCCTCCCCTCACACCAAGGAGACAACAGTACAGAGCGCATAGCTCAGGCAGTGGCAGCACTCTTGACCACCATGATAGCTGTCTCAGTGGAGAAGTCAGTGAATGCAGGGATGAAGCAGATTAAAAAACAACTGGGGGAACACACAAACAGAACACTGCCATTCCAATATAGAAGAACTACAGGTATACCAGGCACAAGCTACAGAGCAGGCACAGGACAAAACAAACCAATATGTACTTCAAAAGCTGGATGATTTAGAAAATAGATCCAGAAGGAGTAATCTGCGCTTTGTGGGCATCCCAGAATCTCTCCAAACATCAGCCCTCACTGAATTATGCGCCAGATGCATCCCAGAAGCTTTAGGCCTTCCTGGCCCCTACACAGTAGAACGTTCCCATCACATGGGAGCTTTCGCCACTGAACGCAAGACCCCTCACCTGATCATCGCTAAATACTTAAACTACTCGGACAAAGCCACCATCCTGCAAAAATTCAGGAGGTCCAGATCCCTTCAAATAGATGGAATCAAGGTTCTGATTTTTGCGGACTACTCCATTGAAGTTTACTAAAAAAGGAAAGCCTTCCAACACATTTATACAAAACTCCACAAGCGACAAGTGAAATTCACTTTAGCTTTCCCTGCAATTCTCCACCTTAAAGCCCCCAACGGGGACCAGCTCTCCTTCCAGGATCCTTCTGAAATGGAAGTCTTCCTGCGTACACTACACGCAGATTCGAACTCCTCATCCAGGGTTGCCCCGAACACTCGTCCTCTGGACCAAAGAAGCCTATGGAAAGACTCTCCAAAGCATTTCAGATATTCTGGATCTGACCATCGATCTACTCCTCGTTGATTCGGTAGATGCAAAAACCCGCTCCTACAACTAACGGGCACATGTAAGCTCCCTTGTAGCCTCCGCTGCATCATTCGGGTCAGTACTGGGAGCAGGCCTATACAGTGAACCTATACAGTTCTTTCAATGTTTTGTACTATGTTTATTTTGTGCTTTTACCTCTCCAAATCCTCTCCTACTTCACTCACCTCTACCCTATACCACCCGTCAAACACCAGACATTCAGGTAGAAGTTGACTTTCATATAAAAACTGCATCGTTCTGCACTAAAGTAACAGTTCTTCCCTTCAGGTCAGAACCCAATACAACAGTAATACCAGCCCAAACCCCCCTAAAAATTTTCGCACCATGAAAATCACCTCTTGGAACATAAAAGGGCTTAGGTCTCCCATCAAAAGATTTAAAATCCTTCGCCATCTTAAGAGACCTAAAACTGACATTGTCCTACTTCAGGAAACCCACCTATCACCCCCCCCCAACTTTCATCACATGAGAAAGCTCTGGGTAGGCCTGTCCTGGGATCCGATGCAGTTGGACGCAAAGCCGGGGTTCTCATCTTGATTCACAAAAACCTCCCTTGTGAAGTCGTGTCTGTAGAACCTGACAGCCAGGGTTGTTTCCTCACTGCACATATCTGCTAGGGAACAGAGATCTCACGATATCCAATATTTATGCCCCCAATAGCCCCGGTAAACAATTCTTTGGCGAGATCTCCACTAGGTTACTAAACACCCCGCACATCTCTCATATAGTTGGGGGTGACTTCAACACCACACTACACCCGACAGATGACAGATCCACACCCAAACGCCTTCGTGAACTGCCCAAAACTTCTGACTTAACGCACTTCGCATCCACAATGGACTCTCTCCATCTGCACGACATCTGCCCACTCTTACACCCAGCGGACAGGGAATTCACTTTCTACTTTAATCCACATAATGTTTTCACCAGAATCGATTACCTTTTCTGTACTGACAGCCTTGTCCCAATGATATCTGGAGCAGATATCCATGATATAGCCATATCAGACCACGCCCCAATTTCAGTCGATTGGCTAGAATCTTTGTAAATATTTTGTAGTCTGAATTGATTAGTGGAATGGGGCTGTAGTTATCCGGAAGGGAGGGATCATTACCAGGTTTTGGAATTACTGAGATATGGGCATGGAGGAATTGAGGGTGGGGTACGGTGCCTTTAAATAGGGAAGAGAATAGGGAAATTAGATGTGGGCTTAAGATTGGCAAAAAGGTTTTATAATAGGAATATGGCAAGCCATCAGGGCCAGGGGATTTTTGGGTAGGGAGGTTTTTCACTACGTCGGCTAGTTCCTCAGGGGTGACTATCGAGTTTAAAGATAAAAGGTGGTCAGGAGAGAGTTTTGGTAGGTGTAGAGAAGCAAAGAAAGAGTCAAATTTCTCTTGTGTAAAGTTGTAGTGGGGGTCTGTTTGCAGGCAGTTGTACAATTTGTGATAGAATTCTCCGAAAACTTTAGACATAGTAAAAGGGCAATATGTGGGAGTACCATCAGGTTATCTGAGAAAATCTGGGGATGAGTGGAAGGGACGAGGTTTCAGTTTGTTTACCAGAATCCTATGGGGCTTGTTTGAGTATTCAAAGAATTTCTGTTTGGACCACAGAAGGGATTTGTCAATTTTCTTCATGTCTAAAGATCTGAGTTGGTTACATAGAGAGATAACGGCTTGGAGCCCAGCCACTGTGGGGTGAAGAAAGTAGAAGTTTCTCAGCTTTGCGATGTTTAGAAAGAGCAGAGGAGCGTTGGAGAGCTGCGTCTTTTTTCAGGCGAGAGCCTGTAGCAATACAGTGTCCCGTAAAGATGGCTTTATGGGCTTCCCACAGGGTGGAGGGTCCCGAGACCGTATTAACATTAAGTTGGAAATATTCAATAAAATCTATTGGATAGGTGTTCTCTGGTTTCAGGGTTTCGGAGGAGGGTTTCATTGAGACGCCAATAAGTACTAGGGGATGCAGAGGACAGGGCAATAGCTAGATGTACTGAGGAATGGTCTGACCAGGAGATGGGGTTAATTTCAAACGAGACTGTGGACGTCAGGAGGGGCGAGGAGAGAAGAAATGATCTAGTCTGGAGTAAAGTTTGTGGGGATGTGAATAAAATGTGTATTGTTTGTGTGTGGGGTGTTTGAGCCTCCAGATTTTTAAAAGGTTCTTGGTTCTAATGAGTTTACAAAATGATTTGCAAAGGCGATCAGGGTTAGATGACATTTTAGATGGAAATAATACATGTCTGTCCTTACTGGGGGACAAGGTCATATTAAAATCTCTGCCAAACACTATGAAAGGTTGAGAAAATTTGTCTAGGGTGTCAAACATAGTGGTAAGGAAGTGAACCTGTCCAGAGTTGGGAGCATAAACATTAACTATCATAAGGGATTGGGAGAGAAACATATAGTCCAGGATAATATATCTGCCATGGGGGTCATAAATGGTTAATGAGGATCGCCACGCCTGCTTTACCAGACAGATCACAAGCCATTAAAGATGTTGGGAAATGTTTACTGGCAAATTTGAGAGAACCCGCAGGACGGAAATGAGTCTCCTGGACTAGGATTACATCATCTTTAGAAGCCTTAAACTCGTTCAGAGCCAACCATCTCTTCTGAACAGAGTTTAAACCTTTTACATTACATGTAAAAAACTTTAGCGCTATAAAGACTTAACCTGGTAAGTAAGCGTATGATAAATAGCATAGCAAGTATTGGGAAAGGGATTCCATGGTGCAAGGATTAAAAGGTGGATGTAAGGTAACCTGACAATACGTAAAATATCAACAGGATTGTAACCTGAACATTTCCAATCTATGAGATATAAAAGCCTCGGGTCAGAAAAAAAGACCAGAGGAAAAACAGTGAGAAAGACACAATAAAAATGAAAATGAAAAAACAAAAACAACAAACAAAAAAAACAAAATAGAAATAAAAATAAAAAGCGGCAAAAGGGAGAGAAAGAAAAAATAAAAAATAAATGGGAGTCCATAAATCTGAAGAGAGACCTGGAAGGGCAAAGCCCTCCAGGAAGCCCAGGTCTAGGCCTTGGGCTGGGAAGGGAAGCAGGAGGGTCCCCCTCCATCTTCTGGATCAAAAGGCCTGGGTTATATTAATAAAAAAAAACTTTGAAAAACATAAAACTGTTAACCCAGGGTGTCATAAAAAACGACAACAATCGATGCACCCTATGGACAACATGGTAGATGTGTAGGCCCTTGTCAGGGAAGTCATCCACAGAATACACCTGATGCTCGCAGGCGCACACCTGTGCGCAGGCACCAGCAAGGGATTTGCAGAACAACCACGGGCGCATCAGTAAATGCGCGTGCGTGAGCGTTTGCATGTGCGCGTGCACGCCTGTCATCAGAACTGGCACCAGACGGCCTATTTAAACACAGACTCAGTACTGGATGGTTGCTGCTTGGTCTACAGCGTGTACCTGAATTCTTGCTACCTGTGTTGATTCCTGATTATCGTTCCAGCCTGCTACCTGCCTGCTGTTTATACCTGATCTGCCTACCTGCTGCCGAACCTGCCTGTGACCTGACTTTTCTCCTGCCTACTGTTTATAACTGATCTGCCTACCTGCTGCCGAACCTGCCTGTGACCTTACCTCTCTCCTGCCTGCTGTGGTACCTGATCTGCCTAGCCGTTGCCTAATCTGCCTGTGACCTGACTACATTCCTGCCAGCTGAGTCATCTGATCTGTATCTGCTGCTGAGACCTGCCAGTGATCCAGCTATGCTCCTGTCTGCTTCCAGTCAAGCCCAGCCGTCCACCTGTGTGTTTTCAGCAACTTCCTGCACAGACTTCGGGACTCCCATAGGCACTCTTACTCCACCGTGCTCCAGCGCCAGCTGTTCCACTACCAGCGACCCTTGAGCCGGAGCTGTACAGGAGGCCTTCCTCTACACGTCAGGCTCGCCATCAGGTACATGACAGCCCTCTGCAGGATAGTCGGCCATAAAGGAACATCAGGGGGCCAGACAAAAATAGCATACAAAGCCAAAACCCTGTGAATAGTTCCTCAGGTCGGGAGTCTGGAAGATGGGCTTCTCTGAGGAGTGAAGTTGGTCTTGGGTGGCTTCTGTCTCACTGGGGTCCAGATGCGACTGGGACTGCTGGTGGTTTAGGAGTGGCGGGGAGCGGCACAGGATCCTCATCAGGGAGAGGCAGCAGGCCTAGGTTGCGTAGGAAGGCCATCTCGGGATGTTTGCCATCTCGGGATGCAGAGAGGCGAAAGGGGAATCCCCAGCGATACAGGACTTTATGGGTCTGAAGGTGTAGAGTTGGTGGGAGAAGATTTCTTCGTCTTGTCAGAGTGATAGGTGAAAGGTCACTGAAGATCTGGATCCTGGACTCCCTGAAATCAAGCCTGGATTGGTTACGAGTGATGATAGTCAAAGCTTCTTTGCTGTCATAGCAGTGAAATCTGACAATGACATCTCTTGGGTTGGCTCCAGCCGGAGGTTTAGGGGCTAAAGAACTGTGAGCTCTATCTATGTGCCAATCAATATCAGGGATTTTGGGGGCTACCACGTTAAACAAACTCAAGAGATAGGAGCGAAGGTCTCTGTCTTCCACTGTTTCAGGAATGCCTCTAATCCGTAGATTCTGCCTGCATTCCCTATTTTCAAGGTCTTCTTCTTCTTCTTGTGCTTGAAGTTGGGTGACTGAGTGTTTAATGGCAGCGTTGTCTTCTTCAAAAACTTGGACATATTGTACTAGCTCATCAAACTTAGTCTCAAGGGTGTCTGTGCGATCACCCAGTTGGTCTATTTCACCTCTCAGCTCTTTGGCAAGTTTCCCTACTTCCTGGGCAATATTGTGTGTGATAGCCTGGAATAGAGATTGCAGTTTGATGTCTAGGACATCTGCTGTTAACGGGGTAAATGATCCCTGTAGTGGATTGGGTGCAATGTCAAATAAAGTACCTGTCTCAGGCTCAGAATGCTCTCTTGGATCCTGTGTGGTGTCTCCGCCACTCAAGGCCGTGGATGCGGGCCTGTGTAGGAAGCGGTCCATGGTGGAAGAGGTCTGGGGGTTGAACACTGTAGTGTAATTCTTCCTTTGGTCTCCAATTTTTCCCATGGGGTGCACGGTCGCCCTGGGAGGCTAAGGAGGTGACTCCCATGGCTAGTGGAGCTTCAGAACGGTCAGCGGGAGTCTTGGATAGGTGGAGGGGGACGGAGTTCCGAGCTTACATGCCTGTCATGTTCAGGGATTGTGCACGTGCCCGCAAAACCTTTCTTTCAAAGTGTAATGGGTCTGGGGAGGGCCCGTTTGTAATGCGCTTTATGCTGAAGGGGAGCTTATGTTTGGTGAGGGACGATAAGCATGCATCGGTACTCAGGGAGCAGGCTAGGAGGTGCAGAGGTGCTAAGCTATCTGTGCAGGGTCAGGGCTTGCTTCAGGACACTGTTCTTGCAAGGATGGGGCACAGGGAAGGCAGCACAGTATCACTAGAGCAGACAGTACCTGGGTGTGCAGGATGTACTTTGTATAGTAGGCCACAAGATGGCGGCGGACTGTGGGTGTCTGGGAATCTCCTTTTACTGATCCTCCGGTGGCCCCTTGGGAGTTTACACAATCCAGCTACCTCCTGCTATGGATGAAGATGATCTGGCTGTCCCTCTTTCTGCCAGTCGCGGAACTCGAGTCTGGAAACGCTGGAGGCTTCACAGGCCTCAAGATGGCAGCGGGCCGTGGGTGTTCGGAGCTTGCTGCCGCGGGTCCTCCGGCAGTCCCTCGGGTCCCCACACAACTCAGCCTCTGCCCTGGGGCAATTCCCACAGATGCAGGTTGTTAACCTGCTTCTGCTCTGCTGATCGCGGCATTCGAGCCCAGGGATGTAGGAGATCCCATAGGCCTCAAGATGGCGGTGGGTCTCTGTGATGTGTAGCCGACCACGGCCTAGCAGCGACTCAATCGACCAGTCGGGATCCACAATTTCCCCAGGGGCTGGTGTGGGAGATGTCCAATGACTGCTGGGGAAGGTGTGGAGGCTCACCCAGTTGCTGGTTTTGCAGGATGGTTGTGGATTGTGGAAGGGTCAGCGGAGCTCTTCAGCAACACATCCTTTCCCCTCAATGTCTGGACACGCCCCCCTCTCCTGTGTCGGAAAGACTTTTCTTCAGCCATCTCATCTCATGCTGACAACCCAAACCTTTTTTGGGAAGCTGGCAAGCCCTTCTTTCGAGCCGGATCATTTCATATGCCTCTGCTTACAAAAAACACACCCTAGCAAATTATAAGATGGCCAGTTTCGGACTCCGACTGGAACAAAGTTCTCTATATGCCCTAGACTCCCCTGAAAACAGAACTGAATGACAGGCAGCAAAAAGAGCTTTTGACACCTGGGCAGACACGCTCAAACTGACAAAAAGGGCCCATATGGAAACCACTCTCCACAAATTTGGCAACAAAGCAGGCAAATTGCTGGAAGGCTTTGCAAAGGCCCTTTCCACCCTAACCATATCACCTCTTTATGAGACACCTTAGGCACCATTAAAACCTTGCAACAGGAGATCAATAAAGTCATGCTACAATACTATTCATCACTATATGTCACTGACCCCATAGACAAAAAATTTGCACAATCTTTCCTCAATAAAATAAAGCACCTGGACCTGATGGGTTTACAGGGGAATTCTATAAATTATATTCCCACAAAAAATAACAGAGCCCATCCTCCTCAATATCTACAGAGGCATATAGTCAGGTGGCGCCTACTTACCTACCGGGAACAAAGCCATAATGAAGTTACTTTCAAAGAAAGGAAAAGATCCCCTTAAACTGGGCTCTTATCGGCCCATATCACTTTTAAACCTAGACGTTAAAATCCTCTCAAAAATTGTTGCCACCAAATTTGCCACCATCATTCCTTCTCTGATACACCCCGCTCAGTCAGGTTTTGTGAAAGGGAGAGCAGCCACGTTAAATATCCAAAAAGTAATGATGGTCCTAGAACATGCAAATACAACCGGGGGGACTTTGTCATCATCACCGTGGACGCGGAGAAAGCCTTCAATAACGTTAGCTTTGAATGGCTTTAAATGGCCATGTCAAAAATGGGCTTTACTGGCCCCTTCAACCATCTCGCGAATGCTATGTACACATCTCTCGCGGCCAGACTGATGGTAGCTGGCCTTCTCTCTGATGAATCCCATCTCCACAAGGGTATGAGACAAGGCTGCCCCCTCTCCCCGCTGCTATTTAATCTTGCGTTAGAACCCCTTTCTAGATACTTAACCCAAAAGGCCCCACTACGTGGGATCAATATTGGCGAACATGAATTACGCACCTCCCTCTTTGCCGATGATGTTCTCATCTTCTCAGCGAATTCCCTCCTCTGACATGTACACTATTAAAACAATATTCAATTAATTTAAACTTTGTTCGGGTCTGCGCATTAACTATAATAAAAGTGAAATCCTCCCCATAGGCACCCTTTTAAATCCTCCTTGGGCCTCCCATTCACCTTTCACAGTAGCCAAATCACAAATAACCTACTTAGGCATCAAAAAAGGGAAACTGCCATCTTCTATATACCACCTTAATTACTCCCCTCTGGTCAAAAAAATATCCCAAGAATTAGTAAACTGGATGGGTCTGCCTCTCTCGCTCCTGGGAAGATGCCACTTAGTAAAAATGGTCAGTTTTGCATGCTTATTGTACCCGCTTCAAACAATTCCACTACTCCTGAAACACAAGTATATTCAGATGTTAACCAAAGCTATCTCTAAATGTATCTAGCAGAATAAGTGACCACGCACTGCATTTGCAAAATTATATCTTCCCAGGCGCGAAGGGGGTATTAGTCTTCCTAATGTCAGAGCATACAACCTAGCATGTCTTCTCCGAATAGGCCTAGATTGAATATCACAATCCTCCCGCTATTCAAACTACTCCATTGAATCACTGATGGCCCACTCTTACTCCTTGGTAGCCCTTCTTCACTGCAAGTGGAAATCTATTCCCTCAACCATACAACATAATCTCCTCTTACGGGACATTGCCATAGCATGGAGAGAAGTAAGAAAATGTCTGAAGCTCTCCCCCTTCATGTCCAGGCACCTTCCAATCCAAGGCAACCCAAACTTCCCACCGGGAATAGAGCACAAACACTTCTCTATTTGGCAACAAAAAGGCCTCACCAAATTTTCTACCCTTTGTGACGTGGAAATGGGGCAACACCACACCTTCATATTCATTGCTGAAACATTCTCCCTTCCCAGTCACATGCTTTCCACTTTGGGCAATGTGTCAGCTTCATCCGCAACTCATTCAGAGAGGAGCGCAAAAGATTCAGAGCGACTATTACAGATCATCTGCTCTAAGAAAGCTCCTAAACTATTTCTGACATCTACAAACCTCTCCTGCAAAAGATCACTCCTACGATAGCATCCTCATCAGCAGCAAATTGGGGAGACTTTCCTGACACAGATATAGTAGATAAACTTCTACTAGGCTACAACAAAATCCTACAACTGATCCCCAACGAATCTTGGAGAGAAACCCAACTGAAAATTCTTCACTGTGCCTATATACCCTTCCTCTCGGAAAAGAACAATCAGGACTCCGCCACCTGCCCCCTATGCCATCAGGCAAGACCTTCCTTTACTCACCGTTTCTGAGCAAGCACTTACATCTCCACCTTCTGGGATCAAGTCATATCTTTCATATATGGCATAACCCTGCTGAAATCACCAAAAGACCCCCTGCTCCTCATCTTTGGGTACCTTTGATAAACAACTACTAACATGGTCCCCTAACGCCTACTCACCACACAAAGACTGGATCCTAATCTGTCTCCTAGTTGCCCAAAGATCCATTTTAAAAAATTGGACTTCCCCCTGCTGTCCAAAGATCTTGCATGTCAAATAGGAGCTTTTGCACTTATTACACAAAGACAAACTCAACACCGACCTCAAACACGAAGCCTCCAGCAAATGCCTCTACTCCAGATGGCAGGCCTTCATGAAATCGACACTATCTCAAGAGGAACTCGATAACTTTAAAAATTAATTCTCATACTATGGGGCTCTCCCTACACCTCCCAGGAAAGAGGACACCTCCGACAACTAACTCACAACTAGTGGGACTCAAGGTCCTCAACGTCATTCAGCTTGATCACCCTCCTTCCTCACCAGTATCACAATCATCGGCATCCCAAATTGAGAGCAACCAGCTCATGACTTCAGTCACAGTCCTAGTGTCTTTCCACAGTATAGTTGGTGTACGCCCCCCCCACCCTTCCTTATTCTCCCCCTTTTTTTTCTGCCTTGTAGTTTAGGAATCCTCCACAGATGGTCCATCCAGTTATCTCTGCGCAGAAGTTCTTCTCATATGATGTTGTTTATTATTACTCCTGTTCTACACTCCTCCAATGTAAACAACGCCTAGGCAACATTGTTTATGCCAAATGATATATGAAAATGTATTATTGTCATTGTTATATCCTGTAATGCAATTTCCTTCAATAAAATTTATTGGAAAAAAAAAAGAACTGAGTGATCAAAGATCACTGCCCTCTTAGATCTTGGGTTTGCTTTAAAAACAGAATGGTTACTGTCAGTCACTGCTCTGTGCTCTGCCCCTCCAAAGCTCCCTGTAGCACCAGGCTGTGGAAGGGGCATGGATTACTGGCTCAGGCTCTCAGTGGCACACTGAGAGACTGAGCCAGAAGCAGGTAAGGCAACTGGGTGCTTCCCAACATTACAATAAGCATCCCTTCAGAGCCTGGGCTGGCACTGTGATGTCAGCCAATAGCAGACTTTAGCCTGCTTTTGGCTTAATCTGGGTCACAGGAGTGCAGAACTAAGAAAACTTGTGTGACCTACAGGAGAAGTGTGGCCAAAAGAGCTGTGGCCATACTTCTCCTTTAAAGTGATAGCTTTGCCTCTTTTTTTCAGATGTGTTCGAAATAATGCCTGTTCATACATTCAGTCTGTTTTGTTAAAAACACATTGATCTACACTGGCTTATACCAACTATTTGTTTGAATCCCACATGCTGTTAAACATTAGCGTTTATTGTTATATACTGTAGCACAGTTAAGATAAGTCTGTACCTTTACACCAAAAATGTATATATGTACACTACAAACACACACACACACACACACACACACACACACACACACATATATATATATATATATATATATATATATATATATATATATATATATATATATATATATATATCACCATGAACAGATGTTAAGGCCTAAAAAGATATCTTGGTTGACAATGTTTGAGATAAAATGCGAAGTGACACACCTGCTGTTGGTCCGTCTGCTTAGTTTAACAGTGCCAGTTAGAAAAAAGCTAATTTATGTTGAGGTTAGTAAAAAGAAATCCACAGATTTTAATTGGTTTAAACAAAAGATAAACAGAACAGAATTGTTTGTAAAACATTTGCCATAGGTCACATATCTTTGAAATGTTATAAATGATCATTCGGAATATATTACAAAGCACTTTTAACCGCTTCAACCCCAGAAGATTTTACCCCCTTCCTGGCCAGAGCACTTTTTGCGATTCAGCACTGCGTCACTTTAACTGACAATTGCGCGGACGTGCGACGTTGCACCCAAACAAAATTGACGTCCTTTTTTTCCCACAAATAGAGCTTTCTTTTGGTGGTATTTTATCACCTCTGCGGTTTTTATTTTTTGCGCTATAAACAAAAAAATAGCGACAATTTTGAAAAAAATGCATTATTTTTTACTTTTTGCTATAATAAATATCCACCAAAAATATATAAAAAAACAATTTTTTTCTTTAGTTTAGGCAGATATGTATTCTTCTACATATTTTTGGTTAAAAAAAAATCAGTATAAGCGTATACTGATTGGTTTGCACAAAAGTTATAGCATCTACAAAATAGAGCATAGTTTTATGGCATTTTTATTATTAATTTTTTTTTATTAGTAATGGCGTCGATCTGCGATTTTTATCGGGACTGCGACATTATGGTGGACTTGTCGGAACAATTTTGACACATTTTTGGGACCACTGGCATTTTTACAGCGATCAGTGCTATAAAAATGCATTGACTACTGTAAAAATGCCACTGGAAGTGAAGGGGTTAACCACTAGGGGGTAATCAAGGGGTTAGTGTGTTCTAACTGAAGGGGAGGTGGGGACTGTGTAGTGAAAGAGATACTCTGTATGAACAGATGATTTGTCACTTCTCCCATCAGAGAATCGGAAACTGTATGTTTACACACACAGATCCCGGTTCTCTGTGTGCCCAGAGCGATCGCGGGCGCTCAGCGGTGATCGCGACCGCCGGGCACTCGCATCGGCTCCGTGGGCAAGCAGGGGGCATGCACGCTCCCCCTTAGTGGCCACAGGGTGAAGCAACGTTACATAACATTGTTTCGCCCAGTCGTGCCATTCTGCTGCAGTACAACTGTGGCGTATGGTCAGCAAGTGGTTAATTGTAAACATAATGGGGAAGATTTGCTAAAACTGGAGCACTCAGAAACTGGTGCAGCTGTGCATGGTAGCCAATCAGCTTCTAACTTAAGCTTGTTCAATAAAGCTTTGACAATAAAACCTGGAAGGTGATTGGTTTCTAAGCAAAACTGGACCAGATTTTGCACGCTGCAGTTTTAGTGAATCTCCCCCATAGTGCATTTCTATTTTAAATGAACTATTTTACATGTGAAATGTAATCTATTAAAGAAAGCTAGTGGGTATTTTAGCTAGAAAGATTGTTTTCGTATCATCTTTGCTTAGATACTGCTGTATTTGCATAAAGCAAGCACTGCTGTGTGTTTAGGCTAATATTTTTTTCATAGTTCTTGTTAAATATCTGTATAATGTATTGATGGCTATGAATTGTGAAACACATCAGCCTCTTTTACAATACAGAATACATGCAAACACAGATTCAATTTGATTTTTTTTGTAAATGTTTGCACAATAGCTGCAGAGTAGGGATGAGCCAAACCCCCCCCCCCCCCCCCGGTTCGGTTCGCAGCAGAACATACCGAACAGGCAAAAAATTTGGCAGAACACACGAACACCATTAAAGTCTATGGGACACAAACATGAATAATCAAAAATGCTCATTTTAAAGGCTTATATGCAACTTATTGCCATAAAAAGTTTTTTGGGGACCCCCGGGTCCTGCCCCAGGGGACATGTATCAATACAATTTTCTTTTAAAAACGCCCGTTTTTTCGGGAGCGGTGATTTTTTTTTTTAATGCTTAAAGTGAAACAATAAAAATGAAATATTCGTATAAATATCATGCCTGGGAGGTATCTATAGTATGCCTGTAAATTGGCGCATTTTTCCTGTGTTTAGAACAGTACCGTAATCTCCCCCATAGTGCATTTCTATTTTAAATGAACTATTTTACATGTGAAATGTAATCTATTAAAGAAAGCTAGTGGGTATTTTAGCTAGAAAGATTGTTTTCGTATTATCTTTGCTTAGATACTGCTGTATTTGCATAAAGCAAGCACTGCTGTGTGTTTAGGCTAATATTTTTTTCATAGTTCTTGTTAAATATCTGTATAATGTATTGATGGCTATGAATTGTGAAACACATCAGCCTCTTTTACAATACAGAATACATGCAAACACAGATTCAATTTGATTTTTTTTGTAAATGTTTGCACAATAGCTGCAGAGTAGGGATGAGCCAAACCCCCCCCCCCCCCCCGGTTCGGTTCGCAGCAGAACATACCGAACAGGCAAAAAATTTGGCAGAACACACGAACACCATTAAAGTCTATGGGACACAAACATGAATAATCAAAAATGCTCATTTTAAAGGCTTATATGCAACTTATTGCCATAAAAAGTTTTTTGGGGACCCCCGGGTCCTGCCCCAGGGGACATGTATCAATACAATTTTCTTTTAAAAACGCCCGTTTTTTCGGGAGCGGTGATTTTTTTTTTTAATGCTTAAAGTGAAACAATAAAAATGAAATATTCGTATAAATATCATGCCTGGGAGGTATCTATAGTATGCCTGTAAATTGGCGCATTTTTCCTGTGTTTAGAACAGTACCGTAGCAAAATGACATTTCTAAAGGAAAAATTGTCATTTAAAACTAATTGCGGCTGTGATGAATTGTTGGGTCTCGGCAATATGGATGAAACTCATTGAAAAAAGAGCATGGGATCCCTCCAGTCCATTACCAGGCCCTTTGGGTCTGGTATGAATATTAAGGGGAACCCCGAACCAAAATTTAAAAAAAATTGCGTGGGAGTCCCCCTAAAATACATACCAGGCCCTTCAGGTCTGATATGGAAATTAAGGGGAACCCTGCACCAATTTTTTTTTAAAAATGGCGTAGGGGTCCCCCCCAAAATCCATACCAGACCCTTCAGACTTACTTCGGATGAATGGATCTGGGGATGTATGTATGATTTGGTCATTCATTAGTAGCAGTAATAAAATCAACAATAATGAATATCTTTCTGCACAGCTGGAGTATTTCTGTGGAGGGCAGAACAGACCATTTAGTTCACCCATTCAGAGTGAACAGCTAAATTTTTAGTCAAATCCCGTATTGGCCTGAGTTCAAGCCTCACCCCTTCTCTGTGCTTGCTGTCAAAAAGTGCTGGAGCTCGAATGAAGGTACATATACCCAAGGGACCAAACACTCAAGCTTTCTGTAAGAGTAGAATGATGTTAGCTTTCGTGTAACAGCTGGGGCAGTTCCCTTTATAATGCATACATACCACATCCCATTGTTGAGCTTGCTGTTTCCAGCTTCATTTTAATGGCTGAGCTTTGTTACAGAGTCTAGCAATAGCTGTCCAAATGGGCAGCAGAGGGTGTGTGCAGGCAACAGCTGTGGAGAAGATACAAACAGTTATTCCTAATTAACACTGATATGATTTCAGCTGCAACTTGGGTCTCACTGAATCGCATTACAATGAAAATAACAGCTTCTAATAGTGTCCATTCTCATCAATTCAGTGCAACTGTGATGTGACTTGGGAAAGGATTCTGTACTACTTTGGTGTGATGCAGTGTGATTTTGTGGTCCATAGAGCTCAATCGAAACACATTAAAACTGCATGTACATGCATTTCTTTTTTTTTTTTTTTTTTAAATGCATGGGGCTCCCCAAAATCCAAGTGAGACTCTCATCTGAACATGCAGCCTGGCAGGCCCCAGATCTTGTCCCCCCCAATGTGAATGAGTATGGGATACATAGTAGCCCTGCTCATTCACCAAAAAAGTCAAAAGCAAATAAAAGCAAAATACAGTTTTTGTCAAGTACTTTTTTAAAAACTAAATAAATACATAAAAATGTTCTCATTGTAAATCCATCATCAATTACGATAAGCCCTGGCCGCCAACCCCATTGCAGAAAAAACTGCTGCCCACCGAAAACAACCATTCCTGTCACCTTGCACTTGCCCAATGACAACATAGCTTCACTTATGTAAAAAAGCGGCAGTGTCATCCAGTGACATCATCAAGTGACTCTGCCCCTGATAACTCATCCCTGCTGCTGACAGGAGGGAAGAGTCACTGGTTGTTAGGATGCTGGCAGGTGTCGGCTCATTAACAAACAGTGACTCATCCCTGCTGGCTTACACGCATAAAAAAATCAAAAAGTACCAAAAGTCGCACTGCAGCTTCACTACAAAAGTACATTGAAAACTGGATCAAAATTACACTGCACTAGTGTGAACCTAGCCTTACAATACATACAAACAGTAACTCTATGACTAATTTGCTTGCCTAAATAATAAATAATTACATGAATCTTTTGTGCTACACAGATGCCCGCTTTACAAAAAAGAAACACTCAAATTAACTGTACTCATATGTGCTAAATCTCTACAAAGAAAAAAAGACCACCTGTGCTCAGACCAAGACAGCACTCATTCCCCAATATTCAGTAAAAACAAAGGAAATTTTTGCCCATGGGACTTTTTTAAATGATGCTGAATAGAGTAATTACCAATGTATTGCAAAAGTACAAAATTTATTTCATAATGTATAAAAACAGACAGAATTCAATGTTGGTTGTATCATCATACAAAACATATCAACAGTGTACATACAAATTTCTCTATGCATTTCGTGGGACTGTGCCCACTTCCTCAGGAGACAGCCAAGAGTGGATTTTGTGTCCATCTGTGGAAAAACCATGTCATAACCAAAAACAGAAATTAGCAGCCAATCAATTTGTATTCCAAAATTACATAAACTGGGGTTGGACTGGGTCCATTAGTGTGCACAAAACATACTCACACATCAGTTGATAGATCAAAAAAGTGACTAAATAGTAAACACCCAAGGTTGAATCACTGAAACCAGGGTCCCAGCACTGTGGGAAGACCTCCACTGCTAAGGTTCTACCCGGGAGCTGTTGGCAGGATGCACTAAATCTCCAGTTGCTACATTGAAATGTACCAAGCCCTCTTGATACACTTGTTTAACATTTAACTAACAGATATAGTGCTTTTGTATATAACTAAATCAACACTACCCACCACCACTAGTGATATAAAGTGCATATGCTAAATAACTAGAATGATATTATAAACATAAGGTACAAACTTTCACCAAAATTATTATTGAAAATAGTTATTTACATACATTTCAAAGTCCTTTTTTCTTTTTTATAACAATATAAAGTCGCTCTAGTAAAATATTAGTAGCAGGCGTTTCAAGCTTGAGTCAGTCAAAATATTTTGCATCTTGCCTGAACTGTCTCAGTTATCCACACAAACTTCGTACACAATAGAATAAGCAAGAAAGATTCTTGAGTGTATGTCACTGCTGCCTAAGAGCCATATACTATACCTCCCATTCCAATTGCTGCTTTACCTCTCTAGTCTTCTGATATTTTTAAAATGCTGATAATAGTCAGGGAGTGGTTAGTAATTATCATTAATATTCTGAATAAAGATGTATAATTAATGTGTGTGACTCGTGCATCAAGTTGTATGAAAGATTTGAATTTATTCATTAGGAGTATGTTTCACAATGTTATGGCATTTAGGCTTAGCTTTGTATCTGTGTCAGGTACAGATAATACTCAAAGGACTTATATTTTATTATTTTCAGTGAGCATCAGAGAGTAAAAAATGAAATCTGTTGGTTGCTTTGGGAACTGTTCTATATTTACTGTGGCCCAGTTTTCATGAATTATATCCAAAGTATTCTTATAGTTAGAGAAATAATGATATAGGTTATTTTAAGGGCCCATTTTCTTGTAAGGATCCTGCCAACCATGGCCAGAGAAAAAACACCCTGACTACAACTTGGTTCACTGATGAGTGGAGTCTAAGGAAAGGGTAGTCTTCATCAGAATTCCAAAACCTGATGGTGGAGATGGGTTGGCTGCTTCCTGCACCTGGGTCACTACCTCAGTTGCTACCAGCAAAGACAAGGTGGATGGAATGATGAGCAGTGGATCAGTACTGCAAACAGGTTACAAGGTACTGAGTACTATGCAATGTACCAGGGTTCCAAGGGAATGGAAACTGTACAATATACAGGATTTCCAGGGACAAATAAGTGAGTGCATAGGGGGACTTCCAAGGACAGAGTACTGCTCAGTGTGCAGAGTTTCTAAGGACAAGTCAAGAAAGTGTACAGCGGGACTTCCAGGGAGGGGCAACAAGTCACAAGATACCAAGCTCAGTGAAGCATGGACAAGCCATGCGATGGAAATGGCTGATCTGAACACGGCTTACATAGAGTCACTTTTATCCAGGTGGGAGAGTTGTCCTATATCAGACAGCAGGTGGAATCAATCAGCACCCAAGGCTGCCAGACCAGTTCTAGCGTAAGGTTTGGTTCACACTAGCCCAACTTTAAAGTTGCGTGACTTTCAGAGCAACTTTGGAGTCTGACTTTGATACGACTTTGATGTGACTTTTTACACTCTTTGGCATTGAAGTAACGTCAAAGTCGGACCAAAGTAGTGCAGGAACCTTTTCTGAGGCTATTTTCTCACTGTTCCGACACGGAAGTTGCACGACTTCTGATCCGACTTTGCCCTGCGACTATATGTCCGATCTATGCAACTTCAGTGAACGGGATCTGACTTTGAGTCTGGTATGCATCTTGAGGGGGAACCCCACCCCCCCAAAAAAAAGAAAAAGAGGGGCGGTGGGGTTCCCCCTCAAGATGAAAAAAAAGAAGACAGCATGGGGTCACTTCCCAAGACCATACCAGATGGATTTTAAGTGGAACTCCTACGTCAAAATGTAGAAGATTTCACCTCACTTTTTGTCCCAATGACAAATGTTTTTTGAAAATTTAGGTTTTTCTGTGAAACAAGGATTGGTGATAAAGCATCAGTGGAAAGGAGAAACGATTTTTCCCATATTAACTCTTACACGAGAGAATTTCCCTTCCTAGGGGTAGATTTCATCTCACTTCCTGTTGTCTCCTTCCGTTTGCAAGTAGGAGTCATTTGTAAGTTGGATGTTTGAAAGTAGGGGCCTGCCCTATATACTATAGCAGAAATTTGGGCTTCAGGTGTTGTTGTGGCCACAACACTGTAAGCCCTCACAGGGCCCTGCTGTGAAATATTAGATCAAGAATTTGAATTACATGCCCCTGTTTAACAGGGGCAGAAAAATTGGGCCTTTGGTGGTGCTAGTGCCACAACACTGTAAGTCCTCACTCGCTCTTGGTGGGCGCAGAAACGGGCCCTGCTGTGAAATATTAGATCAAGAATTGTAATTACATGCCCCTGTTGAACAGGGGCTTAAAAATTGGACCTTAGGCACTGGTGCTGGTGCCACAACACTGCAACCCCTCACAGATACTCTAGTTGGAATGCAGAAATGAGCCCTGCTGCAAAGTATTGCATCAAAAATTGTAATTACACGCCCCTGTTAAACAGGGGCTTAGGCCTTACGCACTAGTGCTGGTGCCACAACACTGCAACCCCTCATAGATACTCTAGTTGGAACGCAGGAACGAGCCCTGCTGCAAAGTATTGCATCAAAAATTGTAATTACACGCCCCTGTTAAACAGGGGCTGAAAAATTGGGCCTTAGGCACTGGTGCCACAACACTGCAACCCCTCACAGATACTCTAGTTGGAACGCAGAAATGAGCCCTGCTACAAAGTATTGCATCAAAAATTGTAATTACACGCCCCTGTTGAACAGGGGCTGAAAAATTGGGCCTTATGCACTGGTGGTGGCGCCCAGAACCAAAAATGTTCTTACAAGCTATCAGCATGATCATTGAGGAGGAAGAGGATAATTACTCAGCATAGTCACTCAGCATCAGCATAGGCAGTCTTTGAAGGGATCTGATATTTCAAAAAAATTATTCGGTTACATCAGCATAGGGTGCTGGTGGTGATCCAAGACTGATTCATTTTTATGAAGGTCAGTTGATCGACCAAGTCGGTGGACAGACGCACCCTGTGATCGGTTACAAAGCCTCCAGCAGCACTGAATATGCGTTCCGAAAGAATGCTGGATGCAGGACAGGCCAATAGCTCAATTGCATACTGTGCAAGCTCTGGTCAGTGATCCATCCTCAAGACCCAGTAACCCAGAGGATTTTCGGTGGGAAAGGTGTCCAAGTCAGATCTTGCCCTTAGGTATTCCTGCACCATGTAAAACAGACGCTGGCGATGGTTGCTGGAACCGATCATACCTTGGGGCTGCGGACCAAAAAATTGCCTGAATGCATCGGTCAGACGGCCACCTTCTCCCCCGCTCCTTCTTTGACTGACCGAAGCCTCAGCAACACATTGTCCAGAAACAGGAGTTTGTAACCTCCCAGTCTCTGGGAATGCGTTGCACAGACCTTTCTGCAAGGCCTCCCGAAGATGTTTCATCCTCTGCTCCCTCTGCAATGGCAAGATAAGGTCCGCAACCTTACCCTTGTAACGTGGATCAAGGAGGGTTGCCAGCCAGTATTGGTCCTTCTCCTTGATACCACGAATACGAGGATCCTTACGCAGGCTTTGCAGGATCAGGGAGGCCATGCAGCGTAGGTTTGCTGAGGCATTCGGTCTGGAGTCCTCTGGGTCACTAAGGACGACATGGTCCGCAGCCACCTCCTCCCAGCCACGTACAAGTCCATGTGTTTCTTGGGACTGATCCCTTAAAGACTGCTGCTGATGCTGAGTGCCAGGCTCCACCTCCATACTGACACAATCCTCCTCCTCCTCCTCCTACTCATCCTCTTCCTGTGTGATTGGCGGGCACGCAGGAACACTGTCTGGATAAAGGGGGCCTTGAGAGCTAAGGAAGTCCTCCTCTTCTTGCCTCTGTTCTGCCTCAAGTGCCCTGTCCATTATTCCACGCAGCGTGTGCTCCAACAGGTGGACAAGGGGGACAGTGTCACTGATGCATGCACTGTCACTGCTCACCATCCTCGTGGCTTCCTCAAATGGTGACAGGACAGTGCATGCATCCCTGATCATGGCCCACCGGTGTGGGGAAAAAAAACAAGCTCCCCTGACCCAGTCCTGGTGCCATAGTCACACAGGTACTCATTGATGGCCCTCTGCTGCATGTGCAGCCGCTGCAGCATGGCCAACGTTGAGTTCCACCTGGTGGGCATGTCACAGATTAGGCGGTTCTTGGGCAGGTTAAACTCCTTTTGAAGGTCTGCCAGCCGAGCACTGGCATTATATGACCGTCGGAAATGCACACAGACTTTCCTGGCCTGCCTGAGGACATCCTGTAAGCCCGGGTACCTGCCCAAGAACCGCTGCACCACCAAGTTAAGGACGTGAGCCAAACAGGGCACATGGGTCATTTGTCCCTGTCGGAGGGCAGAGAGGAGGTTGGTGCCATTGTCACAAACCACCATACCTGCCTTAAGCTGGCATGGCGTCAACCACCTCTGAACCTGCCCCTGCAGAGCTGACAGAACCTCTGCCCCAGTGTGGCTCCTGTCCCCCAAGCACACCAGCTCAAGCGCCGCATGGCATCTTTTGGCCTGCATACTTACCGAAAGCAGATTGCCCACAAGTACTTGGCTGTGACACACCTAATTCTACACCTTCATTCCTCTCAGTGCAGGTCTCAGAGAGGACTGAAGGTATAGTGTGGTTGGAGATCTCAGCTGATGAGGAGCAAGGAGAGGTCCTCTTTGTTCTTTGGTGTGGGTCTTTTAGATACGCTTGCCAACGAACTGCATGGCAGGTCAACATATGTCTGGTCAAGCATGTGGTGCCCAAGCAGGAGATGTTTTGGCCACGTGAGATACGCTTGAGACATATGTTGCAAATAGCAGCGGTGCAATCTGATGCACTCGTCTCAAAAAAGGCCCACACCAAAGAACTTTTGAAATAACACACAGAGACAGCAGCGCCATGCACATGCGGAGCTTTGGGGTGTGATGCAGTCAGTGTGCTGCCCTTAGGCTGGCCCCTGGAGGGCATCTTGCCTCGTTGGTGATGTGCCTCCTCCTCCTCCTCCTCCTCTCTCCTATCGGGCACCCACGTTGAGTCAGTGACCTCATCATCCCCTCCCTCCTCATCACTGGAGCAAACCTGGCAGTATGCTGCAGCAGGGGGAGCATGACTGCCAGATTGCTGTCCTTCTTGGGCACCCCCTCTGTCCATGCTCACGTTACTGCCTTCATCTAGCTCAGTATCATCATCAGAGCCTTCTAAATGCTGGGCATCCTCCTGGAGCATGTACCCAACACTGTGGTCAAACAGTTCAAAGGACTCCTCAGGAGAACATGGTGGGGCTAGGGAAGGAGTCAATGATGCCATTGAGCCGAGGGAAGAGGCCACGTTGGCAGCTGCTTTGCCAGACAAAGTACCCTGAGCATGGGTGAGAGAGGATGAGGAGGATGAGGACAGCTTGGTCATCCACCCGACCAAGTCTTCCGCATGTTGCTGCTCAACACGGCCAGCTGCTGAAAAAAAGGCCAAGCCTGTCCCACGGCCATGTGCTGATGAGGATGCACCGTCTCCACGATCAGCACTGTTGCCTCTAGACACAGAGCCTGCTTGCCCTCTCTTATTGGCTTGTGACTGTCTGTCTGCCTCTCCTTGTTGGCCTTCCAAACATACTAATGGCCTGTAGCTGCACTAAGCTCGGATATATATATATATATATATATATATATATATATATATATATATATATATATACTGAAAATCAACTGCCTGCCTGTAGTATGAGATGAGAACACCACCAACCTTCTACAGGTATCTTTAGCTGAACACTGTGCAGAGCTCGCAAAAAACTAACTTGTAGCTTATTTAGCTGCCTGCAGTAGTGATAGGATCAGGAAAACACCACCAACCTTCGACAGGTAGCTTTAGGTGAACACTGTGCAGAGCTTGCAAAAAACTAACTTGTAGCTTATTTAGCTGCCTGCGGTAGTGATAGGATCAGGAATACACCACCAACCTGCGACAGGTAGCTTTAGGTGAACACTGTGCAGAGCTTGCAAAAAACTACTTGTAGCTTATTTAGCTGCCTGTGGTAGTGATAGGATCAGGAAAACACCACCAACCTTTTACAGGTAGCTTTAGCTGAACACTGTGCAGAGGTCGCACTACACTAACTTGTAGTTTTAGCTGAACACTGTTCAGAGCACGCACTACACTAACTTGTAGCTTTAGCTGAACACTGTGCAAAGGTCGCACTACACTAACTTGTAGTTTTAGCTGAACACTGTGAGGAGGACGCACTACACTAACTTGTAGCTTTAGCTGAACACTGTGCAGAGGTCGCACTACACTAACTTGTAGTTTTAGCTGAACACTGTGAGGAGGACGCACTACACCAACTTGTAGCTTTAGCTGAACACTGTGAGGAGGACGCACTACCCTAACTTGTAGCTTTAGCTGAACACTGTGCAGAGGTCACACTAAACTAACTTGTAGCTTTAGCTGAACACTGTTCAGAGGACGCACTACACTAACTTGTAGTTTTAGCTGAACACTGTTCAGAGGACGCACTACACTAACTTGTAGTTTTAGCTGAACACTGTGAGGAGGATGCACTACACTAACTTATAGCTTTAGCTGAACACTGTGCAGAGGTCGCACTACACTAACTTGTAGCTTTAGCTGAACACTGTGAGGAGGACGCACTACCCTAACTTGTAGCTTTAGCTAAACACTGTGCAGAGGTCACACTAAACTAACTTGTAGCTTTAGCTGAACACTGTGAGGAGGACGCACTACCCTAACTTGTAGCTTTAGCTGAACACTGTGCAGAGGTCACACTAAACTAACTTGTAGCTTTAGTTGAACACTGTTCAGAGGACGCACTACACTAACTTGTAGTTTTAGCTGAACACTGTTCAGAGGACGGACTACACTAACTTGTAGCTTTAGCTGAACACTGTGCAGAGGTCACACTACACTAACTTGTAGTTTTAGCTGAACACTGTGAGGAGGACGCACTACACTAACTTGTAGCTTTAGCTGAACACTGTGCAGAGGTCACACTACACTAACTTGTAGTTTTAGCTGAACACTGTGAGGAGGAGGCACTACACTAACTTGTAGCTTTAGCGGAACACTGTGCAGAGGTCGCACTACACTAACTTGTAGTTTTAGCTGAACACTGTGAGGAGGACGCACTACACTAACTTGTAGCTTTAGCTGAACACTGTGCAGAGGTCGCACTACACTAACTTGTAGTTTTAGCTGAACACTGTGAGGAGGACGCACTACACCAACTTGTAGCTTTAGCTGAACACTGTAAGGAGGACGCACTACCCTAACTTGTAGCTTTAGCTGAACACTGTGCAGAGGTAACACTAAACTAACTTGTAGCTTTAGCTGAACACTGTGAGGAGGACGCACTACCCTAACTTGTAGCTTTAGCTGAACACTGTGCAGAGGTCACACTAAACTAACTTGTAGATTTAGCTGAACACTGTGAGGATGATGCACTACCCTAACTTGTAGCTTTAGCTGAACACTGTGCAGAGGTCACACTAAACTAACTTGTAGCTTTAGCTGAACACTGTGAGGAGGACGCACTACACTAACTTGTAGTTTTAGCTGAACACTGTGAGGAGGACGCACTACACTAACTTGTAGCTTTAGCTGAACACTGTGCAGAGGTCGCACTACACTAACTTGTAGTTTTAGCTGAACACTGTGAGGAGGATGCACTACACCAACTTGTAGCTTTAGCTGAACACTGTGAGGAGGACGTACTACCATAACTTGTAGCTTTAGCTGAACACTGTGTAGAGGTCACACTAAACTAACTCTAAATAGTCTAGCTGCCTGACTGTGGTACTAATAGGATCAAAAGAACACCAGCAATTTTCTTCAGGTAGCTGTAAATACTGTAACAAGACAAGCCTGCCTGTCAGTAGGAAGGTAACAGGAACGGATCTAGCTAAATTGAATACAGTGTCTATATATATATATATATATATATATATATATATATATATATATAAAACACCTGGGATGCATATATATACACAATACACTGTAAGTGCAGCTAACTCACTGACTGTCCTGCCTAATCTAGCTAACTCAAATGAAATGACACTGTCTCTCTCTCTCTCTAAGCACGCTGGAACACACTACACAGGGCCACCGTGCAGGCAGTCTTATATAGTGTGGGGCGTGTTCTAAACTCCCTGAGCCATATTTGGCCAAAGCCACCCTGGCTTTGGCCAATTACAGCTCTCTCTACTGACAGCGCTGCGATTGGCCAAGCATGCGGGTCATGGTGCATGCTTGGCCAATCATCAGCCAGCAATGCACTGCAATGCCACAGTGAATTATGGGCCGTGATGCGCCACACAAATTTGGCACGAACGGCCCATAACGTTCGCAATTTGGCGAATGATCGAACAGCCGATGTTCAAGTCGAACATGGGTTCGACTCGAATGCAAAGCTCATCCCTTGAAGTAGCCATCCTGGAGTTTCTGCATGGCTTGTGTAAGGGTGGTGACTTGTTGGCACAAAGCCTTGAGGGGGGAAGTGCCTCTGTCGGCCTCGGACATGGCTGTATTGTACTGTCATATACCTGATTGGAGGCCTAAATGCAGAGAGTGCAGTACACCCCTGAGGTTGGGTACAGAGGGTGTAGTGTCCAGAGAAGCACAGGTTGCCAGATGGATTCAGGAGGGAAGAGCTGGTGGTCACCTGAAGAATACTGGGTAATGCAGGAAACACAGCTGGGCTCAAGTCTCTAGGAATCCTCAGTGATGCCTGGCAAGGTGTGCGCAAGGACAGTAGTGAAAACCAGGCCAGGGGTCAAACACAGTAGATTCGGCAAGAGGAAGAGGCAGGTTGCAGGAATGGAGACAAGCCAAAGGTCTGCTACAGGAAGGCAGGCAGGAACAGATAACTGTAGCAAAGTGCGTGATACAAGCCGGGATCAGGTGCTGGAGAAGGCAACAAGTTGGTGAAGCAAGCCAGGGGGTCAAACCAGGAGAGCAGATCAGATAGGTCAGGAACAAGCCGGGTCACAACAGGAAATCCAAACAGTAATTGCACAGAGGCTCAGGAACACAGGAAGGCTGACGACATTTCAGCAATGAGATGGTTTAGCAGCAGTCTTATATAGGCCAGCAAGTGTCCGCATCTGTCATGCTGGGCGTATCTGCGTTGGCCAATTGGCACTTCTGCGCATGCGTGTTTGCCTGTTAGTCCCATTGCGAATCTGCGTGCGCCCGTTCGCACCTCTTGCGTTAGCCCGCACGGCAATGTTCCGGAGGTGACTATTGCAAATTCTATTGCCAGTTCTCCTATGGCCATTTCCCTGATAGCTTGCTTGAGTGATGATGTCAGATCGTATGCTCTGCTCAATGCATTTCATCAGAACTGATGTAATCAGGGACCAGGAATACAAGATCTGACAGCCCTCTCACCTATTCTAAAGGCAAACAGAACCATGGCGAAGCAAGACACTCCCTTCATTAGTTCACGTACTAACAGTTGAAGGATAAGTTAATCTTTGGTAAAATGTTACACCCATATTTAGGGTGTAATATGTTACCAAAGAGCACCTGCCTGCACCCCTCTGATCCAGGCAGGGGATGTTTTCTGCACACCCACCATCACAATTTCAAAAGTGTGTGGCTATTCAGGGCTCTGCCCACATGGCGGCTTCATTTATTCACAGTGATATGTTAAAAAATGAAATACAACTACTGTCTGCCACCACAGCAGATGGATTGTAGTTCTCATTGAACGGTGAGTTCTCTCATAGTTCATTGATCTGCCTGCTCACTTGTAACTGTCTGCGTGTACATAAACTATGGGAAGACAGCTATATTGAAAATTCTGCAGGATACGGCCATTGCACCTGCCATCTGCATATCATGGGTGCAATGCTCTGCAGGCTCAAAATAAATAAATAAATGCACATTTTTTCACCTGCAAAAATTTGTGCGTTTAAATTCTTTTTTAAAGGTTAACTTAGCCTTTAAGCAGCAAAGTCGATCACAGAATTTGAAACAACCACATCACATCTTCTTGATTTTCTTTAATAAAAAGAACAGTCTGGATTAAAAAATAATTTATCTATAATTATTCCATTATGAAACACCATCTAGTGAAAAAAATTCCTATTATTTTAAGACCTTTATTATGTGCTATAATGTTTAGAAAAGCTGTAATATTATTAAGTCCTTATTGATATTGGCTTTGTCTTCCCCTACTCCTGTTTGCCATGCCCTTTTGGTCCTCCCTATATATTGCAGGCCACAAGGACACTACAGTAACCAAACAACATTATGGGCGCAACAAATTATAAAGTCACAGATCTCATAAACGCGCCCTGTACTGTACTTTCAGATATGGGAGGAAATCCTGGATATGCCTCAACATACCCCACAACTCTTGCAGGGGTAGAAGCAATGTAGCTCTTCACACAATTTAGTTATTTTTGGCTATTCTACCAAATGTGAAGCCACTTTATCCCTTAAAGAGGGAACTTTATCAAACAGAACAGATGGTCTATCGGGTAATGCAGGACCCAAAGTTCCATCATGTTTTAAAGGTATGCCATAAGGCAAATGTAAATAAAGAATATATAAAAGCAAAAAACAAAACACATGTAGAAGCACAAAAAATCAGCGCTTAAGGAAAGGAGAACTGCAGCCCCTCTAATTGAGAACACCACCTAAGTGGGGTACTAGAACATGAAAAACTCTATTCAGGGGAATGGCGCTGTTCAAATAATAAATATAAACAGTATATGAATCCAATCCACTAATATGAATGTTATCAGCTCTACATATATATATATTTTTTTAGCACAGAATCCTTATTACATGCAGTATATATATATATTTTTACATTTTTTTATTATTTACTTTGATAAGTTGATCACTAATAATCGTTGTTTAATTTATATATTTTTTATGTCCACATATTTTACTTTTTGAAGTTATTATGTTATGTTGCACCTAACACTTTTTATTTTTATCTATTTATTGATGAAGCTCATTTGTGTCATGTGTATATGCCATTTTTTATTTTTTGAGTTGATCAAGGCTGTGTATACACACATCTTTACCATATATTATACATTTTTTTTTTTTTGTGTGTAGAGGTTCACATACACTTGTAACACTGGTTCACTTCATACGTAGAGCTAATAACATTCATAATAGTGGATTGGATTCATATACAGTTTATATTTATTATTTGAACATTCCCCTGAATAGAGTTCTTCAACAAAACACATGTGCCTTCCTTTTCATCAGTGTCCTTGAGCTACATACTCATGCTTTGCATTTGTTGGACACTATTTCTGCCTTTGATGAGCTAGGCTTCTCATGTTTCACCATCTGAGGTAAGGGAAAATGTTCACCTGAACCTTATTTACAAAATTATATGGCAGCTAATGATGCATTTATATTCCCCATGATTAAGCTCTGGGGGTGGAGTGAAACATGTTGGGGGCGTGGCTTGGCTGGAGCCTGGGCTGAGGCTGTCATTTCACATATCCAAGGAGTCTTGCAGTGATGTGCATGCATAGGACCTTTTTGTCCATTGTATCATTGGAGGTGGAATGAGCTCTGTCCTTGCCAGCACTCCCAGTAGTGTACTACAGGAGAGAACCCAGCTGGTGCCTTGAATAACACCCTCTATTTGTCGCCTGGGGTCATATACATATCAACGCTATGTAAAAGGTGTTGTGGAAAATTTTATATTAATGTATTGTCATAAGAGTCTCCCAGTGTCTGTTCTCTCGCAGCCTGCTCTAAAGAGCTGACTGGGGCAGACTGACGCTGGTTGAAAACTTCCTGCTGTTTGGAGAGAGGTGTTTGCGGAGAGAAGACATGTCCGCCAGCAAAGGGCCCCTGTGCAATGCACAGAACGATCGTCTGGTGGGGGTGTGTTCGCTCTGCAAAGACATTATTGGTTTAGCGGTTGTTTACTCTTGTCACCCCGGTATGCCTGATCAACATATTTGAGGTGCCATGACGTACACCTGCAGATAATCTCCCATCCATGAGGAACTCTAGTCATCGTCATTTGGTTAATGGATTGTTGTATTTTCCTGTGTTGAAAGTCATGTCTTTGGTCATGTCCTTATATGTTCATTTCCTGTGAGGTCACAAGCTTTGTAAGAGGTGTTTGGCTGTTGGAAGCCCAACCCTCGAGTTTTGGGACTTCCTGTTATGTTAATAAAGGGACTCACTCACAGCTGAGGGTGGGCTGGCTGGCAGAGTGATGCTGGAGCTGAGAACATAAGGATATGTTGTGTCTTTTTGTGGGGAAGGGGCACACACCAGAAGAGGGCTACACCAGAGGATGGCATATGATCAGAAGGTGAGATGCATTTATATCATTAGACGAAATTGTTATTATTATTAAAAACAGGAGATTTGGCTGTGTGATCTGTGTGCAGCCAAATTTCGTTGTCAAAGGTTATTTGTTTCATATGATTTTGCACTATTTTGCATATTTGATATGAAATGTAGGATCAATATGATATTTGACTTATTGACTTCCTAAAGGGATAACACTTTCAATTATAATTTTAATTTGAATCATACACTAAATGCAAAATAAAGCTAAAAAAGTAAGTAAGAAAAGTCTTACTATAAAGAAAGTAAATGAAGGAAGAGTAGAAAAAAATCAACTAGTCAAGTATAGGATTTTTAAGATAAATCTATGAAAGTAATGTTATTCACATGCAATAGTTTTTGTCAGCAGCTTCAAGGTAGACATATTATTGCCATGTCAGTTGCCAAATTTAGAGGTAAGCATTTATTTATTATTTATATTATTTTATTTAACTTTTTTTTGTTGTCTGTGTCCTCCATTGAAGAAATCTGTTCTGTATATCTCTCCTGGTGACAAAAAGTGATGGGAAATCCAACATTTTTCAATTGTTTGCCAGGGAAATCTTTCAAAGGAGACACTGGTTCCAGTGAGAACTGACTAAAAGGTGATTTTTCCTCATTTTGGAGATATTTTGGTTCATTATTTCATGGGTCTGTGGGAAACAAAGTTAGCAAAAATGTCCCAAACAGAACTCAGAAAAAAAAGTTGAAACAGGGTCTGCAGGAGTTAAGGAAAGGCACAAGTACCAAGGTGCTGACATTGTTGCCTGGAACTTAAGAGAGCCGATATTAGGTGAGCAGGATTACGGCTGGGAGTGAACATTGGATGTGCCAAGTTCAGTAAAAGGATCAGAGTCAGGGACAGACAGAGGTCAATAATTACTGGTTAGCAAGGTTTAAATTCACCGGGCAGAAGCATGATCAGTAGGAGGCTGAGGTCAGTAACTGAGATAGACAACAAACATAAGCAGAAACGGGTAATCCAAACACATATCAGGTGGAAGTCGGGTTAATAACATTATCAGCATGAGGCACAAGACAGAAGACCATTCAGCAAGGAGTATGTGCCAAGTTCAGGTTTAAATAGCCTGCTTGGCAGCAGTGGACACACGCGCAAGTCCACTGATATGTGTGCATAGAGATGCATGTGCAGTTAGACAATTCTCTGTCAGCAAAAAGTGCACACTTATGCACATGCATATTAGACGGCTGGCACTATGTTCCTGACAAAGGTGTTTTAACCATTCTCCATGCTATCCAAACATAAAAACAAAACACATTTGGGCTGTAGTTAAAGTATGTTTTTACAGAGTAAAAAGAGGGGACAGACACACTTACAGCACTGGGGTCTATGAGATCTGCAGCACTTACATTGTGGCCCAGAAGTACAGAAATTAAAATGCCTGCTAGCAATTGTTGCTCATCATGCCCACATCTTTCAGCTTGGAGCCTTAGCTGGAGGAAGGAACTACTTCAATTTGCAATGATACCTGAGCTAAGTTGGAGGGATCTGGCTCCTTTTTGCATTGCATATCAAAGGATACAGGTGCAGGGTTCACAACATACTTCCCCCCAAGAAAATAAGCCACGTAATAAACATTAGTATCTGCATGGCCTTGCTAATCTTGTGGTTACAGGCTGGGTCCTGGGGTAAGGTCCTGAGCCATTACTTAGGACCAGTAACAGTAGCCCAGCCACCTAGGAAGGATGTGTCCTGGACCTTACAGACCACCCCTCAATCAGGGCACACCATCACCTGACTACCACCATTCCTACCCCAAGCTGGCTGTGTTCCTTCAGTTCAATCCTCAACATTGTACTAAAGACTGAGCTATAACCCGTGAGCTCTGTGAGACACAAAATTGACGCAGTAGGTGTGCTTCACTTGAAAAACTTTACTTGACTTCTGAATAATGGCAAGAATAATTTCAAATTGTGGCACTAATACAATTCAACGGTGTTGTCAGGGAACCAACGGCAGGAGAAGGGCTCTAGGACCCAGCATCTCTACCAGCACTTATGGCAGGAGAAGGACTTTAGGACTCAGCATCTCTGGCAGGAGAAGGACTTTAGGACCCAATATCTCTACCAGCAGGTCACATGGGCGTATATAAGGAAGTCTGCTAGTGTCTGCATTTACTGGTTGATCTTCGGCTCCTCCAATGTGTTATCTCTGTGATATTCCTGTTCCTGTGTCTCCTGTTACTGATCCAACTTGTCTTTGACCTGTCTCTTGTTTGCTTCCTGTGTTTGACCTTGGCTATCCACCTGACCGCGTCTGCTCTAAAACCAACCTGGCTCATGACCTAGGCTTCCTTCTGAGCACGCTCCGGTCACAGCATTATCCGAATACTGCAACACCTCATGGGCACCACCTGTCTGCTGATTCTACGCCAGCACACCAACTTTACTCTGGAACCTCCTGCATACAGTCCAGCAGGTGACCTGTGCTACTTTGGGCCTGACCTCTCCTGTTTTCACCCTCAGGGGGGTCTGGAACTTAGCCACAAGGGAAGCCCTATCTCTCCATTGGCCTCCAGCACCAGGTATATGATAGGTGTTCATATAAAATCTGCTGGCTGCTAAAGCCTAATTCTAATGAGAACAAGAGGGGGGTTGCTGTGGTGCACTACAGTTCTCTTTTAGAAGTAAAAGATTCCAGCACATGTAGGTTACAATCCATTATAATGGAATCTTGATCTTCGTGAGTAGGGATGAGCCGAACACCCCCCTGTTCGGTTCGCACCAGAACTTGCGAACAGGCAAAAAATTTGTTTGAACACGCAAACTCCATTAAAGTCTATGGGACACGAACATGAATAATCAAAAGTGCTAATTTTAAAGGCTTATATGCAAGTTATTGTCATAAAAAGTGTTTGGGGACCTGGGTCCTGCCCCAGGGGACATGGATCAATGCAAAAAAAAGTTTTAAAAACGGCCATTTTTTCGGGAGCAGTGATTTTAATAATGCTTAAAGTGAAACAATAAAAGTGTAATATTCCTTTAAATTTCATACCTGGGGGGTGTCTATAGTAGGCCTGTAAAGGGGCGCATGTTTCCTGTGTTTAGAACAGTCTGACAGCAAAATGACATTTCAAAGGAAAAAAAGTCATTTAAAACTACTCACGGCTATTAATGAATTGCCGCTCCGACAATACACATAAGAGTTCATTGATAAAAACGGCATGGCAATTCCCCACAGGGAAACCCTGAACCAAAATTTTAAAAAAATGTGGTGGGGGTCCCCCTAAATTCCATACCAGGCCCTTCAGGTCTGGTATGGATTTTAAGGGGAACCCCGCGCCAAAATTTAAAAAAAAAATGGCGTGGGGTCCCCCCAAAAATCCATACCAGACCCTTATCCAAGCACGCAACCTGACAGACCGCAGGAAAAGAGGGGGATGAGAGAGCACCCCCCCTCCTGAGCCATACCAGGCCACATGCCCTCAACATTGGGAGGGTGCTTTGGGGTAGCCCCCCAAAACACCTTGTCCCCATGCTGATGGGGACAAGGGCCTCATCCCCACAACCCTTGCCTGGTGGTTGTGGGGATCTGTGGGCTTATCGGAATCTGGAACCCCCTTTAACAATGGGACCCCCAGATCCTGGCCCTCCCCCCTGTGTGAAATGGTAAGGGTTTGTACCCCTACCATTTCACAAAAATAGCGTCAAAAATGTTAAAAATGACAAGAGACAGTTTTTGACAATTCCTTTATTTAAATGCTTCTTCTTTCTTCTATCTTCTTTCTTCTTTCTTCTATCTTCTATCTTCCTTTGGTTTCTTCCTCCATCTTCTTCTTCTTCTGGTTCTTCTGGTTCTTCCTCCGGTGTTCTCATCCGGCATCTTCATCCGCGGTGGCAGCGTCTCCTTCCCTTCTTCTCCTCGGGCCGCTCCGCATACATGATGGCATGATGGGAGGAAAAAACCGAAGGAAGATAGAAGATAGAAGGAAGAAGATAGAAGAAAGAAGAAGCATTTAAATAAAGGAATTGTCAAAAACTGTCTCTTGTAATTTTTAACATTTTTGACACTTTTTTTGTGAAATGGTAGGGGTACTTTTGTACCCCCTTACCATTTCACACAGGGGGGAGGGCCAGGATCTGGGGGTCCCCTTGTTAAAGGAGGCTTCCAGATTCCGATAAGCCCCCCGCCCGCAGACCCCCACAACCACCGGGCAAGGGTTGTGGGGATGAGGCCCTTGTCCCCATCAACATGGGGGCAAGGTGTTTTGGGGGGCTACCCCAAAGCACCCTCCCAATGTTGAGGGCATGTGGCCGGGTACAGTTCAGGAGGGGGGCTCTCTCTCGCCCCCCCCTCTTTTCCTGTGGCCTGCCAGGTTGCGTGCTCAGATAAGGGTCTGGTATGGATTTTTGGGGGACCCCACGCCATTTTTTTTTAAATTTTGGCGCGGGGTTCCCCTTAAAATCCATACCAGACCTGAAGGGTCTGGTATAGATTTTGAGGGGGACCCCACACCATTTTTTTTTTAAAGTTTGGCCGGGGTTCCCCTTAATATCCATACCAGACCTGAAGGGCCTGGTATGGAATTTAGGGGGACCCCACGTCATTTTTTTTTAAAATTTTGGTTCGGGGTTCCCCTGTGGGGAATTCCCATGCCGTTTTTATCAATTAACTTTTATGTGTATTGTCGGATCAGCAATTCATTAATAGCCGCGAGTAGTTTTAAATTACTTTTTTTCCTTTGAAATGTCATTTTGCTGTCATTCTGTTCTAAATACGGGAAACATGCGCCCCTTTACAGGCATACTATAGACACCCCCCTAGGTACAAAATTTAAGGGAATATTACACTTTTATTGTTTCACTTTAAGCATTATTAAAATCACTGCTCCCAAAAAAACGGCCGTTTTTAAAACTTTTTTTGCATTGATCTATGTCCCCTAGGGCAGGACCCAGGTCCCCAAACACTTTTTATGACAATAACTTGCATATAAGCCTTTAAAATTAGCACTTTTGATTTCTACCAAAGACTTTTAAAGGGTGTTCCGCGGCTTTCAAATTTGCCGCGAACACCCCAAATTGTTGCTGTTCGGCGAACTGGCGAACAGCCGATGTTCGAGTCGAACATGAGTTCGACTCGAACTCAAAGCTCATCCCTATTCATGAGTAAGGGATCATAAAAGGGAATAAAAATGTTCATGTCTACACTTCCACTTTTTTCCACAAGACTAACTCCTTCCCATGTCTACCCCCCCCCCATTTCCTCCTCCTTTCACTCATACTTTCTATTGCTAGATCATGGAGTTTCTAACTGTTCTCTGATAGACCTTGTTTCTAAGTTTAGTTTTGAAATATCATCAGAATTCTTGTCTAATATCTTGTCTAATATATGAGAGTAGTTGTTTAGCCTTTTCATCATATCAATTCCCCATCCTTTCCCTGAGGGGAACCATGCCCAGGCCGTGTCTTTCTCTAAGAACAACTTTCTCTTGTGGCAGGGCTTGAGAGGGTACCTGGGGTGTATGCTAGCCTTCAGCAGGTGTCCTCCCTTATTGTCCACCAATATATCCATTATAGGGATCAGTGATGCAAGGTAACACCATCCCTGAGGGTCCATGGGAATCCATGGGTGACATGTTTTCCCACAACAGATGTATGTACTGTTTTCCAAGGCTAGTGGCTGAGTACTGAGGATTTGTTGTGTATCAATAGAGAAACCTGCAAGAGCTAAGAGTGAAAGCAACTTTCCCATCTCAGTGTCAGCATTAGTATTGCTCATAAGGGTAATTAGGGTGTCATTTAAATTACGATCTGTGGTGGTAAAAAGTGAGGAGA
The DNA here is from genome assembly GCF_042186555.1 of Aquarana catesbeiana. Classification (NCBI taxonomy): domain Eukaryota; kingdom Metazoa; phylum Chordata; class Amphibia; order Anura; family Ranidae; genus Aquarana; species Aquarana catesbeiana. Next base: position 461,075,796 of record NC_133324.1, on the reverse strand, counting down.
AGTCTGGGGTCATGGAGAAGTTCATTTTAGTATGGCTACATACCTCTCCACTCTGCAATGAATTTCCCAACCTAAAACACCAATCAGGGAAGTGACTTCTGCCATGGCTGGAAAGGTAATAGTGTTTTTTTTTCAATGTTACTTGTACTTTAGTAAGAGTAATGTGAGGTGTTCCATTCAGGAAGGGAATGAAATTCAAAGGTACAGCCATAAGAGGGATACGTGCTGTGCTAGGGTGTAGTTTGCTACATATCCAATATTTTTCAGATCCTGATTTCTGGGCATAGCTATATTTAAATTTAAGTAACAACATTTGTTCTGTGAAACAATCAGTTTTAGTTCCCTCATAATCTGAATACACATCCCTTCTACAGTATGTCTGATAAGTGTATTGAATACCATCAAAGTCATCAAGAACAAGAGGCCCAAGGCCTTCCCAAAAGTCTGTGGTGAAATAAGCGAGGTCATCTTTTTCAGAGTCTTGACCACCTGCTTCACTCACTGTTCGAGGATTTGTATCACCTGCTTCACCTCTATCTTGCTTCTGAGGTGTTTGGTTCACCTTCTTCTTCACGATTAGCATGGATCCAAGCCTGTTGTTCCTCTACCAGAATGGCTGTCTGGGTAACCGCGATCACTGTAGTCAGGGATCCAAAGGGTACTCTTGCTCCTTGGTATGATTCAGTTGCTGGACCACTACGACATCTCCCATCTGGAGAGGATGAGTAGGTTCCTGCAAAGAAAAAGTAAAGGTGCGAGCGACACATTTTTCAACTCTATCCAAAGTTTCAATCACTTTCTTAACAAACTCCTCCTGTATGAGATCAAGATCCCCTCTTTCTAACATTAATGGCTGTCTAGCCCATGGGGTGGGGAAGGGTCTGCCCATCAGGAACTTGAAAGGGGAGTAACTAAATTTCCAGTCAATCTTCAGTGTTTTCACTAAATTTTGACATACTTTGGCAATGAAGGCAGGACCATTGTCTGACTTCATTTGAAGTGGGCAGCCCCACCTTGGGAATATTTCCTGTGTAAGGATTCTGACTACTATTTGTGCCTCTTGCAACATATGATTTTACTAATGAGGGAAGACCGGGGATGGAAAAAAATCTTTATCCAATAACCCACATGTAACCTGCCAGCCTCTGTGTCCCACCCCATGATATTGTGAAATAAATAGGGGTGTAGTAGCTACAGGTATGCATGGTCTCCCCTCTTGGCAGATGAGCCCTAATTCAAGGCTTTTCTGCACTCATTAAATGTTCCATTTCCTAACAGGATGGACACATTGTGAGTAGTGTGTAGTGCAGTTGCACGACCCAGAATGAATGAAGTAGCCATCTCCACAACCATCGCACAGGATGCTAAAGCTTGGAGGCACGCCAGCATGCCCAGTACTGGCATAAGCACAACCCTTGAGATAAATGTAATAGGGCAGAGTTTGCCCCCATGCTTCTGCACTAGGACTCCCATCATGGTTTCACAGTTGTCCCTGGCAAATAAGTAATACATCTTGCCATATTCAGGTAATCCAAGACTAGGAGCTGTGACCATTGCAGTTTTAGCATATACAAAAGCATTACACATTTCATCATTTCATTTTACACAATTTGGCATATCGATATTTGTGGCTTGTCTCAGGAGTTTATCATAGTAGGAACAATCAGGTATTCATTGGCGGCAGTAACCAATTATACCAAGAAAAGACAGCATATCTTTCTTAATAAGTAGGCAGGGCAGACCCACTAGAGCCGCATCTCTCTTGTGACTGATTTTCCGCTCTCCTTTAGTGAGCACAAAACACCATTGTAGCTTTTTCCTAGACACCTTATGACCATTATCTGCTAACCAGTCTAACAGATCTATATGCAACCTGGCTCGGACTATACAACAATAAATTATTAACATATTGGAGTAGGACAGAACCATGGTGGGGAGTCCAGGACCACAATGTTGCCTGCAGGGCCACTGAGTAGACTACAGGGGAGTCCACATAACCCTGGGGCATTCTACACCATGTCATCTGGTGGTTTCTAAAACATAATGCAAGTATTGGCAGTGTCTCCTCATCCATAGGGACAGAAAAAATGCGTTGAATGAATCACAGATAAATATTCAGCATCGGATGGAATAGAGGTAACGAGTGATGGCACATCAGGCACTATGGGTGCAATGGGTATAACTAAGTTGTTAATGGCCCTTAAGTTCTGTCTCTTTTTTTTTTTTTTGAATTCCCTGTTTAGGAAAGTGCGTCACCATCGGAGCAATTTCCTCATTTATCAATTCGGTAATCAATGTTATGTCTTACCAATAGAAATAAACTACCTACACTCTTCAGACAGGACTCACGTGAATGACAGGGGCAAAGTGTAGCACTGGGGCGCTGGTCTTCCTGGCCTGCAGGACACAGACAATTAGTTAAGGTACACAAGGAGTCTAAGACAGGGAGGACCCCTATGGGTATTAACTGAGGAGATTACAGTATGCCCACACATATAACAAAAGTGAGGGTCCTTGGAACAGCCAAGAGCTGGTGACACCCCACACAATCTTCCTGCATAACTCTTCTCCAGACTTACCCAAAACCATACAATACGAGGCCAGACCTATATTAACAAATAGCCACGTAAAACCAGACTAACGGGAAACTATAGGAGCAAACAGAGCTGCATGGTGACACTGGGCAGGAAACAGTGCTTTAAATACACTTGGGGACACACAGATGTATTGCTAGAGATATTAACATACATTAGCCTGAGGCAATGAGCCAAACTTGAAAAGTAAGCACTGGCTGGGCATGTAACTAATTACAATAACAGCAAGGGGGAGGGGGGGTGAAGCAGTCTTAAACACAAGTCTTGTGAGATAACATGTAATAGAAACATTCACATGTGAAACCCAGCAAACCAGGAAAAAAAAGCAATCTTGAATAAAGTTGTCTATGGCAGCTGTGATTTCCTTATGTTCTGAAAGCCATGAAACCCAATTATAGTATCTGAGGGATAAAACACTGATAGACCTTAGTGATAAACATTCAATTTTTCGCCTAGAAACAAAATAAACCACTGGTTATATAGCTGTAACAAGTACATTAGCATATGAAAACACAAACATACATTACATTACATTAAATAAAGAAAGTCTTTCTTATTTGCTTTACCAGTGCACTTTTTCCTTGTCAAAAGAAGTTTATTGAGTATACAATGTTATAAAGATACATAAAGTAAGTTTACAAGGATCTATAAAGTAAGCTCATTGTTTTACCGTAGGGTTTATATAGGTAAATATCATGAAATTTCAAATATTAAACATTGGGTTCACGTAAACCTAAATTAAAGATATATATCATTTCCTTAGTTACTTTTGTAGGTATTTAAATGATTTATACCTACTATACATATTGTTTACAAGTAGAGTGTATATAGGTCAAATAAATTCTGATAATGAGCTTTAATCGTAAGGTGGAGAAAAGGAACCAGTGCACTTTTTCTAACATAAAAAAAAAAAAAAGTTTGACGTCAAACTAATTTTTACTATGTGGATTTTATGTATGATATACCTTTACGATAAAAAAAAAAACTATTGTTCACCATGGTTAAAAAAAAATTGAGCAGCTCAAAAAACAAACACTTTTTTTTTTTTTGTTTTTTTTTTTTTACAGTTCACTCAGCTCACTCAATTTGCATGACACTACTGCTGTTTACACACACACAAGCAATGCAATTTAACCTGTGTCAAAGAAAGGGAGGGGATAATTGCTCCTTAAACTATAAGACAGCATTCCTTTTTTTTTTTTTTTTGAGCCCTGTTTCACACTTGTGCGGTGCGAATTGAAGCTCAGGTTTCACTGGGGAGATAAAAATCTCCTGTTCAAAGAATTCATTGCGTTTTTGCTCAGTATCAGAGAGCAGGGAGAGGGGGAGGGAGGGGGGGGAGAGGGGGAGATGTAGTGAGGAGAAGTAGAAATTCCTTGTTCAGAACGCAATGCATCTGCGAATCAGATGTGTTCCCATAGGAGATAATAGGCTTGTAGTTCGCACCGCAATGCCCCAAAAACGCACACGTTTTTTGTGCAATGCGCAGTGCGACTGCAACGCACATATGTGAACCAGATGCATTCATATGAATGTATTTTAAAATGTCCTGCAAATTAGATGCGGTGTAAGCCGCATCTAATTCGCATAGGTGTGAACCCGGGCTTAAGCTTAAATCGTCAGGGGAAAAAGGCTTTTTTTTTTTTTTTTTACCTCACTAATCTTTTACCATTTCACTTTACTTATTTTTATGAATTTTATTAACTGCATTGGGTGTGACTCCAATGACCACATGCTTAGCCACCCCAGCAAGTGTTTAAAATAACAATTTTTAGTTCACAGTATTTCGATTAACTTTTCTTTTAGAATAAGCAAATTTAATATTTTACGTTTTGTTTTCCATATTAACTTTACCACAGTGCAAAATGACTACACATTGCACACAATTTTACAATTTTAAGTCAAGTATTTTAAGTCATTATTTTTTTCTTTTTTTTTCCGAATTATATAGATCACATTGTTCACGATTTTAAATCAGACATACACATTTTTAGTCTTGTAATTTGTACTTGTGGCAATGTTACATCACTGTAAAACATACATAACAAACACAAAACCAATGATCATGCAACCAATATTCAATCTGTGTTATCAACTGTTTTGTTGATACAGCACTTTAGGCATATTAATACTAACTATCATGACATGACATAATCCATGGATCTCACACACCTCTAAACAACAAACATAACGCATAACATAACATGCCTAAAGTGTTTTGTTGATACAGCACTTTAGGCATATTAATACTAACTATCATGACATGACATAATCCATGGATCTCACACACCTCTAAACAACAAACATAACGCTCACACTTAGCCAACTACAACCTGTAGACAAAAATATTAGCACATTTCTTTAATAAAACTACACTTTCCATGCCTACCTATACATTGTTTTGTGTATGGTGGAAGGTTGAATGGGAAGGGAGGGGCAGTTGGGTCTGATCTCTTATCTGCCTCATCGTTTTGTTTCTTCTATTTCTCTGAAACCACTGAGTGGGACACTGAATATCATGGGAAGGCTTTCTTGTTCTCCCAGACATAATCCCTACACCATATCTATGTGAAATTCATCATTATCTCCTTCTCGAGGGAATGGGTCACTACTGTGCATACTTTCTGTCCACCCAGCTAAGTTAGATACCCAGAGGTTAATAAACTCATAATTAGTTTCACATTCTAGCTTCATAATCTTTACAATTTTCCCCGGGGTTTGGAGGAGGTGGGAGATCCTTTCCCTGTAACTGACCCATTGTCACAATTATAGTGAAAGAAACACTGCCTTACCTTGCAGTTTCAATTTACACCATTAAATCATCTTATACTCTTATGCGATAGAGAAGAAAAGCCATACAGAGATGTGGGTCCCGGTGGTAGTTGCCTTATTAACACTTTTTCTCCTTTCCAAAAGGAGTGTAGTACTACTTATTTAAATTTATTAGGTCTATCCAGAAGACAGGTCTACCAAAGACCTCTTTAATTTGCAAAATCCTTATAAAAAAAGAACAAGTCTACCAAAAACCTTTTTAATTTGCACAGTTCTTCACAAAAGATAGGTCTACTAAAGACTGTTTTAACACTTATTAGGCATGGTCCGTCTGCTGTCTAATAATTTTACAGGACTAAAGTTTATCAGAGCCTAGACAAGAAAACAATTTGTCAATATAAGACAAACATTTTACTTACCAAGGATGATTACTTTATCCCAGATGAGCCCCCATTTTGAAAGGAATTCTGGTTCTGGACGGCCATCCTTTGTTAATTCAGAAAGCCACTTTGGACCCTCGGTACCGGAGACACCCCAAAATACAGGAAGCAAACAAGATGTGTATTCATAGGGTCTCTGTCTTTTAACCACTTCCCGCCCAGCCTATAGCATAATGATGACCGGGTGGTGGTTGCGATATCCTGAATGGACATCATATGACCTCCATGGTACATGGTTCCCACCAGGCTGGTGCATGTCTCCATAGATTTTCCTTCACAATGTTTCCGTGGCTGCCTCGACACTGACTCCTTTTGGCATACCTGGTGGACATGTCCAGTGGCCCAACACTTTTGGTGGCAGGTCTACCAACTTCTACACCTTCTTTTTCAACAAGCTCTTATGATGAAACCACCAGAAGTGCTACTCAACTGAAAACTCATGGAGATCTTCAAAACCCAATTCACTCTAATGACTCATGTTCTCAAGGCCTCTAAACAAGTCATAGCAAAGGCTTGGCTAACACAATTAAAATACAAAACATATGCGGCGCTCCTTGTGCCCACAACGTATGGATCAAAATAAACAAAAAATAAAAGTGAAAATATAAAAAATGCAAAAATAATGATAATAAAATCCAGAAAACTCATATAAAGTGTAATGCGACTCCACTAAAACGCATGGAAAAATGCAAATAATCATACGAGCCCGTGACTCACATAAAAAAGTGATGAAAGTGATTCACACATAAAAAATGATAAATATATATATATATAACATTCAATTGTGCGTAAATATTAAACATAGTAAAATGAATTAAATAATAATCAAAATAAATTCATAAATAGTGAAGTGCAATTCACTAAAATACATAGGTGTGCAAAACGTTCATATGAATACCAATCAAAATAAATTCATAAATGGTGAAGTGCAATTCACTAAAGTACATAGATGTGCAAAAAGTTCATATGAATCCGTGAATCACAAATGAGTGTATTAAATGTCCCAATAATAAATAGGTGGAAAAAATGTGATCCCGACTTCATGCAATGTAGCTCCTAATAGCAGCAGAGACAAATCTTCTGATCATACAGGAAAGTGCAAGTGCAGTGGACATTTGTTGTGGCAAAAAGTGACCAAAGTGGATGTGCGCTTCCAAAACGGGCTCCGGGGTGTGACACCTGTTTCCCCAGCCTCTCACCTGTAGCAGTGGCCCCAGTGGGCCAAGTCAAGCGTAAGCCGACAAGTGGTACAGATCTCCACAGGCACAGCAGCTTCCGGTGGTAGTCACAGCTTATGGGATCATATACTATCCAGCCAGCAATCACACTCCCCCCGTTCAGTAGATGTAGGCAGATAAGTAGTAAAAGAGAAAAAAGGGAAAAGAGAGAAGTTCCATGTGGTAGGTAGGAAGTAGAGAGGAGACATTGCTGAAACTGGCAGCAGAGAAGAGCCCTCTTTTCTCTTTTACTACTTATCTGCTTATATATATATATTTATCATTTTTTATGTGTGAATCACTTTCATCACTTTTTTATGTGAGTCACGGGCTTGTATGATTATTTGCATTTTTCCATGCGTTTTAGTGGAGTTGCATTGCACTTTATATGAGTTTTCTGGATTTTATTATCATTATTTTTGCATTTTTTATATTTGCACTTTTATTTTTTGTTTATTTTGATCCATACGTTGTGGGCACAAGGAGCGCCGCATATGTTTTTTATTTTACTTGTCTGGTTTAGTTCACGTGAAGACACTCTTTTATGCTGGCAGCTCTTTTTTAGCCTGTTTTTTTAGCCTGTTGATTATTGTTGGTTTGCGCATTAGTTTACTCACTATTTGGCTAACACAATGCATCCCCTTTTTGGAGGTTAAATCCTAAATTCATTGGACTACGATCATCAAAAAACTTAAGGGCACGTCTTCATAACACTGTGCCTGTCTGCAGCAGTCAAAGTTTGTGGTGTATACTTTGCACTACCGCTATTTGAGACTAATACCGTGTACACACGGTCGGACTTTCCAATGGGAAATGTGCGATGTGAGCTTGTTGTCAGAAAGTCCGACTGTGTGTATGCTCCATCGAACATTTGCTGTCGGAATTTCCGGCCACAAATGTTTGAGAGCAGGTTCTTAAATTTTCCGCCAACTTCACTTTGTTGTCGGAAATTCCGATCGTCTGTGTACACAAGTCCGTCCCACAAAAGTTTACGCATGCTCGGAATCAAGCAGAAGGAGCCACACTGGCTATTGAACTTCCTTTTTCTCGGCTCGTCGTACGTCTTGTACGTCACCGCGCTATCACGTTCAGAATTTTGAGCCAACATTTGTGTGACCGTATGTATGCAAAACGAGTTTGAGCCAACATCCTTCGGAAAAAAATCCATGGTTTTGTTGGCGGAAAGTCCGATTGTGTGTACGCGGCATTAAAGTGTTCCTAAACCCAGGACCCGGCATTCACTATATCTGTTCTCCCACAGTACACAGAACATGGAAATTATTTAGTAAATATAAACTGCTAAACACCTTTTCTCATCAGCAGTATACAGGTGTCTTGTGACTTCTATCAGTGTCTGGTTAAAGCTTGTAGGAGTTTTCATTCTCCTCTGACTGTCCTATGAGGCTGCAGGACCCCTGACCCTCTGTCTGGACAGTGCTGATTGGCCCTGTGCCAATCACGTGCACCATCCCAAGAAAAAAACAAAACTCTCTAGCAATACACACCAAACTGAGCATGTGCAGAGTGACTCCAAAGGCTCTGTCTTATCAGGAGATGGATTGGGGACTGTGGAAAAAGAGGAGGATCAGAGAAGACAGGATTAAACAGGTTTTTTACACAATGCAGAGGATTAACCCCTTACATTCCACAGTGAGTATAACAAGCATGCTTTACTGCATATACTATACAGATTGATTTTCCTGTTGTGGGTTTAATAAAAATAAAATTGTATTAAGTACTTACCGTAATTTTTCTTTTTTTTTCCCCAGTACCTATTGGGGAGATTTTCTTTAATTTCCTGCCCAGACAGGAAATCTCTTTGATGAAATACTCTATTTGCCTGACATGCGTATTTACACCTATAGGGCAGAAGGGAGGTGCCCAGAAATCCCTAATCTACCTTATACACACTTCCATAAATGATAGATTTCTTTTTCAGTCCCTCCCGAAAGTAATAATTGATCGATAATTAATCGATAGTTGACAATGCAGTCAAACGGTATGCCACATGCAGAAAGCTGGAACTCGTTCAATAGTTGGAAGATAAGATCGAAAGCTCATTTCTGATTTCACCAGGTGACCTCATAATCTGAACCATTGAATACAATCACAGTTATGACCAAAATCATCTCCGCGCTGCCAGCTGATCCAACTGATGCAAAACAATTGATAATTTTCCTCCCTGAGTTTGAGTTTGATTCCAATATAAACAGTCTAAATAGATCGGAAAGGGAAATGATGTCTATTCGATTGGTTTCTGATTCGATCGTTTTGAAGTATGTATGACCACCATTAGGCCCCTTTCACACTGGGTGTCCAATCAGGTCCGCCTGTCAGTTTTTCAGGCAGACCCGGTCGGATCCTCCAGTCTTTTCTATGAAGCAGCGGGTGTCACCCGCTGCCATCCGATCCCATCCTGTCCACTAAAAACAGACGGATGGTGGTCCTATTCCCCATTGGATGGAAATTGAGCGCCTGTCTTGCCTCATAGAGGAGAGAGGGACTGTGTCTGTGTCCTCTCTGCACAGCGGAGTGGGCACGGACTTGCCATCCACCTGCTCAGCAGGGATCAGCGGAGAGATCCCCCGCTGACCAAGCGGATAGCACTTAGCGGAGGCGCCCGTTGGGAGAAAACCATAGCAATCAACGGAAAATGATTTAATAGGGTTGTACGCTAATCAGCGGCATACCTAGAGTATTTAACACCGGAGAAGGATCATTTTAAACATTCCCCCAACATTCACACACATTCTTCACATTTATTTCATGGTCTATAGTTATCCCAAGGACTGACGAAGGTACAAAATCCAGATTAGATCAGACAAAGCGTCTGCAAAGGACAATGGAGAACAAACTGTGCCTGTGTAAGTGTTTGATCAAAGTGTGGAGGACTAATGATAATGTAAAGCTTACAAGAGGCTCTTAAGGCAGGCATAAGTGGATTGAAATCTGGCGGGTTCAGCAGGCATCAGTCAAATTTCGATCCATGTATGGGCAGGCTGGTTGTACCTAAGTCTATCTACTCACTGACTTCTGTACATTCAGCGGCAAACAAACCCCCCCCGCCAGGTCCACACTTACCCCATCCAGATCGCAGCTTCTCCTCCCAGCTAATCCAGTCTTAAGACTCGCCTCCTGTCCCGATTGGCTAGGAGGAGAAGCCGGAAGACAATAGCGAATATTGATTTGCTAATGTCCAAAAAGCCCAAACTTTTTGCAGCCAATTAGAGTCTCAGGCGCTAATCATATGCTCAACCACATGAGCCACAGAATGATTTACCCCCTTTCCTGACAAGGCCATTTTTTGCGATACGGCACTGCGTCGCTTTTAACTGACAATTTCGCGGCCGTGCGACATTGTACGCAAATAAATTTGACGTCCTTTTTTTCTTCACAAATAGAGCTTTCTTTTGGTAGTATTTGATCACCTCTGTGTTTTATTTTGCTCTATAAACAAAAAAAGAGCGACAATTTTGAAAAAGAAACCTATATTTTAACTTTTTGCTATAATAAATATCCCCAAAATTTAAAAATAAAAAAAAAAATTCTTTAGCAGTTTAGGCCAATATGTATTCTTCTACACACAAACCCCCATTCTGGCTATTGTGCCCGCGATCGCAGGTGGCCAGCGGCGGGTACGGCGGTTCGCCCAGCTGTGCCATTCTGCCAACGTATATCGGCGTGAGCCAGTCGGCAAATGGTTAATGGGAGATCATCCAGCTTATATGGGATACAGATCAAAGGAAAAAGGGAGGGGGGGTGTGCTCTTAGTGACAGGAAGAGAGAGACTTTTACAGATACCAAAAAACAGTAAACTGGACACCTGGTCATTTAGCCATAAAATGAAGCCCATTTCCTAAGGATAAACAGGATATACAAACTTGAAAGGGTTTGACCATAAATACACACTATAGGGTGTATGCTATTTATACAGACATTCCTACATAATCATATACAACCTGAAACCAGAAGCAATGAGAGACTATACTGAATATAGCAGGAACAATTCAAATGAATGGAGGTTTGCAGCTGAGGCTTAGGCATGTCTACTGGCCTAAACCTTAAAGCGGAACTTTACCCATAAAAATTTGATTTAAAAAATCATGTTCTTTAACCCTTCTGTTAAAAAAAAGAAATCATGTTCTTTAGCAAAGAACATACATTACACATTAAAGAAGAAGTAAACCCTGTACTTTTTTATGCTTTTTTTAAAATCGAATCATCCATCAATGTATTTGTAAGCAGTGCACATATAAAGATGACAAAAACTAACTTTTAAAATACCTTTTTTTAGCATTTCTAAAACTTCTTATCTTCCGGGTACTGACCACGCCATCTTTACTAGTGATGGCTGAATCTTTTGTGGATGTCATTTCCGCCCCTACTTTATCTCCCTGTCTAAAACTTGCGGATGCGTGATTGTGTCTAAACCAAGCCTCTATCTCAATCGCCATTACTACGGCATTCGAGCTAAGCCATTCGAGTCTATGCCTCTTCCTGTCCCTCCGTGCTGTCTCCTGGGAAACACACAGCTCCCAGGAGATAGCGGGGACCAGTTACATGCTCATGCGCAGTAGGGAACCGGGAAGTGAAGCCGCAACGCTTCACTTCCTGATTCCCTCACCTAGGATGGCGGCGGCAGCTGCCGAGAACCGAGCGGGTTCTCGGTGTCGCCTGCCGACATCGCTGGACCCTGGGACAGGTAAGTGGCCATGTATTAAAAGTCAGCAGCTGCAGTATTTGTAGCTGCTGGCTTTTAATATTTTTTTTTTTTGGCGGTTTAGGTGGACCCCCGCTTTAAGGTTCCTAAGAGCACAGTTGCCTCCATAATCCTTAAATGCAAGATGTTTGGGACGACCAGAACCCTTCCTGGAGCTGGCCGTCCGGCTAAACTGAGCTATCGGGGGAGAAGAGCCTTGGTGAGAGAGGTAAAGAAGAACCCAAAGATCACTGTGGCTGAGCTCTAGAGATGCAGTCGAGAGATGGGAGAAAGTTGTATAAAGTCATACCTCACTGCAGCCCTCCACCGCTTTATGGCAGAGTGGCCCGATGGAAGCATCTCCTCAGTGCAAGACACATGAAAGCCCGCATGGAGTTTGCTAAAAAACACCTGAAGGATTCCAAGATGGTGAGAAATAATATTCTCTGGTCTGATGAGACCAAGATAGAACTTTTTGGCCTTAATTCTAAGCGGTATGTGTGGAGAAAACCAGGCACTACTCATCACCTGTTCAATACAGTCCCAACAGTGAAGCATGGTGGTGGCAGCATCATACCTTGGGGGTGTTTTTCAGCTGCAGGGACAGGATGACTGGTTGCAATCGAGGGAAAGATGAATGCGGCCAAGTACAGGGATATCCTGGATGAAAACCTTCTCCAGAGTGCTCAGGACCTCAGACTGGGCCGAAGCTTTACCTTCCAACAAGACAATGACCCTAAGCACACAGCTAAAATAACGAAGGAGTGGCTTCACAACAACTCTGTGACTGTTCTTGAATGGCCCAGCCAGAGCCCTGATTTAAACCCAATTGAGCATCTGTGGAGAGACCTAAAAATGGCTGTCCACCAACGTTTACCATCAAACCTGACAGAACTGGAGAGGATCTGCAAGGAGGAATGGCAGAGGATTCCCAAATCCAGGTGTGAAAAACTTGTTGCATCTTTCCCAAAAAGACTCATGGCTGTATTAGATCAAAAGGGTGTTTCTACTAAATACTGAGCAAAGGGTCCGAATACTTAGGACAATGTGATATTTCAGTTTTTCTTTTTTAATAAATCTGCAAAAATGTCAACAATTCTGTGTTTTTCTGTCAATATGGGGTGCTGTGTGTACATTAATGAGGAAAAAAATGAACTTAAATGTTTTTAATAAATGGCTGCAATATAACAAAGAGTGAAAAATTTAAGAGGGTCTGAATACTTTCCGTCCCCACTGTATAATTTGGAGAATCATGATTACAGTAACAAATATATAATAAAGAATGTTCAAATGTTGACAGTGTAACTAATAATAATAAACAACAAAAAAATTATTATTAAAAAAATGTATTAAAATTAAATGTTATTGTTATATAATTCATGTATTGTGTAGAAAAAATAATAATTAATGTATTGATTTGTTTAATTAATGCTTATAAATTTTAAATATGTACATAATTATGATTATATTTTATTCATCTCTCTCTCTCTCTCTTATATATAGATATATATCTATCTATATATATATATATAGATAGATATATATATATATATATCTATATATCTATCTATATATATATATCTATATATCTATATATATATATAGATCTATATATAGATATATAGATATATATATATATAGATATATAGATATATATATATCTATATATCTATATATATATATATATATAGATATATATAGATATATATATATAGATAGATAGATAGATAGCTATATATATAGATATAGATATAGATATAGATATATCTATATCTATATCTATATATATCTATATCTATATCTATCTATATCTATCTATCTATCTATCTATCTATCTATCTATCTATCTATCTATCTATCTATCTATCTATCTATCTATCTATCTATCTATCTATCTATCTATCTATCTATCTATCTATCTATATATATATAGATATATATATATATAGCTATATATAGATATATAGATATATAGATATATATATATCTATATATCTATATAGATAGATAGATAGATAGATAGATAGATAGATAGATAGATAGATAGATAGATAGATAGATAGATAGATAGATAGATAGATAGATAGATAGATAGATAGATAAATCTATATATATATCTATATAGATATATAGATATATATATCCATAGATACATATCTATATATAGATATATATATATCTATCTATATCTATCTATCTATCTATTAGGGATGAGCCGAACACCCCCCTGTTCTCTCTCTCTCTCTCTCTCTCTCTCTCTCTCATATATAGATATATATCTATAGATATATATATCTATAAATCTATAGATATATATCTATATATCTATAGATATAGATCTATATATATCTATAGATATATATAGATCTATATCTATCTATCTATTAGGGATGAGCTGAACACCCCCCTGTTCGGTTCGCACCAGAACATGCGAACAGGAAAAAAGTTTGTTCGAACACGCGAACACTGTTAAAGTCTATGGGACACGAACATGAATAATCAAAAGTGCTAATTTTAAAGGCTTATATGCAAGTTATTGTCATAAAAAGTGTTTGAGGACCTGGGTCCTGCCCCAGGGGACATGGATCAATGCAAAAAAAAGTTTTAAAAACGGCCATTTTTTCAGGAGCAGTGATTTTAATAATGTTTAAAGTCAAACAATAAAAGTGTAATATCCCTTTAAATTTCATAGCTGGGGGGTGTCTATAGTATGCCTGTAAAGGGGCGCATGTTTCCTGTGTTTAGAACAGTCTGACAGCAAAATGACATTTCGAAGGAAAAAACCCATTTAAAACTACTCACGGCTATTGCATTGCCGACAATACACATAGAAGTTCATTGATAAAAACGGCATGGGAATTCCCCACAGGGGAACCCCGAACCAAAATTAAAAAAAAAAAATGACGTGGGGTTCCCCCTAAATTCCATACCAGGCCCTTCAGGTCTGGTATGGATATTAAGGGGTACCCCGGCCAAAATTTTAAAAAAAAATGACGTGGGGTTCCCCCTAAATTCCATACCAGTCCCTTCAGGTCTGGTATGGATTTTAAGGGGAACCCCGGCCAAAATTTTTAAAAAAATGACGTGGGGTCCCCCTAAATTCCATACCAGACCCTTCAGGTCTGGTATGGATTTTAAGGGGAACCCCGCACCAAAAAAAAAAAAACGGCATGGGGTCCCCCCAAAAATCCATACCAGACCCTTATCCGTCACGGGGAATGCCACAGGGAAGTTCCGTCATGTCCCATGCATCAGAGGGGGGTGGGGTCACCGGGTGGCCCCGCCCCCCGTTATTTAAGAACCATCAGACGAGGAGACGCCATCACACAACGGGAGCCTCCCTCCATGCCAGCATGGGTGCGGAGCAGCCCGGAGAAGAAAATGAAGAAGAGAAGAAGAGAAGAAAAGAAGAGAAGAAGATGAAGAAGATGAAGAGAAGAGCGGGAGCCTCCCCCCATGCCATGGGTGCGGAGCGGCCCGAGGAGAAGAAGATAGAAGACGCCGCGGAGGAGATGCTGGACGAGAACGCCGGAGGAAGAACCAGAAGAGCCAGAAGAACCAGAAGAAGAAGATGAAGGAAGATAGAAGAAAGAAGAAGCATTTAAATAAAGGAATTGTCAAAAACTGTCTCTTGTAATTTTTAACATTTTTGACAGTTTTTTAGTGAAATGGTAGGGGTAAGTACCCCCTTACCATTTCACACAGGGGGGGGCGGGATCTGGGGGTCCCCTTGTTAAAGGGGGCTTCCAGATTCCGATAAGCCCCCCGCCCGCAGACCCCCATAACCACCAGCCAGGGTTGTGGGGATGAGGCCCTTGTCCTCATCAATATGGGGACAAGGTGTTTTGGGGGGCTACCCCAAAGCACCCTCCCAATGTTGAGGGCATGTGGCCTGGTACGGTTCAGAAGGGGGGGCGCACTCTCGTCCCCCCCTCTTTTCCTGCAGCCTGCCAGGTTGCGTGCTCAGATAAGGGTCTGGTATGGATTTTTGGGGGGACCCCACGCCTTTTTTTTTTTTTTTTGGCGCGGGGTTCCCCTTAAAATCCATACCAGACCTGAAGGGACTGGTATGGAATTTAGGGGGACCTCCATGTCATTTTTTTGTTTAAATTTTGGCCGGGGTTCCCCTTAATATCTATACCAGACCTGAAGGGCCTGGTATGGAATTTAGGGGGACCCCCATGTCATTTTTTTTTTTATTTTGGTTCGGGGTTCCCCTGTGGGGAATTCTCATGCCGTTTTTATCAATGAACTTCTATGTGTATTGTTGGCAATGCAATAGCCGCGAGTAGTTTTATATGGGTTTTTTCCTTTGAAATGTCATTTTGCTGTCAGACTGTTCTAAACACAGGAAACATGCGCCCCTTTACAGGCATACTATAGACACCCCCCAGCTACGAAATTTAAAGGGATATTACACTTTTATTGTTTGACTTTAAGCATTATTAAAATCACTGCTCCTGAAAAAACGTCCGTTTTTAAAACTTTTTTTTGCATTGATCCATGTCCCCTGGGGCAGGACCCAGGTTCCCAAACACTTTTTATGACAATAACTTGCATATAAGCCTTTAAAATTAACACTTTTGATTTCTCTAATAGACTTTTAAAGGGTGTTCCGCGGCATTCGAATTTGGCGCGAACACCCCAAATTGTTCGCTGTTCGGCGAACTTGCGAACAGCCAATGTTCGAGTCGAACATGAGTTCGACTCGAACTCGAAGCTCATCCCTACTATCTATCTATCTATCTATCTATCTATCTATCTATCTATCTATCTATCTA